>NC_090701.1:13272500-13962500 GCF_040954835.1 Lepisosteus oculatus | reverse complement strand
AGAAAAGTACACAAAATTGCTCAGGCAAACTTTTAAAGTCTATGGTAAGACCTATCCACAGGACTGATTTTTTTAAAATCCTCACAGCTGATTTCATAAATAAAAGGCAAGAACCTAAAAGAATAGGGTCTACAGTGAGATTCATCTCTCTGGGAAGCCTTTAAAAGCTACCAGCTGCAATCTCTGTACAGACATCAGGTGGCTTAAATCATCAGTTGTCATCCACCAAACGTTTCCATGTATGTCTAAAGGGTTACACTGCTTTTCCAGTACAAAATGCGACAGACTACACATTTGAGGAACTAAAAGATGATTAACTAGGTATTTAAAAAAAATGTATGATGCATTTAAATCAAGTGCTCGACACTTAGCAATAATCACACTAATGATTACATCACCATCTGTGGGGACCTCTTTGAATAAACATGCTCTTCTGAAATCATCATGGTGTCATTCATAAAACTTTTGAACAAACACAGGGTGTCCTGCAATTTCCAGTACAGCACCCATGTGCTAAATAAACCCTTTTGCATTCAGATTTTTACAAATATGTAGTCGTTTCTTAAAGGTCCCGATTTGATCCTTATTTTTCCTTATTCAAAACTTACAATTATGGAAGTTGCAAATGAGAAACAATGAGTCCTTATAGCTTGTTAGGTTGCTAGTATCTAGTTTTAAAAAATCAGGTTAAACTTCAACATGAGCTTCATGTTCTCTGTTTCAAATGCCTGTGTTTTCCATTTGGGATCTCACATTCATGTTTCACTCTGTATTCTGGAAAAAGTCCATTGGGTTAAAAGTAATTTGAGAGTTTTGAGTATTTGAGACAGAGCGTGTCATAGAGTTTGTCAGTAAAGGATGTCAATTTAAGCTCTGAACTGAGCAGCAATGTATTTTTTGTAATGTAATACTCCAGACTGAACACAATTCTTCAATTTTAAGATAACACTCCATGTTTTATAGTTACACATCTAAAATATTCTCACATTCTGTTTGTTTGTGAATTATTTCCTCACATTACCTAGAAGATGTAAATGATTTGTCAATATAAACACTTAGGTAAGCTTCCTAAGTACATGAATCAGAAAACAAAGAGCTGCCTGATTGCTTTGTAGTAAAAGTACAGTACTGTAAATTATGTTTTGCAAGAAAACCAGCAATTTTTGCTCATTTTGTTCAAATTATCTAATTGCTCCAAACATTTCACACAGCTGTTTCTTAAATTAAGCCAGGGCATTGGCTCCCACAACTCTTTGCATAAAGAAGTGCCTCTCATTCCTGTTTGTAAAACTAAACTTGAGTATTGTTTCCACCTGTGTCCTCTATCTTAGGTTTCCTTGTTGATGCTAGAGGAGTCTATTGGGTTAGTGGCATTAAGGATTTAGATTATTTAAATCCATCCATCCATAACCACTTCTTCCCATTCAGGGTCGCAGAGGAGATGGAGGCTTACTGGCATGTAGCAGGTGCAAGGCAGGGTATACGCCGGATGGGACGCCAGTCCATCGGAGGGCAAATCCACAGACACAAATAAGTACACATTCACACCTAAGACCAATTTTCCCAGAAGGCAATTAACACACTAGAATGTGTTTGGACTGTGAGAGGAAAACAGAGCACTTGGAAGAAACCCACCTGAAAGTGAAGAGAACAAACTCCATGCAGATAGAACCCAAGGTCTAAAATTAAACCCAGGGCTTCAGTGCTGTGAGGCAATGTTAACCACTACACCATTGTGCCGCCATTCCATGAATCAATTTTCCTGATCACTTTCTTTGTTCAAGACTAAAACTTACTTGCTCTTTAACCTTGTAAGAAAATGACATTCCTTTGATAACTATAATATATATCAGTGGGACCCAATTCTGGTCCACACACCTGTTGGACTTTGTTCCTGCCAAGCCCTCAGTTAAACAATTAAAAACCTTCATTGACTTAATGATAAGATTTTAATTTATTTTAAGATAATAAAATCCCAAACTTTTGACTTGAAACAAAATGCAAATATCCAATTGAGGCAACTTCTTAGATCAAGTGAGGCATAAATTATCGAATTATGGTGGGATCAAATAACAAGCAGCAGGTGCATGGGATACTGGAAAGGGTCAAGCAGAGAATATCCAGTGAAGAAAGTGCAGAGCTTCTTGCTCAAGAACTTTAGAGAGTAAAGAAAGTGCAGAAATAAGCCAATATTTCTGAGTCAAGGAGGGCTTAAGATAAGTTGTTTTAGGTAGGGTTTAGGTAAACTATTTTAGCTCAAGAGAGGCAGCAGCCAGAAAGAAGAAAATTGTTGAAAAACTAAGGAATGATTACATGAATATACAATAATAGACAAATCTCCCAATTGTCATCCAGTTAATCAGGTTTACTGCCTCCTAAGGAACTCCTAAGGAAGAATGTTATATAGTATGTTAGAGGCTATACATTCACCACACAGATAGCTGATACCTACAGTTTTGTTTAATTTTTCTTTGATAAACATTTTATGAGTGGCCCCTGAGGGAAAAGATAACTAAGGTAATGTTGTGAGATATTTTTGAGTGCACTCATTCAGATTGAAAATATTTTTGTATGACTTGTAAAGAGCTTTGTGAATCCAAGGGAATAAGATATAGGAAATGCCATAGCAGAACTTTCCTGCAGTGAAATACTGGACACCTGCTATTACTTCCGCATGAAACTCTCATCATACTGTAAAATTAACATACTGTTCACCTCAGGAATGTAATATATTTTACACTTTGAAGAGACGTTTTCCATTTTCCCAGTGCTTCACTTTGCTTTATGTATCTTTTCCAAGAACATTTCTAAACTCTAATAGCATGAGTGTTTAATGATTGCTCATTACATTACATGAATAACAGTGAAGGCTATAGTAACATCTTGTGGCTTGGGGACAAAATTCTAGTTAAAAGGTTCAATGCAAGGGCCTATATACAGTATAACACATGGAGTACTGACATATTTAGCAAATTCCTCAGATGCGCCATTTATTCCTCACTATGCTGGCTGGTGCTTGAGGCAGTGTTGATAGATACTGTATTTTGCAAGGCACAACAAAGCTTTTGAGATGTTTCTTTGTTTCTGTTTATTGCCATGTTTGCTTGACCTGGCAATTTTTTCCAGCCTGTGATGTCCATAGAAGCTGTGTATTGCAGAAAGAAGTATTCTGAACACATAACTCAGGCAACACCATCATCTTGATCTCATCTGCAATGAAATGGCTTCCACCTCTACAGTTCAACATATTTATGTCTGTTGACCTCAAACTAGTTCAAAGTATACTGAAGTTTGCTTTGCTGATCCATACAGTATGTTTACTTCCCATCCACAGACACCATCTTTTTACATCTCGCCGCAAACACAAATGAAGCAACCCATCTCTTGCACTGGGTGATTAACCATGGAGTTAAACTGCATTTAGCCTGTCTCTCCTACTGTATACTCATGTTGAGACTGATACTGCTTGCTTTTTCTGTCAGAATTTCTATTTTCTGTTGAATCTCCAGGAGTCATATGGAAAGAAGTGTAATACCATGAGCATAATCCAAGACTTCAAACCCTGATATCCTCACCGACAGTATGTTATGGCTCCCACTTCTTGTCACTTATTTCATCAGCCAGTCTTCTACGACAACAAAGAGCTTTCTGTTAGGTGGCTGTTATATTAAAGCTTTGCATTGGAAATCCTCATAGAGTGCCTTGATTATAACGCATAATTTTTGGAAAAAACATCTTTCCTAGTGATTTATTAGGAACCATCCAAACAGGTAAACATACAGTATAATGTATAAACAATAGTTACACATTTGTGTGCAAAACATGAAGTTTAAATATTGAAAAGCATAAACTGATTGAAATTCGTTCAGATAAATAAACAGCAAGCATTATACAGTATGTCACTTAAAGAAACTGTTAAAATACAAAATTAAAACTGTGCAAATTTCAGTTTTAAAAACTATGCTATGACACTTTATGAAAATCCACAAAATATTAGATTGTCAGTTAACATTACCAATCGCATACAGTACCAGTTTTGTTTTAAACTGGTCACTTTAAAAGTGATTAAAGTCTATATTTAATCTTGAATCTTGTAAGTGTATTGCTTGTTCTGGGGAGTACAATATATATTTGGCTTAAATCACTCATTATAGTTATTTATACCTCTTAATTACATAGAGTACATCTGTAAATATTGATTGCAGTGATTTATCTTATACTTAAAAAACTCTGCCTGGGCCAGGATTAATCTAGATTTTGTGGATAATTTATGCTTTACTGTGATTAAAACCAGCAGATCTATTAAAGTTTCAGGGCATAAAGAGCCCTGAAAAATGTTTTTCTGCAATTAGGAAACAACAAAAAAATGCAGCAGAGAAAACCAAAACAAAAATTAATATATGACAAATTAAACTGATGATTGGTGATTGTCTTGATCATTAAACATCTCATTTTAACCATAAAATATAAAAAGTATTCCAGACAAGGGAACCTTTTTAGACAGTGAGAAAGAAATGACTGACTTCCTGAATGAACATCTCACTCAGGTGTTCACAAAGAAGAAAGTCCACAAAATTCACAGTTCTCTTCAGGCAGTAGAAGTACACAGTTTAATGCTTAAATTATGTAAGCATAGAAGAGGAAGATGTGTTTCAAGATTCACTCAAGATTATTACATCTCTAGGACGTGTTTGTATCCTTAGATACTTAAGGAAACAAAACATGTTATTCATTAACCTCAGAAACATTAGGTCAAGACAGGGGTAATACCCATTGACTAGAGATTTGCTCATGTAGTGCTTATATGAAGAGTGACAAAACTGAACCAAATAATTATAGACCAATAGTTCTGACTTGTATTAAATGTGAGGTTATAAAAGTCATTATTAGAACTAGACTAGAAGCTCATCCACTGTTCCTAGTGGATAGTTAATATGGATTTAAAAAAGGTATAGTAGGTCTTTCTTAAACCTCTTTGAACAAGCAGAAAGAGTAATAGATACTCACACAGCCTATGATATATAATGTATTTAGTAGGGTTTTGAAAATGAATAATTCTCAAATTACAAATGGGTACGAATTTGAGGAAATGCATGTGTTTGGACTAGAACTAGTTAAAACTGCATCATTGACATGACAAGATAACTTTTTATCTTATTTTATATTTGCATAAGTATTTTATACACTTTCATAATTCCCATGCCCCATTTCTCATAGCACACTAATCAATCAATCTGTTCCCCATTCCTTCTGTCAGCAAACTTTATCAAATTAAATTAGTCATACTTTTTTATCTCATTCCATTGATTCTATATTGCTTTCAATGATATAGTGTACCATTGCTCTTTTTCAGTGAGTCTTTTTTTCTGTCTAATGTCCTTCAGAACGCTTTTGAATTCAATTTGTGAGTTATGCTTAGATTTCAGCTCTTTTAGGAGTTATTTTTGTTCATCATTGACCCCAGGCTTATGTATGAATTGGATTACTGTACTGTAGATCTCCAATTCTAGATACTGTACGCCTGTGTAGCCCAAAAGCTCTTATGTTATGGATTTAAATAAATAAAGTTTTATTTCATGTAAGGTGTAGCTTGTCTTCGGCAATGGAATCAGAGAATTTAAGAAGACGCCTCAGATACAGAAGTTTACTGCCCCTCTTTGTGGGATTGAGAGTACCCTCATGCATTCTTTACAACTCTTGCTATGATACAGTATGTGTATCTCTACCCTCCTCTGCATTTAAGTTTGCCTCCCCCATTTCACCTTCTTATCAAGTTTACTTTTCCCCTGTTAGAACAATATGACCATCTTTTTGCATTAATCATGAGTAATTAGGGGTGCAAAAGCCTTAACTATTTAACTCAGCATGTTCTGACATGCTGAAAAGCACTCTTTCTGTCTTACCTCCCTATCCTCTGTTTGCCAAATCCATGTCCTTTGTAAATCAAAGTGACTTTTAAACTACCTGTCGACTATGATTAATATTCCTGAAATGGTCCCAGAATGCCAATATCATCACAGTCCCTCCACTTTTTATTTCACTAGCTGGACTTTTATTTTGGACTTCACCAGGTTAAGCTCTTGTGCCCTTTACTGCCTTTGTATGCAAAAAACTTCAGTCTGCACTTAATGATCTGTATGTTGTCAACTCATTTCTTTGAGGAAAGGAGGTTAATCAAGCTTGGTTCACTTGAGTGTCTCTATTCTAGCTTTATTTTATTAATCCCCTTGGTGTCACCTAAAAAAGATGAATAATTGTCTTAGGCGCTCCAGCCCTTCCTTGTTTGCTTCATATCCCGCACCTGTTCCCTGTTCCAGCCCCTTTTCAGTTCCCCCTTAAAAGCCAGATGCTGACGCTAATCCCAGCTGTGCATTGCTTTCAGCATCATGCAAGCCCAGGACCTGGATGCGCCTGGCTCCATCATGGTTTTAAGTTCCTGTTCCCATTCCCGTTTCCCCTGCCAGTCCCGACCCGGCTCTGGTTTTTAATCGTCAGTCCCAGATGGATCGCCTGGCTTTGGACTTTTGCCCTGTCTTTGGATTCCACTTTTGACTCATCCCCGGATTGTTTGCCTCGGCCACACCTCCTCTGACCATCAGCACTCCATGGACACGCCCCCCTGTTTTCATTCTCGTATCCTGCATGACATTTTCCCCGTGTTTTCTTCACTTTTCCCTGGATCGTGTCGTCTGCATAAGGTCGTGACACATAGCTAAGACTGTTATACTGTATTTTATTATAATAAAATCACACCACCCAATTCCCAACTGCTGTTCTATTTTTTTTGGTATATTTTGGTACATTACGTTAAAGGCACCCATTACCCTTATATCCATCATTTCTTTCTGTAATCTTATTTCGTTTTTGCTTCTTATTTTTGGTGTATGAATGGCACTACCTCCTAACTCCTCTGTGTATTGGTTCTGGTGTCCAGCCGTATCCTTTGTTATTGGTACAGACATCCTTAAAGCAGGTCTCAGATTCAGTTTAATGAATCTTGCAATGGTTATTTTTAACCGTTAAAGGGGCTGAAAAGGGACTTTCCAAGTTATACCATTAACTGGGTTTTTGAGGTTTCTCACTTGTTCAATAGTAAATTCTTTATACTCTCTGAAAAGAGTTTGCAGTTCCCTTGCTTAATGCCCACTATGCACTTTCTGCTTAATCTTCCACTTATCTCAGCTTGAAAGTTTTACATTGCATTACATTCACATTGATATAACTTTAGCCCCTTTTTTAATTGTTTTATTGATTCATTGGGTACATAAACAGTAGAATTAAGGCTCAGTCTCTCTAACTTTGAAGTCCTCTGTCCCATACGATTTCAAATGCTCCTGTTTTGCTTTTGTATATGTCTCTTACACCTCAGTTTTTAAGCCCTTTTTTCCCATGTCACCAAGGGTCATTTTAATTTATCATATTTGGTTAAATATTCGCATTTTTTATATCTATAAAACAACAAAACACATCCATCCACCCACACCTGCATCACAATCTTCAATGGCATCTCACTCCTAAAAAGGAGAGGAAAATAACCATTTTAACAAAGAACTCATGACTGCGATATACTGTATATATACAGTATAAATAGAACACATGATAAAATGTATGCATATAAAAATAATAAATTAGCTAAGTACCATGGTTAAGGGCTGTGGAAATTTTCAAAAATAAAATGTCCAAAAACAGAAAAACCCACTGATGCAAAACATTTTTTACTTTTTGTTTTTTATAGATTGACCTGTTATTAAAATCTTAAACAGGATTAACCCCAGTCTCTTAGCATGCAGTCAGTTTAGCTGCAAAAAGGAATACTTGTTAAACTTTGCTCATCAATTTCAAATCCAATGTGACATTAACAAAAGTGCTCATCACACACTTAGTATTGAAGTAGTGCATGCAAAGGTTTGCTCCGGTCACTAAGGGGCCTCTTACTGCCTTGTGCATACTATCATCCTTCAAGCCAAAATAGGTCAGGGACAATTTGTCTAAATTCTGCCTTGGTTGCAATTACATGATTGAGTTTATCTGCAACTGATACAGTATACATTTTCTCCAAGTTCCCTCTACATTAATTTATAAGTTTATAATTTGATATTTCTTCTATATATGTAGTAATTGTTTATATTCTGCATCGCTATATGTGGAGATCAATTGGTTCACACTTTTGGGATTCAGAGAAGACCCAAACACATGAAATGCTAATATACAGTATCTAAAATCATTCTGCCTTTATTACAACTGTATCAGGTTTAATACTACTGGGTTTATTTTATTTGGTATTAACCTTCTTGCTGTTTTTGCGTAAATATGGGGAGAAACATAAACATAAAATGTACAGTATCTTTGTCATCATACCTCACATTTAAATTGGAGCTTGCCTGTTACTACTAAACCAACTGAACCAATCTGGCGGTATTGCTATAGGACTCATACTCAATGGATTTTAGATAATACAAGAACAACTGAACAGTTTACCAGCTACATTTGTACACAAAATAAAATATAAAAAGTGTTTATATGGAAATATACAGTAAACACTGTTCAGAAAATTGAAAATTACATTTTCACACTGTTTTTTTTTTCAAGTCAAATTCCAAATAACTAAATTGATTTCAGCACAGATACAAAGTACAGTACATGTATTAATAATTTTAAGTGACCTTGTAAGAGGAAAAAAATAAATGGTTTTAATTAAAACTCTCTTGAACTGACAGTTAGGTTCTGAAAATTATGTCCATGCTTTCACATCCAGATGTGTCAGCTTACCATCTTTCATATATTTTATCCCAGATGTCCATGATGGGGTCATACAGCTCTCTAATTCTAATTCCCAGCCGAGCCTCTTTGTCCTTTATAGTCAGACATAAGCATTTAATCATGTATCTGTCTTTGTACATACTGTGTACATAGTTTGTTAAACAGAAAAGGAACTGTGTTTCAGTCAAAATAGGTGTACTGAGAAACTATATAAAATAATATTCTTTAAAGTGTGTTGTTTTAACCAAATATTTACAAAGAATAATACAATTCACTACATTGTAAAAGGTAATATGCATTTAGGATAATTCAAAATGTTACATTCTCAAAGCAACATACTGTATGCTCCATGCTCACAGTTCACTGTTCTTAACAACATCTTTTTGTTAAAGTCAATAGTCACCACTTCAAATCACTCAAAGGGTTATTTTTTCAGTATAGGATTATACATACAGTTTAAAATACCCATATTTTTTTTAGGATAGCTTTTCAAAATCAAATCTTGTGATAGCGCCTAACACTATTTGCCATTTTAATTCAGCAGGATATTTTATATTTGCAGATTAAGCAATACAATCAGTTATACTTACTGTATGCTTTTCATTAAATTGTAATAATACAAATTGAAAAAATATTCCACCTGTATTCCTACAGTATGTCGTTACAGTACTGTATAATCCCCACACAGTATTCCCATTGTAATAGGGTACCTGT
The DNA here is from genome assembly GCF_040954835.1 of Lepisosteus oculatus. Lineage (NCBI taxonomy): Eukaryota > Metazoa > Chordata > Actinopteri > Semionotiformes > Lepisosteidae > Lepisosteus > Lepisosteus oculatus. The sequence continues at coordinate 13,953,026 of NC_090701.1, read as the reverse complement.
ATCTCTCAGTGGTCTGTAATGGTTTGTGCTGTGGGTGTGTGGTTTAAACACCAGTCAGAGATTGTGCAGACATTCACACAATACAACAAGAATAAAGTCAGCTGCACCTGTGCTCGATCATCACTCTCTATAAAAAATTTCAGAACACAGATGAAATGATCCTGGTCTAATGGACCTGGTCTAACCATAGACCCTGGTTAGACCAGGGTAAAGGTTATAATTTTCTCACAGGGTTGCAGGTAGAAGTTGGTTGCCTCTCCCATATGTTAAAAGGGAGCAGGGTTTGCTTTCTCTTAGTTGAGATTAAAAGTGAGAAGCGAAGTGCAGCTCTCCCATCATTTAGCAGGTTTACAGGGAAATCCAGTGACATACAAGTAAAAGCAGGTTACACACCAAAACAGTGTAGGACATTTTATACACCATGGTTGGTCCGGCCTCAGCCCTGGTTTTCACAATGACCCAGATTTATAAAATAACTAGTTTAAACACGATATTAAATAAACTGATTTCTAACCCTAGATGAAAGGATTTCATGAATGGTTTAAACATTACATTTAATTAGTTTTAATTTACAATTCTTGAATCTCTAAGAAGGACATAGACATACAGACAGAACTATTTTTATCCCTTTGAGACCTTTACTGTATATCCAATGTAGCATGACATTAACGTAATGCTATAGAAATCAATGTGAAATTTCGAGTTTGTTGTGCTTATATTGATTTAGTACAACAGCTAATTTTCCCTTATAATAAAACTATAAAAGTAGGTCACTGCATCAGGTAAGGTTTCTGTGGAACCCATTAAAATTCCCATAAAATGTACTCCATCAGGGGATGAAATATTAAATGTCTCAAAATGTCAAGAATTTTAAGAATGTTTGCTATGTACTTGGCAGTTTTTCAACAGGAACATCCAATAAGTGTTTATGTAGTCATTTAAAAAGAGGAAAAAAATAAGCTTTTAAAATGTTAAAGCATCCTCACAGTTTCTGTTTGATATGGTAATATCATGGAAGCAATACAAGGAATTTTGAAGTTCAGTAGAACACAATGTGATACCTCAAGCGCATAACTCAAATTCTTATTGCACTGCTTGTTTAACTGATAAAGTCCACATTATCCCAAATTCAACTCCATAAAAAGCTTATGGAGAGTAACTAGTCCAATCTAGTGAAAAGAAGTAAAATACATTAGCCTACTGTATTCTGACAATACAGTACCTAATGTAACTCCTCCAAAGACCATTAAATATTTAAGACTCAGAAGTCTGAAGTAGCAATTCCCAGCACACCACAATTATACTGTAGTTCTGAAAGCTCAGCCACTAGTCATAGCAACTTCAAGGAGTTTTGTGTTATTGCCACCAATAACACTAGTAAAAGGGAAATAGGATCTTTTGGAGATTCTGTTCCTGTGAATACATTACAAACAACATAATCTGTACTCTTTACGAACAAATACAATCAATGACTTTGGAAAAAAACTGAAAAATAAAGAAGCCTGGTAGTCATCTGTGGCTAAGAAGGCTCCTACAAACAGGGGAATATGAAATGACTGGCCTCCTACTATCATCAACTCTGCAGCACATGGGCCATTTTTATGACCTCATTTAATGGGACTTACATAAATAAAAAATCATTTTTAGTTATTATGGAACATACTTATTATAAGACCAAATACTGATCATAATACTGTATATTAAATACTTCAGGTTGTGTAGCCCCTTCCAATAACATCTCCACATTGTTTTATAAATAAATGTTAAAGTCTGATAGATCTAGCTACTTCTCCCATCTTATTGAGAATAACCAAAACAATCCTAAATACCTGTTCTCCTTATAACTTATCCTTATAACTGTTATCTTTTGTTTCCACACTATTTGTCTGGTATTGATGACTGCCAGCTGTAACTGTTGTTCACCTACTGTATAACTTTGCTGCCTACCTTCACTGTCCTGCTCAGTCTGTTTTTATTGTGTGCGTTCCCGTAACTACAGTGAATGTTAGGACACGTTCAATGACAGTTCTATAGAATAACGTTATTTTTGTACTGCACAGATTAAATAATTGGCTTTCTGTTGGATTTTTTTGCATGTGGCATTCATATTTTCCTCAAAGGTAGTAATTTTAATTAACAATAGTGCTAAAATATTTGTAACTGTTAACTATTTCAATTTCTTGCTCTTCAATGACTGTTGGTATTGCAGTTGATGGTTGCTTTCTATAATCAATGACCATATCTTTGGCTTTTGACATATGAAGTTGAAGGAAGAAGTTATTACACCATTCAACAAAATACCCCAGGCCCATGATCAGTGTATACATCTTGGAGGAGACTGACAATGACAGAGTTTTCAACAAACTTAATGTTATGTTTGTCCTCAGAAGGGTTTCTACAACTGTCTTTGTAAAGAATGTACAAGATGGGGGATAGTACACATTCCCTGGGAGACCTAGTGGAAGAACAATGCTCCTTTGATATATGACCATTTACTTTCATTCTTGGTCAAACAGTCTAAAATACAATCTACAATATTAAAATCTAGACTAAAACTTCACTCTAATCTCTTCAATAACACCATCCACTTGGTTGGATGGTGTTAAAATCTGATGAAAAATGTATAAGTAAAAGCCTGATATGTGTCTTGAGATCCTCTGGATATGTGTATAAGAAATTCAATAATGTGAGGGCAGCATCCCCAGCCCCTCTTTAAGCCCTGTAGGCACATTGCATGGGAACAAGTAGTTGATCTATCTGGAAGAAGTGCATGCCTTTTAACCATTTTTTCAAATGACTTAATTGCTAAAGAATTCAAGGCCACTGGTCTGAAATAATTTAATGTCTTGGGGAAACTGTATTTTTCAACTGGTATGAATGTTACCTGTTTTGAAATTTTGGGCTGATGCAGCTGGTTTGAGTGATTCCAATTTTTCTGCTGATTTAAAGAGAGTTTGAAAATAGAATGATAAATATAGTGTTGACCTCTGATGTTTCCTGACTTCTGCTTTCTTGAAAAGTATGAAAAGTATCAAATTTAACCTTGGTGGAGGTGATGAGCTTTTTTTAAAAGCCCTAATTTCTCCACTGAAGTCACACTTGTCAAATCTAAGGAAAAAACTATTTAGTTCATCTTCCAGCCCTATGTTAGTTTTAAAATAATCAATGTTCACCATGTTTTTTTGAGAAATAACCTTTGTCCTGCAGCCCCACCATAGTTTTCATGTATGGTGTCATTTTACATCCATGGTTTACATCCATGTACAGTACAGTAGTTCTCAACCTTCAATTCTTTCCTTTTGCTTTAATTTTGACTTTTTGCAGTAACTTCAGTTCTCATTTCCCAATTTATAAAACTCATTACCATGTTGTGAAGCAATGTACTTGTTTGGTCCAAGAGCAAATCTGTCCAAGTCTGTGAACTTTCTGTAAAGGCCAGCACACCAGCGTACCTGTACTCGTGGAGATAGTTGACATTTGCTTGTAGCTCATCAACCTTTTTCCTAAGAGACTGAATATTACTCAGGATTATTGACAGAGGCAGAGGGCTAAGGTGAAGTTGTTCTTTTATATGCCTCAAATGGACTCTGCACTTTTTCCCACGCTTACGGTTTTGTTTTTGAATTGTTTATCGTAGATTTTTTTTCAAGTTTTTTGTCGGGAACTTTGCCGCAGAGTTTTGCAGAAATAAGTCCATAGATTCATCAAGTAGACATGGTTCAGGCAGACTCCATATATAACCTAAGAGAATTGGTAAAAACAGATCCACACAGGACTTTACAAATAAAAAAAAGATTACATTTCTTACCACCAAACACGAGACAATAGAAATTAACGATCAAAAATCATTAATACAATAAATGAGAAAAAATAATTCTTACTAAATGTTGATTTGTTAAAATTATTAAAAAGGAAAAAAAAAGAATCATTTAGACTATTAATCCTTTTAATTAATAATTAATAATCAGACTATGGTAATTTCATCTGTAATTCCTGATAAACTTTTGGAGAATCTGTAATGCCAATATTATTAATCTCCTTGGTTTGTATATTCTGTAATTTACATTTGTAAAGTACTGATAAAAGTTCCCTAATGCACATAAAAATTCAAATGTTCATGTCTACTTTATTCTGAGGGATGCCCTTAAGCTGTTTATGTACAGGTTACTATTAAATTAAACTTGTGTTGTATAATTACAATACATATTAACATCACCAGGAACAATATACTTTTTCTCCCTAAATTATCAAAGAGAAGTGACTTAATAGTCATGTTTGGGAAGAGTAATAGGCATCTGCTCAAGAACCAGAGTGCTATGCTGTAGTGCCCAAAGGCAGAAATTGGCTCTTATTGAACTCTTTTAGAAGAAAGACATTTCCAGGCAGTGGTTAAAAATAATGCAAGCAGTTTCTCAAAAATGATACAGAACTGTTTGTGCAGATTAAATGGATAATTGGCTTATCATAAAATTCAGGTATCTTTAGTGTTAAGCCAAGAGGTAAATAAATATAAAAATATGCCCACCTTTCAGAATCATTCTCCATTCTCATAGAATGCAAGCTTATAGACACTTATTGTAGGTATTTATGGACCAACCCTATGTTTATTGCAGTCTGTTCCCAGTTCTCAGTCAGGGATGTGACAATGCCTTGAGGGGATTTTCTCTTGACAAAGCCCTACTTCCTCTGCTGTCATATGGTTGGTTTGCTTTTACATGCAACTTAGAATGACTTGGAATCCTCTCTGAGCCGCTACAGCAGAGGGTGGAGGTTATAACATGGCTAAGAGGCAGATGCCTGCATTTGAACTTCTGTAAGTGTCCTAGAGCCATCCTAAAAATGGCCTGTGTGGATGGTGTTGTAAAAAGGCATCTCAGTGTCACATCCTAAATTTATTAGAATCACTTCTTTGAGTTAGATGATCGAACAGCCACCAAGAGAATGCAGACACTAGGATACTTACGAGAAACTAAAATTTAGAACTAGAAGGCATTGCTTAAATATACCACATACAAATAAGTGCAAAATGTATTTACAGTATGTACAGTATATTGGTACAGGTTAAGGTTTGGCCTTTTAGAAAATCATTCCATGTAGTGAAGATGTCAGATTTATCTTTTTGCTGAAAACCTGGCATTTGGGCATCACGATCTTCTTGAAATATTGAATATTGCATGCCTAAATAGTGAATAGTCTCCCACTTATACTTGATTCACCTTAATTTTGTGAAGATGTCTAGATATTATACCACAACCACCAAAGACCCTGCTCCATGCTTGACTCTTTTCACAAGACACTTCCTTCAATCTCTCAATGGGTTTTTAGCAAAGGTATTTGGTACCAAACTGTTCATATGTATACTCATCATTCCAAGCAATTTTGTATCAGTGAAACAAAGAATCCATTATATATTACTGTATATCCTTTCACACAAAATTATTTTTTATATAATGTCTTTTCAAACGAAGGGTTTTCGTGCACGCACTCTTCCCACACGAAGAACTTTGTTACCCTTTTGTGACTTTTATTTTATATATTAAAATATTAAATATATATTTATATATTTTATTGTCCATCCAGGGTCTTTGTTGTTTGGCTATAAACTCATTTTGGAAGTATGATATTTGTGCATGTATAAATCTTTCCATGCATCCTCAGCCTTGCCATATGCTGTAGAATCAAATTTACTTGCACTTTTCATTGCATAGAGAGCATTTAAGGATCTATATTTTCTCTGTGGGCTAACTGCCCACAATTGTAAATGAATTAGATGGCCAATTTACCTACAGTCTGCCCACAGGAAAAATGTGACCTAAGGTCTTCAGTATTTTTTATGAAAAAACATACACTGTTAACATGTATATGGCTTAAAATATACTGAATCATAATGAAATTTAATCACAATGAAAACGTAACTATCAACTATCAAATGAAAGTAGAGGCTAAAATGTTTCCTGGTGACCTGTTTATATATATATATTTTTGAAGACAATTATTACTCATTCGTTTAGCTGAATTTATTATTCAACACAACATACGTCCATTTACAGTATACAATGGCATATGTTACTGGATATATTTGGGTGAACCATTCCCAAATATACCTAGCTCAAGGATGCACCTGCAATTGCTGTAGGGATTGCTGTTGTTTCCTAATCACTACACCTTTCTTCGTCTCTTCTTTTATATAATCATAAAATAAAGGATAAAACTATAAAATTTAATGTGTTTTCCTGCAAACAATGAAATTCCTAAATGATAGACCTGCAATTTATAGACGACTCTATCCTGAAAATAAAATTAGTCAGGATATCTTGTTAGATTAGTTGGGAAATTAATAAATGCACAACAATAAACTACTCAATTGAAAGCTAGATTAGGTAACTAGAATAACCTAAATCAGGATTGATAATGAGCAATTATAATCTTTGTGTCTTATTTCAGACATAAGGTAAAACAGAATCACAGGCCCAATCAAGAAGAGCAAATAAATAAATAAAAATTGACCTTGCTTTGTGATTATGAACTTTTGCTGAGTTTAATCAAGGAATGGATTCAGGTGAAAATGCAATTAAAGGAATGTTGTGCTTGATGAATAAGCAGGACTGAAAAAATTAATGTATATAAAATCCTTCTTAAATGATCAAGGTCCAAAGCAAACGTTAAACTCACCATGTCTTGTAAGTTGTATAAAAATGGATTCAGCATGTCAACAAATTTGGCTGGTAAAATATGAAAGCTGCACTTCATTGTAATGACATGAGGAAAAGTAAAAAATAGCTCTAGTAAAACCAGCTTCTTGTCACTTGTGGGTGAGTATCAGGAGTTTCAATTGACTAGATTTTTTTTTTCATTTTTTGTCTTCTTGTACTGTATGTGCAAAAACAGGAGTTGACAAAATATAAGCAGCAGCTTTCTAAAAATAAGATTTATTGCACAAGGGTTTGAAGGGAAAAAATTTTACTATATATATTCATCTCATTTCATGTAGCTGTAAGAGCAATGAACTGAGTAATGCTTGACATTCACACTTGAAATATTTGCTGAATAAATGTCATTTTCGAGAATTACCTACAGTCACATTTGCCTGTACAGAACCCCCTACTTTTCCTGCTTCATTTTTCAGCTGTAATGGTATTAGTATGACCATTATATTTCCAGAAAGGCATATTTCCCAGGTTTTTATTTGTGCTCTTTTCTTGATTCTCAATGTAGTGTAAAAAATATTTTGCTCAGATCACTGTACAAACTTCATTTTTGATGAGTATACTTTCAAATTATCAAAAATGTTTAACTATAATTTGGAAACATTTCAAATGAAACATTTTTCACATAAATAAATCATTCTTGTTCTAATTAATTGCGAAGCCTGCTAAGTTTTTGCAACACTTGAAATTGTGTATAGTCTGAAAATGTTTTTTTCTTTAACAGGAAATATTCTGAACAGGACTCTTAAGCAATGCAAACAATCACATTCTGATGTAAAAGCAAATTAAAAATACTGCTTTAACACATTTTCTGGAACACTGAATAACAGTAAAATCATCATTAAAGACACTAATGACAATAAAGTGTTCTACTGTGAAACTGTCAAATTAACATATGGTCTGACAACAGGCTACAACATACTGCAATATTTATTGAAAGAGTAATAGAGTGGTACTAAATACCTCTGTACTTTTTTTTATTGCTGATAAGTTCAGTAGAATGTAAAATAAAAAAGTAAAATACATAGATGTCAGGAAACACACCTTTCCTATCTACCCATCTTAGCTATTACTGTCCTTTTCAGAATCTGTAAATCAATAAGGGATAAACCAGAAAGATGTACAAAGGTAGAAAGTGCAAAAAAAGTCATCCAAAAATAGCTCTAGGGATGGCAGCTTAAGTAGATACATTATCTGATAAAAGGAAATATTCTGACTGCACTGTTATCTACAAAAAAAACGTATGGCAGTTTCACCTCAGTAGGTAGATGACAGTCACCTTGATTTTCCTTCCCCAGCGAAGGTCGCTGTCAATGAATTCTCACTCTGGTAACATGAGTAAAGGTGATGTATGGATACGACTGTCGCATCTGATGTAAAAGAGGGGGCTTGCATCTTTTTAATCAGCCATCTAAACCAAGAAAAATACTGCTGAGTGTGCTCTGGCCTCATTAGGAACTTTTGAAAGAAAAATGGAGTAGAGTACCAGAGAGCAGTGCTAATGATGGCAAGAACCCCCAGGCAAGAGGCGGAGATTGATTTACCTGTGAGTTTAAGGTTCTTTGTTATCACAGCTTGTTCAGACAGCCCTGCCATGATAGCTCTGGGAAACTGGGACAGTAGTGGCAGACTGAAGATGATGGAGAAGATGGTCTTATCTTAAATGGAGAGATCCATCATTCTTATGCTGAAGATCCTTCATTTAATGCCTTTCTGGACTAAAGTCAGGAAAAAAAAACAACAAATCAAACAAACATTAAGGCTTTATGTGTCTCACATTCCTCTTGATTTGTATATTCTTAAGGGAAAAAAAGAAAACAATATGTACAGTACTGTACTGTACATGCAATGAAATTCAAACTTGTTGAAAAGTCGCACGATTATTTTTTCTCAATAGAGCAGAGTTCCAAACCTGGTCCTGAATAAGCTTCATCGTATTTACCTTTTGGTTAAAAAGTTAATCTGCAGTATAAATACTGTAAATAATGTATAAACAGACCATCATCAAGACCATTATCATCAGACCTCTTTTGGGTACTCACTGCAATAAACGTGTACACAGTAGCATAGACATTATGTTAGTATGTATAACTGAAACTGAATTGCAAAATTGAGTAAGTTATGCAATTCAATTCTGCTAGCAGTAGGTGAGGAAATCCAGGAAACAATATTAATGATATGGGCTGTGAGTGGAGATTTATGAAGTGAAGTTTGAATGTTCTTTGTTATTAGGCTGTCTTGTCACTCACTCCATGACAGTGCTGCTGGATAGAATATGATGAGGTAGACTAAATGAACAGCTTTGTCATTTTAAATCTGATTCGGCGTGTTTCTCAAATGGAGACCTTTTTATTAGCGCATGTGATAGCAGAATCTGATGTGTGCTCAGTGAAATTTAATTAAGCCATTATAATCTGTTGCTGTACATGTGGCTCTTATCTTGAGTATCTTAGCAAATACAGCTTTTAAAAGGAGTGAAATAACATAATTATCAGGCAAGCGAATATAAAAGATTTGATCTACTGCAGTTTACAATGCTAGAGGGTGAAGGAGAATTCTACTACATTTCAATGAAATATTTCAGAAACCAAATACCAGATTTAATACAAACATTAGTTATAATGCAACTGTGTTATATGAGTATTAGATGTAACAATTCTATTTTCTTCTCTAGACAGAGAAAAACTGGTTTGTGCCTGGTGTTCATAAAATGGTGTTAGTAAGTTACTGTACCACTATATGAAAGAATATTACTTAATGAAAATCAATTAACCATTAACTTTAAATGCAACAATGTGAAGAGTGTGTCACAGACCTACTCATACATTACCAGTGATTCACTGAGGTGATCCTCCATTCAAAATGTAAACAAATATCAGATCAAATGAGAAAGTGTGAAAGATTGCTTCAAAGAATTTGCAAATTAAATCATAGCCAGAAAGAAATGTCTCAAGAACACCTTTAAGATGAACTAGAAAGGTAAATTAGAAACCCCCTGCAGAGACCAGTTTTCATACTGCAGTAGAAACTGTAATGTGGAAAGAAAGTCACAGCTTTGCATGGGACATAAGCTCAAACAAGGAGGAAAAAAGTCATTTTTAAGACACCTACAGCTTATAAGACCACTCAAAATGTAAGCAGAAACCTGCAAGGTAGACTCAAGGCTTTCCGCTTCAATCTGGAAACATCATCAACATCCTGTGATCCACATTATGACTGGATCTTGTTGAAATCATAAATCCGAGCAATCTGTGTAATGGACATATGGTACTGTATGGAAGGACTGGAGTTATGAAACTGGTACTTTTGAAAGTAGAATCTTATTGTGGAGGACGATGTATGAAAAATGATCTAATGCTCCTCAGACGTAGTCTACCAAAAATTCAGTAGAGATCTTGCCAGTGGTCCTACTGCAAGTATACTGTAGTTGCTAAACTTTTTTCAAGAGCAGCTGTACCCTCTCCTATTGCCTTTAGAGCAATAATATCTTTCTGGTTATGTAATTTCCAAAACTGAACACAATATCCCATGTAAGGTATAACCAATTTAGTATATAATTGATTTAAATTCTGCACCCCTAACAATAAATCCCAAGTATGAGTCCATATAAACTTTTAAATCACTCTCCTATGTTCTTTCAATTACCTTTTCACCCCAGGATTTGAACTTTTTTAACAACATCAGACTTTATTTAGCACAAATGATATACAATGTCAAATAAAAACTAGGAATATTTCATTCTATATTAATGGTATACAGTATGTAGCTGAATTCAAAAGCTTTATACAGTACATTAAGAGACTGATACCTTAATGTAGTGTTATCACCATCATAGCCTGGAAATGCATTCTTAAACATGGTTAATATAATATTAAGCACAAGTAGTTTTCACACATGCAAAGATTTCCTTTTAATTTTAGACAGAAATAATGTTTATTTGATCACAGTGACTGACATATCATCATTTAACATTTTTAAACATGATATGAATGCAATTTAAATATTTTTAACAAAGAACCTGTTGCTAAAATATAAAAGCTAGGGATTTTTTAAAGGAACACGTCTATTAAAGAAAGCCAAAGTTGCTTCAGGAATCAATCCAAATTCAGGTCTTTTTTCCACCTATTAAGAAAATCCATGTTGTTCTGCTGATACAAACTAAATTTTCAGTCCTGTGGCCTGAGTTCTCCAGATAAGATGTTTGCATTTTCTAAACTTCCAAATTTTCAGTTTAGAAACATGCTAGTCACCAGACATATAGAGTAACAATATTGATCATCTAAACTGTAATTCAACTTGTGCAATAAATAATTTATTTAGAGAATGCATTTACAAAACATGCAAATAACGTTGTTTAAAAAATACACTTAAATTGTTATACAGTCAAATAACTACTCATGCTTACAGATGGTACCAAAATAAGAGGTTTCATACATTATACTATACAAGCTGCAAAGGATGCAATTCAACACAAGACTAGTATTTTATGCAAGTAGCAAAACTATGACCTGTACATATAAGATGGGAAACTCCATACAGATACTTCATTCAATTTGAACTTGCCATCTCTTTCAATTTTTTGTACATCTATCAGATTGTAAAAATATGAGGACTGCTATCTTAATCTGTTCACCTTTTTGCTTTCCTCATATGAAGCAGGCAGGGTTCTCAAAGATTGAACTCTTTAACCTTTGCACAATATCCTTCTCATACTGTAGGTCCCTGAATCCACTTTCTCTCAATGGCTAAATCGTATTTTTAATAGTATTTGTTTTTGCATTTCTTGGAGATGCAGACTAGCAATTAATAGACAAATTATATCCAGCTCTACTCATTCACAAATGATTAGAGCCAGTTGCATATTGAAAAATGAAAATACACAAAGGAAATATTAAACTTCAATGAATAAACAAATTGAGGTTATTTCATGGCTTTTGGGACCCAGTGAAAATTGAAATGATGTGATCAGCATTATGCATTAGGTACTGTATATACTGTACAGTGCAGTATTTTAGGACCACTGATTAATATAAATGATTATGGTACAGTATATTGAGTAAATTAGTCAAGCCTGCAGATATTACTAAAATGGGAAGGTAGCTTGTGCAATATATAATAGTACAAGGTTTTGGTAGGAATTTCTCCTTATCAATACAACGTAAAACATGACTTATTTCACTTTTTTTAACAATTTACCAGGATTTATTTGCAGATAAGTCTATAAAATGGTTAGCTGTTCTTGGAGGTTTATGAGCAGTAAAGAGCCAGGAGTGTAGTTTCACTGTCAAGGGGGGGACTTTAAGCAAAGCTGTAGAGAAACAGAAAGTAGATAAGATTACATATAAAAAGTATATAAAGCCATACATTAAAATAAAGTATTTTCAATGCACTGTAAATTAAACAAAACAATCACTGTACTATTTTTGAAAACTTACAGCATCCTCACTAGAGAAGACTTCCTGCCTTCTTGGGCCTGATAGCTTTTACAGAAACCAATAAAATGTATGTTTTTGTTTTTTTAATTTCTTTATTAATTTCTAAAATAAACATAGTACTTTAATGTTTTGCGCATATTATAATTTACCTTAGCCAGCATACTGTAATAAACGTATAATTAAATTCAATTGTACAATATGGAAAAATAAAGCCACACTTTTAATCTAGACACTAACTTGAGCAAAATCAAATCATACACATAGTTGGAGAAAAAAAAACAGGTTCTGCGTTAAAAGAAAAAAAAAGACACACAAGTTCAAGTTTATTGTCATTATACTCATACACAGGTACTGCATATATAATGAAATGCTATTTAGCTAGCTCTCAGATGGTAAGTAGTACAAAAACCAACAATACAATTGTATGAGAAAGGAAAGACAGAGACAACAGGCAATGTGCAAAACAACAACAGATAATGTGCAAAACAACATCAGTTGTGCAAAATCATACGTCAACAGAATGAAATAAAGGATACAAAATTATGGGGAGTGAACATCTTGACATGTGAGGTAGAGGTAAATTTCAATGTATGTTTTGAGTTTTGATAAAGAGAGAAGGCACTGTAAGGGTTCAGATCATACTATAGGTGAGGGAGGCTGGAGTTTAATAGTTTGATAGTGTGGGGGTAAAAACTGTCTCTGAGTCTTGTATTCGGGCCCGAATGCTCTGGTACCCTTTTCCAGAAGGTAGAGGGTCAAACAGTATGTAGCTTTGGTGTATGGGGTCTTTAATGATGCTTAGAGCTTTCCTCAAGCACCGTCTGTTATAAATGTCATGGATGGATGGGAGAGCAACCCCAGTGATGGACTGGGCAGTTTTTCCCACCCGCTGTAGGGCTTTGTGGTCAGCAATACTGGAGTTGCCATACCACACTGGGATGCAACCTGTCAGTATGCTTTCTGTAGTGCCTTTGTAAACGTTAGTGAGGATCTGGGGAGATATCTTAGCCTTCTTCAACCGTCTTAGGAAGTACAGGTGCTGTTGTGCTTTCTTATGTAGCGGCGAGGCTTATTAATAAGGCAGAATTAAGTGTTTCTGAGCTTTCCCAAATTAGGCCCCATTTCTCTGTTCATCTCTGTGGTGCAGCCACAGAGATACAATTCATGGAGGCTGATTTAAGGTTTGATAAGGACAGCTCCCAAAGGGGGATGCACTTAGCTAAGCCTGGCTATCATGATCAATTGTCATCCATTGGCGCCTATCTGTCTAGGGAGTGCCAGATGGACATCTGGACTGCATTACTAAGTGTCAGGAGTAAGTGACTCATATCTCACCTTGATCAACCAATCAGGGACTGGTAGGGCCGAGTAACCCACGTGGGACTCTGATGCCCATGGAACTTTCAGCCAATCAATGAGCTGAAGTTCCTCCAGGTAAAAACAGACAACACAGAGAGCCTGGGAGATTCAGATTCAGTAAGATTCAGTAAGATTCTGGAGAGGATTCTGTGGACTGTTCTAAAGGGAATTCAAAGGAGAATTCCAGGGCAGGACGGCACAGGAGCAGAAGGCTCCCAAGGGCAGGACATTCTCGCAGCGAGCCTCCTGACCATGCTGAGACTCAGCCCGGACAACCACGGAACGGCCAGTGTGTCTGAGTGCCAGAACTTTCCTTTGTTCTAAGAGTCTAGAGTGGAGGTTGCCAGAGAGTAACCAGCAGCAGGCCTCATGAACAGGTCGGAACTGTGGACAGCTGAATCACTATTCAGAACTAGCTCTTCATCAGGAACGAACCGGTCCTCTTCCTGACTTGCTGGGACCCACAGTCATCTTTTCTCCTGTGCACAAACTTTGCTAGTTAAAGCCAACAGTGAGCATCAGCAGCGCACCGTCGCAAGCCGCACAGCACAGCCTGGCACGGAGCCAGAGAGCGCGGATTGGACAGCAACAGCCTGCAACTGTTTCTTTGTGCCCGCAGGAGATCTGAATCCCTAAAGATTGGATGCGTATTCAACTTCAATGCATTACAGCTCGAGAATTCTATTGTTATCCCAACCAGTTGATATCAATTTAATTCCTAAGAGTTATGTACTTGTTTTGAGTATCTAATATAGAAGTTGTAACCAAGTTCAATTACGAAACGGTATAAATGAATGATATACTGAACGTATGTCCTCTTGATATGTGTAACACTTTGTAACTGACTGAATATATACCTTTTGTATTCTGATAACCGTCTTGATAAGATCTGTTAGGTTTATATGCATATTCTATGCATTAATAAATGTATCCTCGTGTATTAGTACCTGTGTGTGTGCATTGGTTGAGTTATGTCGCATGGTTGGATTCTAAAGCCATCAAAAGAATCAACTTTGTGATTTACTGCTACAATTAATAATTGTCTCAGTAAATGCCCAAACCCTACAGAACTGGTGCCTTCAGAGAGCCACTATGATTACATATTTGGCGTCCCTGAGCAGGTTTTCCTACACTTATATAGACATGGAAATGGCGTTGAGAGACCATGTGAGGTCCTCGGTGATATGGACGCCAAGGAATTTGAAGTTACTGACCCTTTCAACTTCAGACCCTTTCTCTGAGGCCAGCAGCATGGAGCCTCACTGTCCTGTCACTGATGCGAGCATTGTGTCTGCTGGCAGTTTCAGCAGCAGTATGGGTGGCAGATCTGAAACGATCTCTCAGATGGACCAGTCGGATGTGCTGGTTCTGCTCTGGTGTGATCACTCGAGGGCGACCGGATCTTGGATGGTCATCTGTCCTGCCAGTCTGCTGAAACCTCTGCAGTTGGGACACAGTGGAGCGGCTTACTTCATAGTGTCTGGCAACGCTGGCACATGACATGCCTGCCTGTAGCATACCAATGGCCCTATCCCTTGCTTCTGGTGACATCTGAGGCATTATGGAATGCACAGAAAACTGACTAAGTGTGGCCTTTTTTTTTGCAGTGACCTAGGCTTTGAATTGAGGCCTTTTTGATCAGGCATTATTCCACCTGGACCTCATTGGGTAAAAGTGCACCTAATGAGCTTTCGTGTGATTGGCAATTTGGAATGCCTTACTACACAAGCTGTATTCCTGGTCACAGGGCTTAAAACAAATTGACAATGTTTTGTGAAAGTACATAAGTTATAACTATAGTATTCTCATTACAGAAAAAATGTCATTTATTTTTTCCATCAGTATATAAAGTCAATCTTTATAGAAGTACAAACTTCCTGCAAAAACTGTTAAAAATTATGCAACTTTTGTTCTGAAACTAAATGCATTCAAATAAACAAGAGTGACAAACACTGCTTGGCAGACTTAAAAAAATCAATTAGTTCCGCTAACATGAATATCCAATTCTTTTCCATTAATGTAGTTTAAGTCAGCATTTGGCAAAGGTAAGTTGTACAGTAAGTGGTAACTTATTCTTTGATTTGTTTACCTCCTGCTATACTATTCACAAACTTTTATATTATTCCTTGTTCTTGGTCTTTTATATACCACCTGGTCACATAAAGTTCTAGTCATCTAGAAATCTCAAGCTTGATAAATAATCCTGCCTTCATTCAGATTGGACTGACATGTTGATACTGCAGATGCCACTAGTGATGTGCAATTACTAAAACCTTATGTATCTAGTCATTTCAGACACACTTAGATTAGAAATGGGGGAAAGTTTATAAGGGTAATTTAATGAAAGTATAGCATGGTATTATTAAACCTCCCTAGCATACAACAATACATATGGTAAGAAAGGTATTAGGTAAGAAAACCAATTTGTATGACAGTTCAAAATATATAGAATTTCCAAACAAATAAAATAACAATTAATTATGTAATTTACATTGTTTAGTCAGTAGTGTTTCTGCACCAAACAGTATATTAGTAGGTATTTAAAACTTGTAATGTGAAAGAATTATGCTGTATGTATAATTGCCCATAGCTTACTAAAAGAGAGAATCAGGCCCCTAAGAGTTGAATGTGGTTTAATTTCATGCAGAAGAGAAATTTCATTCATATTGTAACTAACAGTAGCTTGAATATATTAAGGATTTTAACCCCCTTTTTATGAGAATCTTTGACTGTACCCAATGTCTAGTATCAAACAGTAAGGATATAATGAAGTTGCAAACCTTTTTATAACTTTTAGATAATTCACACAAATTTTAAGAGACCATTATGACACTCTCACCTATCTACTGTACCTATAGCTATCACTCACAAACTCCCACATTTTAAACTAAACCATACAATAAAGTCCTATTACAATAATAACCTCTAAGTATTCAACTATAATACCGCTAATAACCTCCCATTACAATAATAACCTCTAAGCATTCAGTTACAATACCACTAATAATCTCTAACTGTAAGAACTATTATCTGTAGCACAGCACTTTACGATAACAGTCAGTGAATTTTAATGTTCCCATTCAACATAATAACCAGTTCCCATTAACACAGTGCTATGGTTTGGCTCCCATTTGAAAATACAATACCTTATACCTACTGTATAGAGGGTATCTAAAATATTGTTATCGCTGTCACAATCATATTGTAGAGCTGTAAAATTATGACAAATTAGTTTAAAATCAATCTGTTTCTGAAAAATGCAGTATTGATCAACAGCGGATAACAATTCTGAAGGACCTATTTCATGAAGGAAATAGATTATTGAAACAGTTAGAACTTAAAAATAATAATTTAAATGCATTTCTTCTAGAAGATATTAGAAAATTAGCAATAAAAACTTTTAAGCATTTGTAGTACACTGGTATAGAGAAGCAATGCTATTATCTGCACGATAAATTATGATCCAATGCTTTATTTTATGTTTTATTATTGTCTAGGGCACTACAAATGAAGGCAAAGAAAATATGGTTTGGGAATAATGTTTATATAGTGTAAAGTATATGTTCCGTAATATATAATATTCTATATTATATATAGTATTAAATAGCAAAATATATCTCCAAAATATTTAAAACACTATTTTTTTAAATGATCCTGGTTTGTTAAATTTACTGTAAGTAGAACAGGAAAAAACATAAACTGTTTAATATGAAAAAATCTTAGCGGCATTTAAATTGCATCATATTTGCAGAAGCAGAAGACATAACTAACAATGCAAAGAGGCTGTATCATTATAAAAGAAAACAAATAGAAAAGCCAGAAAGATACAGGTATAGTACATGTCCATACTGACTTTTGCCTTCAACCACCAGCAAAAGAAAACAAGTTCCAGTTAAACGTCATTTTCAATATCAGAACTGAATTTCTCTTCTTAAAGGATCTTGATCTTTTAAGTTACAGGCTTTGATGAAATAATGTTTCATAAGCTTAACTTTGACCATTAAAAAAAGAATCGTTTTAAGGTGGGTTAGTATGAATGAAAAAAAATGTTTTTGCAAAATCTCCTAAGCGACTAAAAATGAGGTCTGTTGCATGGAGGAAATATACAAATAAGTCTTTCTGTGGCCTCTAGGAGAGCATACGTGTATCAATACTTACCAGAGGTTACACTTGACCTGGAGAATAGTTACAGGTAGGTCAGAACAACTACAGATACAGCCATTCAAAGTGCGCGGTACAGACACGTACCGGAGGTAATTGGCTACGGTATCGTGCATTGTGATGCACGATGACGCGCGGTACCACAGTATGTGATTGGTTGACCAACAGGGGCACTCGTGGTCCGTTGGTCTGTCGTAGAAAGATTTACAGTAAACGTCTTTACTGTGCCCGTTGGTATTGAATATTTATATGGAATTTTACCACTGAAGGGAAATCTTAGTAGCTGAGCATAAAAAGAATAGGAGCATACTGTAACGCGTGTGAAGGCCATAAACGATATTAGTTTTGGAACATAAACATACAGTATTTGGCTGGTCTCGGTACTTTAAAGAAAAAATACACACCAGTATTCCATTTCTCCCTAAACATTTTACGCATCGAAGTCTTTAACTAACGAGATACCGGAGTCAACAAGCATACTTTTAGAATTTGATTAAAAGGGAATATAATATGGAACCGTGTATCTAAAGAAACAACCAGGTGCCATGTGTTTTTTCCTCTCAGAGGTCTAATGCCACAGTTAGTCTAATGCCACAGTTATATGACAACCTGATATCCTGCTATGTACTACAATCCAAAATGGTATCACCCCTGTTATCATCTCCATTGGTTCTCTGCATTTAAGATTTTAAAGATTCTGCATCACTTTACACACACAGTACTGCCATTGAATTACAGTATGTGGTGTACCTCTAGCTTATTTCCCCCATTCTGTAGACCTCTTTCCCTAAAACAATAATGGGTCTACTGGATCAGTTTTTTTTGTGTCACCCTTTCTTCAATGATTTGAAAAGAAAGTACTTTACCACCACTTCACCGGGTAATTTTAAAGTTATTACATGGAGGTACCTTAAAAATTAAAACAATAAAAGCATCCAACTTCCAGGGATTAAATTGCTGTGAACAAATTAGTTTAAATGATCAAAAACTCTACATTAATTCCCACTCTGGACCTTTGTATTGTACATCTGAGTACCTTTGTACCACAATCCTGTCTGTACCCTACATACAGTATAGTTAGTTCTGCTGGTGAATATCTTCCTGCTGCTTCTAATTAAACTATGTTTCCCATAACTTAAAAAATAATTAGCATCTAGCAGGTTACAAATTTTACATGTTTGGGAATATCCAGACATCTTATTGAAGTAGCCTGTTTCTTAAATCAGAATTCCCTATTGACAAGTTTTCTATTTTTCTAAAATTATCCATGCTAAAGTGATCATGCCATCATAACTTCACAGTCGTCATTAAAAGGATACAAGAAAAGCTTTATTAAGTCTTGAAATACCTTCCAACTGATGAATGTTTATACTGTAAGATACAGTAAATTTCATCCAGATTGTGTCTTAATTACTTCCAAAAAGGTAAGCAATGTTTGGATAGTGAAACTTACAGTAAGTTTTTTTAATATTTCTTCTTTTATCCATCCATCCATTTTTAACTGTTTTATACAATACATGATTGTGGGGGAGCTGGAGATTATCTCAGCAAGCAACAAGCACAAGCCAGGATTCACCTAGAACTGGACACCAGGTCATTGTAGGGCACACACAGACACAGACACCTCTTGAGCTTTTACTTGCCAGCAAAGGCTCCTATGCTCCACTGTTGGATACCCTCAGTACCCCTGTGGTGGATAAGTTGGTTAGAAAATGAATTAATTAATGGATTTTATGCATTGAACATTGGGTGCTATGTAAATATAACCTTGAGGGTGTTGAGTGTCATTGGAGGATGACGTGAATATGTAGCAATCCTTTGGAATAAAGTTTTATAATATGAACATTTTTGTTTCTGTAAATATTTCGTATGGTTAAATTAAATGTACTGTATACTGTATATTATTTATACCTTGTAATTTATTAATACAACACCGATAACATGGTGATGGATTTTTAATAATAACTACTATATTCCAATCAATATTTTGGAGATACAATAGTGTAGGAAGTAGAAAAAACAATTATTATGTTTCTTAATTATAAATAATTAAGAATCAGCATATTTAAAATGGTTAGTGAACCTCCAGTTTACTTAGCACAATAAAGAGCATAATTAGAATCAGATGGTTAAATAATTGGGTATATAAAACAAGCGATATATTGTTAAAAAACTTTGTGAGTTTCGTCTTTACCATACAGGTTAGTAGAAACACGTTACCACAATCAAATGGGATTTCAGAAGACCTCAGAAAGAAAGCAGAGGTTACAAAACCATTTCTAAACATGTTTGGATCCATCCATTCGCCCTCTTTCAGACAGAAAGTCTACAAATGCAAAATATTCAAGACCACAATGACCAAAAGCAACCCACAAAAAAAGTCACAATGTACCCCATAGTAGTATCTAATGATCTACAGGCCTTTCCTGTTGCAGCTAATACAAGTTTTAATGTTTCAGTTATCTAGAAAAGACTGAACAGGAATGAATTTCATGGGATGATATCCAGGAAGAAGCCATTGTTTTCTCGAAGAACATGCTTTCTCAATTTCACCTTCAAAGAGCATCTTCATGATTCACAAAATCTCTGGAAGATTGATTTCCAGACAGACAAAAGTCAAAAGTTGAACTTTTTAGCTATAGTGCGAGAAGATTTTTTGGGCAAAATCAAACAGTGCTTTCCATCAGGAGATCCTCATTCCAGCTGTCATGCATAATGGTGGGAATATCATGGTTTGAGGCTGCTGTCACGATATTAGTTCCCCCTCCTTAAGGGTGCTCCAGCCCTATCACTCAAGACTTTATTCCATGCACCTGCTCCCTATTCCCTGCCCACCTTAAAAGCCAGGCGTTGACGCTCTTCCGGGCTCTGCATCTGATTTCCATATCGTGCGAGTCCGGGACCAGGAAGCGCCTGGTCCCGTTAAGGTTTTAACCCCTGTTCCTTGTCCCTGTCCGCCGGTTCCGACCCGGTCTTCGTGGTTTTTAATTCTTTGTTCTGATGGATCTCCTGGTTTTGGACTTACTCATGTGTTTTTGGATACTCTAAGGATTACTCTTTGGGATTGTTCGCCTCGGCCACGCCTCCCCCGTGCACCAGCGCACCTTGGACACGCCCCCCTGTCTTCAGCCCCGTTTTCCTGCATGACGTTTCCCCAGTGTTCCCCCACTTCGTCGGATTGTGTCGTCCGCATAGGGTCCGGAAAGAACTGTTCGTTACAGAATGCAGAGCCTACACCTGGACCCCGCGGACGGCACCCTGGCAGCCCGGATTCCATCAGTCTTTTTTTCTCTCCCCCTTTTTTTTTCTTAGGGCTTCGGAGCCGCCCTGAAAAGGAGGGGCGTACTGTCACGATATTAGTTCCCCCTCCTTAAGGGTGCTCCAGCCCTATCACTCAAGACTTTATTCCATGCACCTGCTCCCTATTCCCTGCCCACCTTAAAAGCCAGGCGCTGACGCTCTTCCGGGCTCTGCATCTGATTTCCATATCGTGCGAGTCCGGGACCAGGAAGCGCCTGGTCCCGTTAAGGTTTTAACCCCTGTTCCTTGTCCCTGTCCGCCGGTTCCGACCCGGTCTTCGTGGTTTTTAATTCTTTGTTCTGATGGATCTCCTGGTTTTGGACTTACTCATGTGTTTTTGGATACTCTAAGGATTACTCTTTGGGATTGTTCGCCTCGGCCACGCCTCCCCCGTGCACCAGCGCACCTTGGACACGCCCCCCTGTCTTCAGCCCCGTTTTCCTGCATGACGTTTCCCCAGTGTTCCCCCACTTCGTCGGATTGTGTCGTCCGCATAGGGTCCGGAAAGAACTGTTCGTTACAGCTGCTTTGCTTACTTCAGACGTGAAGAGCTTGATGGAAATATGAAATATCAGAAAAATCTGAAGGTCATCGTCATTAGAAAGCTGATCTACAAGACAATGATCCTAATCATGCAGTACAAGCACATCTATATGTACAACAGAATGGCTGAAGATGAAAGTCTTGCATTTTGTCCAAGCCAAAGTCTGGACCTAAAACCCAATTACATGGTATGGCAGGACCTGAATTGAAGTGTTTATACAAGGTATGCCTCAAATGTCATTGACTAGAAGTAGTTCAGGTGGGTAGCTGCGTCAGCATGCGTAGGCTGCAAAGGAACAAGTAATAGGTTTATTCCATGCTGAAAAAAAGAAGAAAGAGAACACAACGTTTCGGCCGTGGAGCCTTCTTCAGGTTGCTCACACCTGAAGAAGGCTCCACGGCCGAAACGTTGTGTTCTCTTTCTTCTTTTTTTCAGCATGGAATAAACCTATTACTTGTTCCTTATTGACTAGAAGTAGTTCTGTAAGGAATAATGGGCCAAAACACCTAAAATCAGAGGCGAGAGATTGATCAATAGTTAATGTAAAAGTGTAGCTGAAGTCATTGCTTAAGCAGGTACCACGAAGATTCACACAAGGATATTTACCATTGGATCATTATTTTAATTAAATCAAAATATATCTTACATCTTTGTATTACAGATTTTATTTGATTATCCTAATCTTTTACTAGATCTACAGTAATTTTGTTTGAGGTCCATAATATGAAAATACCAACCAACTTAGAGTAGTAGATACACAACATTTTTCTCTGTTACTGTATGTATTTGCAAAACACTTGTAAGCAAAGAAGTAGCCATCAGTAAAGTAATTATTAATTATAAACATCAATCAATAACCATGTAATTCATCATTAGTATGTATTGTATCACTGTTTTTTATGTTATTAGTGCTGTATTAATCTCCTATTTTTGTGTTTTGGTTAAGGCTTTATTAAAGTTTTGGCACCCACATCCCTGAAGTTTTGCCAAATTGCTAATGCATAACACAGTGGTAATACCTTCTTTATTTGATTGTGCATTTATTAAGTGATTCCTCAGTTAAATCTATTTCTGTGCACATCCACCTCTGCTGACAGCATGCTGTGTGTTTCAGTATGACAAAGTAATGCATTAGAAAAGAAAAACAGTTAAGATCCCTTTGCCCCCAATTATTGCATTACTTTCTCCCAACTGTCACATCAGCCCACCTGCACTCCATACAGAAAGATGCTCACATTGCTATAGTTGCACTCACTGATACAGAGACAGATGTTTGGAGTGGTTAATCTTTTTTATTATACGCAGGATCTTTGGATTCAACTCATCTCCGTCAAGACAACTCATTTCCGTATTTATTTCACTTGTTCATACCAATATGTGATGTGTTCTAGCACTTCCAAGACCAAGGCAGGCTCTTTTTCTGGACAATAACAAGTGTATTATTTTAAACAGCCAACCCTAGAAAAAGCTTAAAGCCCAGTTGTTTGCAATCCCACAGAAAATCCTTATATGCCCTTTTTATGCTCAATTATGCTGTTGAGTTTTACTACTCAACAGCATAATTCAAGCTACCAATAACAACCCCCAACCAGTCTCTTTTAGTTCTGTTCCCATTGCTGTCTGTGGAGTTTGAATGTTCTCCCCCATGTTTGCTTGGGTTTTTTCTGGGTGCTTTGATTTCCTCCCATAGTCCAGCTATGCTACTGTAGAAAAATACTGTAGGTTAATTGTCTTTTTGGAAAACTGGTCCTGGTGTGAGTGTGTGTGTCCGTGTCTGTGTGCGTGTCTGTGTGCCTGCGATTGTCATCCCATCCAGGATGTACCCTGGCCTGCCTTTTAACTGTGGCTCATCAGGACAGGCTCTGGGTCCCCAATGACCCTGAAGTGTATGAAGCAGTTAGAAATTGGATGGATACATAGAATATACATAGGATACGTGAATGTGTAGAAATGCAGTGATTCATTAAAAGACCAGTCTGTCCTTCACCGAATCCCGCTCCGGCTTTTAACTCTCTTGTCTTCATCATGGATGGACCATCCGGTTCTGGACATTTGCATCCCATGGATTTCCTTATGAACACCCTTTGGACTTGTTTGCCTTGGACCACGCCCCCCCGATCATTGAGCACCTTCGTCACAGCCTCCAGTTCGTCGTCTCTTCCCCGTGTCTGTTCACTCCCTTCTGAATTGTGCTGTCTGCATAGGGTTCTGAAAGACACTTCGTGACAGTCTGCCACACATGTGGTGAAATCAGAGTGAGTGCGGATCTGTAAAACAGTCCACAGTTGTTTGTTGTGCCTTTTTTTCAGAAGCTGCAACTTAAAAAAAAAATTTTCAATATTCATATAATGAGCTTTTATGGAGGCTTGTCTTAAATGCTTGAGGATATTCTTCTGCATAAACCTCCCACAGAGAATGACAGTACTACAATGTGCAATGATATAGACAGCCATCCATGTAAAACATTAAAAACTACTCCAAGAGAAAGCCCTAAAACTGAAAGAAGTACAATTAAAGTACTGCAATACAGAAATGTACTACAATGTAATTAAATTGGAAAAATGAAAAGAACAAGTATCAATTTGATGTTTGTTTTCCATATATTTGTTCCCACCATTACCAAACACATTTTACTGTAGCATAAGATGTTTAGCATGTGATTGACTCTTGTCCTGATTAGGGTGGATGAAAGGTCAGGGTGGATATGAGGATTAAATAGAGGGAAAACTTTATAGATTAAAGCATTCTTAATGGGAGAAACTGGTTTATTGTTTTAAAAAAACAGTTTAACATCACTTTATTAACCCTATACAATTTCTTGCATTAGGAATTTGTCTTTTTGCATACCCCAGCTTGTTATCCATGAGACACACAGACAGGGAGAGAGCCTGGGGTCAGAGCACAGGGTCAGCCATTGTACAGCACCACTGGAGTAGTTGGGGTTAAGGGCCTTGCGCAATCCTACAATGGGGTAGGATTCCTCTGCCAGCTGTGGAATTTGAACTGGCAACCTTCCAGCCACAGGCACAGATCCTTAGCTACAGAGCCACCACTCCACCCCAAGTTTAGGCCTCTTGGTTTAGTCTCCTGGGCTGTTTATGTTAATAAGGAACCAGAGAGAGAAAGTGAAATGTTGTATTGTGTGCAACATATTTTAAATGCATCGCCACAAGAAGCTATTAAAGAATACTATTTAGAAAGAGTATCTGGTCTGATCAAATTAAACATGATTATGTGCTGTGCAGTTCTTTATTCTAGTTATGCATTTGCTTTCTTAGGATAATGATTCAAGATTAAATAGTCATAAATAGTGGGACTGAGAAAATGATGCTTTGGTCCACTGTAAGAGAAAATATACAAGATACAAAAATGGACACTGGAAGAATAGAAAGATATTCCATCTGAGTGACAAAAATGATATTAAAATTTAAAAAGCAGAGAGAGAAGCACTAAAAACTGTTGTATGAGAAAGACATGTAGCCTGAGGGTGATTTGTTTAACTTTGAAAGGTTCTTTAGCTGTGCTAAATTGGCTGTGAGCTATGCTACAACATATCATCCACCAGTGTCCTAGCATTGTCGGTTAGGTGTACCCTTAGCAAATTTACTGGCAAAGAAATTACATTTCAGTGTGAAACTAAAGACTGCCTTCATTTGGATGGTGCCAGATATAATCATTATAAGCAAATTCAATAAATGGGTTCATTTCTGAACTTCAAACAGGTATATTAATTTTCAATCTTCTTCAGATATACAGTATGACCCTGCCTTTGAACAGTATTTAAAATGAGAAAAAAATCATATTGAGCCAGAGGTAAAAATGGGTGCTACTGATACAGACAATTCCTAATACCATGACTTTATTATTAAAATCCTTTTATTGACAGATACCTTGCAGAGTTTCCATCTCAGAAATACAAATTAATATAGATGCACAATTTTCTACATTTATATTATTTTTCACAGAATAAGTATATTGAAAGGGATGAAATACTATATGTTGCAATTCTTTATTGCTAAATGTACTCAGAAATAGTTTTCACTGATACAAAACCATAAAAATGCCTCATATGTCTATGACTTCTTGTACATTTATTTGTTATGTACTATACTTTTATGTGCTTGAATAAGAATACAGTATATTTTGCTAGTCTTCTAAAATTCTAATGTTCAGCAACTCATATATTTATATGTATGAGTATATTTATATACTCATAAATATTTGCTCATGGATACAACAAATCATATTCTTTACAGTAGCATTCCTTTTCTTTGGCAGCCTACAGTAGGTACAACATCAGTATATTTAGGTGAATAACAGATAATTAGGGAATAACTTAACGTAACATTGAAACAGGAAGCAATACATTTGTTTTATATACTAGATGAAGAGTGAGCATCAAACGAAGCTTGTAGACTTACATAAACTTATATTTCTATATAGTTTATGCATAGTTATACAGTATATAAAAACTCACTTTATTTATGTGTGTATTTAGAAAAGTATACAGACCTTGGATATTGATTAAATGCTTTTTTGGCATGATTTTGATTAATTCATCAACATGATATATGATACACTCAGGCGACTTCAACTGTCACATAAGTACTAAATCACTGCATTACTGAGAGGGCTGACTGGGCACAAGTGCTGAGGTGGTTTAACCTGTTGAATGTTCATTCTGGTGACAGTTAAGAAAGAAAAATACTGAAGAGAACTGTACCTTTGAGTCATCAGTATGTTTGGAGGCTGGACTAAGTCAGCGTAACATTGCTCATTTTTAGGGACATTCAAAGCCATCGGTTTCTAATCTGGTAAGACATTGCAGCCAAATACAGTCTGTCCATTTTAGGCCAAAACCTGGGAGACAAGGGCAGCACATAGCTAAGATGGAGGATGAGTTGAGATCAAGTAAGGTCTGCTCTTTATTAATCACATATATATAATAAGTAAAATAAATTTACTTATGTTATGTCAATAAATAAATATCACCTTTACAACACCATTGAAGCTTCTACAACAAAAAGTGTTGAGTGTCCTCATAACTTGATGAACTTGTTGTTGTTGTTATATTGCCACTTAGTACAGAATGTTATAAAATCAAACTCGTATTTTGTTTGGTGGCTGATAACATATATTGAAATTTACTTTTGTTTGGAAAATTTATTTTATGTAGTTTTGAGCATTGGAGTAATTGCCTGCTAATATAATTGTGATTTTTGCCTTTTCTTTTCTCTTTTATATCCTGTTTTATTTTTCTAAATTATATCCTATCTGACTATATGTTCAGGGTCATTAACAAATGTATCAGCAAGTCCCTCATTCAAAATTTATAATCCTGATGTACTGAGTGAAATTCAATACTGTTACTTTACGAGCACACCATTAACCATTAATACAGTATATAACCTTTACGCACCAACAAATAAATACCAAACAGTGACCAAGTCCAGTGTTTTACTTGGGCACTCAAGCACATTTGATCAACTCTCATCTGATTTCATTTATAGATTGTTTCCTGTTGGAACTGGAAATGTCATTTGTTCCTAGCACTCTTCTACATATCATACACCTTAACTAATACTGTCGATTTAGTGCCCATTGCAAGCATTTGTAAGGATTTCTTAAACATGTTGCTGACCAGCTCTCCCCAGCTCACTATGCTGAAAACATTGCTTGGATGTTTCCTTCGCAACAGGACATTTCCTTCACATTGTGCCACAAGTTGTGCTATTATGCTTTCATGGACATTTTAATTACATATTATTGTTATTACAATTTTTGCATTTGTTCTTCAAGACAATGAAAATATGTTTATGGATAAGTGGTTCAAATTCTGTACATATAACATGTACCTGTTGCAAGGAGTATCCCTATCACATAGTAAGGACAATTTTACAGTTGCAATAGACCACTCAAACAGCAATATCTTCATCATCAGTCTTCTCAACCCACTACTGTAAAAATATAGTACTTCTCAGCTTGTTCTAACCTTCTGATTCTATTCTTGAGGTTACAAGATAGGTTATATTCTTGTAACCTCTTGCAGTATGTACAAGACATATACAATTAAGGCATATACACAGCTATATACAAGAATAGAACATTCTTGAGGTTACTCCAGCAAAGCTAGTGCTCTCATCCTCCTAACTCCACTCCAGGGCCTGTTTCTGTTTCTTTCTGTTCATGGTCTGTTCTTCTTGTGTCCAGACCATTTACATTTGAACTTTGTCCCAATTCCGAAGGGATATCAGATCTTTCTTAATAAAGGGGTTATTACTGAATCTTATCAAATGTTTCTGGCTTTTCTTGAGACAAATGGGTAAATTTCTGTTTCCTCTAAATGCACTCTGCATTTGATCTCTTTCATGAGGCCTCTTTTTTCACTGCCTGGTTAGCAGAGATTAACACAAATGTTGATTTCTTCAGCTTTTCATCTCCAGTATTCATATCAGTGTGGCCCATAACTGTATCATCTTTGTTTCCAGGACAGCTGAAGTCATTGATCTTTTCTGTATCTAGATCATTTTTTAAATAAAAACTTAACAAAAAGATATCTGCACAATTTTCCAAAGTACATTTTAAGTCTTCTCTCCTTGTAAATGTAAATTGCTGATATGTTCAATTAATAACTCCCACGATTTGTCATGCACGATTTGTTCCTTTGATTATTCAAAGATCTTATGAGTCTAGATAATAAATTTAATTACCCATTATTTTCACACCCCTTCTGTTAATTTAAAATTTCACAAAGAGTCATCCTACAAATGTGCGAACATTCCTATGTCAATTTTAGGAAAAATGTAGGAAACAATCATTTAAAGTAAAATATTTGTATCATTAAATAATTATCAATTATAAAAAGATGTGTACATTTTATAACATTTTCTGTACAGAACATGTAATATTCTCTGGATGCATTTTACAGTATCTTCACCGAAAGTTCCCTTCATTACTAAAAGTGTGTACCACAGAAGTGGATTGAACTACTGTACTGTTTGTATTTGCAAACTAATGGAATTTTCTTTCAGCTTTTCACAAATGGTAAAACCTGTGCAAAATTTACTATATATATATATCCCTGTCTAACTCAAAGAATCAAGCACTTTACAGACTCACCTCATCCACCACAACAGTGCAGAACCTACCTGGGAAATAAGAACCAGCCACTGTGCAAGCTCACCCAGTAGGGCTGGGTGAAATTGCAGCAGCAAGTAAATTAAGGGGGGACTTTACACAGGCAAGATTGTGCAAACCCACAATCAGTTCTAGTTTTGCATCGCATCCAAGACTGCACAGTGACCCTGGTCACCGTACTGGGTCATTGATTTTTTAAAATTTAACCCCAGAGAATTGGTGTGACCACATTGGTCAAATTTGCCGTCACTTGTCACAGTAATGACCAGGTCCTGCCTTGCTTACCTTGTGATACCTTGGCTACAAAATGGTAATGCTTTTGCTTTTTGTACCTTTACATGTTATTTTTTCTTTTCACAAGGATGAGGTGACAACCACTGATTAAACAATCATTTGATATTTGGGCTCAGTTAAAATTGCTAGAATTAGCTGATTAAGATCTGGATAAATAACCATTCAAGAAGACATTGGTTTATTAATCAAAGCAAGAACAGCAAAAGATTTGACCAAGCACCACTTGAGTAATGAAGATCACCTGGTTGCTGCCAGCATGATTGAGGGTAGCCTGCCTGTGAGAGAAATTGTCAGCTTCAGCAATCAGCAGGCTAGTGAAATCAGGACACTGTCTGTGTGGGACGAGTCACATCCTGTCCCAGAACTGGTACTGTTTTCAGAATGAAGTGGTTGCAACAAAAGGAATGACAGAGCACAAGTGAAATGACTGCAGAAAGTGTGCTGGAAATCTACAGTATATTCACTTATGAATGTTGTTTTTTATTTGATAGATGTGAAGTAAGACAGTATACTGAGACTCGGTGAACATTATGCTGACTTATGTTTTGTTTAGACAAATTAAATAATTTGGGAGAAAATCTATTTTTAAATCATAAGTGCATTTAACAAAAGCTTTTGGTGTATATTTAAGGCACTTCAGTGAACAAGCTGTGAATATTTTCCAGTCAAGCAGTTCACATTCCAGGCAATGTAGAGATTAATTAATAAGCCATGCAATCAGGCATTGAAGAAATGTTTATGCAAGGTATACGTCCACTTTGCTAAGTGATACATTGACAAAGTGCATCAACCAACTGTTCCTGCAAGCCAATCCAGAAGTGTTGATTCTCAAGACAGACAAAGCAAGAACACACAATGCTCAAATATCTATTGCATTAATGAAAGAAAACAGTGTCAGTTTTCTTAGCAGAGTCAAATAAGACATCTTTTCAACTATGACAACAACTGGTCAGCTTCTGTTTCTCCACATAGCTTTCTCAACGCAGGACCATCCCACTGCAGTCTATACATGTAGAAAG
Source organism: Lepisosteus oculatus (assembly GCF_040954835.1). Lineage (NCBI taxonomy): Eukaryota > Metazoa > Chordata > Actinopteri > Semionotiformes > Lepisosteidae > Lepisosteus > Lepisosteus oculatus. Next base: position 13,923,070 of record NC_090701.1, on the reverse strand, counting down.
GTTGCAAATGTCTATGTAGAAAGGTCAAACATGGTACTTTTTGTCATATTTTTTCAATATTTTATATCTTATATATTTATATTGTAAAGGAACAAGTAATAGGTTTATTCCATGCTGAAAAAAAGAAGAAAGAGAACACAACGTTTCGGCCGTGGAGCCTTCTTCAGGTGTGCTGAAGAAGCACACCTGAAGAAGGCTCCACGGCCGAAACGTTGTGTTCTCTTTCTTCTTTTTTTCAGCATGGAATAAACCTATTACTTGTTCCTTTGCAGCCTACGCATGCTGACGCAGCTACCCACCTGAACTATTTATATTGTATATAGTTTTATACAGAAAACCCTGTTATTCTTTGATGAGTATTTTTATTTACATTTTACTGTATGTGGCTCTGTTCGATATTTATGTTTAAATGATTATAATTCAATAGGTATAGTTACTACAATTTGTGTTTGTGAATCTTTTACAGAGTAATGTTTATTTTAGCATTTGGACTTGCACCTTATTTCAGTGAGAATCTATTATCTAACCTGCTACCAAAGCAAACAAAGCTATTCACATCCTTAAAATAGACAATTCAGTGACATATTTTGGAGAAACCAAGAAAAGACAAAGTTCAAGAGAAGAGATGGTTTGAAATCAACAAACTTTAAATAAATATTTGCCTTTACATAAACAGCTGGATCGTGAAAAGCTCTGCAATGACTAAAGATATTTAAAAAACAATCGCAGCAGAGGTTCAGTGAACAATTCATGAACAACATCCAGTCAAACAGTTCACATTCCACCCAAATGCAGAGATTAATTAATCAGTCATGCAGTCAGGCATTCAAGAACCTTTTATGCAAGTGACAGATAGAGATCCATTTGGCTATCATTTGTGAATTCCACTGAGTAAAAACCTTTTTTGTGCAATCTTCCCAGCAAATGTTTGACTCATTGTTACATTTTCAGATCTTGGACCTTCTGTTTTATAACAATCATGTGATACTTCCCGGGGAAAACAATGCTGATAAAATGTTTATATGCTACAGTAAATTATGTTGCTTTTAAAACAAAAAAACCCTGAGATTAAAATGCATCAATTTAAGGTGTTGATTTTTAAACTGTACATCCTGTGAAGAACAAAATGAAATGAGTAGATTATTTATCATTATAATTTCCACTGAATACAGCATTTACAGTACCATTTTTAGAGATAATTTATTTTAACCTTGTGAAATTACGCAGGATATAATTTAACAAAATCCAGCTATCCATAGGTGAGGATACTTCACTGTGATAGTGATGTCTCTACTGTTTAAGTTAACACACTTATTTACTTTGTTCATATCCTACTGATACTTATGGAGCACCTGTTAGGAAAAAGGTAAGGAAATACACCCTGTACGGAGTCAGAGAGAGAGAGAAAACAACTGAATTTCTTAAGCAAATGTAATCCAAATTGTAAGGCCAGAGCGAGGCTGGAGATCAGGACCAAAGGGTCAGAAATCCAGAGGGTCACAAGAAAAACGAGAGGTCGGACTGTCACGAATTGGATGCGTAGCTCTTCTGAGGAAACCTCAATAGTGAGCGAGCACAAGTTGCAGAGTGGGAGCTTAAATAGACAAGGTGAGAGAAGTTAATTAGTGAGCGATTGGGTGCTTGTGGGAATGCATCGGTTTTGGCGTGCCTGCATGCGGTTTGTGACAGCACCGACTTGTTATTTAATTTATTTTCATTTGATACTTCTATAAAAATAGAAGTATGTGTTTGTTTAAATGAAATATGTGTGATATGTTTATATTGTGATATTTAAGGCACTAACAGTCTTCCAGTGAGGGTTCTAGTGCAGCAGAGAAAGTATGCTTGACAAATATGACAAATTTATTAACACCACTGAAGCATGGATTTTATGTTTTGTATAACATAACTAAAACCAGAGCACTGTTAATCTGTAGCCTACAAAAATGCTTATATCTATCAAGTTTCAATAAAAAAAATGTTTTTTGTGACGTGTTAAAAATATAACGTAGACCACTGACGGGGACGAAATGCCTGGTCAACAAGTTATGTACTGTATCATTTGATAAAAACAAAGGAACAGACTGTAGATTGTTATAAATAGTCTTATGAGTAACAGACGTGGGAGAAGGTTTGCTCCTAACCACAGAATGAGGTATTTTGTCAGTTAAGCCACCAGGAGGATGTACTGTAGATAGCAATTTACATTTTTTGGAACAAATGCTCCAAAGAAAAGCTATATAAAAAGACCCATCAGAGAAACTGGTAGAGCTTTCTTGCTCTTGCATGCTGCTGCTGCTGTACCTTGAATTGACTTGACCTGACAATGCAAATCCACATAAGGCATTGATTAATACAGTATGAACAACATGTGAAGAACACAAAAAAATAATGTTATTTTCTTTCAATGATTTTTTTTTCATTGCTTTCTTTCTGTCTTTTTCTTGTTTCTTGTTTTTTTTTATTTTAGGAAGTCTTAAAAAGCCATACAATTATGTTATTTGGTGATTTTAATTTTCTTTCTTCAGATACATACTGTATACAGTAGGTATACTGTATATTTCTGACAAGTGTCTGCAGGCAAGTACTTTGGCATTGAGCTTTATTGGATTACATGGCCTTACTGGTTCAAATCGAGGTTCAGGAGTCTGTGTTCATGTTGTAATGAATGTGGCTTAAAGCATATAGCACTGCCAAATGGCCTCACTCATTTGGCTCACACCATTTTGGCATGTGCTAAGGTTCTGATTTTGAATCCCTCTGAAGTACTCAGAATACAATGTATCTATGGCTTTCTCCCAAAAGAAATATGACTAAATCTTTCAAATGTCAGAAACAGTTACAATCATTTAATCATGATGAAACAGCAGATACTGTATTTAAGATCACAAATTCTGAGAATGAGAAGAAAGAGAAAGCTTCCATTATTCAACTTGTACAGTAGGTTTAACTTTATATGGCTGTTTAGTATTGTAAGAGCACAGCAGGTTCAGACCAGATGGCAGCCTTGTTTGGGACGTATTTCCCAGGAAGCTGCGGGGAAATGAGCTGCTGCTCAGTCACCTGATCAGTTACAGCAAGACAATTTGTTACGTCCCAGCATGGTCCGTGTGTGTTTTTGTTTCTGTGTTCCACACTTACTGTCTTTGGTTGTTTTCCCTCTACATTGCTCATTAATTCATCGACCTTGCCGTATACTGTAACATCATTTGTAATCAGCTTCTCGACCAATCAGAAATCAACTTCTTCCGTATTTAACTAGGAGGTTTTCAGAATAAAGGGGCCTTTCGCTCAACTTCAGTTCTGCTCAGCTCAGCTTCGGCTTTGTTTAGCTTTTGTTTTGCTTCGGCCCCGCTTCTCTTCATTTTCATTCGTTTCGCTTTGTGTGTGTTTCCGTATAAAGTAGCTTCGGCTTTGTTGGTTGGTGTTCGTCTCTTCCTTGTACTTTCATTTGTTTGTACCCTATTCCTTGTGTCTACTCTCATTTTCCCTTATTTGTATTTGTAGCTCATTTGTGTATCTGTGTGAACTTTTGTGTAAAGGGTTAGTTAAGGTTGTCGGGTAGCATTGTGCACACGTATTTGGTCTTTGTATTACAAACAATAGTTTAGGATGGCCAGAGTGCCTTTTGTCTTATATGGTTTTGGGTAGTCGGTGAAGGTTAGCTAGGGCATTAGAAGATGCTGAAGACTGAGTGTTTCAGGTTTTGTTTTGAAGTTAGATCAGTTTCCCCTCACTTAATTAGCCAGCTCCATTTTTGTTTGTTATTTTCGTTCCTTTGGCATCACTCATATTTCTTTACCCCTTTACCAATCATCTATTCAAATTGTACATTTCTCACTTCTGTTTATCTATCAAAATTCGTTACAACTGTCTTTTGTCCACACCAAAGATTTCTTCCTGCATGCCTGAAATTCCCTAAATGTCGCACTCCATATACTGTACCCCTAGACTAACGGGGTGCATAGCACAATTAATCAGGTGATAACTTCAAAATCAGGAAGCTAAGGCTTTCATAGTTATAATCTGCCACGGGACAATAGATGTTACTATGGAGCTATGCAAACTGCACCAAAGAGGGTGAAGAAAGGAAGCCAAAGAGTGAAAGGATGAGTAAAACGTCACATTTGTGAGTTTTGTGAAATTGAATTTGTGAGTTTCTGAGGGGTCTGAGAGAGTCAGAGCAGCTTAGCTGCCAATTAATGAGAGAGAGACCTACAGTAGTGAAGAAGTTCAGTTGGAAGCTCAAAAAGGAGCATAAAATTTCTTTTGGTGTTTTGTTTCTGTTGAGCTGGGATTTTTGTTCCCTGCACTGTAAATAAAAGAGCACTTTTTTTGCCTTATGGCAGTGTCTCCGCCTACTCTATATTTTAAAGATCCCGTTGCAGCACGTTCAGTGGGATGTTGCAGGATTTGTTTCCAAGTGTTATGCATTTGTTTAATTATTTTAAACCTATAAAAGGGGTCAATTGCAATAAACTTTTGGATTTAGCACACAGCTGCGTACTAAGTTGTGGATAAGTTAATACAGTACTATCTGCAGATTAGCCTTGAGCTGAACTGCAATGAAAAAAGTTGTTCTCTGCATTGTTGTTCTCAGTTCTTCAGCACAAGCTGAAGGGGGCTCTGAAACATAACAATTAAATGAATCTCTTCAGTAAATTAGGTCACATTGATATATAATTATTACTTTTTCTTATATATACAGTACAGTAACTGAATGTACCTGATAATTTAATGTTAGAAATATGCAAGATAATGCAATTGGACATGGAACAAACAAGTACAGGAGCTGGAGGTTTGAATTTGAACATGTATCGTATTATAGCCGCCTTTTTTTTCCATTGATAGATCATAAATATTTATACGGAGATCCTTCAGATTAATAAGTGTGCTATTTTGGTTTTTATTTGTTTGTGTCTGTAGCCGTCTTGTGCACTTTCAGGGGATAGATGTGTTGCAAGTCATCTGACGTTTTTTTTTTCTTTTCATTTGTGACTCCTCTTCTTCTTTGAGGTTGTGAGTTACAGGTATGTCAAAAAAGGATTGACAAAGACAGGTAATATATGTTCCTTACAGCGGAGTTACTCTGTCATCAGAAAAAGCACCGGCTAATGTCCCATAGTAATTTAGTTTTATTTTTAAAACAGAAATAGAATCAATATAAGGTGCTGGATTCAAGACCTCAGTGAGAGGATTACATTTACAATTAAAAAAAAAACAGGCGAATTTTGTAACAGATCTTTTCACGTCGTTTCAGTTTGTCACCGACCCTCTGTCCTTATGCATGTTTCAAATGTTAAAACTGCGTTTGTCTTGCCTTTGACTTGGTCTGTGTACCAGTCTATTAAGAGCCAGCACCATCACTATGCCATGTGTGGTCCTACACAACCTTACTATCGACTGGGATGAGTCACCTGTTCTATCTCCAAGACATTTGGTACACTTTGGCTGTTTCAACACCACTAATGTTGAACTATGGCCACATGACAGAGAAGAGACAATGTTCCAAATAACTTACATTTGCCTACACAACTTATTCTCAGTGCCCTCAAATCCCAAATATCCCTGTCCTCCTCTGACAACCACAAGTGTTGAGTGTTGAGTCCCAACACAATACAACAAATCTATTCAATTGACACCCAAATATGACAGAAGACAGAGCACATTTAAGACTTAAACCCCATTTAAATATACACAGTATTTGCTAAATTTCTTTTCGCTTCACTCCCCAAGATATCTGAAAATGCATTATCGCATACTTAAGGCTGTACATGCATTATCTACAATATAGTAACTATTAACATTAAACTTCATTATTGATAAATTACACTATAATTAAGAATAATTAAGAAATACTGTATGCTGTGACTGTAAAGCAATTTTAGTTGAATATTACCCTTTAATACCCTTCTTTGTTAACCTCTAGAGGGCAGCAGCTGTTACTTTGGGTTTGTTGCAATTGAGAACAGGTTTAGTATATGGCTTTGGACTAATTTCAGCGGCCACGTTCCTTGCAAATGGTGTTAAGGTGCTAACCCTGGGATGAACTCCAGTTAGTTTGTTGCAATTAACCCATAAAGTTAACATTCAAAAAAGAAAGAAAATGTATAGAATAAAAACATAGTTTTAGGTGAAAAACTGTTTTTAAAGACATTTATTGAAAAACAATTCTGTGTACCAGATGATGAAAATAAAGGTACAGTACATGTAACTAAGTGATTATCCACAGGAAGTAATTGTTGAAGATTTTACAAGTTTTATAAGTTTGATAGGTTTAAGGATAATAGAGAAATAAAATATGTTTCTGTCTTTAGGGTAAATCAAGGACCTAAAGAAATATTGTTCAGAAATTACTTAGTTTTAAATGAGGACACAGCTATTTTGGCAGCTTGAACCAACCATATTCCTGAACAGATTTCAAAGTTGCAAAAGGAGAAAGAACATATTGCCCTTGATATTTCCTGTATTAGTGTCAAAGGATCCAAGCTGTAAAGAGTGAAAATAGTTGAGTTAAATTTAGTACACTTTCTCTTTTTTCTTGCAGAATATATTAGGATAGAATGTTTTATAAGCACCTCAATATGAAGGAATATTGTCATCATACAATATTTACAAGGAAAACTATTCAGGGTTAAGGAGTGTTTTAAGAGTAAGCAGTTTATGAATTATGGGAAAGTCAGTACTAATTACCTCTGACTATTTCATTGTCTTAGATAGCATACCCTTCTTAACATACTTTTAATTCTGCTTTGTGTAAATAAAGTTGCTGTTAGCAGAAACAGGCAGCATGTAAGTCTATAGTGGGATTCAATATCATGGCAAATAACTTTGAGCAGTGAAACACTTGTCTCAGATGTGTCCTTAGAAGCACACATGATGTTATAGGAATGTGAAATATTAACTAATATATAACTAATATTATCTTTCTTTCACTGAAGTACTTTACAATATCTTAGACAATTTTAATTAACATATTTGTGGATTACATTTACCTTTAAAACATAAAAAAATTATGAACAACAAAAATGTCTGTTCAAATGTGCTAAAGTGTTCAAATCACAGATGAAATAGCATTTTAATAAATACGGTATACTTTTGATTGTTGTGGTCTATATACTGTACAGAGATGTATTGTATCTATGTCAGTAAAGGTGCTATCAAATTGCATCTGTATGTGCAACTTGAAATTAGGATTTCATATTGTACAGAAACAAATCCTGGCTGTTGTTGATCAGGCAGCAGCTTCCATGCAATTGCCATGTCAAGAGAAAACAATCCTTATGGAATACCTCCGGATTTATAAACATGCTGCTTAAAGAAAGATATGTAAACCATACAGTATCAAAATGCTGGAATGCTGGCTTGTTTAAGAAAAAAATAAAATATACACAGTGTATGTGTCTATCAAGATTCATACTGTTTAATTTTTTTTTATTTTTTGTAAGAAATAATGGTACTTTCTCACAAATGTGAGACTATTGTAGTGATTTAAAATCCAGATTTTTGTAGTCTTAACAGATGGGTCTTATCTACCGAATGGAATGCGTTTTATTTAATGCATTTAAAAGAGCCAAGGAAATTTCGTTTTCAATGCACCAGAAGCCAGACTCCTGGGGCATTACGAAACAATTTTCAAACTATCTACAAATCTTATGATATTATGAGATATGTGGTATTTTTTATTTATTTATTTATTTTTTTTAGTCTGCATAGTGTCCATAATTTAATTTAATTCTGACCTCTACTGTTCATGAGAATATCTTGGCTATGTTTGTGGACACTTGAAAGTCTTTTGCACAGGAATTATGCTTTAAATTCAAGTACTGAAGTTCATTAACTTTAACATTTGTATTTAAATTAATTTTAATAATAATGTTAAGCCCCTCCCCCCACCCTTTGGTCAGGTGAGGACTGGCCAAGGAACTTGTGAGTAGTAAAAGTTGTAAACATTTCTGTTAAAAGTCTTGGAGCTTGAGACTCTGATGTTGAAAACAGAGATGAGTCTGAAAGATTGTTTTTGGGAAAAGACTGTGGTTTGTTTGGTGGCTGGTAAGCAATGTAGCTGCCTGGCCACTAGGATAGGGATCTGCAAGGTGTTTAGGCAGGAGCTCAAAGAAGAGCTAGGTTTTTGTTTTGGGCATTGGCTTTTGTGTTTTGTGTTCCCTGCACTGCAAATAAACAGCACTTGGGTGCTTTAAACTCTTACAGCTGTGTTTTTGTGTGTTTGTTGGTCCAGACCCACCAATTTTCTAAGATCCTGTTACAACATGCCCAGGGGTACAGTACTGTATGTCGCATATACATTGTATATAGTACGTGGGAGTATGTGCTGTACAGTACAACTCCCAAGATGAAAATATTTATGTCTGTGTTTATCCTGCATGTAATCACCCCCTTAGAATCAAAATAACATATTTCATGAGTCACATAAATATATTTTGGTGAAGGTCAGTGTTATATAAAGATAATATTTGTATTTTTTGTGATTCTTTTATGTTCTATCTTCTAACAAATTATACTCTTGTATATAATTCCTGTATGTATTAAGCCTTATTACCAGATTTGAATCTAATATCAAATCACTGTATCTTCACAATCCTATACTGGAAAATCATGGGGACTAAAGGAGAAATTGTAAGGCCAATCATATTACACAATCCTAGATGGGGAATAGACATCAGAATCACTTAAAACAAATAAAATCAATACGCAGCAGTCAGGTTTGTGCTCAATAATAAATACCTCGATTGCATCAAAATAAGTGATTACTGTAATGTGTTATCACGAATGATAGAATTATAATAGCTGTACTATACTATATTTCAAATTACTTTTACATCACTTCATACTTGTGTGTGCTCCTGTTAAAAACAATGCCTTGGAAACTATAAGATGCTTACTGTAAATCATGTTTCAATTCAAAACTATCTACTAACTATGAAATAAAGACAAATAAGGAGGACAAGCCTCATGAGAAAATATTTTCATGCAGCGTTGTTTGTTAATTTCAGGGTGTGACAGGCCTCCATCCAAGTAAGGTGGATAGTGAGGACTTCGCAAATTACAACTCAAGATTAACTGAAAACAGCTGGAAAATGCAGTGTTAATTCAGCAAAATATTTCTCAGTTACACATTAAAGGCTTTATCTACTGCAAATAACATCAAAGAATCCCTTTATATCCCAAACCACTCTAATCTACACCTACTGGTATGTGCAAAAATGGCATTCCTCCTCTTCTCCATTTAAACAAGTAATTAATTCATCTCAAGTGTGTCTATATACAGTATGGCTCTATGCACTGCTTTACCCAAAATGGGAATGTTCTCTAAATTGTCCTAAAAGCAAAAGTTTGAAAGAAAGGGGTTAACATTTTAAGACTGTTGCATTTGGCATTGAATACATTAGAATTTTAACAGAAACAACTCAAATTTATTGGGTATTCCTGGCTCTTAACCTACTTAATCCTAAAACCATGCTTATTCAGTACACTATTCAAGACAGTATTTCCAATAACACAATACTTATCAAAAAACAAAATTGTACCATAGTTGATACATTTTCATTGGTTTGGCAAGGTTGCTTCATCTTTTCAAACTAATATTTTCTTGTCCTGAGTTATAGTTTCTGCTCAAATGAGTGGAACGTTATATTAATTCTTTGAAGAAAATCTGAACCCTAACCCTAACCTACCCAAAGCCTTAGCTAGGGTTAGGGTTAGGATTCTTAGAAAACATAAAGGATGTTTAATGGCATGGCTGTGTTACAGGGCAGAAATGAAATTTAGGAAATGTACTGTTTCAATGTTATCTTCACTTTTTTTCTTGCATGTTTGGCTCTATACACTGCCTTAAATGGTAATGTTGTCTAAATTGTCCTAAATGCAAAATTTGAAAGAAAGAGGTTATGGTTCTTAGACTGTTGCATTTGGCATTAAATACACTAGAATTTTAACAGATAAAGTCAAAAGTTACTGTGTATTCCTAGGTCTTAACCCTTTTAACCCTGAAACCGTGCTTACTGATATCAACACTCAACACAAAATTTCCAATAATGGAATACGTGAAAGAAAAAACTGTACCGTAGTTGATACATTTTCATTCATTTTGCAATGTTGCTTAGTCTTATCAAACTAATATTTGATTCCCTGAGTTATAGTTTTGGCTCAAATTAGTGGAAAGTTACATTAATTCTTTGAAGAAAATCTGAACCCTTAACCCTAACCTACCCAATGCCTTAGCTAGGGTTAGGGTTAGGATTCTTAGAAAACATAGAGGATATTTAATGGCATGGCTGTGTTTCAGGGCAAAAATTAAATTTAGGAAAAGTGATATTTCAATGTTATCTTCACTTTTTTTTTGCATATATGGCTCTATTCACTGCTTTGTCCAGAATGGGAACGATGTCTTAATTCTCCTAAAAGCAATTTTGCATTGCTGTCCTGATGTGTTTAAATTACCAAAGGTCTCTGGTTCACGTGTCCACGCAGTCAGTGCTGTATCACTCTCCTGAATGCCCCTTAAACTGTGCATCACCTTAGTGGGCCCTGAGCCAAGTTAAAGACAGACAGATGTCAGTTTTTGCTTTGGTAGAGATGATGCGTTGCCCCAGAAAGTGATGGAACTGATGGCTTGGGGTCCTGTGCCAGATCAGAGGAGCTCTTACTGCAGTTGTGGACAAGCAGGCATTCTCTTCTAGGTTATAGCCTTAATGACAGGCACCACAACAGCATTGTCAATGTCCTTAATCAGTTTTGAGCATTCAAATTGTGATTAACATTTTCACTTTGTGAATACACACATCATTTGTAATTCAACAAAATAGGAAGGAGGTGAATACCTTTGTAAGACACTTTATACTTACTAAGTATTGTATTCATTTTTTATAATTTGTGTTTCCAATGACTTTAGCTTTTTTGTGTGGACATGCACAATGCATACTGGATACCTGCACCACTGGATTTCCAACTATTTATTGGCTCACTTTAAGTACATTTTAATCCTGTTGTACCTAGGTTTCATTGTGTACTAGCCTCCAAACAGACCATTCAACAGGTGGAGCTGTTAGAAGGTTATACATGAGGAGAGGCATGCTACAGTAGGTGACCTTGAACAATAAGAGGAGGCCAGATAGAGATTGTTTCAGTTGAGCACAAGCGTCTTCTAAGGACATTTCTTGCAATGATTAGACTTAGAGTCTGACCGTCTGTAAACTGCATGGAAACATAATCTGGATGGAAAAAAACGGCACTAATTTGTTTGAAAGCTGCTATGTTGAATTTGGTTGGCATTGAACATTGAGCAAAGGTCATATTAAAATATTTCAGTGCCTTAACCTTAAAATGCTTTTGACTGTAATTAATGGGGGCATTTAAAAAAATAAGGACAGTGAAATTCAAAACACTGCAGTTTCAATGTTGTGAAAGAAACAAAGTAATGTGAAGTTTTTCATAATGTTTCTATATACAATTATAGGTTTTCCCATCCATAATTTATATGACCATCCCAGCACTCAATCTCCTAAGATAACACTGGGCTTTACAGTCTGGTTTCAAGTCACACATTGTAATGTATTTTGACAAGTAAATTGCTCGCCTTTTTTGCTGATAGCTCCCCACATAAATAATGAATGCATAGTAATAGCTACAGGAATAATGCAAACCAAAGGAAGACATATATGGCATGGTAATTATTGAGTCAAGGCATGAATTCTGATTTGACACGTCATTTTTTGAGAGATGTAATAGTTTATACAAAAATCTGTCATGACACTCTAACATGATGATACAACACAAAAAAAAAATACAATATATCTATATACCCTTTACTTACCAGCTCTAACACTACATATACACTAAGCATTGTTCCTTTATAATTCAATTATGTTCAGAATAAAGACGGAAAATAAAAAGATTTGAAAACACACAAAAAAAATAAATAAAAATACAGTTCACGGTTTAGTCCTTTTGTTTAAGAAGAGGAAACAATCGCACAATCCACAATTCATTCTTCATCTTAACTTATTATATAAGAAAAGGGGTAGGGAAATTCAGATCTTTTCATTTTGCATAAATGAGATACCATTCAAGGGCGGCACAGTGGTGCAGTGGTTAGCATTTCTGCCTTGCAGTGCTGGGAAACTCATTTAACTTCCTGGGGTGCTATCTGTGTGGCGTTTTACAGTATGTTCTCCCCATGTCTGTGTGTGTTTTTCACAGGGTAATTTCAGTTTACACACAGTGCAAAGACACACTGGTACTGTACTGTATGTTGACTGTCTTCTGGGAAAACAGTTCCTGGTGTCTGGTCCAGAGTGTATCCTGCCTTGCACCCATTGCTTGCCAGGGTAGGCTCCAGATCCCCTGTTACCCTGTATTAAATAAAGCACTTAGAAAATGGATGGATGGAGATAACATTCAACATGCATTAACTTACAGGTCACCATCAGTAAAAATACAACATGCTGTATAGCAATTATTAAGCAGTAAAACAAAAGACAGAAGTAAAAATGAAAAAATAATAGTTATTTCACAGAAAGATAACCTATATATCTTTAAAAATATGTGTGGTGTACATTAATATGTGTACATAATATATTGTAAAATATATCAATACATTTATTTTATTGCAAATATAATAATAATTAGAGTTCTAGAGCAAATACCACTTTTATGTATGATATATGATTGGTCAAAGTAAGAATAAAAGACCTCACTTTCATATGTCATGTATAAATATATGAGAATTGTTTTTTTTTTAAGCTGAAAAATATGATAACATTTCAATTACATGTACTGTAGCTAGGCAAAACTCCTCCATTTTTATTACAAATGCTAAATACTAGCATTAGAATGCTTGCTCTGAGCATGCCAGCAATTAACATTCCAAAGCCCTGAGGCACATAGCACCTTGCCATCAAACATTAATTTTTCTTGATAAGATCGTACTGCAAGCTATCATAAACACAGTGACATAAATTTGCCTCCGAAGACACAGCACTTTGGTGTTTCTCTCTGACCAGTTAAATGAGAAACTTAAATTTTCACAGCCTCCAGTTCTGAATGCATAAAACATGTACAGTAGCTGCTACTAAGCTGTGTAGTGTATGGTACAGTATATGTACACAGTATATATTTTTTTCTGTTACACTAAAACAGAAACTGAATCTTACTCTTGTTAAAATGAGTCTTGCCCAGATCATTTCTAAAAGAGTCCATTGTTATTTTGCACAGAAATTCGGTTGCTGCCTTACAGTAAATGGAGGTGTACTGTCCAGCAATAATTAATGTCTATTTCTGGGTGCCTACCTGTACAGTACTTCAATTTCATTTAAAATGTTATTATAATAATGGGACAAAATTCAAACATTTATGCCTTCTCCCACTTTTATTTTATTCGGTATGTTCATATTTTCACTTGATTCTGATTGATAAATTCTAAAATTAGTCATTTCACATTATTTCTTGGGAATCCTTTACTCTTTTACTTATCCAGACCCATGCCAATGCTTATCTCTTGTTTTGCAGAGGAAGATTAAATTTTGATTTTGCAAATCATTAAAAACATTTAAAAGTAACTCTTAGTCCTACAGTATGAAAGGAAAAGTGTTTCACACAGACAATGCAATTAATGCTTATGGAACCCACTTAGCTAAGCCATTTTGCACCAGGAAACCTTCATATTTATTAACCTTTTCACATTTTTTGGCTTAGATAAAAATGTGAAGGTGTGGTCATGTATAAATGTTATAGTAAAAGATATCCTTAACAACAACAGTAATAGTAATATTATGTACTGTACATAAGCAAATGTGTTATTCAATATTTTAATACATTGTAGGATTGGTCTTCCTGTTCTCCTATTTAAAAGGGATATTACATTATTACACATATACACAAGTTAGATATAAGTTTATGGTTTTTCTGTAGTCTTTCTATACCATTGATTTTTTGACAATCTATCACAATGCTAGTGCAATAATTATAATTCATATCCATTTAACATAATGCATTTACCTCTGTAATCCCCTTCTTATCTATTACAAGTTAATTAAACTTTGACAGTGACTTGGTTTTAAACCCTTTATACTTTAATTATCATTTTTCACCTACTGTATGTGCTTGAAGGACCAAAGAGCATTTTGACACACTTCATATAATATTAGATGATTGATCTCTATCTGCTGAACTTGCTGAACTTAATGTTCTATACAGTATATTTTAAAATTATATATATGATGTAATATTATATTTTTTTTGCATCTATCACATGTAATTTACCAGTCTTCTGATTCACATGGTGTAAAGACACTTATGAGTGAATTGTTTTTTTGGACCTTTGTCAGCTTCAGTCTATGATCACAATGTGCCAGATCATCCATGTTGCCAACTACCCAACTTCATCGCCGTAGTCTCCTGATAAAGTTATCTCGTACCTGTTTGGTTTGGATACTCTTAGGTCTATTATAAAAGGAAAGGAAAGGAAAATTGTATGTGGAATTACCAGCTCTCTGTGATTCCCATAAAGATTGTATGAGAAGGACATTGATTGAGATGAGCCTGGTGCTTATTAGCATTGTTTGTCTTTGAAAAAGTTCTTCCCCAGATGACAGATGAAGAGACATTGCTGAGTGAAGAGAAAATGATGATAACAGCAGTAAAAATAGCAAAAATAATGAAGGGCATGCTGCTACAACTGATTACATTAAGATCTGTATCAATTGCTAAAGTAACGCTGGTATTCAGGGGGGGGGGGCTGTTCAGTTCTTCTTTTTAGAAAAGTTTTTTTTAATTCTTTGAAATTTGACAAATGTGACATTTGAATTGGGAGTTTTTTATTTTTTAACATAAAATTTAATGTTTTACTAGAAAAATGTAAAGTTATTAAAATTTAAGATATACTAGGCATCCAATATACTAGCCCAGTGGTACAAATATTCTGAAATTTGGTTTTGTACACATTGTATAACCAGTTGCTAAGAATGTGAACCCATGTCTTTCGAAGAAATACAAGTCTGCTTATCATTTGAACTGACATCAGGGTTTTCCTAGCAATAGACAATAATGGAACACAATACCTTGCCGTCAGAATTAGAAATTAAAGAGGAAGAAATACTGCATCAAGATATACTGCATATAGTATGTAGTATATAGTAAGTAGAATCTTTGTATGCCCATCTGAAATATTTTTCTTTTATATCCTATAATATCAGTTCTTTAATGAATAGATTGTCTCCTACAGTATAACACACATACTTATGTGTACATTCCAAAAAAGCTATAACTCAGATAAATTGTTTTATGTTATATTCTCACACGTTATGATATTGATATTCCTGATGCAAACATAAGTAATATTTTTACCCTCCAGATGAAAAGAAAGGGTCTTATTTAGTGACGTCTTTTTGTGTGGGATTTAAAAAACAAAGGCTCAAAAGAGAAACATAATGAATTAATGATTTCTTACTTCATTCAAGTACAAGGTCCAAGGCCAAAGATATGCAAATATGGTCACAAAACCAAGCAGAGAGGTTGTATTGTTTTTTGAAGCAAGGAAAGTAAATTAAGCTATTATATTCTTTTTAGTACTAATTTGAAATCTAATGAGCTGTAAAAGTCTTCTCATGAAGAGAAATAAAACTACAGAGATCAAAAGTCTAAAGTATTACCAAGTGGTTTTTTTCTCATATGAAAAATTTTCTTCCAGATAGGAGTGATTGCATTCTATACTATACTCTTTTCACAATTCTCCTGATTTGTCAAGAAGCATAAATGTAAAATCTCAGATTCCAAACACCACCCAGGAAATGCAGCATGAGCTTGATTCCCCAAACACTGTTCTATCTACTGTTAAATGCACATATATATCAGCTTTCATTATGTAATTATTTCTGTTGTATGCTTAATATCATTACATTTCGTCACATACACTAATGCCATAATGGTACAGTAATTCTGATTAATAATTTATTTGGTTCCTCCTCATATACTGTATACTGCTTATTGTACCACAGCTAGTGACTATTCTTTCTATACCATATTAAATGTAGTGTTTTGTTTCCAAATTAGATGTTTTGTTATTTTTTTGGGAAAACTACTGTAAGTCACTATGTTTTAAATTAATATGGGGCAACAAAAGCACTCTTAATACATACATATATATATTTATTCATACTTATGTTAACGTCATGTCTGTAATGGTAATGATAGACTAACTGTAATGTAATTGGACACATGATAAATTTGGGACAAAAATCTGACAAATTCCAGGAAGAAGTGCGAAACACAGTGATTCCTGAATTCCTGAATCGTGTTAGAGAAATATGTGAACCCAGAGTAAGAATTTGGTCCAGTCTTATTCTTTCATGGGTGTCTTCGAATCCCTGTGAAAGGGAGATTGTGAAAAAAAATTGTGTCTGTTCCAACTTCATCATAACTTCCAACCATCCCCTCCTTTTCTTCCTTTTCCTTCCCTTACTCCATCTCTCTCCATTTTATGCCACCCTTTTCCTCTCATCTGTTAATCAGCCTGCATTTGATGAAGCTCCCCACTCTAAATACTTAAGTAACAGCATATACTGTATCCTCTCCATAAAATTATTTGCATGTGTATTGTGATAACATGAATACAGCATATTCCATTTTCAATAGTAAATACAATTTGTGGAATAGTTTACAAACAAGTTGTGTTTCAAAGTATGATGAGCACTGTACCAATTATTGGGGTATAAAAAAATAAAGGATAATATATCATAAATCCCCCAAAGAAAATCAAAAACTGAAGTACAGATCCAGCCATTCAGAATGCGTGGGGGATACTGCAGTACTTTGTCAAAGAATTTGATGCAGATGTTTACGAAGAAAGTGAAATATGGTAATACTTTGAGCTATATACAGTAAGTATATTTAGATCAGGTGGGTAACTGCATCAGCATGTGTAGGCTGCAAAGGAACAAGTAATAGGTTTATTCCATGCTGAAAAGAGAAGAAAGAAAACACAATGTTTCGGCCGTGGAGCCTTCTTCAGGTGTGAGAAAGACAGGGCAGTAAGCAAAGGTAATGTAGCGGGAGAATAAAATCTGGGAGAGAGGAGGAGCGAGGGGCAGGAGCAGGGGACAGAAAGAGAGGCCAATCAGGAGGTCTGAAGTCAGGATAGGTGAAGAGAGTGTGAAATGAAACCTACAATTAATAGAGAGAATTAAGTCTGTCGTTAAGAGAAGGGGTAAGGTGTGATGCTAGATGCAGGATTATTTTGGTTTCTGTAGTCTTTCTGATGTATGAGTTTGGAAAACTGTCTTTGAGAACACAGATGGAGAGATTAGAGTGGTCATTGCCGTCAGAGGTGAAATGAGAAACAATGGGCTTGGAGAGATCTTTAATCTTCACAGCCCTAATGTGTACTCTGAAGCGGTCTCCGAGTCTCCTTCCTGTTTCTCCAATGTAGATGGCTGGGCATTTACTGCAAGAGATACAGTAAATAAGGTTGCTGGAGATACAATATGCCATCTGGGTGATCCGGAATTGTCCTGAGGGGCCTTGAATGAGTGTGGAGTTAGATGTGTACTTGCAGGTGAGCGAGCTCTGTTGCAAGGGAAAGTGCCTGGTGTGGATGGTTGCTGAGGGCGGTCAAGGGAGCTGTGAACAAAAAGGTTATGCAGATTAGGTGGTCGGCGATATGAGATGATGGGGCGGTCAGAAAAGAGGGCCCCAATGGAGGGATCATCCTGTAGGATAGAAAAGTTGTCCTTAATAGTCCTGGAGATAGGAAGTGTGTTGGGGTGGTAGGGAAGCACCACAGGAATGCAGTTGTTACGGTGGGGGTCCCTGATTGAGTTGATGGTCTCAGGGGTGTTTTTGGCTCGGGCAAGGGCCCTGTTAATAACACTGCTAGGGTATCCTCTGTTGATGAAAAAGAAGTACATTTTGAGGGCTTGGCTCTGGAAATCGGTGTTGTTGCTGCATAATCGTCGTAGCTGAAGGAACTGTCAAAAAGGGATAGAGCTTTTAGTGTGTTTGGGGTGAAATGAGCTATACAGGAGATAGCTGTGTGAATCCGTGGGTTCGTAATAGACCGAAGTAGAGAGTCAGAGGTAGTTAATGGAGAAGTTGATGTCTAGAAATGGAAGAGTAGTGGAAGATATGTTAACTGTATATTTGAGGGATGGGTGGCAGTTGGTGAAATTGTATTGAGATCCTTAAATAATATTGTTATTCACTTCTTTAGATGTGCAGTTCCATATTATATTCCCTATTAAGCAGATTCTAAAAAGTACACATTATTTTACTGTGATAAAGAGAGCAAGTACTGTATTCATAGAAAAGGTTCAAAGATTATACATACAGTATAAGTAATAGGTTTATTCCATGCTGAAAAAAAGAAGAAAGAGAACACAACGTTTCGGCCGTGGAGCCTTCTTCAGGTGTGCTCCACAGCTGAAACGTTGTGTTCTCTTTCTTCTTTTTTTTCAGCATGGAATAAACCTATTACTTGTTCCTTTGCAGCCTACGCATGCTGATGCAGCTACCCACCTGAACTACATACAGTATACATGTAAACTTAATATACTGTAGCAGAATGAGCACGTCAAAACCTTTTCAAAATAACTACATTAAGTGACCAAGTGAAAGACTTTGATGCATTAAATGTTTATGAAGAAAGTGGAATATTATTGTGTATTTTTTTTATTTAAACTACCACAACCAGCCATATACAGTTTGTATAATATATTTATATTCCTAAATTAATATCGTTTATGACATTCAGAGACATTATGCTCCTGTTATATTTATGCTCAGCTACCAACATTTCCCCCTTAATATTCCATATTAAGCTAATTTAAACACACACAGTAGAGAGATTAAATGAAGCAATTGTTTCACTAACATATAATGCACCATAATATGTTACCTGTCGAGCATCTTTGGCCAGTGAATCACGTACGGCAGCTGCCTGTAGCCCAAAACTCGGGTTTAACCACGCATTTTGAATGGCTACATCTGTAAATTAGTTTCTGCCTATCATTTGTGAAACACCTACAGTAACAGAGATGAGATTTGCAGTACCTGTTAAATGTCAGCTATCAGACATTTGTAAGTAAAGTACATGAAGATCATCTCAACTTTGCTGTTTTCACATTTTGTGTTTCTGGAAATTGATGTCTTGCATGTTTGGAGCTTTTCTAAGCTTACTGATCATGGTAGGTAGGCAATTCTCAATGCATGCAGGAAATAATAACAAAATCAATAATTCAACAATTTTGACACCACTGAATATATGGATTTTTAAAGTGTGATATCATTACAAAACATTAGGAGGTGCTTGATTTTATCAAAGTAATTTTCAGCATACATTTGGTCTTTTTTCAAAAGTCAATGAATGAAGCAATTTCCAGAACAGAGTTGGTGGTCACTAACTCTAATACCTGCAACTACTGTAGATATAAACATAGATATAATAACTTTGTATTGCCATCTACTTTTCTTTTGTTTGGATTATTCATCCCTTCATTTTCTAACCACTTCCTCCAATTCAGGGTCGTGGGGGAGGCAGAGCCTATCCCAGCAATTAAGGGGCACAATGCGAGGTACACCCTGGACAGAATGCCAGTCTATCACAAGGCGGGGTACACCCGGGACAGAATGCCAGTCTATCACAAGGCGGGGTACACCCTGGACAGAATGCCACTCTATCACAAGGCAGACACAGACAGACACACTCACCCATAAGACCCATTTTCTCAGAAACCTATTAACCTACCAGTATTGTATATTTTTGGACTGTGGGAGGAAACACATGTGAACACAGAGAGAACATACAGTACAGTACAATCTCTATTGAGATAGCATGCCAGGTCTGGAATTGAATCCAGGGCCCAAGTGCTGTGAGGCAGCAAAGCAAACCACTAACCACATACCCCCATGCCACCCAGTTGGGAGCAAAATTATTTAGCAAATAATTTTTTTTATTTATTCTTTATATTTTTCGTGTGCAATGTAATGTATAATTTCCTTTTTTTGAGACAGCAGTCAATTTGAATATTCCTATTGTCTTTGACGGTAACTCAGGAAACAAAAAAATAAAAATCATTTAAAATGTTTACCCTTGCACATCTGAGGCCATCTAGTTTAGAATGCCAAACCGGAAATGAGTACCAGAATTTGTGTAATTATTTAATAGTGAAATGCTATAACTAAAAATGTCCAGAAGAATAATAGTTTGCTTGAGAAAAAGATAACATTACAAAATAAAATGGAAGATCTTTGCTTTACAAATTATTTATTAATTTTAGAGCAAAATAGAATTTAATATGACACAAAGACAGACTAAAATTTATTATTTTGTATTTCCAGGATGTAGCAACAATATGAATAATAGGCCTAATGTTGGCAAAGGATCTAGATTCAGTTTGAAAGAAACCAAGAGTGCAGTACATTAAATTCTATGATCCTTAGTCAAAATGTGCTTTAGGCAGTAAGCTGGCTAATGATGATATTATGTGGCTCATAAAGCACTGTTTTTGTAGTCTCCCAACTGCTCCTTGTTAGAAAGTAATATCAAACTTAAAGCATACCCTTGAATAACTTTGTCTTAAAACTTTGATTTACATCACGTTTTTTACTAGTTAATAATGTTACAACTCCTTTAACATGGGGACAAAAAATCAGTGCTATTAAAAAGCATTTGTGTTAATCTTGCATATTTTATGCTAAATTAACCTTTAAAATTAATCCACAAAACACAATGAAAACACTTTTGAATTAGAAAGCTGTTTGTGAATGTAGTTTTCTTTCTTTCCTTTTTTCTTTCCATAGTTCATTTTTGCATGAATTACTGACACTTTGGACAGATAAGCTCAGACAGGATGAACCACAGAAAGCATAAGCTTTTTTCTAGTGTGCTAATTTTGCTCTGTAATGACAATTTAAATCCTCTTGGACAGCTCTGAGTTAGCATAATTACTAAGATAAATTCAAATCTTTCCCAAAACCTATGTCCATTGCTCTTTGTGAAATATGTGTATATGACAATAAAAGGATGTGTTGGGGGTTTTTCACTGAAACACACAAAAAAGATTTTTGTCCAATATACAGCATTTAAACATCAGCAACTGATTATTTCAGATTATCCGTTTTTGCAAGCAACTGATGTCTGAAAATGTTTATGAACAGGATATTTGTTAGTAAGACATCAGCAGCAAAAAAAAAACAACAGAAGTGTAGTTGGCAATTCTGAAAATAGGGCTTAATGTGTCACAACACTTTGATCACCATGCAGCTCAATTTGTGTGATATGTATAAAAGTGCTTTTGCATATGTTACATATGCATGTCCAGATTATCAAAATGTCTTCACTTGTTTCTAAAGCTTTTGACATAATGAAAGCGATAATAACATACTGTATTATGTCATGGAGTTTCATTTATTTGGCCAAATTTCACTCAAAGGGTGAGATCCCCAGGCATTAGTAGGGAGTTATCCCGTTGTCCGGGCCAAATATTGCCCCTCGGTCTTTACCGTGGCCTCCAAATTGTCCTCATGTATGATTGGCTTGCTCTTGCCCTGCGATAAGCTGGCGCCCTGTCCAGGGTGTACCCTGCCTTGCGCTCGTTGCTTGCCGGGTAGGCCCCAGCTTCCCGCAACACTGTATGGTATAAAGCTGTTTGGCAAATGAAATAACATGACAGTATTTCCATAGTAACAATTTTGTGTAAATGCATTCTCCGATAAAATAAGGGTGAGTTCTGATTCAGTCCATTTTCAAAGTACATTGATCTGTGGTTGTAATGAAGGAGGCAAGACACGCCACACAAGTTTGTCTCTTGACACCATTAACGTTAGGCATTGGTGTTGTCTTACAAAATACAAAAACAAGTACATGTTCCTTAGTTCATTTTTAGTGTCCACATGCCTGAACAAAGAGCTATAATGTCAGAGGAATAGGAAAGCTAAAATACCTGTTGCATTTTTTAAGCCTGTTTAAGGTGGGGGTGAAAGGTTACACCAGTAAGTCGTGCCATGCTCCCCAAACTAAAAACAATGTGCATGAGAAAATACATACTGAGGATATCCTTCAAAGAGTGAACTGTAAAGACAAGAGTTTATTTTCACTGTGCAAGCCCCAATTAATTCAGAAGCTGAGCCAAGGCATCAGTTAGAAGATGAATGATTGACTGTAGCTTCCATTGATATTGCATTTAGTCACACATGTTCAACAAGCCACAGACGTCACTATTCCTTTGAGTCACGTGTGAGTTTAGTTGTGGTCAGATCTGTTATACTCTGATATGCATACATGTATGCATGTATACATGTATGCTTTTTTATCAAGGCATTGTCTTTTTAATGATTTTCTTTGTTTTAACAATAGGAAGAAAAGTTACTTCACTTCAGTACAGTATGTCCATCAAAGAGCTATTCCGCCTTAGAATCTTTTTCTATTTTTGTATTTAATATACAGTAGTTTATAAATAATCCTGAATAAATGCAAGCTGGACAGAGAGGAACAAAGGGTGAGATAACTTGAAGATGTGAGGAATTTGCACTACCTTTGTTAGTTTACCTTCTGTTACAGTAAATGCTGTGAATCAAAGCTCCTGTACAACCCTAGCAGATTCATTAAAAGAAGGCAAAATTGCCACTGTAATATCCTAGTGAGGCTAGAAATCACTGTGTGTCATAGGAAAAATCTGTCCACCTGGGTAAGACTTCACTTCATTCTTTACATCACAACAGGGAGAAAATGATGAATGTGCCAGTACCATTGATCACAGTGCTTTTTTGGTGATTGAAGCATTGGCTGCTGGAGCTATTGATCTTGGAGCAGGGCTAGCTGAAACTGAGGAGAATATGTAGAATTGTTGAGGACAATAAATTACAAGGTAATTCAGATGCTAGATTATTGCTCGGAACTATGATTGCCAGAAAAGTTAAACTCCAAGCAAAAATATGTACCTAAGTGTTTTACAAAGGGAAATATAACTGCAGTGAGATCAGTCTAAGACTTACAGTTAGTGGTCAGAGAAATGGACCTCGTTTTAGACTGTACCACCCCCCTGAAAGTGTTATGCGAACACATGTAATACAGAGACCTGTGGGACTATGGACTTTGCTTAAAATGATCATTCTGGCTGATATTCCCTGTGTTAATACATGACATGACCTAGTATTTAAAAGTTGTGTCCCAAGATTTTCTATATGGTCCAATTATTAATTTTTGTAAAAACTAAAATATAGCCTGTATAGAATGTTGTAATATACAACACAACACAAAGAGTATATATTTTTGGGGTCAAAATTTTAACTTAAGATACCTAACAAATAACATAGCAACCCTTGTTCATTGGTAGAATTACCAATGAGCAGGGAATTTATGACACAGAAACCCAAATACTGTATATATTATATATACAGTATATAAATCACTTGCTTATTGGGGGATTCTACTTTTTCAAGAACTTGCAAGAAAAAAAAACAAGTATTATTTAAAGTAAAGACACAACACACCATCTAATGCAAATAAAGTTTTGCCTTTATGTAACAGTCTTTCTTTTACAGAACATGAAGATGTGAATCTGCAGGAGGTCAGATGCAAGCCAACAGTGGTGTCTGAGGTTTCAAACTTGTGTTCATTACAAAAAACAGAAATACTTTTTGACACACTTTTATAAAATACACCAGCAAATATTCATAAGAAAAGGAAAGGTTACTGAATTTAGTATAAATTGACAAACATGGGATTGGTAAAGAAATAGAAACGGTAATGCAATTGTGTGAATTAAGTTTGTGGTAGATGTCAATTGCTATGCAAGAAAATTAATACCACATCATTTCACATCACATCTTACCTGACTTGTTGACAGTCATCAGTTGATGAGAAATACTCCTGTAATTGCTGTCCAACTCATTAGTGAGCATTGATTACCTAGTCAAATGGAGATGTGCATAGAAAAGCAGGAGGAATGATTAAATTTCTAAAAACATTTCAATTAATTTTGTATACTTTAATTTAAGGCCATTCGTTTAAAACATGTTTTCAGAGAATCTACTGGTCGTTTTAACAAGCTCAACTTCTGTTTTAACAAGTGTATTATTTTTGGATTTTATTTACCATGTTTACAAAATTGTGTCCTTTCCTTTCTATATTGAATATAAAATTGTAGTTGCTTTATATTAAGTGAACATTATATTAAGAAATATTATATTTCTAAATGCTATTCTTATACTATGGTATTGTTGAGTATTGTATTTCCTAAGTTTCACTTGGTTTTTTTTTTTCTGAACCTCAGTAATTATGCCCTCAAACATTATCATTCTGACTTCAATGTATTTGAATATCTTAAACAGTAGGTGCTACAATATCGACGTCAACATTGTTTACAGTTAATTGGACTTATTTGCATATAGAACAAGATGGAATGTTTTAACTTCAATGCCTCACATGATGACAACATGTCCTTTTTTACAGTTTAAACATTTAATGTTTAAAGTAATTCAATTTAAGTTCACTTGGTAAAATGAAACAAGTAAAAACAAGAATGGTAAATATTGAAAACAAAGGTACTGTACCTGTAGTTTTCAATAGTTTCTGCTTGATAGCCCTAGGGTAAAATGAAAATAAGTAGTGTTATTGTTGCTTTATGAAAAGCTTATTTAAAGTATTTCATTAGTTTAATCATTGTAACATTGTTTCTAAAATTAATTTGATTTGCAAAATAAATCTTTGAACTATTTCCTTTACTTGCATGAAAATTTTAAAGCAAATCAGTACTAATTACCATAAAATATACTGTATGTTCATTTATCCTTGAAGAAAGATTATTTTAATAAAAGCCTCATCTCCCTAAAATATTGCGCTGTAAAAATTTCCTCTTAAAGGACAACACTGCGATAATAAAACATAAAATTATTTTTATTATTATTGTTCTTTTCATTAAGTTCAAATTTTAAATAAATTTTGTATTTGGAAACTCCTGTTATCTATATAATAAAAATACTTAACTTTATATGTTAAAATAATCTTTCTATACAACAATTATATTTCCACAGTAAAGATTAGAATATGTGACAGTTTAAGGATGTCCAGAATTGTACGGCTATTATTTACATTTTCCTAAGCACACTGACATATAGGTATCTCTGTTAATGTGAAATTGTGGTCAGCAGTAAGGTGCACAATGTAATGTACGTCCTAATGTACAATATTTCATGTTGTTAGAGAAAATTTTCTGCTTCCCCTTAAAAGACAGTCCATCTCAGAAGCTAAAATATTTTATTATTTTATGTACATGAGAGCTAAGCACACAGAGATGTTCAGTGTATTTTTCTCAGTGATTAAATTAGAACAGTCCTTAAATATTTTTCTGTTATCAATCATGCTTCCCTGTGCTTATCAGATTGGCAGCATTCCAGAATCACACACATCTTCCTTCTTTTATACAATTGGTTACAATTGTATTGGTTACTTAGTTTGGTAGTACGCATTCCTGTATAACACAGTATATAAGTACATACAAGTAGTAGCCCTTGTGTCTAGCATTCTTCCATTCCAGTTCAAACCAGTTGCATTATAAAATACTGCATCATCAGTAGAAAAAGTATATACAAATTTCACACAGACCTTTTCAACACTGACATAAAAACTGATGTGGATGCAGTCCAATGCCTTAGTGTGTATACTGTAACAGGATGGCCTTGGAAGATGAGTAATAACCTTTGTGTCCACCCGAAACAACGTTTGCTGAATTGAACGGAAACATGAAACATGCTGTCAGTTCAAACAAATATTTATTTGGATACTTTGTTCTTGGGAAAGTTTGCAAACACTGAACTCCAAAACAACTGATGTTTGCAAATGTACCTACCACAGATGGGTAGTCTCTCTGCTGGTGGTGTCATGTTAGCACGCATAATGCCAGCCACTGAACCAACCACTTCACTGCCCAGCCCTATTTCAAGTGACTTTTATCAATTCAGTCCCTTTAAGAAGCAGCTACAGTAACTGGCAGATGATTTGCTTCCAAATGTGAAGAGGAATAGCTGTCCCAGTTTCTCAAACCGGTTATTAAATCAAACTAACAAAATTAATTATTTGATGTTATAGAAAAAAATTACAAGTTTTGAATTAAGCACAAAATTGTGAACTTTGTGAAAGTCCAATAAGTTGCCATGTTGTTACAAACTCGTATTCGAGTTCTTATGAATTGCAAAGAGAGCGGGCATTCCTGTTCACTAGTCTGCGTAATAACTAATGTAATATACAGTACAAGCGAATAGAATTCAGGTTGTGCAGCAGACATTTCACCGCAGAAATGTTTGAATGTGAAATGCATGCAGAGTTAACAAGTAAGTAGTATTTCTTGGCAAAACTGTCTTGGAAGTTAGGAGCAACATTTCTATTGGATTAAAAGAGACGTATTCCCAAGCCTGTTTTTTGACAATGTCATAGTGTGGCACACGTCACCGGTAATTTTGTTGCCTTGTTCTGAATCACAGAAAATAGCACTGCACGTACAGTATCTGGAAATGTAGTTTATTTTATGACGTAAACTTGTGATTTTACAAGTTACTGTGTACATTTTACTTTTATTGTGGTTTGAAATGATCTCATCACTTCTTTCTTGCCTCAAAATATGAAAACAATGTTGCAGTTCCCCTTTAAATCCTAGCTCTGGGGTTTATACAGTGTTGGGTTTGATTTGTTAGTTTAATGGTTAGTCACATGACTGAACTGGTTTGGACAGTATAATAAATTAATTTTTTGATGACCATATAGACCAGGTTTCTAAAGATTCCTGATCCATTTTACTGAAAAATTACTGCATCACTTGATTTGTTACTAAAACATACAATATTACTGTACTGCAGACCAAGATCAGAAAGCACTGACTTGTAGTGTACCAATGTGGCTGTGTAGAATCATCCTGATGCTGTTGTATTTTGCCTAATCTGTGGCTTTTGTGTTTTCAAAGCCACAGGTATATACCTGTGCTGCCACTTTCCATAAAGCCAAAGTAATAATAATATAATAATAAACTTTATTTTATATAGCGCCTTTAAAGGTGGCTTCTCAAAGCGCTTTACAGGATGACAATAACAATAAATAAGAAGACTACAACAATAAATAAGAAAATTTCACAAGACAGGACACAATTATAATTACAACAATACAACAATAACAATAGAGGAGACCGTGGAAGATGGTATTAAGAAGAGCAGAGGGGTGAAGAATGGAAGCAGTTAAGTAAAGGCTTTTCTGAAAAGGAGGGTTTTGAGTCTGGATTTGAAGGAGTTTAGAGAAGGTGACTCTCTAATATCCTTGGGCAAGGAGTTCCAGAGCTTGGGGGCATAGCAGGAGAAGGCCCTGTCGCCCATACAATGTAGACGGGCTTGGGGGACAGTAAGGAGGGCAGAATTTGAAGAGCGGAGGTTGCGAGGTGGGGAGTAGGGCGATAAAAGTTCAGACAGGTATTGAGGTGCCAAGCCATGTAAAGCCTTGTAGGTGAGCATGAGGATTTTAAAGTCTACGCGGAATTTGACCGGAAGCCAGTGCAAGGACTCCAGGATAGGAGTAATGTGAACACTTGCACTAGATCTGGTCAGGATTCTGGCTGCTGAATTTTGGACATACTGCAGCTTGTTCAGAGTAGATTTAGATACCCCAGGGAGCAGAGAATTGCAGTAGTCAATTCGAGAGAATACAAATATGTTGATCAGCTTTTCAGCCACAGTTAATGATAGCATAGGGCGTAGTCTTGCGATATTTCTAAGGTGAAAAAAAGATGTTTTGACAGTATGCTGTACATGTGGGTCGAATGTTAAGCCAGAATCGAATATAACCCCAAGGTTTTTCAATTTTGATTGGAGCTCAAGTACAGAGCCATCTACAGACAGGGTTACAGGACTGGCTTTACGAAGTTGATGGGGGGTACCAATAAGCATGACTTCAGTCTTGTCACAGTTAAGATGAAGGAAGTTTTGAGTCATCCAAATTTTTATGTCAGAGATGCAATTAGATAGAATAGAGACAGCCACATCAGTGTCGGGTTTGGTATGGATGTATATTTGAGTATCGTCAGCGTAAAAATGAAAGCTGAGGCCATGTGATCTTAAAAGCTGACCAAGTGGGAACATGTAAATGCTGAAGAGCAAGGGGCCCAGTATTGAGCCCTGAGGGACACCAGACTTGACAAGACCAATTTCAGACCTGTACCCATTGAGAGAGACAAAGTAAAGTCCTGATTAGCATGTATTACCAGTGAAGGTAATCTTGTCTACAATGTTCCAGCTGTATTTTCTTGATGTCATAGGCTGCTAGACCATAATGCCAACTAACAAGAGTTATGTTACTGAAAGAAGTGAGCCTATGAGAAAGCGTGATTGGGGAAATGGGCTGGTAAAATTTGTTAACAGCATTTCCTAGTTCCACCTGAAAGGAACAGGGTTAATGAAAATTTATTTGGCCTTGGAATCCATCCTTTTTCTCTCTTTGTTGAAAG
Source organism: Lepisosteus oculatus (assembly GCF_040954835.1). Lineage (NCBI taxonomy): Eukaryota > Metazoa > Chordata > Actinopteri > Semionotiformes > Lepisosteidae > Lepisosteus > Lepisosteus oculatus. The sequence goes on along the minus strand of NC_090701.1, from coordinate 13,894,577 downwards.
CATGATTCACTACTTTCTATAACATTTTTCCATTTCCTGCTTGTTTCCCTGAGGAGCAGTGAAGGGAACTACAAGAATTAGTGTTACTGACAATGATAGAAATTCATGGCCTAGACTGGCTGTGAAAGGCAGGTGACACAAACATAATGCTTTGAGGTCACCTGCGTTTAACACTCTAAAATTAAACTGCTTAAGCACAAAATATTTCTATTAATATGTTCACTACATATTAATAGGATATGTTCACTCTGATACAATACATTCTATTCCAAAGAACTCAACAGAGGAGTTAAGATGGCCATGCACAAAGAGCTCCGCATAGACAAAATAAAGACGTATAACGCAGCTGCCTCAATAAAATTGCTTAATTAAAAGCAGGAAGCTGTTCTAGACCACTTTTTTGATTGAACTGAAAATGATGGTAGGATGAACCCTGTACTTTAAAATCTTTTGAAGTACAGTATGTTTAAAAGACAGATCCTTAAAAAGAATAAGTTCAGACTGAACAGAACATTGATGGGAATGTAATGAATAAACATTGAATCTTTTAAAACATTTCAAACTTTTCAAGAACTGGTTGATTAGAAAAAATTACTATAATTGAACAAAAATGATTACTCATGATAATTTTACAAACATTAGTGTGGGAGGGGGAGCTCTGGATAATTATATTATATTAAATTATATTGATAAAGTCAATCAATTCTAAATACATACTTTAGTTCACTATGCACACTGTGTAAATGGTAGAGCTACTAGTCTAATGCACTTTGTGCACTTTGTGCTTTATAACTGAGTACACATTGAGCACCTCACTGCATCTTCCTTCACTGTACTGCAGATTTGGATGTCACAGTCAATGCGTTGGCTGTGCTTTTTCTTTTCATTCTAGCTTAGCAAGTCTGAATATGTTTCAGTATACCCTGTTAGGAATAGTTCTAAAAACTATGTTATACAGAACACAACATTTCACAAGTCTTTTGAATTGCAGTGGGACTGGATTCACATACTGTATTCAAGTCAGTGAAAGTCAGCCAAGTTAAAACTGAAATTCAACAATAAAATTGCTCAGAAAATGTGTTAATTAATTCCAGAAACATGTAGTACTATGACTGCTGTAGGAGGTATTTGTTTAAACACAGAGGTATTACAGTACATTTGTAGAAAGAACTATCCAACCTTTTTGCTGAAGGTTTCTGATGAAATCTGAAGAATCCAAAGAAGTCCTGAAAGGTAGCCCAGGACAAATGAGCCACTTTGTAATAGTACTTTATGCACAGTGATATTGTAATCTTCTTACATCCTCAAATAAATGGCATTTTTAAACAGAAGTTTTAAAGGGGGTCAAATTCCTAATCTTGCCTCAAAGCATAAATATCTCACTGCTGAGCACCCTTTTGTGCACCCTTCCTCATCTTCACTCTTACCTGGCTCATTCCACATGAAGGGAGGCATTGTCCTGTCAGCCGCAACCACATAGACAGGCTGCCATTCCCACAACCATCCAAGGTATGCCAAATAAACATTAGTACATTTCAAGTTCAATACATGTTGTCTCTTTGCATATACATATTTGTTATTTTTACAAATCACCAATTCAAGCAAGACAATCTACACTTTTAATTTTTTTTATTTCATGAATAAAAAAAAGTTATTGCAGATTAAGTGTTATAGGCTGTCAAATTAAAAAAAAAAACTTTTTTACTGAACAAGTCCTTTTTTTAGAAAATGTAACTAAGCAATTGTATATATAGAGAGATTCCTATGCCATTTTAATTACTTTCATGAGAATTAAAAGAAGCATTGCTTAAGTAATGCTTTAGGTACAGAAAGAAACATTTTACAATATGTTATCATAATTAATAACTATTCCAGAGTCTAAAGTAATTTAAAAAGCCCTCTTGCTAATTGCTTTCCTTTTAAGATAAACTGTTTGTTTTGTTGATTAAAAAAAATAGAAGAGAATTAAAAAGATTACAATTTTCAAGTAATGATATGCAATGATGTTTATTTTTGCTAACCTCTTGCATTTCACACAGTTTACAGTAGTTTAAGACTATATGAAAACAAGATTGATTAAAAAATAAATGTAATTTTAAACCTGTTTAACCTATGTGAAACCAAACTGTATTTAGCATAAAAAGTTTTTTTTTCCAACTGGATATGGTACAGGAGCAGCACACTGGTGCAGTGGTTAGCAATACAGCACTGGGGCCCTGGGTTCAATTCTGGACCTGGGGTGCTACCTGCTCTGGGTGCGTACAGTTGCCATGGTTGCATGGGTTTCCTCTGGGTGCTCTCGTTTCCTCCCACAATCCAAAAACATACTGGTAAATTAATTGGCTTACGGGAAAATTGACCCTGGTGTGTTTGGGTGTGCCCTGCGATAGACTGGAGTCCTGTCCAGGGTGTACCCCCCGTCTGCCTGAGATTTGGAATTGGAAGAAGAGGATTGAAAATGGATAGATGGATAGATAATATGCATATATATTTGTGTTGAAAAGGTTAAACATTATATAAAAGGAAACTATTTGATAAATTAAGCTCTCTCCCGTGCAAGGAAATTATTGCAATGATTAAGTGGTACAGATACTGCTTGTACCTCAAGTGAGTTATTTAAAAGAACAGAGTCTTTCAGTATGAAATGGTGAAAAAGAAATACAGAAGGCTTTCTAAATTGATCAATCAATAAAAACTCCTATTCAGAGCACATGTTGTCACTATATTTCAGTATGGCAAGCCAAATTATCATTTTGGAATATCTCTAAATTCAGGCATCCCTTTCCTAACTTACATCTATATACAGTAGCTAGCCATCTGAATGATTTAAGCAGTACCATATGGTTCTGTGTTTGGGTGTTGAATTTGGATATGTTGTCATTGAGCATCACAACAATCCCTATGGCGTGCCATGCATGTATTGTATGAGCTCAGTGTTCCTCCTACTTACTCTGGTTTAACCTCCTCTGTGCTCCTAAAAGCCCTGTAGCAGTCAATTAAACTAAGAACTACTGTAGTAATTCAAAACTTGCTGGGCAGTGGGATTTTAAAGTTATTATGCTACCTGACAAAATTCAAACTCACTTTAAACATGTATGCAATGGTTATACTACACCTTTTTTGTGTCTGTTTCATTCAAATTAATTTCTGTGGCCTTTCTCAAACAAGTATAATTTAACGGATTTATATAGCTGCATAGTACATTTAATAGGAAAATATATTTCCCAGTAAATTAAAACAAACTTTTTTGGAAACAGGTGTTTGCTCATTTTTCTCACGAAGTTGGACGGTAGCTAATTAAGAGTTGTTAGCCATTACCACTGAGATGTACTAATTAATTCAACCATTCTCTTCAATAATAAATTAGAAATCATTAGTGGTTCTTATGAGTCCATTTATAAAGATACTTAGGCAGTAAATCATACTGTCTGAACAGTGCAATAATGGTCATTTGACAACGTATTAGCAAGGAGTCCCTCTGGGCAACATTGACTCTATTGTTGCATCCTGTGTAAACCACTTAGTTATTAGAATGGAAAACCCCTTTGTGTCTTTTTATCATTCAATTTCCATTTAGTGCTATTATTTATTAAAATATAAATATTATTAGTATAATAATCTAATCTGAATGTGCATCTACTGTACAAGTCCAAGAAACTGCCTTGGTAGTCCAAGGAATCTTACAATATACTTATGTTTCGCCTTTAATTATCATTTAAAATATATTTGTACAGATCCACCCATTCAAAATGTGCAGGGGATACTGCAGTTATTCGCAGTGAATGGGCCGCGGGGTATCACAGGTTTTTTTAAATAGGGCTGCAGTACTTTGTAAAACCACCAGGCGGAAGAGTGAAAGCTTAACGTGGCATGTGAAGCATTTGGGCTGTCGCCAGAAAACTTCTGCTTTCAAATCCCAGTCAACGTTGAGAGACAATCTTTTTCAAATTACAGAATTTAAGTTGTGTACTGTTTGGACTTTTAATCATTTTAAACTGTGTATTACAGCATGTTGAACATTAAACTGTTTAAAAAATAGGTATATTTTATAAAAGCAAGATTGCTCAGTTGGACAAAAGTACATAACAGTATTCCACCTTCTTCATAAATATTTTATGCATCAAAGTCTTTAACTTGGTGACTTACAGTGGGTTATGTTTTTCATACAGTTTAGTGAGAGCAATGCATCTGTTTTGTAACTTTTGTGTGACGTTTCTAACTTGCATGCTCAAAAAACTCTATTACGTACAGTACATTTACACAACACAACAGATGCTTTGAAATGATTGTATTCAAAAGAAATAAAAACCTTATTGTTTTCTGTAAATTAGGTTTCTGCTTCTGGACCTTATGTTAAGAAAAGGAATAGTGTGAAAATTGCTAGAATGCATGAAATAATTTAAGTTTTGAGAAAAAAAAGTATACTTCTATACTGTACAGTTTTTTTTTCTGGATCAAAACTGTGAATATTTTTCTACAACTGCAGACAATTTGTCACTTGAGTTCAATGACTTTAGTTTGGATGCTCTTTTGGGTTATATTGTAGATGATGTGAGAAGTGTATTTTGATATGAGGATCTGAACTTAAGAATTAAGAATTCATTGTTTATTTTTTGTGGTATTAAAATTCTGTTTAGCCATTGATTTGGTTCTTATTAGCTTTAGCTTTCAGTGTTTTTTCTGACTACTGAGATGCCTTGGTTTAAAAAAAAATCTACCCTTTCTTTGAAAAAGTCTTTCTCCTTCTTCACTGCTTTTATTGTGATCCACACTGTAATATGTTTTATTCCTAAAGCATGCAAATGGCAGCATTTATACAGAAAGCACGCCAGTACATTGTAATATACTGTACAAAGGCCAACAACATAGAATTTCTGACCCTTTCACCTGTACAAAGTGGCATTGTTAAAGCAAAAATGCTATAGATGTGTTTATCATCTTTTTAGTATGTGATAATCTATATGAATCTTCGTGACAGCATAGATTAGTTTCTGAGTAAAATGCAGTGGTCTGAATCTCTACCTTAATAATGTCCTCTCTTGACAGGCATGTTATACAAAGCAAACAATGGCCATTCTAAGCACCATCTGACAGCAGTGATCTTGGATTGACAGTTGACTTTTAGATCTAATCACAAATTGGGAAATACGTGACCTGTGCTGATATGTGAATCTTAAACCAATCTAAGATAAACACATTCTTACAAATGAATTCAGGACTTGTCAGGTCCTTATTCATGTTCAGCCTTTCAGCGTAAAACGAAAATTCTGGGATCAAATAGCACTGTTCAACGTATGCCTGGCAAAAATGTTAAAGAATAAAAGCAGAACAAATAACCTTGAATCAAAATATAACACATCCTTTTAGTTACTGTATATATCTGTTTTTATCATTTCAAGGCCATATGCATTTGAAATGTACGAACAAATAAATATTAAAATTGTAGAAAAACAGATTTCTCACATCCAGCATGAGAAATAAACAAGAAAAAAGGACAATTCACTTGATCAAAAGTGTAGACTAATGAATTTTTACACTAGTTGAAGAAAAGAAACAGTGATTCTGAAAATTTAATATGTTCAACAGTAATGGTGCACAGGGAGAAAATGCTAAATCTTTCAGAGTCCACAACTTCATCTTTGAAATAGAATGCAAACTTACAGTATATCAACTAAGCACAGATGACAAAAAATGTAATGGTACTGTAGCTCATGAGTGTAACTAGTTTTCATAGCTTTATATGATGCCTTAGACAGTCTTTCACAGCTTAGTGGTGAGGCTTCCTTTCAGGTGTTTAATTTTATTTGTGGGAAAGCTTAAAAACATTTGATGATAATGGTCTGTACAAGTCAGCGATTTGACACTGAAAACTCGTGTTTATCCTTTGAATAATGAGTTCACTTCGATGTGCAGAAATGTGCAGTATATTTCCTTTTCTGAGTAGGTAGCTTTGTAAGCACGCATTAAGTAAAGCAAGTAAAGCTTAATTCCACACTGAAAAAAGAAAGAGGCGAAAAAGGTGAGAAAGGCTCAACAACCAAACCATTTTTAGGTATAGACGTAATACCTTTACTTATTTGGTAATGGGATGGGAATCCCTTGGATGAGATGCCAGTGCATCACAGCGTACACATATACACAAATGTATACACTTACTGTGTATGCCATATCACCCTGCAACTCACTAATGACAACCCACTGAAGTTAACCAGGCGTAAGCATGGTCAGTACCTGGAAGGGAGACCTCTTGGGAAAAACTAAGGTTGCTCCTGGAAGTGATGTTAGTGGGGTCAGTAGGGTATGCTCACCCCATGGTCTGTGTAGGTCCAAATGCTCCAGTATAGTGACAGGGACACTATACTGTAAAAAGGCGCCTCCCCTCAAACAAGACATAAAACTGAGGCCCTGATTCTCTGTGGTCATCAAAATCTCAGGGTGTTTCTCAAAAAGAGTAGGGGTGTAACCCCAGTGTACTGGGCAAATTTCCCGGCCTTTACCAATCATGACCTCTTATGAATTGGCCTGATCAATCCTTTCTTCTCCCTACTGATAGCTGATGTGTGGTGAGTGTACTGGCGCACTATGACTGCTGTCACATCATCTAGGTGGGTGCTGCACATTGGTGGTGGAAGTGCTGTGCAAGGCTAGAGCTAACCTCTGTGCTACCGTCTTAAATAACATTTAAATTTTAATTCAAATTAATCATGAAGCATTAAAAATTTAGCTAACTTTAATATGAGCAGCACTTCCAGGTCAGAATAACCTTTAACATATCACCTTTCTGTGCTGGCTCTACAAGCAACAGATAACTCCATCTGTTTCAGTTCTTGATTTCTCAAAGGTAAAGTACCTACAGTACATGAGAAAAAGATAGATCCTAATGATCTTATTATATACTGTATCTCTTTCAAAAAGCCAAGCAATTGTTTTAAACTGCAAAGGTTTAGAATTTGTAAAGTGCTAGGTGGTGGAGGTCCTATTATTATTCTACTGTACATCCATCAATGTGATTGTAGCTTTGAAGCTGACTGTACATCATGCTCCAAAGCTATATTTGCCTAATCCCCTCCTGGTTAGTTTAAGTGATGGAAAGCCCCCTGGAGATTTTTGTCTGCTCTTCTCCTTTGCAGAGATCAGAGACAAATAGGAGTTCCTTCCTGTGTTATTCTTGTCTTGTGTAGAGAGGATTTATACAAGTGAGTCCCCGGTGTAAACAGCATTGAAAAATTGTTCTAAAGGATTAAAGCTTGTCTAATGATCTGAGCCAAGGAGCGTGTCTTTTAATAGGCTGCACTGAAACAGTGAGAGTAGTAAGGCAGCAAGGTAACAAGACATTAGAATCAGAACACAAGAAACACCTTCTAGAACATATATATATATACAGTATATGTAATCAAAAACAAAATAGTGCCGATATTTCTTAACAAGATACTGAGGCTCACCAGTATGAAATTACAATCCTGCTATAAAGTCACAATGTCCAGCTATTTATAAAAACAAAGGCCAAAATAAAGAACCTAATAATAATAATTTTGATTCTATGGCAGGCAGAAATATGGAAAAATTCCATTATAAATACAGTGTTTCTACCACCAATCCAAGTTAAGTCATCCATTGCACAGAGCTAGAAGCAAAGTTAATTTCAATAAAGAAATGAAGAACCTATACAGTATGTGACATAGTTTGCCTTTCTTTAAAGTATTTAAGGCAACTCTGAGTATATTGTAAAACGCATTATCCTTGATGGTAAATTGGAATTTATAGCTAGTTACAGAAAAATTGGTCAGCAGCTACATATCATATAATCTGATCTCACTTCAGAAGCTACATAAGATGTGGATTTTCCAATTAAATGGTGAAGTATTTTTTATGCCCCTGTAGTGCTTTACAGTAGAATGATTGGACCACCTCAGCAAGGGGTAGGTGTGTCCTGCCCGTCAATAGTAGTTAAGGCACATTTTCTTCCACATGTAAAATCATTTTGGACTCCTTCTGGGTGAAAAGTGACCAGAAACATAATGGTGTTAATTTTATTTAAATAAAATAAAATTAAAGAAGCCGTAATAGGTAGAAAAACTGAATTACAGGAAAATAAAAGAAATGAAAAGGGTGTGTACAGATTATGTAACATGAGTGTCATCAAAGGTTTGTCAGATTGCTCTTGCAGTTTGATACCCCTTCTAAGAAGCTATGAAGGTGATGGAGTGAAGGACAGCATGTCGCCCTTGGCACATGGCAGAAGCAATCCTTTTAACTGGAACTGAGGGAGCAATGACCTCTGGGCTGTGATGTAAAAGAAGAGAATTAGGGTGCCAAGAATGACTTGACTTTGTGAGTACTACTGAGAATAAGCTAGGACCCCATATGTTTCAAGGGCTTTGTTCAGTGCCATTGGGAAGGACAGAAGGGTCTGAGAGGGGTAGGTCAATTAAATTAATATCCATCCCCTTTCCCCTGAATACAATCAGAAAATTATATTCTGCACATTTTATATTTGTTCTAGATGTGCACTGTATGGATCTGCATGGGTTTCAATTATTAAATCTGTAGTTAGAAACCCACTTATACTTTACCTACTATAGGAACAGCAAGATGTGACTGAAATGGAGGAAAAAAACACAACTTAATCATTAAATTGAGCAAAGATTTTGTACCTATTTGTTTTCCTAAGATATGATATTACAGATAAAATGTTACTCCTCTGTGGTTAATAATGGGGAGGACGTCCTGTACAATTCCAGGTATTCAACCTACTGTATATCGCAAGAAGAAAAAAATTGTATTGAGAACTCTGGTAAGAAAAGAAATACTGACATGTTACTTAAAAATACAGTCATCTGCAATAAAGCATTCTTGGTCAGTTACTACTTCTTTCAGGGGAGGCTTCTAAATGAGCACTTAAAATTTGAAATGATACTGCTTCACTTACATTTCTTGAGGAAAAGTCAAGCTGATTCATTGGTTTATTAAAATATGCCTTTTTTACAATTGTGCTGTAGAAAATTACTAAAAGCAGAATATGTTTTTTTCTATTTATGCCCCTGTAATCCCCTGACAAATTTAAATACTTCCACTTTTAATCTCTTTTATGGAGAATCATAGATTTAACCAAGTTGCGGTAGGATGTACTGTATGATGTAAATAGCACCGAAAACACTATAGAAAGAGAAAAACTACAAGGACTAGGTCTTACTTTCATGCTTCCACTTCAAATCCCCACCCTCTGAAGAATACTGAAGATCCAAACATCTTCAGTATAAAAGATAGCAATAGTTTTCTTTACTCAATTGTTCTGTATTTAACGGTTTTACATAATTGTCAAGACATCAGACTAACAAGGACAAAAAACAAGACTAAACTATGCTATTAAGCAATTGCTGCATTTCTTTTATTTCTTACATTTCTTTCTATCAGAAAACAGAAAATGTGAAATGAAAAATAATTACGCTACTGAAGTAAAAAACTACACAAACTGACATCTAAACAATGTGTAGAACAAAAAAAGCTCAAGTTGAAAAAAAGTATTACTAACAACATGGAAAAAGGCCTCAAGAATCCTTAACAACCCATTCTATGGTCATAAAGAAAAAATAAAACATAAAATATTTGCTGATAATCACAATAGCAAATCTCTGTATGACTAACATACATTCTGTTATGCTTTTGTTTTTATTAAACAAATTAGAAAACAGTGAGGTGATGGTTTATATACTGTAGTTACCCAGTGCTGCTCAAGCCTGTGAAAAAGTTCCTTTTTCAAAGTTTTTGGAAAAGAATCCAAATTTCTAGTTTAAGTACTGTAAGGAAAAATAAAAAGAATGTCTCTTTTCCCATGCCAGTAGTTTTTATTCCTAGATTAACACCTTCATACATTTTGTTCCATGAAATGTTAATCACATTTTACTCTGAAGCTAGATTAGAACTATTTGGTGCATTATGCTACATTCCAGAATCTGTTTTATTATGTTCAAGGACATATTATCATGAGTTGAAATCCTAAACATTTAGATTATACATTTAAACATGTATAATCTTCTTGACTGTCCTTTTCATTTCCCAAAGCATGCAATTTATATGCCCTTTCGGGATCACTGTACCATCATGGTAATTTGTTTCTACTATAGGAAGGACATAGATGCCTTAGAGAAGGTCCTGAGGAAGGCAGCCTTAACATATTTCTGGTGTGAAAGTATGAATTCTGATGAAAAAATTTAAGTGAATGAACTTGTTTAGATTTTTTAAAAGAACAAATACAATCAGCTCGTATGATTTCTTCAAACACTCAGTACACACATTTTGAAATACAGTACTGTGAACACATTAAAGGGGAACTGCAATGCTACAGTATTTTTATATTTTGGGGTTAGAAAGAATCAGCATTGATGAATAACAGTAAAATATACACACTGCCTTGTAAACCCCCCAATTTATATCACAAAATGGACAACATTTCCTTGTATCTGCAGGACCAATCATATTCTGTGATTCATAATGAGGCAACAAAACCTCTTGGACTGTGAAGTGGCCCTATGACATTGTAAACAAGCCGGCTTGTGAATAACATCTCTTTAAATCCAACAGAAATATTGTTCTCAACCTCGAGACAGTGTTGTTGACAAATACTGCTTACTTGTTACAGGTAACTCTACATGTAGATCACATTGGAACATTTCTTGCAGTGAAACGCCTCCTGCGCAACCTGTACTTATTTGCTTGCACATTGCATCACATTAGCCATTATGGTGACTAATGAACAGCAAGAGCCATGTCATGTCACAGTTCATGGGAACTCTTGCTCTCACCTGTAGAGAGATCAGGGGTTTGCAGTACTTTTCCAAACTTCACGATTTTGTGTTTATTTCAAAATTTGTAAACATTTTCTATGCCATCAATGAAGTTGTTTTGTTACCAATATTTAATAACCAGCCTGAGAAATTGGGACTGCAGTTCCCCTTGAAATGTGAAACTATAATGTAAGATCAGAGCAAAGTATGGGTAACTAATTCTAAGCTATTTTGAACAATGCTCTCTACTGGTTACCTTCTATAACCTATAGTGTACACAGAGTTTTGTTGTTATTATTATATAAAATAATAGTGGTGAATACAAATTTGAAAAATGACTTAAATTTTTGTACATTTTCTTAATGACTCTCAAAGAAAAAAAACATCCAGAAATTATTCAAAACCAGTCCCATATTACATTGAGAGTAAAACAAATAGCTTTTAAAAGTAAAATTTGTAAAGGTAGATCCTAAATAAATGATAGAGATGTCATTTTATAATTAGTTGTACATGTAGTTCTCTCACAATTAGACTGCTTAAAATCAAAGCTTATGCAGTAAATTGGAAAGGTTCTCAGTCTTTAGCTCTTTTCAGTAGGCCTACCATCAGGACATATTTAATGTCACCCACCATGAAATATGCTTGGATAATACAAATTAAAGGTCAAAGAGAGATATAGAACAGATAATCAAAATCAAGCTTTGATGAGCTTGACTTCTGTACTCTGTCTTTTAATGAAGGCCCCAAGTGACCTCTTGTTGAGGTAGTCTTGTATATTAACATCTGCCTTCCATTTGATTTATTTGATACTTTTGGAGTTACAATCAGTGCCAAAGAACATCAGAGTGCTCACTAGAACTGTTTTAACATGCTTTTCTTAAGGGTTACATAATGAATAAGCTCAAGGTTGAGAAATATATCTTTACTTAATTTAGAGCCTTAAAATCACAACAGATATTTAATTGATTAATGTGCAAAGTTGATTAATACTCAAATTAATATCTACTAAAAGAGATAGAGGTAGTTAGATTTTATCCTAATGAAAAGGTGATTCCCTTTAATTAATGTTTCCCCATTATCCACTGTTGCCCCATTAAAAATCACCTGTTAAGTGTTTATTATAATAATAAAGTTAATAGATTAAAGTACCGGTGCTGATCTTTTTCCTGTGTACAACATTATCTCAATATAAGAATCAAAATAAGAACAGAACTTTCAACTCATCAGAACCAACAAAATAGGTTTCCAGTTGTTAGAGTTATACTGATGCTGTCAGAGGATATTGTTACTGTAATAACTTTACTGTAATACTGTACATATTTAACCTTTGGACTTTGGATTTGACTGAAGTCCAGAAATTGAAATGGCCAGTTGAGAACATTTATTTTGTGTACTCTTAACCATTCCTTTGTCTATTTGGATGTATAGTTTGGCATTCCCATGATAGAATGACCATTTTGGCCCATGTTTGAGCTTCTTCTGGCCACAACGTCCTGGTAAGTGTTGGAGTTAATGATTTCCCACAGGGTTCTAGGACACATAGATTCAAAACTACCCCAAAACATTATAGACCCCATACAATATTTCACAGTGGGCTTGAGTGTTTTCTTAACATGAACTTCCTCTTTTATAGGCCAAACATAACACTGATGAGTGTTTCCTAATAGCTCCTAATTTTCATTTCATCTGACCATACTTTCATTTGTCATTCAAATTATGTTTGAGAAATCCGAGTTGCTACTTTTTCTGGCTTGTCCTGTTTTTGAGGCCACTACAATGCATGGACAGGTGACTTTGAGTTGTCATGGTTGGAAATGTGTCCTGAAAAAAAGTGTATTGAAGAAAGTGTTCTTGGCTCTTTTAAAGCCATACCCCAACTTGTGGATGCCAATGTGTCACGGATGTTGGAAGGCAAGCCGTGGAATGGCCAGGAGAGCAATAAAGCAATAAAGACCCTATGCATAGAGGCAAAACGGGGATTAGCCCAGGCTCAGGAGCTCAGATGATGTCGAGTAGAAACCTATGCCCTCAGGCCATAGAGGAGATGACCTGTTGTTAGGCGAGTCTCAAGACATCTGATCTCTCAATGCTGAGGGAGGACGAAAGGGTGACCCGGAAGATATATAGCCCCACACAAAGACACAACGGAAGGACAAGCAAAGCACAGGGAAACTAGGAACAGGACAGAGTAGGAGAACTCTCTAGCTGTAGAGGGCGTGACACAATGACCATTTGCCTGCAGTCTTTGAAGATCTTTCTGATTTTCACCATGATGATGTACTGTGTACTACTACTGATTGTTTTCCATGTGTTGCCTGCATTTATAGCGCAGGGAAACAGGAAACCTTCAGAGGCCTCTATACAATTCTGAAGGCTTCAATTACTGAAGGCATTCTATTTACTATATATATGAATATAATCATATATAGTATAATACGGGTTAAAACTAGAAAGTCTGGTGTTTGTCTCAGACAAAATAAGTGTACAATTCTTATCCTTAAAGTCTCTGCTATACAGTACCTCAACTTATATTAATCTCAATATAATAATTAATTATTCTTGCAAATATGCAAAAATATTATAATAATATTATGATAAAGTTAACATGCATACAGTATCCTTTTTTTGGATTCATTATATTAATCTAAATAATCTTAAAACTACAGTAATAAATAACCTAAAAAGTTGTTGTTTTCTGCATAAAAATGAGATGTAAAATCCTGATTCTCCATGGTCATTAAAAAAATCCAAGAGTGTTTCTCGAGCAGTGTAGGGGAGTTAAAACCAGTCTGTTGGCCAAATATCCCCCGGGCCTTTACCAATTCTGGCCTTCTAAAAATCCCCATCTATGAATTGGCTTCATAGCTAATGTGTGGTGAGTGTACTGGTGCACTTTAGCTGGCATTTCATCATCCAAGTGGGTGCTACACATTGGTGATGGTGGAGGGGAGTGCCCATTGCATGTAAAGAGCTTTGAGTGGGGTGTCCAGAAAGTGCTATATAAATGTAATGAATTATTATTAGGAAGGAATTTATATTAATAATTATTAAATATTAAATGTAACGAATTATTATTATTATAATTAGTAGTAGTAGTAGTAAATGTTTTTCCTTGCCAGACCCATGCTTTACATTATACAATACAAAAGCATACAGAAGGGATTTTAACCTTTTACATGAGATCAGATTCAGCATGAGAGAATTTGTTGCTTTAACAAGATCATCTAGTGTGTACACTGTATTTACGCAGTCTGATGAACAGTTGCTCTTTCTCATCTAAGAGACTTGGCATTACTCAACTTCTTACAGGCCAAGACAAGGCTGATAAGTAACCATGAAAGGGATTAGGCTCACTGCCTAGCTACACGATGCCACTCCACTCTCTTCTTTCTCCACTGAATCTATTAAATTACAGTGAAATAAGGCCAAAATGTTTCAAAATTGGATAAGGGATGCATGTATAATTAGTTTAAATCATTAACCCAGTAGCAAAAAAAGTATTTTGAACTATTCCATTTTAAGGCCACCTTTCCATTAAGATGAATACTTATGTGTACAGTTATTATATTAATTCTTAAAAAAAATGATATACAGTTAAAGAAATTATACCCTAACCTAAATACATGATACCGTATGGTTTTAAAGCCACTATAGAACAGTGTGAATTACATTTTTAGCATTAAAATTTAGAGTTAAATTGTTTCCTGATTACTCATTTCTGAAATTTGCATTAAGACAAAATATAGATTATCTTAATGCAGATACTGTATTAACCTGAAAGAGGCACATCGGGTTCACAGCAAGCTATAACAAAAAAAAGATTTTTTTATAGATATCCTTGAAAAAAAAAGTAATGCTCTATCCAGAATTTGAACTGAATTGAACAGACATAAACTGCTGTGCGAAATTGCCACTTGGACACAATATGCTACATTATTTTATGAACATTTCATTGTCTATTACCATGATAAGAACAATAAAAATAATTAAACCAAACACCAAAATGCTCCAAAAATATCCACAGGAGATATTTTTAGCTGCCAAAATTTCTTAAGTTACAAGATTCCATATTAATATTCACTATCAAGTTGTCTTAAATCAATATTACTTAGCTATAGCAATATTATTATAGTTATACAATAATATTATATTTTATACAATAGACTATAGCTGTTTATGAAGTATGTAAACTTCATATAGCTCGTACAAGCACATCAAAACCTTTTAAAATAAACACTGTAAGTTACCAAGTTAAAGATTTTGATGCATAAAAATAATATGAAAAAGGTGGGATAATATTGTGTACTGTTTTTTATATTTAGCTACTACTACCTTGTACTGTATGTACATTAGGTATATATACATATGAGACCATATACTGTAGCTTTAAAACCACTACAGTACAGTATGTGTGAAATATATTTTTCATAATAGGAATTTAAAGTAAAATTGTTTCCTCATTACTCATTGCCGAAATTTGCATTAAGACAAAATAAAGATTATTCAATGCAGATGTAAACCTGGAAGAAGCACATCACGTTCACAATAAGCTACAGTATGATAATAAACTATTTTGTAAATTGGAACAAGTAATAGGTTTATTCCATTGCGAAAAAAAGAAGAAAGAAAACACAACTTTTCATCTGTGGAGCCTTTTCACCACACCTGAAGAAGGCTCCACACCCAAAACGTTGTGTTTTCTTTCTTCTTTTTTTCAGCATGGAATAAACCTATTACCTGTTCCTTTGCAGCTACCCACCTGAACTATTTTGTATATATCCAACTAAGTAATTTTGTTTTGTAAAATAGCCCTACTTTCTTTTTAATTAATTTAATATTTAACATACTGTGATACACAGTTTAAAATGAATAATAGTCTAAACAGTATAATGCTATAATTTTAAAAATGATTATCTCAAGGGGCTCAACATTGACCAGGATTCAAAACCAGGCATTTTCAGGATTCAGCCCAAATGCCTCCACGTGCCACGTTAAGCTTTTACTGCTCCACCTTATGGTTTTACAAAGTAGTGCAGTCCGACAACAGAATATTTTTTAAAATGTGCAGTACACTGCAGTACCTTAAGTTATGCACAGCACAATCTGTTGCATTATCCGGCTTGCACACTGAATGGCTGGATCTGTATAAAAATAATCATACATTTTGATTTGTTTAGCAATGGTTTCTGAGCAACAATATGCCCACTGAGACCATATAAATAAAGCTCAATAAATATTTTATTTCTTTTGTAAATTTGCTTTTCTCTGGGACCTTATATCACTTTTGGGTTGCTTTGCTCAGCCATTTATATGGACAATTTCCCTTCTCCAGACAATAATGTGTGAAACTTAAATTAGGCTGCAATCTTATTCTTCATTAATTAAAACTTTTGAGACCTTTTTCCCAGGAACCACAGTGTACCCTTCATATGTAAAACTCCATGATAGGTTCACTCCCTGTACATATGAAGGCCTTGAAGCAGTGTAAAATGTTTCTGTGTGCACAATGACACTGTAGAATGCCAGTTTCATACAGTATTTGTTTTTGTATATTAGGTAATATTTTAGTTTTAAACAAATGCTCAAAATTTATAATGTCATAATGATCATTTACATCCATCAATTGCCAACCAACTGCTTTATCAACTACAAGGTCATGGGAGAACTGGAGCTTATCCCAGCAGGCACTAGGTGTAAGGCAGTATACACCCTCGATGGTATGCTACTCCATCGCAGGGCACACACAGACTCAAACATGCCCACACTCACACCATGACCAATTTTTCCAGATGTAATTAACCTTTAATATGTCTTTAGTATCTGGGAGGAAGCTGGAGCACTTGGAGGAGACCCATGCAAACACTGGGAGAACATACAAACTCCACACAGATAGCACACCAGGAATTGTACCCAGGGCCCCAGTGCTGCAAGGAAACAATGCTAACTACTGTGCCACCAAACTTGCATTATCTATCCACTTTTTATTTTCCTACCAGCACTATTTCCTAGATATATATAAAAATGTACACACACATAATATTAATCTACAGGAACCCATTACCTTATGTTTAAAATTAACTTATTCAAAGTGTAACATGCAAATATAATCTGTTTGAAAGTACACTTTGAGCTGTCTTTAAAGCTTAGTTTTAGAATTAAGCTTGAAGGACACAATCTCACACACATTGAGCTTCACAAGCACTTGGAAATTGAACTTTGTAAGTACTTCAGGATAAAGCTGTCCAGATTTGCCACAATGTACGGAAACATGTCAGTTTTATATAATTTTAGAGAGAAAAACACAGAAAAAGACCAAAAGCAAGATTTTATTTTTTTTCAAATGGTATTCTTGAAGAAATTAAAGATTGGGATCCTGAAGGGCTCAGGTGCCATGGAACCCATCGAGGGTTAGGATGATGTACAGTACAAGTTGTTAGGTGTTGTTGAAAAACTGTTGCATGCTGGATACCAGGAGGATAGGTGCTTTGTTGATAAGGGCTGTTTACCTTAGTCCTCTGTCTGAAGCCCTACAGTAGCTCTGATTTTCTTGAGCTTGCAGTGTGAAATGAAAAACATAGATTAACAGTTCACTTTATAGAGAAAGAGAATGTTGCGTTCATCTTTCCTTTACCATCATGAAGACTTTGTTTGACAGCTGAACCAAATGGCAATTTTATTTTAAAAAATAAGACACGAAAACAAATGTTTAAAATGCATCTTAAGAAAATCTATAAGGATTTTAATAATATGTAAGAAATGAAAATAAAGTAGTTAGTTTTTATACTACAAAGCACCTACTATATTAGTTTTTAACAAAATACTGGCACAAAAAGAATTCTCATTGACAGGCAATTAAATACTCATTACTTTTGCTTAGTGGGTAGGATCTTAAATTCCTGACATCTTTAAAATCCCTTTTGACAAAATTAGATACTACTGAGAATAAAATGAAAATTGCATTAAGCAGCAAAAACACTTAAATCAATTTCACAATTAGCAAGTCTCTTCATGTTTTAATTAAAAACAACTGTCGTCTTTAAAGAAATCAATTACAGTTTTGAGAAAAGGGAAAACCTGAGACTTATTGTCCCTGAGTAATACTATTTCAAAAACATGGAACTGAATGGCTTGTTCAGGAATTAATTTTCAATTGAGATATACAGTGAATTCTTCTTCTAATACAACAACCTTCCTTTTTGTACAAAATAATAATTCACCTATAATGATTTGTTACATTCAATGATTTATCTTACAACTACAGTATATGAACATACCTTTAAAGGTAATTTGTAGTTGCGTATTTAGACATGAGGTCAAAATACTGTAGATTCAGTAAGCACATTATTACTTTCAAAGTGTGGGATTACCTCTTTTATTAACACCCAGGCAGTGATATAAATGATTATATAATTTTGTACTGATGTATCAGTTATATTAATCCCTTCTTTCAAATCAAGTTTGATCTAAAATATAGCCAACATATTGTTACAAATGGAGGGTTAAGAAATAGGAGAATAAGCATGAAACGACAGAGTGAATTAGCCAATAATAAAATAAATATCTGTAACACCCTACTTGTAAGTGATTTCTGCCAGAATCTACCCAAGCAGTTTGTAAAGTTAGAGGCATGTAAGTTATTTGTTCTCTGGCACAGCTTTGGTGAAAGGACTAATAATCCAGGCACACTTGGTTATATACAGTAATTTATTAACAATGACAGTGACTCACACTACAGGACACACAACATATTAGTTAATCTATGTAAACAGTATGTATAGATAATAATAATAATAATAATAATTGCTTACACTTATATAGCGCTTTTCTGGACACTCCACTCAAAGCGCTTTACAGGTAATGGGGACTCCCCTCCACCACCACCAATGTGCAGCATCCACCTGGATGATGCGACGGCAGCCATAGTGCGCCAGAACGCTCACCACACATCAGCTATCAGTGGGGAGGAGAGCAGAGTAATGTAGCCAATTCATAGAAGGGGATTATTAGGAGGCCATGATGGGGTAAAGGCCAGGGGGGAAATTTTGGCCAGGACACCGGGGTTACACCCCTACTCTTTTCGAGAAGCGCCCTGGGATTTTTAATGACCACAGAGAGTCAGGACCTCGGTTTTACGTCTCATCCGAAGGACGGCGCCTGTTTACAGTATAGTGTCCCCGTCACTATACTGGGGCATTAGGACCCACACAGACCACAGGGTGAGCGCCCCCTGCTGGCCCCACTAACACCTCTTCCAGCAGCAACCTTAGTTTTTCCCAGGAGGTCTCCCATCCAGGTACGGACCAGGCTCACACCTGCTTAGCTTCAGTGGGTTGCCAGTTGTGAGTTGCAGGGTGATATGGCTGCTGGCGATAGACCTTTCAGAGTCTTGATCACCCAGAAACCCCAGACTACTACCAATTATTCGACTCTTAAATAATGCCTAGAGGCTAAAATAAGAGATAAGCTGCCTTCTAAACTATCTGCAGTTAAATCTCTTTCTCTGCAAACCTGGATACCACAAAACAAAACAAAAGGGGAGCCTACCTCCCTAAAATGCGCCCCCAAGCAGGAAAGGCCATCTTTAACCGAGGTATTCTTGTCTCAGGAAACCCAGGTTCCCTAAAAACACAGAATAGCAAGCCTTCTCTTGTTCAAATGATCATGACGTAGGGGCTCTGGCTTGGCTCAAGGTTCAAGTTCCTTGTAGCAATGCAGGAGTGGGAGGAGCTGCAGCGAGCACCGGTAAAAGTTGACACCCCATCTGAGGAAACCCCAAAAAAAACATAGGTTTATTCCATGCTGAAAAAAAGAAGAGAGAAAACAAGTTTCGAAATGTTGTGTTTTCTCTTTTCTTTTTTTCAGCATAGAATTAACCTATTACTTGTTCCTTTGCAGCCTATGCATGCTGATGCAGCTACCCACCTGAACTACATAAAAAACATGACTAAAGAACAACCAAAAACAAAAACAAAAATGTGTTGCTTTGCTTAGTAGCATCCAGGTTGGAAGGTCCATATTTAGTGTGGTAAAGCCTGGGGAAAAAAGAACATCTTGGCACAGCGGTATCCAGTCTGCATTATCCCTATTTGGAGGGATCCAGACGGGAAGAAAAGGAGCATGCGGCCAAAACAAAACAGAACTCAACCTGTCCCGGTAGAGATACATGGCGTGATAGGGGAGGAGAGCTTCAGCCTCCCCCAGTGGGAGATACATGGCAGGACAGGAGAAAAGAAAAAGAAAATAAAATGAAGGAAAACGACGGCCTTACACTCTCATCTCAATCCCCTCTGGGACTGTCACTGAAAGGTTGTGCCCTTGCTGGGGTCTGCTCATCCCTCTGGGAAGGTGCTCAGTGTGTTCTGTGGCTCGTTCTTAATTAGCCAGAATAGCTGTGGATGCTAAGGCAATGCATCGTGCTTAATCCAAGGCTCCACCTCCACACTGAACTCCACACACCCTCACGTAGTGCCATATCTGTCATGATCGTCATCCCTCCTCTTAAGGGCGTTACAAACCTTTTGTATTTGAGATCATTGTGTTCACCTGCCCCCTGTTTAGTCTGCCAATATTTAAGCCTGGCGATCCCACTATTCCTGGCTCTGCACTGGAAAATTGACGACCGGAGGCCTGTCTTGCATCAAGCCGCCCTACGTCCGCAGCTTGAGGGCTTAGGCTTCCAATTGGTGTCCTGATCCTTCTGAGTACGGGGTTCAGAGTGCCTGGTCTTGTCATTCTGTTTCTAACCTCCAGTTCCTGTTCCAGATCCCGCTCTGGATTTTAACCCTGTCTTGTCTTAGATGGATCACCCGGTTTTTTGATTGTGGACTGAGCCAGGATTTCCCGTTTTGGACTTCCCTGGACTTGTTTGCCTGCGCTTCCCCCTTGCACCTGATCACTTTCGGCATCACCCCCTGTTCTCCATCCCTTCCTTTCCTAACTGTCTTTTCCCCGTAGCCCTTTTCCAGTCACTTCCAGATTATACCGTCTTCACAGGGTCTTAAACTACGCATTACCCAGGAGTCAGTACCGGCTCCCGTAACAACATCCTTCTCCTCTTCTCCTCTCTCTCTTATGGTCACCCCTTCTTTTCCATCCTTTTTTCCCTCTTGTCTCACTTGATCTTATATGATGTATTTCTGGACTGTTGATTGACACTTAACCATTTACCCACTAGTCAATGAACTAAAGTAAACCAAGGTTAAGTTTATGATTGTTTTTGATCATAGGAGCTGGACCCCCTACATCTCCGCAAACATCCCCTTTGCCTTGAAGCTGGAAGTGTTTACACTGCCAGGTGTTACACGCTTTATCTAAACTCTTACAGACACTTCCTAATCACCATATAACAGTATTTTTACATTCTTTCAAACCAACTTTGGTCTAAAATATAGCCAATGTTTTGATGAGTTTATTGTAAAACAGTATCCTGTTCAAAACATTGACTCTTGTTAGATTTATACAGTATAGTTTTTTTCTTAACTGCTTGCTTGTTTTTTTTTCTACTACCGCATGCATATTTTATATTTCCAGGAAGAGGTATACAGAAAGTACTGTGGCTGGCAGGATATTGGAGTTGGACTATGTGTTGTAATATTTTTAGAATAAAAATATTTAGACTTGCCATGCTGTCTTTTGAGCCCATGCTATCAAGTATACATACTGTAGTAGTGGGATTCCGGAATACAGCCACCATCTAAGGCAGCTGATCTGCACAGCTCTGAGAATTGGAACTCGGGGAGCTGAAATTTTTGTGACAAGGCCAAAATACACTATACTAAAAGAACGGGTTCATACCACACTAGGTTTTCACTTCCTGTGAGAAAAACATCCCAGAATCATTAGCACAGTTTTTATGCATTTCTTTTTTTGACGATCCAAATCTTCAGAATTGACAAATGTGTTAGTTTGAATAGTAAAATAGCACGCATGTAATTCTATTGACATTTTTGCTTTGTACTGTTGTGCAGAAACTGTACTATTGTAAAGTATGTGTACAGTATATCTACATACTGTACATATACTGTATGAACTGCAAAAGATACTGTCCATACATACTTTCCACCATTGATAACTCTGTTATTACTACTCTGTTATTAAAGTGCCAAACTTTTTGCTAATAATACCACTTTAAATTATATTATTAAAATATTAATATTAGTATTTAAATATTAGATTTTCTCAAATTGGACTTCTCAGTTTGTGTTGGGAACAAAGTAAACTAAAAAGAAGAAAGTACTAGTAAACTTCCCTTGGATGAATATCATTGTAGTTATTTTGTACCACCAGAGCTAAGACCTTTTAAGAAAAGGAATAGGAGGACATGTTGCATGGTGTTTAAATTATATGATCCAATATCTAAGACAACATAAAAAATATGCTGCTGTATAATCTAGTTGTACTTATATATTAAAGTATATACTTAATATAGTGTTCTACATGTGCCTGTGCAAATTTGACACCACAAACAACACAGAACAATCACACAATATATGTAATTACAGTATATAACATAATTATCTCAATCAGCAGTTCAGTTATCTGGAATTAGAGACTACTGGTGACAGTCCTATTTGTCACCACAAAAGAATTCTGGAAAGTCAGTCATGTTCTGAAATACTATCAGGCTAAAATAAATTCAGTCTGTTTGGTTGTGTAGTGTGCAAAAATATTTTATTGAATAGCATATTTAGGAAAGGATAATTGTTACCATATCTGTTTAAACATACAGTACTGTATCCAAGCAGTTTATGTCTATGATATGTGCAGCTTAGTCAATAATTTAAGACTTTTTACTAGGAGAATATATTTCCTGCTTATTGTTTTGTAAACCATTTTGCAATTATGAATGGCATATTCAATGTCATTCAAGCAATTTCCTTTTTACTTAAGTCTCAGCACATTATAGGCATCACAGTTAATTACAAATATTGCTAATGCTTTCATAAAGTACCTCTTCTGCTGGTGCTCCAGCTTGTTTACAAGAGTATTCTACATCTTATACCAAGAAAACAACAGTGATCAGTGAGTTGGAAAACAGTGTTTTAACTGTTTACATGATTCAGTTAAAACACTGTTTTTACTGAATCATAGTGACTGTCGTTTACTACAAATTCTAAAAGTACTCCTTAGGTTTCATGTATCAAGCTAAAGCAGTTGAAACTGAAATTCATTGTGTTTTGTATCAAGAAGCCCTATATAATACAGTCTAGGAACATGCTTTATGTTTTACTCTGCTTTTTATATGGTAGGCAGTGACCAAATAATATTACTGAACTAGACAACAAAAAGTGAAAATTAAAGCATAGACCTACTAACAGAGCTTAAAGTGGCAGGTCCTCCTTAACTTTAACTTATATGATCACATACAGTAAACCCCCTTAGGTATGAGGAATCTCGGACCTAGGGCTGAGACCCCACCCATCTGTCACGGTCGACATCCCCTCCTCCAGAGGGCATTCTAATCCTCTCTAGATAGTCCATTTAAGTATTACTTCCTGGAGTGTCTAGTTAAGTCCCTTATTTAAGTTGTCTTCCCCCAGGCTTCGGGGCATCACTGGGAAGTCTGGGGGCATAGGCCAGTAATAGTCACCTTGAGCTTCTGAGCCCAGGGCCCAGGACGAAGCCCCATATTCCTGCACGGACGTCCCTGTCATCACTGTGAGCACCAATAAACCTTGTGTGTCTTCCCTCAACTCCATTCCCTATTCCTTTCCGGATTTGCTGCCTTGCATAGGGTCTTAAAATACTCTTTCCATGGGAGCCTCACCCAGCAACCAGGTGTAATAAAAATAACCATCCGTCCCTAATACGGTTCAAAACCTATCCTACTCGTGTTCCCCTGGCAGCTGTAGTGGCTCCATCTATCCAAGAGTTCCCACTTATTTTCTTAGTGGTTCATAGGCTTCACTGAGAGTAAGCCCCTACCCAGTGCATGATAACATAAGTATATACCTGCTTTTAGGAACCCTGAGTAAACACCTGAGTACTGAATTTCCTCTGTTGTTCACCTTGACATAAAACTTTCAAACTTGCTAAAGGACTGGTCTTACTATGAGACCTTTCTTTCTTAGAGACTGGTCTTAAAGACTAGAATTGTCTCATTTTACTAGAAGAAAAGACATAGTCTCCTGTGTTCTGTACCTATTTATAGATCGACCAGATGCACTGCATTCCTCTCTTGCAACCTTGTGTTGATGCCTGTATTTATTTTCTTTCTGGAGTTTCCCTAAGACCCCTTCTAGTGGCTTTAATCAATACAGACAGCACTGTGAAACAGCTGCTCTGTTACACTGACCTGACATATATTGCAAACAAACAGATGAATTCAACATTTTCTAGTTTTCTGTCATTTTCAGTGTTGAAGATAATGAGTATTATTTTAAAGAGAGCATACAAACTCCCAGAATTTCAGCAAGGTAAATATTAATTGCTTGGGAGTTTAATGAGCCTGATTAAAAGTGATTCATTAATTTTTATAAATCACATTTCAGGTATGTGCTTGGTAATTTTACGCGGTCAAAGTGGGTTTATAAAACACAATACATTCCTCAATGAACAAGTAGATTTAAATACATTTGAACATTAAAGAGTCACAGTATTTCTGTAAAATGTGTTTCTCTAGACAATCCAAGAACATAAAAATCAGTTACTTTCATGTTGCGTGAACATGCAATACTGTATTTATCATGTTATACTTATCTTAATACCTACAGTATGTTAGCTGTAATCTTTTGACAGACTGTTCTGCCCAAGCCCAATCCCAATCCTGCTTTACGCCCATTGTCTGTAAGGTTAGAATGACCCCAGTCTGGGTTATAGAAAATTGATAATTGTGTTGTGTTGTGTTCACCATTGTATGTTTCTAATTTTATATAAACTTTAAGGATTTTACACAGTCCCTATACTGTTACAATTCACAGGTATACTACCTAATTAGAGGATTTAGGGGCTCTTTAGGGCAACCGAAGGTATTTATCAAGGTATCAAACAGAACTAGCTAGAATGACCATTTTTATGCATGAGTACAGTAATTTGTATTCTATTAATGTTTAACAGATGAAATAACTATTATCAACCTCAACACTCACCAATTTTACTGTTACAGTTCCAGGGCTGTTTGTTATGTTGTTAACTGTGTAGTGAATTGTGTTGCATCTTGCGTTCTCCAGACTGAGAGTGAACATAATTTATTAATTCCTTAGGGCATTTTCAACTGATGTATTCTTATCCTCACCCAGTTACAGTATTCATTCACCTTATTAAGGTCTGAAAAGGAGATGGCAAGAAGTAATCTCATAGCCTGAAGTCGCTTTTGTGGATTTCTAATAATATTTCACATGTCTCTCCTGTACACATTTGTCATCTTCCACATTATCTATGCTATAAGTGCTTGGAATCATCTGAACTTATGACTGTATAATTTTGCATACAACAAAATAATAAACAATTACTTTATATAATTTTGTCTTAAAAATTAAAAAGAAATAATGCCTTTTAACAAATGTAATACCTTACAAGCTTCAATGTAACCCAATACCAAAAGTGGGACACAATGTACTGTAATATAAATACGTACTAATAGTAAGCAGTTATCTCTACAGCACCATATAAAACAAAGTTTTTTGTTTAGCTTACTGCTACTGAAAAAAGACAGAATTACATCTCCCCTAATGTCAACTGTGAAAAAAATTATTTCATTTTTGTGGTTTTATTTCATTTCAGCTCTGATCTTAATTAAGACCTCCAGGAATATACAGTATGCGGATTGACCCCACTTACCCAATCCTTGACCTAACGAGTTTAAATCTAGAAAGACGTTTTCGAAGCTGAAAATCCTGCCTTAGTAGTAATACAAGGAAAGAAACCTCCTCAGGAGGTACGGATGGACAGATTGATCAACAGGAGAATTTCAGAAATATATATTCTTACTGACCAGTAAATCAGCCAATTAGCTATCCTACTGTAGATGACATCCAAGAACAGTATTGAAAACATAGATATTGTGTCTTTCCTGAGTCAACAATGTGTAGAATGATTTTTTTGCAGACAATTTCTGAGTTGGTCCATTACTGCTTTAATAAAACATTTTAACATAGGTTAGCAGGTATGAGAATAACGTTCTATGAACAAGGAACCACATACTTTAAAGCATGCTTTCTACCTTATTTGCTAAATATTTGTACATGGATAAGAACAATGAGCATTCTACCAAAACAAAGGATATGCTAGACGTTGGCACTGAATATTTTCCAAAAAGAATTATCCTTCTTTACTATAAGGGACTATAGCCTACCATGATAAGAATTTTTTTGTAAATTCAAAGGCATCAGTTATAAAAATAAATGTAATATTTTCTATTTAAACACAGTGTGAAGTCAAGCAACTCTTCTAAGAGTAGGTTGGATTATATTAACTACATTTCATAAATAAATGTACCTGAGGGAATTATTTCCAATGTTTAATACTATGCGACTCAGAATTACAGCGTGATTCCTGACACGAGCTCCCAAGTGATGGCCATTATCCAGAGACGAATCTTGTCCGCAAACATGAAGCGAATTAAGTTGACAGAGAACAAACTCGTCAGCCAGTAAATCATAGAAATATACAAATCTGACTGATAAAAAAGAAATGTTCAAAACAAGAAATAATCTAACATCTAGAAGTCATTTTTGTGGATTTCTAATAATATTTCAAGTGTCTTTTTTGCAAACATTTGTCAAACATCTTGTACACACTTCTTTTAGGCTACAGTATATTTGATGGATTGATCCAAAAGGTCCGGAACATGAAAAACTTGATGCAAAAAGACAGAAACTTGACATACACTGTAAACAAATTTGTGAGATTAAAAGGATAATTTTAAAATAATAATATGAAATAGTTTCAATTAACCTTTAAATTTAATATACAGTTAAAACTAAACTTTAAAATGAACTATTTAATACAAAGTTTAAAAAACATTTTAAACCTTATCATTACACACATTCTGTATCAGTAATACTAGGTCTCTGTACTAAAATGAATAAAAAAACAAACCTTGATATCCTGCCAAATTATGTGTAAAATAGTCCTCACATGCTATAATGCTTGTGAGGATAAGGTGTTCACAGAACTCATTCAAGGAAATGTGTTGAAGAATCTTAACTTTAGTACAGTATATAACATGCAATCAATAACTAAACATCATGAAGTCTTCATTATTGGAGTATTTCATAACATAACAGTCTTTTTACCTAATGGTTTGATATAAATTTCCCTGTCAGAGCTGTCATATAATCTTTCCAGAACATGTGCAATTCACCTTTTCAAGAAAATATGATTTGTGACCTAATCTAAAGCAGATTCTTTACTACTGAAACTATCCTCGTATAAGAATGTCACTCAGGGCAGATTCAGGCACCATTCAATTTCTGAGGAGCTGTAACACAGAAGTTGTGAGGAGATGGCTGCAAGCTATCCATAGACAGAAAAAGTTCTGTAGGGGAGACATAGTCACTTCAGATCAATGAAGAAACAAAGTGAAGTTTTGAAAGTTACCTAGGGCAGAAAGTGTCAGTTAAAGAACTGGGGCAGTTGAAGAAAGTACCACATTGTCGTATACTATACTTCAGGAACTGAAATGGTTGTTAGAAAAAGTATTGAAAACTGTTTTTGATCTGTATTTTGTTATTGTACTTTAGTGTTTAGTTTTAATCCTCAGTCTTTAAACCCTAATATGTCAGTGTAAACAAACATCACTGTTTCATCCAACAGAGATCAACAAATTAGAGGGAAATAAATAATTTATATTTTATTCATGTCATTTTACACAGTCTGAATGATGCATTAGGTTCATTTACTGTAGGTTTGTACTGTAGCACCATATATCGCTTTTAAAAATTACTGTATTTATTGAATCTCTGGAAGCCAAAAATAGTACTTTTCTGTTTTTTTTTTCATTTATTAATTTAAAAAATATTATTTGCTTTCTTGTATCTGTTTTGCTGATGAATTCTATGCACAAGTCTTATCACACTGCAACACATATTATTGAGCCTATCTTTGAAGGACGGATTTAAAGAGGGCTTTTTTGCTTTTTCCTCTAAACTATTTTATCTCTACCAGTCAT
Source organism: Lepisosteus oculatus (assembly GCF_040954835.1). Taxonomy (NCBI): domain Eukaryota; kingdom Metazoa; phylum Chordata; class Actinopteri; order Semionotiformes; family Lepisosteidae; genus Lepisosteus; species Lepisosteus oculatus. The sequence goes on along the minus strand of NC_090701.1, from coordinate 13,866,683 downwards.
CTGTTTTACCTGTGTGGAAGCTCAGAAGTGAAATAACAAACAGAGACATTTCTGTTGTCAGAGACTTTTCTTATTATTGCAGATAACATCTCACAAAATAATCTGTCTTTCCGAGTTTAGTAGTCATGTTCAGCAACAGAACATCATATCTCCTTTATCTAGAGTCCAGTCTCAACTGTCCGTCTCTATTTAAATACCTGAGGCCAAATCCTGAAAACTTCAAACAAAAAAAAGAGGGATGGGGGTAGTGGGAGCTGAGAGTCAGAACGCTGACTTCAGAGAATTTGAGGTGTTGAGCTTAACTTGAAGGATTTCGCTATTGCCTTCCTTTCATTACACTGCAGGTTTGGTCTCATTGTTCTTGCTTCTTTATCATTTAGAATAAATGCTGGTTCAGACAGGTCTAGCCTTTGAAATGTAAATCATTTCAAGGATAATGGTTTTAAAGTTATTTTTTCTTATACTTTTTTCAGCAGACTGTTGGAAAACTCGCATTTAATTTTCGTTTCTTTACTTTCTGATATGTGGAATTTCAGAGCTTGGTGTTCTGGTGCTTTTTTTGAAGTAACACTAGAACGTCCGCTCACAGCATCGTGATTAAAATATGTAAATGAAACTCACAGTCTCAGTTTACAGTAAATAATAAATAGACCCACTTCATAACTGAAAGCTCGGTTTGAACAAAATTCTGAAGACGCTAGGACCCCCTGCTTTAGATAGACTGGTCCTGTAATACAACTGTAGTCACAGTAATGGTGAAGCACTCTGAATCTGAAGACTAGATTCAGGTGCAGCTTCAGCAATCAAGCAAACAGAAATGCAATCCAATATCATAGTCAGGAACAGGCAAAGATCAAGCCAGAAAGAACCCCGGAAGCATGGTGGCTAAGTCAAACAGCAAGCCAGGGTTGAAACTAGAAACAACACGATATACAGTAGTGTGAGAACACGAAAACTAGCAAGCAGGGACCAAGACTAAACAATGGAGAATGCAAAAGAGGGTCTTAAATAAGGGAGGAAGTTACAATCTGACAGGTGGTACTGTAGCTGTTGTTTTACTTAGTGGGTTGTCACGGTCACTGGTTGCAAAGGAACAAGTAATAGGTTTATTCTATGCTGAAAAAAAGAAGAAAGAGAACACAACGTTTCGGCCGTGGAGCCTTCTTCAGGTTGACAAGTCTGGTGTTGTTATGGTGAGTCTGGTGTCATTGGTCATTGTTTGGCATATTAGGTCCAACTGTTTTAGCAACTCTTCCAGTATAGCTAAAGCCAGGGACATTGTCTACTGTTAATATCATTGGTGAGTTGGTCCTGTTAGGCTGGTCCACAGCTCAGAAAACAAGGAATGGACCCTACGCAGGTTCCAAGGTCACAAAGAACCAAAACATTAAGTGAGGGTAATCCAAGGCCAGGGTCAAAAGGCGAGTGAGGAGTCCAGAGCCAGAAATCAAGAATCGAGGTTCAGGAACACTATCCAAAAAGTTAGTCAAGGGGCAGGCCAAAATCCAAAACCCAGGTCAGCAGTCCATGAGGAAAACAAAAGATCAAAGGTTGAAAACACCAAACTGAAGAAAATCATCCAGACAGAACTCAGGAACAAAGACAAGGTGAACAATAAACAGGGAGGTAAACAGGAGAAGGACACAAAAACAGGAATCCGGGAAGAATATACAGTACCAAAGTCTCAAACTAGCACTCAGAGTAGTGGCAACAATCTTGAGCACAGTTTGAACCATGAGCATGGTTTATGTAGGCTGGAGGGGGGGGAGGCGTGGTGAGCGAGGGACACTAGGCGAGTAATGATTGGCTACAGACGTCTGTTTGGTCTGTGCCTTGGCTGCGCAGTCAGAGCAGACGATAGAGATAGAGTACCCACTGGTAGTCGGATGGTGGATCAACCTCAGCCTTGATTTCTTGCCATCATGCCAATTTTATCAAAGAATCACATGGTCTTGTATTATCCTGCTGGAAAACTGATTTCATAGCAGGGCTTTATAGCAAGTAAAGTTCCTATCAAACTGCAACAGCAGTGTCGATTCCTCCAGTCCTCCCCAGTCTCCAGACTTCAAGGTTGACTTGAACAGAGCAACAATGCAAGAATCAGCATAATGCAAACTCCAATGATTCCACCTGTGTTGTCTTCCATTAGGTCTGTCAAGGGCAAAACAGCATTCATCAGTGAACAAAACACTCCACCACTCATTCTGCCACCATTAAGTTGTTATTTGGCTGATAAAAGACGGAGCTTTTTTCTTCTTGCAGCTGTGAATGTTTTACCTCTGAATTGTTTCTGAGCATGCAAGCCATTATCAAGCAGATAGTTCTGTTGATGGACTGGTTACTTCTTGGTTACTTCAGAAATTTGTTGTACTGCAGACACCATAGTTTGAAAATGATTGTGCAGCTGGATATTGATCCTTCTGCAGTATGGTGACCCTCTGGCTTTTAGAATGTTGTCTGTCTCTCATAAAGCAGGTTTCCTGGTTTCTGTGCACTATTCTGCAAATTGTTGAAGCAGAACATATAATTCTCTGAGCAGCATCTCTCAGACAGAATGCCTTCAATCATGCCAATAGCAACCAGGTGGTACTCATTACTCAGACACGGCATGGTGATATCTTTCACTGTTCTTGTGTTTATTAAAATCATGTCTTTTTAATGGCTATTTATTCAGACTCATTTCTGCAATTTTAACTCAACTCAAACGGAAAAAAACTGAGCACAGCGCTTTTTTAAATGAAATTGCATTCAGTAACTTGTACTCAAAATGTTGCTATTTTAAAAGACAAAAAAAACACAAATAAGCAATTAAACTACCTGCTTACTATTTAAAATTTAATAATCTTAAGTACTGTGACCCACACCAGGAGTAAGCAGTTAGAAAATGGAATGATGGATATTATTAAGCATGATACTGTAAATCAGTAGCTAATTGAACACTTAATTTAAAAAGAAAGATTCATACCTTTTAATTGGCATTCAAGGAAACAAACTTGTAGATGAGATAGTAAAAGTCCTATAGGATTTATAGGCATTTAACAATAGAATTCAAAAGATTTGAAAAGATTAAATTAAATTAAAGAGGTATTTTTTTATATTTACAGTATTATTGTGGAGATCAAATGAAATCCTGAATGTTCCTCAGCTGTCAAGGAAAAGCATTTCTTGTAACAAACACTTGCCTTTATGGATAAATAATATCTAAAGTGCCTCCTAATTTTAAAAGTATAAGAAAGCTGTAAAACCTAGTGGATTGGAGCATTCAGTGCTCACATGCTGTCAAACTGGCAAGTCTTTAGCATAGGTTAAAAGGTGGTCAGGGAGAGCAATAATGAATTCAGTGGAATGTTCAAAGGGCCAAAGGTGGAGAATAAATGAGATCTGGAAGTGATAGACCATAGAAGGGCATATTGTAAAAGTGATCCTGAAAGATCTGCTGTGGATCTTTATGGCAGATAACATCTTATAAAATAATCATGAAGTCATCAGGTCATCAAGCATTCACTGGAGAATAGTGGTCCATATTGTCAAAGTCAACAGAGTTATCAAGAAGTACTACAGTATGTTAAGACAGATGAAAGAGAGTCATTGAAAATGAGCGAAAAGAATCATTAACAGAAAAGCAGATTCTCTATGTACTATATTCAATGGTTAATAGAAAGGGAAGAAGGGGGGCAGAGCAATGTTTCTGAAAGGAAGAGGGATCAAGGGTGTTTTAAAAGAGGTGCAGTATTTATGTGTTTAAAAACAGAGGGAAAGAAAGAGTAGGGAGGTGTTAAGGAAAAAAGAAATATGCTGTAAGGAAGGATTGGATTCAGCAGCCTGGAAGAGGTGAGTGGCAAGGGTGTCCTTAATGCAAGTGGTTTAAAGGCCCTGGAGCAAAGGGATGTCTGAATCAGAGAGAGTAGCAAAGGGAGAGAAGGAGGGAGAACCAGTGAGGGAAGTAGGAGAAGGTGGGGAGTGAGTAGGAAGAGGTTAGGGGGAAGGTGGATGAAGCAGGAAGTGAAGTGTTGAAGAGCTTGTTGATGTCAGAGATTTGGGAGAGAAGAATATCTCTGTTTATTTGTCTCATCTAAGTTGTTAGATGAGACAGAGGTCGGAAAGGAGAGGGAGGAGGCTTTAGTTGAGAGGAGAAGATCTACAGGTATTGTTGGTTGAAAGTTAGATGATACATCACAAATAGGAATGTTTGGAAAAGCGGTGTGCGGAAGAAAAGTAGAAAAGAAAAGAATGATAACGACCCAAGGTAGAGGGAAATTTAGATATTCTCCATTTCTTTTCAATTGAGTGTAGCACAGAGGAGAATAAAGCATAGGAAATAGAGAAGCAGAGTAAGAAAGGAATGCAGAGAGACAAGAAATTAGATAGAAGAAAGTGGAGTAACAGAAGTCTGCATTAAGTTTAGAGAATGAGTCAATAGTTGGAAGGTTGCTATGGTAATAGAAATACCACAGAAGTCTTTGAGTAAATTATTGATGCTCATAACATATAATATAACTCCAAAGAAATTTATGGGAACTCTCTCCTTGTTAATTTTAGGAAGCAAAATTTGAAGCAGAGGTTTCCTTTGTTTTGCATTGCTACCCAAACCACATATTCAAGGTGATATCAGTCATCTCTTGTTCAGAAACCGCAAACCATTTGAGAAAACAAAACATAAAATGATATACTTTAAATGAAAAAATAAAATACTCTATGGGCCTTAATGTAAAATATCTACAGCATGGTATACAATACATACAATTGATAAGTAATGCAGTTATTTTGCATCTTTGAAACCAACATCTTCACTAGCTCTATAACAGAACATTGGAGGAAAAGGACCAATAAACGCAGAATATTAAAGCTACTGAAATGGATTTCAGCATCTTTATTGCTGAAAAACAACAGATAGAAAAACTACCAAGGAAAACTATTTTAAACAACATTTCATTATCATCTCCATTTAAGAGAATAAGCTAAAATATATGTATACATTAAATTATATGTACTGTACATTATTGTAAAACTGCTTTATTGTGATTTCAGTAACATTAGTGTATCTCATATTTATAAGAGTATACCATATTGAATTCTGTATTTTTATTAACTAGAGGAATGAACAGACAGTTCAGAACATATATACTGAAAGTCTTCACTTTAAACAGATGTCTCTGCATGTTTACTTTGTATAAGTTTAAAAAATCATTCATTTTAAAATGTGCAGAGAAGCATTGGAGGCATGAAATGGCTTTTTATGCATGACAAGTCCTAAATTACATTATTAGAGTAGGCGTGAATAATGTTAAATCAAATTTCTTTCTTATTGCATTGTAATCTACCTTTTATTTTACTATTTTAAATTTACAAGGATTTATGTCATTTCCTAGTTCGGGATTTAGGTTTTTGTCTTTGCCTAAGATAATATGAGGTTTATAAGTGCCTGAGTGATGAGGGGAATTCTCTTTATATAATGACTTGTCAATGACAGTTTATTACTGCTGCAGCAACTTCTGCAATTTCTGTCAAAAAACCGTTCCTCCTAATCTACAGAAAAATGTACTTTCTTTTGCAATGCCCATGTTTCCCTCTCATTAATATTTTTCATAAAGATGCTTTAGAAAATATAAATAGATGACAACACATGATCTTCATTAACAATAAAATCCTATTGTTGAACATAACTTCCTACAGTACCTCTGTGCAGCCACACAACTCTCTTTAAACTGTTCTCAACCATCCATCAAACTGTCCTTCTTCTATACTCCATGTTGCACTAAGTAGGTCACAAAGAGAGCCACAAAGGTAAACTACAGGATATAAAAAGGACTGCCTGGAAGCTAAGCAAAATCAGAGAAAAAGAAGTTTGTTTTTGGCTTTCATTTTTCTCTTAATAGGATTAGAAAGGATCAATTTCAATACAATGTGATCTTGCATAATTAACTACTTAAATGTGGACTACAGAAGGTTAAATTAATGAAATCCAAATACTTTAATGTTGAAGTTGTCATGAAAGAGTACCTTGTTGAAATGTGATCCATAATAGCCCAAAGTCAATTTACTGTATTTCCAGGGGACATTTGGTAACAGACTTATTTGCATGTTTGTGAATCATTCAAAATTTGAGCAAAATGAGCATATGTGAGCAAATTAAAAGAGATAATTTATAAATATATTTTAGGGACGTACTGTAGTCTAATTTATATTACACTGCAATACAACAGTCAATACAGCATTTAAACAAATCTGTTTTGTTTAAATTTTAGTGCTTCACTATTCTAGGCTTTTGTGGTTACCAAGGTTACTCCAGTAGATATACCTAGTAACCAAGGTTGAACAATTTCAACAACATTTTGATATCATTGTTTTCAATAACAAATTCAATATTGTAAGATATAATAATAGAAATGTAATACTCAAAGAAAAATGTGAAATCATATTCAACCAGCCTCTGTGCTTGTGGAAGAAAAGTCTGATTAAATAATACTTAATGTACTTGATGGCAATAAAAGAAAATGTATTCAGATTAAATATAAATACATTTTTAAGACAAAGCCTAAAGCAAGAAAATAGAATGGTCTATCTTTTTGAGCTAATTGTGTTTTTTGTTATATGTAAACATTCCTTCTCAAAACTTGGATTAGCTTTAGTGAATATTAATTGAACAAAACCATTTCTCGTGGTAGTGACTATAGTCATTTCCACAGTCTACATATTCAAAGAAACTTTTAATCACTCACATTGTGTAGGATGTTAATGCCCCCCTCTTCTCCTCTCTGTTTCAAACAAGAGCCATGAAGCCTGTTATATGTTTAATGAATTTTAATGGCTAAATGGAAAAAAAAACACATTTTGTGCCACCTGGCAGACTTACATAGTAGTGTAGCTAATGCATCAAATTATTTGAAAAAATAAAAAATCCACGACACACAGTGGTCCATAATACCGCATTACCCACAGTGGTACACTCAGTGACACCTCACTCATTCTAGATGGCTGCATCTATAACAAAAACCTACTCTGACTGCTGTCCTGTAGCTCAGTTTACATTGATCGATCAGAAAACTGTTGTTATTGAATGTAGTCAGACTGTTATTAAATATTGTAGTGCTCTCGGGTTCACGTGCGTATGTGGGACTCGAACCTGGGCCTCCGGGGTCACTCAACAGGGACCCAGCCAGTTGAGCTAAAGGGAAATCCCTCAGCCCGGCGGCTGAGGTCCCTGCTTTTCACAGGGAAGGGCGGTGACGTCACCGCGTTGGTAAGCCGGCTCGCACAACCTGCAATGGCGGCCGTATGCGTTACAATATGATCACATCCCATAGGAAAAGGTTTTTACTGTCTTTTTGTTCTACGACTTTAATAATCTGTCAAGAGTGTTTTCATTATTAAGGAATTCAGCAATAATACAGTCCCCATAGTTTTTAAAATCGAATTCCTGTCCATTAATTAGTGGTGCCTGTGGAGCCTTGACACACCTGAAGAAACATTGTGTTTTTCTTCTTTCTTAAATGGTACAAATGCACGTCTGAATATTAAAATATCTGCCTGTGATGTCATGAATATTAAATTCTTCTATGATGATGTTTAAATCTATATATCATAAGCTCAAAAGAGTCTCAAAAGAGTGCATGACACCAGCTCCATGTCAGATATGCCTGATATGGGTAATTTAACTTGCTATGAATTAAATGTTGACGAGAGACATGCTATACCAGCATCCGCTTATGCAATTTTCAACTGAATACTGTTTCATATAACTGAGTAGTTGTACAAATTTAAAAATAGGCATATCAAAATTGTTTGCTGAATACTTTATTCCTTCTCTCACATATTATAGCTTTATTTGATATCTTCCAATACTGTATCATAAAGAAAATTAGAGTTATCAATTATCTTGCCCATAAATAATGCACTATGTTTATTATTTTAATGATGCTGATGATGTTTAATCCTTCATGGTTTATTAAAGTGAGTAAGCAGGAAAGCAGTTTTGACAAGCGTTTAAGATTTCAAAAATTACGAATCTAAACACATTTAATCCTCAGATGTATATTATGAGGTGGCATGGTGGTACAGTAGTTAGCATTGCTGCCTCACAGCACTGGGACTCTTGGTATGTCTGCATGGAGTTTGTACGTTCTCCCTGCGTTTATGTGATTGTCATCTGAGCACTCTGGTTTCCTCCCACAGTCCAAAGACGTGCTAGTAGGTTAATCTGGCTTCAGGGAAAATGGGCCCTGTTGTGAGTGTTTGTGTCTGTTCCCTGTGATAGACTGGTGTCCCATCCAGGTTGAATCCTGCCTTATGCCTGCTGCTTGATGGGATAGGCTTAAGTTCACCCACGATCTACCATTGAATAAAACAGTTAGAAAATGGATGGATGTACATTACTTTATGTTAATGTTATGATTTTGGTAGATTCATAGATTTTAATATATACTGGGGCAATAGATAACTGAGGTTTGTTATATATCCCAAACTGACATAATAATACTAAAATCTCAAGTAAGGGGGTTCTTTCCTGCCACTGAGTCTGTCACTTTTGTGCTAGTGCTAGTTCATTACACAGCAGATAAGGAGGAAAAGTGATGAGCTTCCCTACAGGGATAGATTTAGGTAAAATGAACATAAAATTAAAAGCACTTGACTTGATCTGTCTTTTAGTTTGAAAGTTATCGTATCAAAAAAACCTTATTATCTGTTATTTGAAAAGCTATGTGAAAGGGTGATTGACTTCTGTGAGAAGTCATGCTTGCTTATGTGTTTTGCATTTTGTATACGACTACACATACTGTACATCTACTTACGTTTAAGCCTGCCTGAGTCTTGACAACAGGAATTTATAAACATGGTAGAATCTACAAATGAAATAAATATTGAAATACACGATGTGAAAGACAAGATCTCTATGACTATCTCTTTTCTCATCTTAATTACTTGTTGACACTTGTTAAGTGTGCAATTAATCTTAAACATGAGAAATTTGTTCTGTGAATGTCTTTTTTGGGAGAAACAAGAAGGAAATACCTACACTGAAGGACATATAAAAGGTTACAAAAGAGAGGTGTCACGGTCGTCATCCCTCCTCTAGAGGGGGCTCCGAGGGCGATTAAGATCATTATCAAGTACACCTGTCCCTGGATTCATCGTATTTAAACCCGGTGCTCCGGAGGCCCACTTGACTTCAAGTCGCCCTATGTCCGCGGCTTGAGGGCTTAAGCTTGCGATTGGCGTCCTGACCTCCTGAGTCTGGGGCTCGGAGCGCCTGGCCTCGTTATTCCATTTTTAATCTCCTTGTTCCATGTTTTTAATCGTTCTGTCTTGAATGGATTCCCTGGTTTTGGATTTTGGACTGCGCCCCGGATTTCCTACATTGGACTGTCCCCTGGACTTGTTTGCCTGCACTCCCCCCTTGCTTCTGATCACTGTTGGCATCTCCTCCTGTTCGCCATCCTACCTTTCCTAACTGTGTTTTCCCCGTAGCCCTTTTCCAGTCACTTCCAGATTATACCGTCTGTAAAGGTCCTAAACTACACGTCATTACAAGAGGAGGCCCTTTGACCCACACAGTTGGTTTGGCTGTTAGGAGCAATAGTTCTGACAACATTTTTTTTAAGATTCAGCAATGAGAGTTTCTGAATCTTTTTAGGTGAAAGCACATACTTCTCCATCAGCAACATATTTAGGTAGCAACCTCATTTCCTTCCACGTTTGGACAAGTCCCAACTTTGCTTAGCTTCCAAAACCTATAGTAAATGATCTTAATGCTAGGACCTCTGCAGTTCACTACAACTGATAAAGCTGGAATGCTTAGATATTTCTTGAGAGATGACATGGGTGTTGATTACTTTCTGTATCTTACCAAAACAGCCTCATCCAAGTAGTATACTGTGTTCTTGGGTGACCTCTTACATACATTATATACTGTATACAGTGAATACCTATAGAGCAAGTTATTTTCTGTTATATATTTAGAATAAATTTAGGAGGATCTGTATATTATTGTTTTCACTTTGACGTTATAGATTGTTCTGTGTCACTCAATGGAAAAAAATCTCAGTTGAATACATTATGATTCCATATAGTAACACAAAAATTATGAACATTTTCAAGTGGTGTGCATATTTTGGATAGCCACTTGTCAGGAACAGTTCTTTCCAGACCCTGTGCAGACAACACGATCCGGGGTTGAGTGAGGATACACTGGGGAAAAAGGCATGCAGCATATGGGAATAAAAACAGGGGGGCTTGTCCAAGGAGTGCTGGAGGTCTGGGGAGGTGTAAGCGAGGCAAATAATCCAGGGACGAGTCCAAAGAGAAATCCAAAAACAGGGCATAAGGGACTGGCAGGAGGAACAGGAACAGGAACTTAAAACCATAACAGAGCCAGATGCATCCAGGTACCAGGCTCACATGATGCGGGAACCAATACAGAACCTGATTAGTGCCAGCGTCTGGCTTTTAAGAGGGAACTGAAAGGGGGCTGGAACAAGGAATAGGTGCGGGGAATAAGGCAAACAAGGAAGGGCTGGAGCTCCCTTAAGAGGAGGGGTTTGCGATCGTGACACCACTGCCCTTACCTGTACATTTTTAACTCCTGTTCTTTCTGATGGAATCTTATTTCAGCTTATTTTGACTTTCCTGTTACAGTATATTGTCTCTCTGAATTTGTATGACTTCAGAGTCTCCTTGTGGTCCTACTGTACCTTAACTGGGCTCAAACCACATTTAGCTAGACAATTGGATTTATTTAAATGTGTAGTGCTCCGATACTAGGTTGTTCATTAAACATCCTTTCTGTGGTATGTTCTTTTTCCCCCATGTTATAGCATAGCTGAGTCGATATACTGCAAGTAGATATTATGAAAACAGCTGCAGCTTTTTTCTTTACATCTTTTTGGCCAAGATGCCACTTAATTCTTTATGAAGCTTTCCTTTATTTTGAATCACTTTGCTTCTTTCCACTTAGGTGGCAAACTTGCTACTAAATACCCACATATATGTTAAATATTTCTTTTATTGTCTTTTTCTATTTGACATACTGTAAGAAGGATATATTTATATAAGTTACATTGTAGCTGTTAATACAGTAAGTATACACTTGTGGCAGCTTGTATTCTGCTTTTTTGGTCTTTCTTGTAGTTACTTCACCTCACAGCCTGCAGGTGCCCCTTCAGAAATTCTTAAGCTTTTGCCTCATCAGAACCCTGCAGAGCCTTTTTATCAGTAACAGACAGTGGGACCTCTGATTGGATTAAAGATTGATTACATACTATTCACACTAGACAGGGAGGACAGCAAGGCAGCTTGCAGTCAATGGGATCTTGTAATCAGTGTAGGCATAATGAGGTTGCATACTGAGGGGTTAGTTGAACAGCAGATTACACTTTTAAAATGTATTCAAGGCCACCAGTAGGTAGAGTGAAACGTACCTGCTTACAATATTATTACTGACCACTCAGAATAAGATATTGGAATAAATACAGTTGTGCCAAGTATAGAACAGTCAAATCTGGATGTCACTTATACAGTCTAAGGTTTTCCAGACTGATTTGGAAATATAACTAGAATTATAAATGCAACAAAACAATTATATGTCTGAAACAATATTTAATATATCAGGTGGGTAGCTGCGTCAGTATGCGTAGGCTGCAAAGGAACAAGTAATAGGTTTATTCCATGCTGAAAAAAAGAAGAAAGAGAACACAACGTTTCGGCCGTGGAGCCTTCTTCAGGTGTGAGAGAGACAGGGCAGTAGGCAAAGGTAAAGTAGCAGGAGAACAAAGGTTGGGAGGGAGGAGCAGTGAGAGGCGGGAGCAGGGGACAGAAAGAGAGGCCAATCAAGAGGTGTGAAGTCAGAATGGGTGCAGAGAGGTGTGAAATGAAATTTACAATGAACGGAGAAAATTTGAAAGAACAGTAATCTGTCGTTAAGGGAAGGGAGAATGTATGATCCTAGCTGCAGAATAATTTTAGTTTCGGTGGTCTTTCTGATGTATGAGTTCGGAAAACCGTCTTTGAGAACACAGACGGAGAGATTAGAGTGGTCGTGGCCGTCAGAGGTGAAATGAGAAACAAAGGGCTTGGAGAGATCTTTAATCTTCACAGCCCTGACGTGTTCTCTGAAGCGGTCTCCGAGTCTCCTTTCTGTTTCTCCAATGTAGATGGCTGGGCATTTACTGCAAGAGATACAGTAAATAAGGTTGCTGAAGGTACAAGATGCTGTCTGGGTGATCCGGAATTGTCCTGAGGGGCCTTGAATGAGTGTGGTGGTGGCTGTGTACTTGCAGGTGATACAGCGAGCTCTGTTGCAAGGGAAAGTGCCTGGTGTGGATGGTTGTTGAGGGCGGTCAAGGGAGCTGTGAACAAGGAGGTTACGCAGATTAGGTGGTCGGCGATATGAGATGATAGGGCGATCAGAAAAGAGGGCCCCAATGGAGGGATCATCCTGTAGGATGGAAAAGTTGTGGTTAATGGTCCTGGGGATAGGAAGTGTGTTAGGGTGGTAAGGAAGCACCAAAGGAATGCGGTTGTTATGGCGGGAGTTCCTGATCGGGTTGATGGTCCGGGGGGTGTTTTTGGCTCGGGCAAGGGCCCTGTCAATCACACTGCTGGGGTATCCTCTGTTGATGAAAAATGAGTACATTTCAAGGCCTTGGTTCTCGAAGTCGATGTCGTCGCTGCATAGTCGTCGTAACCTAAGGAACTGTGAAAAAGGAAGAGAGTTTTTAGTGTGGTTGGGGTGAAATGAGCTGTACAGGAGGTAGCTGTGTGAATCCGTGGGTTTGTAATAAACTGAAGTGGACAGTCGGGGGTAGTTGATAGACAAGTGGATGTCTAGAAAAGGAAGAGTGGTGGAAGATATGTTAACCGTATATTTGAGGGACGGGTGGAAGTTGGTGAAATGGTGCAGGAAGAATTCGAGCTGATCGTTGGAGCATGTGGCTGCACCGACGCAGTCATCAATATATTGTTTGTAGAGGTCAGGGACATAGCCAGTGTAGGAGGCGAAGAAGCGTTCTTCTACCCAGCCGACAAAAATGTTGGCATAGCTGGGTCCCATTCTGGTGCCCATGGCAACTCCACTGACCTGTTGGTAAAAAAGATTATTGAAAGAGAATGCGATATATATACATATATATTTAATATATGTATGACCATCAGGTCTGTACCCTTAAGGATCGATTTTCAAATATTTCAATGACCAAATCATTTGCTACTTTAAGTTTCAGGTAAAACAAGTTGTTCCTTTATTAGTTTCCCTATTATCAGTTGGATGTTAAACTAAGTGCCAATTGACCAGCAACCATTACTGTACAGTATATATATAGAAGAATTTAAAAACATCACAAATGCGAATTTGGACCAGGAGCATTTATAGCATTTTTAATGCCATTCAGTTTTCATCATTACATGATGAAACTAAAGCAATTCATTTTGTCAATTCATTTAATTATATATAAATCCCCATTGTTTAATCTGTCTTTATTGATATTTTTTCCTTTCCAGTGATTGAAGGGGTTCAAAACTACAACTGAAGAAACCAAATTAATAATATCACTTTATTAACCCTTTACAAGTTCTTGCATTAGGAATTGTCTTTCCACATACCCCAACTTGCTCTCCACAAGGCACACAGACAGGGAGAGAGCCTGGGGTCAGAGCACAGGGTCTGCCTTTGTATGGCACCCCTGGAGCAGTTGGGGTTAAGGGCCTTGCTCAGGAGCCCAACAGAGTAGGATTCATCCACCAGCTGCAGGATTTGAACCAGCAACCTTCCAGCCATAGGTGCAGATCCTTAGCCACAGAGCCACCACTCCACCCAATTCTCTATGTATCTTTGCCATTGTAATTACTTTACACTGATATTTTCTGGGTTTTAACGTTTTATTAACAAGATGATAATTATATGAGATCGACTTTTTTTCATTTGTCCCCAAAGGAAACAAACATAACACAAACTTACCTTCTTCTTTGCCTATAGGGTAGTATAGAGTAGTAGTCTTTAAACAATTTCTGAAACCATTCCACATGGCAGATGTAAAACAATGATTATACTCTCTGGGCTCATAAAATGTGGAAAAAACATTTAGAACTACTTACAGTATTTCTAGTGTATTTCATAGACATCTTTATGAAACTGCTTCAGAAATAGCTGAGTAAAAACAAAAGAAATACTGGGCAATGTGTCCTGCAGCTCACTAGAAGAAAACAATGATAGAGCAAATAACTGTTCCCCATCTTAATTACAGCCTGAATTAAAATAATCCATGATTATTTATGATTTATGAGGCTTTTGATATCAGAAGAGCAAGAATATATGGCATGTCATCAGCATATAGTACCATGGCCATTTTTACTAAAAGTGTGCAGTACTTTCTTTCTCGTCTTAATATCTTTTAATCCATATAGTGAGATCATTACCTTATAGGTTATTTTAGTTTTTTCTTTAGTTCCCTGGGGTTATATAAGGGGTGTCAAGCAGGATATTGGTCATGTAGCTTACCAGATTATTTCTGATTCCTCTTCATGTTGAAAAGTTCTTTTGCTTTTAAGAGAAGATTCAGAACTTCTTCCTGGTTAGTGGAAGCAGCTCCAAGGATTACTGTCGGTGTGGAAAGTAGGCGATTAATCACAGGCTTCTCAATTTGATATACTGGAATTTCAATGGATTTAAGAAGCTTTCAAAAAGCATTAGTCTCTTTGGTAATTTTCTGTTTTTGAGGGGGGAGTACAGAGAAATTTAACTTTGAAGTTGACACTACAGGAAGAGAAGTACTGTATGTGTAACTTCAGCTTCGTATTCAGTATTATACCATTCACTAATTGCAGGGGGAGCACCATGCTCTAACTCCAAGAGGCATGAAAAGGTTCAGCTTTGTAATTTAAATTTATTCTCTTATATATCCTAATCCTGATCTTCTTCAGGCATAGCCATTAAAGAGTATATTTTGATTTGCAATCTTTATAAAGGTTGAATGAAGAACATTTTAACAATTGTAGCATATGACATACCAAACAAAGGACCTGAACAAACAAAAATAAAAACGCTATGCAATATATTATACAGTACATAATTAATTTGTATTATTTAATTCAAATTTATCAGGTTTTATGTGAATTTACAATTTCACATGTCCTTCTCATGTTGCAATCTAAATAATATTATATATTATATGCATACATGTGGCCAAAAAGATTCAAAGGGATGTTATATGTACATTTTATAATGCGTTAGCAAGGTCTCATTTAAAATATTGCTGTTACGACCCCAAGTGTCTATTGGTAAAGGGGTGAAACATTTAGGATAGGTTTTGGATACAGATGGGTTCTGGTGAGGTTCTTAGGAAGCGTGATAACAAGTGTTGGTGCAAAAGTGATTATTTTAAGGTGAATAAGTGACTGGTATGTAATAGGACAAACAAACAAACAAAATGGAGCTGGCTAAGAAAGTGAGGGAAAGCTAACCTAACTACAAAAGAAAACCCAAAACACTCCGTCTTCGGCATTTTCAAACGCCCTAGCTAACCTTCACAGTCTACCCGAAACCATACAAGACAAACGGCACTCACCCGTACTAAACTAGTGTGACTAATACAAACTACTTGTGTAGAATGTACGTGACAACCTAAACTTACCCTATACACAAAAGTTCACACAAATACACAAGTGAACTATGAATACCAAAGGGAAAACGAGAGTAGACACAAGTAACAGGGTACAAAAGAACACAGAGGTTGATACAGCACGTCTGGACAAGGTAATGGCTAAATAAAGGATAAGACAAACGAAAGTACGAGACAAACACAAACCAACAAAGCTGAAGCTATACGAAAACACATACAAACAAAGCGAAGCAAAAACCAAAAGGCGAAGTGAAGCAAAACCAAAGCTGAGCCGATCAGGACCAAATTCAAACGAAAGGTCTCTTCATTCAGAAAACCTCCAAGTTATATACTGAATAAGCTGCACTCTGATTGCCCGAGAAGGTGATTGATGATGTCATACAGAAACAATGATGTAATGATGGGCCAATGGGAGAGGGAGAACAATCAAGATCAGGAAGTGTGGAACAGCAACAAAACACACATGGACCACACACTGGGACATAACAATTGCGTACAGTTCAGTTCAGACAAAAAGCAACCAGATGCTTTCTAGGACTTAAAAGAACACCCTTCACTGACAGGCTGGACAGGCTGAAAGAACTGGACCTTTTTAAGCTTGAAGAAGGAAGACTACAATGAGACCTGATGCAAGTATTCAAAATCCTCAAAGGCACTGATAAAGTCAATCTAGTGTGCCTTTAAAGAATAAACAGTGAAACATGAACCAGTGGATACCTGAGGAAACTACACTGAAGTGCTTTTAAAACCGAGAACAGGAGGCACTTCCTTACCCAAAAAAATGATGGAGGTGCCCAGCCACATTGTTGAAGCGGGTACCCTGGCTTGTTTCAAGAAACAACTTGATGAAATTCTCAGAAGAATTAGCATCTAGCTACTATATGAGCTACATGGGTCATTTAAAAAACTTATTTTGTTACTATCCTCTTAATTTCAGAACCTCTTTTGTTCTATATTACTAACAGATAGATAAATGCATTAATCAAAGTTATTAATCAAAGTTTTTTTTATTATGTTTGTTTCACTGAAATGGATTCTGGATGGCACGTTGGCATAGTAGTTAGAATTGCTGCAGTCCTGGGACCCTGGGTTCAATTCTGGGGCCCTGGGGTGCTATCTGTGTGGAGCGTGTGCCGTATATTCTCCCAATGTTTGTATGGGTTTTCTCCAGGTGCTCCAGTTTCCTCACCCCAGTCCAAAGACATACGGTACTGGTTTCTGGGGAAATTGACCTTCACGAGGAATGACAACACCCCAATATCGAAGCGTAACAAATTATTGTGGAGTGAATATTTGGCTTAACCCGCTTGGCTGAGTGCCGACCTCCTGGCCGTAGGATGAGGAGGCCAGGACCCCCACCGTGAGGTAACCAAGGGGCAGCTGCAGAGGTGGAGTTGGGGTGGAGGTGGGATGCAAAAGTCGCATACTAGGGACAGAGATATCGCATTTGGTATTTTTAGTGTTCGGTGGAGGAAGGACGAAGGGAGTGATTGCTAATCACTGACGGCTGGGAGTGATTGAGCGTGGTTGTTATCATCCTTCCCGAACTTTAGTTAAATAAACTCCATTTGGTGTGAATGTGTGCTTTTCTGTGTCCATGTCTGTCCTCCAGTAGACTGGAGTCCAGTCTGGGGTGTATCCTGCCTCACACCCATTGCTTGCCAGAATAGGCTCTGGCTCCCCTGCAACCCAGTATTGAATAAAGAGGTTAGGAAATGGAAATGGAGAAAATGAGTTGAATTTATTAATACACAGATGTTTTTTAAACATGTAAAACACATAATAGTCTCCAGCTGTTCCACTGTCTTCCCCTTCCATTGTGGATATTTATTAAACTGAACTTATTACATGTAATGCTTCTAAAATGCCTCTCACCTGGGTGCTGCCTAAGGGACTGTTTGAAGGACTAAAGAAAAGGAAACAACCTTTAGACCTATAAGATATATTTACATCAAAGATGGTGGACACTACAAAGTAATTTTCGATAACATAAAACAACGTATACCATATATCACTTCAAAACATGTGAATCTTTGTTAATTTTCTCCTTTCAGTTCTATTGATCTATGCAGAGATTGATGATGTCATTAGTACTAATTCCAGCTGGCTTGACTGAAGTCATTCGCCCTTGTGATGGTCAGTAATATACACTATATCCTCTGCTAGTCACTCCAGCGGGAAGAAAGAAAAGGGTGTTCTTGGTCATTAGCTCATGAGAACAGTATCATGTAAGGTAATTAGCTATACAAATGCAATGCATACAAGCTGTACTACTGCCTGAATTTTGCATGTTTTTTTCCAACCCATTTCCAGACCTGCTGTTTGAAATTGCCATTCAATCAGTAATAAAGGAGTGGTATTAAAAACGGAGTCAGTACCAACAAATACTGCATCCTCAAAATACCTTACTTTGTACAGTATCTTTTCACATACATTTTTGTAACAAGTCTTTTTTGCCATTCCTTTTCGTAGTTTAGATACAATCTTTTGGTCTTTTATTCATTCTGCATAGATTACTTGACAAGTGCATGTAACTCTGTGAATATTAAAACTGCATGCTTTCCACAAAAATATGTTTTAATGTATGAAATCAATGTTTAATCATAATCTACGTATGGGAAAGAATCTGACTGTTTTGCATCAGGTATTACTAACAATTTTATTTGTTGATAAGCAGAAAAATCAACATCACATCTTCAACAAAATGGAGGTGGAAAATAAAAAGCAGTTAAAGATCGATGATATATGCAACAAAGTCTTACTTCCTTATGAATCTTGAGTTTGAATTAAAAAGGTGTTAACTTTATGTCCAGTTGATTTTATTAATTCTCTTTATTCATGTCTGACAAATAAAAGAGAGTATTTGTTATACTACAGAATACTATGAGCTTGTACTGTAGGTTTGTTTCTTTCTAAATAAAGAATTTTAAGTGTTTATGTTTTGGTACAGTACTGTATGTGATCAGACTCAGGCATATTGCTGATTTTTGAAGGCCACTACTGCTTTGTCCTTGTCCTTGTCTGCTCCTTGTCGCTGAACCGTTTCGACTGTATAAATCAGCAGACGTGGCTTCTACCAGAACTACAGTGCTACCTCTGCCAACAACTGCACATGATTCTTCTGAGATGTTCATTTGCTAAAAGACTGTCTCACTGAAGTTGAAGCTGTCTTTGTACTTTTAACAGTAGCCAGGAGGAGCCAGGAAGGAAGTAGTATCCTCAATACATTATTGCTCAGTTGACGTGAAGACATTTAGAATCTTGTTAGCTTTTGTTTAGCAGTATACCATATGTCTGTGTCCATGCAAATCAGCTGTATTGGATTAACTGTTTGTTCATTAAGTTACATGAAAAAGATGTATGTTTTTAAGATTTCACACCTGTTTGAAAGCACGCGATAATATAGTACAATGTGTTGCCACAGATTTCAGCCAAAAAATAAAAAGTGAAAAATGTGTTTTTACCATGTTTTGATTAAATAAAATAATAATATTGCAGTGATATTGTGGTATATCATTTTTAAAGATCATTACAACTCAAACACATTGTTTTTACTTCACCAAAAGGAACGGATGTACATATACTGTAGATACATAACACAATTTACTATTTTAGATTAAACATTTATTTTCAAAATGGTAGACAATATGGCATTAACAAGTTTCTTATTTGAAATATTCAGCCTCATTGTTGATTGCGGAAATGATGCAAAAGCAATGCACACAAATGATTCTGTTTATGCAGTCTCTGGTTAGATTGTATTCTTTCTAATCTGGAAGATACAGTAGCTCTCACAGAATGAAACTATTACTTGAAAAATTCTGGCAGCTCTGACCTTTTACCACACAGTTTAACAAGTGATAGCGATGGTCACAATAGAACATGTTGACACAGATGAATATATAAAAATAGAATGGGAAATAAATAGAAATACAACTTCACACTAATCTTGTAGCATCTGTTGATTAGAACTGGCAGGACAGGCTCTTTTACCTGAGGAGGTGCTAAAAGTTGGCTTTCCTGTCTCACTAGATATTTTTTAAAATTTAGACACTAAAGAATATATTGAAATATCATGCTTTGAGCAATGCATGAAAGTTACCCTCGCAATGTGCTGATAATCGTACCGTCCTCCATTGAAGTTGTTGTTATTTCTTCCAGTAAATGCAAGACTCATTTTTTCTACATCTTTCCATTCTCTCCTTTACTTCCTCCTTCCCTGTCTCTCCCTGATAAGACACACTTCTAAAGAGAGCACAATACACCCATTGTTGAAAACTACCGAGCTGATAATGTTCTATGACATTAAGGGCACTAATGTTATTGGTGTTGAGGGAGACAGTTTGATTTAAATAAACCAGAGTTCATATAAGAAGCAACCAATAATATCTGAATTTTAAACAGGACTAAATTATAAATGTGTTAATATAGTCTTACATGTTACAACTAACATCAGTAAAAAAAAATGTTTTTTTTTTTCAGGGTTAGGTATTAATATTCAGTATCTGTACATGTTTAATGTTATTTTTTCTTTGTCACAGCTCAGATTCAAATGTTTTATATTAAATGTTAATGTTGGAAAAAATAAATGCATAAACACGCATTTCATTTTATGCATTACATTATAAATAATGTCTGATAAACAAAAGAACTGGAAGATTCCTAATTTTCATATAATGTTAACAGCAGCAGTTTCTGGATCGCCAAATGAGGTAGCACTAAGCCAAACTGCACTGACACAAGGGGTCAGCTGCTTTGCATTTATGACAATATGCTCATATTTCCATGAATAGCAATCTTGGAAAACATTTTTTCAGAACAACCAGTATGTCTTTATCTTAAATTTCCAAATGTTAGCAGCGAAGAAGACAGTTAAGGACTAGACAATTATTTTTCAAGACCCTTATGATTAATGACTAGGGGTATGACACAGGGAAAATGAAAAACAGAAGTCAATTATATTATTGCAGACACATTAGGCATTCTTTATGAATTCCATCAATGGTGCAGTATTTAACTTGGAAAAAAAATAAAGAAAATGTTAACTAAAATTTCTAGCTCTGCCAAGTACCATATACACAAAGGTTTGACAAGTCAACAATGCCTTTAATATAAATATTGAAGGTGTATATATATATATTCAGTCTACCAGGAGCTCCCATCAAGTGACATTTACAAAAATACATAAAATGGTCACATTTCTTTAAAATAACGAAGAATTGCTCCAGGCTCTATCAAATAGAATTCAATTGATAGAAGCAGTACAAACATTTCAGTAAAATGACAATTATTTTATTTCTATTAAAATGAGATGGAATATTTCGTTATTAAGATTATATAAACATTGCATTTTTCAGCTTCATATTTACAGTAAGTTTCAAAGATACTTGCCAATTGCTATAATGCACTTATTATTGGACTTATGGTTTATTTTATTTCTCCTTAAGATTTTTTTTAAACTGTTCCAAGAGTTAACACAAAAAAATTACAACTGTATTTTGTATTTAGGTCATAAGAAAATTGGGATAACTGTACAGCATTGTGTTTGGGGATGTTATATTTCACTGAAGAGTAACTTTACATGTTAGACATAAGTAAATATTAATGGCCCCATTCATTAGTGGAAAGATGGAAATTAATTAAGGAATTAAAGAAAATGCACCCTATACTTTTTTTAAAAAAAAGAGATTTTATTGATATTTAAACACATGTAACACTTACAGTACCACTGGATCGTCTCCTTCTTTTATGACAGCTTTTAGTTCAATTGTAGTTGTTTTTAAAAACTTTTATTCTGGTCAGTTAGTTCCCAGTTAACTGCCTGGATTTGTTAACTAGCCCCTCAAAAATATTTCAGGCTAGAAAACACAATTTTTAAGTTCAAAAGTTTAGTTCAAAAGAAACACTCTCAGTTTAATTTTATTTTTTATTGTTTTTCTTCTGTTTACTTATTGATTTATTTGTACAACTTCACATTAATTTCTAGTGTACATTCCTTGATTCTTTTTTTAAAGATCAGTATAAACAATAGTCCCCAAAATTGTAGGCATTTCATACAACAATGCTTTATCAGCTGAGTGATTTGAAAATTGTGGTGATACTTTCAGAGTCCAGGGTTTACATTTCCAGTATCATCCTAATAAAGAGGGTAGCTTGACACCCTACCTCTGTATTTGTCCCTGAATGTAGTAGCTCTGGTGCCTCTACCATCATTGAACTTGTATGGGTTATGTAACTGTGTATACTGTACATACAGACATACCGGTTAGAAAATGCTGTTTTTCCCCCAGAAATCCATATGGTTCTTTGATCAAAATCTTGAAAGAAGCAAAGTAATCCTGTGACAGCCCAAATGATATCAAGCGTAGAGGTAAAGAAAGTGAAAGGAACACAAATGAAAGATAAGTGCATAAGGACATAACATAGGAAGCATGTCTGTGAACAAGTAGTTTCAAACTACCTAATCACACTGTAATTAAAATGATACAAAGATCACTAACATATTTGGGTTTACTTTTCTAGTATAATTTCTGGTCTTCTTACACCAAACACATAAAAATCAAGAATTGTGCACCAAACATGAAGGTTTGCAGCATTTAACCTACAGTACATCTTACAGTATGTTTAGGAAACCAGATATTGTTGAAGTTCTGTAGGTTTTGTTATTTGTCGTGAAATTTGAGTTTCAAGGGACATTTTTTTCTGACGTGTATATGTAAGGAGTTGAGTGCTCTTCAGTTCATATTTCCATATCTCCCATGTATCTACTGTGTTACAGGATAACCACCTGCAACTTTAGATATTTGCAACTTTCGTATTTACCGTAAGATCTCTCCTCAATCAAACATTTTTGTAGCTGAGCAAAATCTTCTCAGAAAGGTTTACTGTACGTACACACTTTTTTCCCACTTTATTTGTTTGTTGATAAAATAGAGTTTAAAAGTTTTTATTTCATCCTGGAGAGATGATTCTCTATGGCTCTATCCTATATTTTTCATACCCTGAAAGAAATACTGTTACAGTGCAAACCTGTACAACAGAACCTACAGTATCCTGTATAAAAAGAACACAGGCTTTGAAAGATGAGATACCGAGTTAAAAAAGCCATTAGAATGTACCCACTCTAAAATAATCCCCAGTTGATTGTCATTATGTTATTATGATTACATTCTGTAGGATTTTACCTGTGATGTTATTTCAGTTATACAGTTTACTTGAATAAAACTGTATAACTGTGAACTTGAAATATCTTTCCTAAATTTTCTTACTTTTTCTGTCATATGCAGTTTTGGTTTCTAAAGGGCACCTATTAAAAAAAAAACTCTTTTCACTATGTAAACCTTTCAGTTACACAATCTTCATTTCCTTTACCCTTCAATAAGGAAGCGGCCTCAAAAGTAATGCATAAACAAATAATGATTATATTTTGAGTGGGTCATCTTTCAAAGTTGCTGACATGCATGCCATGTAGCTAATGAAAAATATTAAGATAAAACAGTTAAGCAACAAAGCCATTTTGAATTTAGAATGCCCTGAAGGAAATATATTAGATGGCACCATATAGTGTGATTATTACTGGACTGAGTAAGCAAACATTTCGGTACATAAGAGCATAAATTCTATAGAGAGTTTAAATTTAGATTCAGCATATCTTTTGATGTTTTCTTTGTTTGACTGGATCTGAGACGGACATTTTGTTTTTGTTTTTTACATCATCTACTGTATGGAACTGTATCCAGATATTTCAGATAAAACTCTTGGATTTTTCATCTCGCTAATTTCTGCATTACAGGATACTTTGAACACTTGGCAATATAGCTGGCTGTCTTCCTTTCGATGAACACTATTTTTAAAGTACTTTAAAAGGAAAAGCATAATAAACAGTAATGTGGCCTTTTCTAAGAAATCAGCCAAAAGCACACAATAAGTCAGGGGTTTTGTGTTAGAATAAAGAGGAGAACCAGTCTACTTACTGTATCATGTTCTCATTTATGTCATTATTTACTTCCATGCTTTTTGGCGTTGTTTCTATTGAAAGAAATCTGCATTAATGTGTTTCCTCATGATTATGCATTTCATTTGAACATTGGGGTCATAAGGGGTCATAAGGGGCTGGTCAGGGGGTCATTAACAGTGAAATAATGATGCACTAACACATTACTAATTCATTTCATCATAAGGTGAGAGAGAAAAAACAACACAAAGCGGAAGCTGACAGATTGCACGTGTATAAAGACTTAATTACTCTTATAGTACCTTTGCTATAAGATAGGTCGTTGTAAGCCTCTGAGGTACAGTAGGCATTTATAAGCAAGTGTGAATAAATTCAAGCTACATCTGCTTGTGTTGTTCTGATCCTGTGAAACTACAGTACATTGCAGTTCATCTTCATGAGCTTTCTACTTTACCACCTTGGTAATACTTTCCTTGGCCACCTTGAGGTGTTAGAACTGTTCTGCTGGTGAAACCTTCAACTTTGATCAGTTTTCTTTCATATGGATCTATAATGGGTGTGGAACAATAAGCCTTGGAGCTTCAGTGAATATAGTGAGAAAGGACTGTAGATAACCACTTGGATGTGTAAGGTAAAAAGCCCAGTCAGGATTAGGGGAGGTGGAGTGAAATGTCTGCTGTGGAGAGATGAAGGCAGATCTGAACCGCTGCTGAATTCCCATGTGATGGGGTTGAGCAGTAGATAAGGAGACATCAGCCTAATCCCTCCCTGAAAGCTTAAAAGTCGATATCTTCACAAAAATAAGAGGACAAAATCCTGCTGGTGACCTATGTGAACACATTTCTTCCCTGGTACTGCAGAATAAAATGTCCACTAGAAGCACTGTAAAACTGATAATAACAATATAAAATATATACAGTACTTACATATTGTGTCTATTAGAAAACAAGGATTTTGTTTTCGATTTGTAACACTGGAAAAAGTAAATGCGTCAGACATTGTGGTTATGTTGCAACAGACAATTGTTAAGAAAAAGTATCTACTGTACACTCCTTCTAGACAAAGATTATGGTTCCATGTGTGTTTTATTTACATTGTACAGGCTGAGAAATAAGGCTAAGTGTGGGTCATACACAGCATTATTTTTCCCTAAGAAAACTCTCTTTTATCAGGATAACATGTTACTGCAGTTTTGATTACAAAAAAGTGTGGTAGTGAGAGCCCACAATTGTTATGTGACAAGGAGCTGAATTTAAATTGTTACCAACCCTGTTCAACACAATAAAAGTGGTATTAGTAATGTACAGTATTTTTCTGAAAAGTTTCAATAATGTTTCTCAGAGTGTAAATTCTCACTTTATTAGTGAAAAGGAATTTGTGGAATTGATTTTGAAATGCCTGAATAAAAAAAAATAGTCCAAAATAGTACGACTATAGTACAACACAACTGAACTGTAAACCAAAATGAATTTAAGGCTTCTATGCCATTCATACTGTCAGACAGCATTTCGATTTTCTACTGTCACTGGCATCTCACTGCCTTTTCACATGATTCTCATTGCATGATATCATACTGTTTAGTGAGATCCAGCCATTTAGGCTGTTGTTCATTGTCTCAAGCTTAATGAGACTGAGATTTCTCAAGTGATAGTGCATAATTTGTAGAACATTGCCAGAATAGGGTGGGCATTAGTTAGACAGGGTGTTCTCAACTCTAGATAAAACCCTGCCAGAATAGATGCCAGAAGGCTTGTATTGACATCAGAGAGAATCACATTGGTCCTAGAAAAGATACTAATTATCTGGCAAGGTGCTGAGTAGGTTGAATCAAGACTGTGTCATCACTAAGTGAACTGAGGTCATCATCATCCAACCACGGCTATGCTAGATGGCATGCTTTCATTCCAAACTTTAATTTTGTTTGGTGGTCTTTCAGTGAAATGAAGAAATGCTTCCAGCAGTTAAACATGAATGTGCACTCATCGGAGGACAGTGCACATAACAAGCATGAGTGGCACCCTGCCATGCACAGCAACACCCAACTGTTTGAGGATAGCCACGGTCAGACTACTACAGAGAGACAAATTAATCAAAGCAACAGCAGTCCTTAGGTGACACCTTAGTGTTCATCAGGCATGTGGCTGCATCTGGCTCTTGGAAGGTGTAACATTCTGTTTTATGACTTTAAGAATTCTGAGTCATTTTTGACAAATAAAACCTACTGTACACCAGGCACCAGTGATGGACACCACATTTCTGGGTGCTTTCATTCATGGAGCAACTAGGTCAGGCAGCAGTGAGACTAATTATAATAAAGAGAATATTGCACAATACTGTATGTCTGCCATATGTTTTAAGGTGCTATCTCCCTAGTCATACTTCCACTTACTGTATGTAGGAGAGGCAGATTTGCAGTAGTATGTAGTTATAAATAGAACAGGAATGTGCAAAATACCATTTTATTCCTTCTTTATGTTCTGATTTTCTATATGCTCTGTGATCACTTAGGCTTCCTACAGACTGTAATAGCATTCCCCTGAACAAGATGGAATGGAAACGGCTGTATCTTTTTGCAAATCAATTACTAATAAAGTCTTCTCGGACATCTTTGATCCTTTCAATGATTTCAGCATAAATTAAAATGTAGAAAAAATATCTTCTGAAAAAAAAAGTAGAGGTAAGTTAACATCCTTTACGACCTACAGAAGTCAGATAAATAGAGAAAGTAATTTAGAATTAATACAAGGGCTCCATCTAGCACAACACATCCTTGGACAAAATGTTCTTTATGTTCAGAGCTTTACTTTAATTTTGTGTTACACTTTTTTCCCTTGGGTTTAAAAACTTGGCACAGAAATGTGAATTGTGTTTAAAAAGTGGACATGTATGGTATGTATTGTTATGTGGGAAAAGTAATTGATGAGACTAATAGTTATTATAAATTGGTGTAACCACAACAGGTACCTAATACAATTAATGCAACTACCATTTTCAGTTGGGAATAAGACTTAAAATGTTTTCTAGGGTGTATTAAAAAAATATTTTACGATTTCAGTTATATTTTATGAAAGTATGTTATTATGGGAAATATTTAAGGACTTTTAAAATGTCCCAACTAATGAAGGAAGCAGCCAGCCTAGTATGCTACAGCTCCCCTTGTGGTCCTTATGAGAAAGACACAGTAGGAAATGAGATTGTCCATTGAACTAAGAAAACTTTATTCTGAACTGTGGTAAAAAAACATCATTCAGCACACAGAAAAGAAAATACATTAAAAAATATGTGTAAAAAGTAAAAAGAAATCAAGTGTTATGCAATACATTAAGCTTGGTAACTGTGAGAATTAAACTTTGAGTTCCAAACAGATTTAATACATGTGGATAGAAAATATTGTATAACATAATTTCACTGTATGAGGCCGGTAAGCCAAAGCACCTTGTTCTGAGTAACCAGACAAGATGATATACAGATAGCTTACCTACCTATGAAATTCAAATTACAATTAAAAAACAAACCGACCATCAAATTTCAGATACGGATCATAAACATGCTGTAATGGAAGCAAACAAACACTTGGCTCCAAAGCAGAAAATGATACAAAATCTGATGCACATATTAAAACTGACATGAAAAATACAATGCTACTGAGAAGATGTTTGGGTTGCTGTGTGTAATTACTGTATGAAGCTTGTGTGTACATATCAATGTTGTACTGTATATACGTATATACTTTTATTGCTTTAATGTTTCAATGGCGATCTATAATAATGCTGCACTGAAGAGAGTGATAAATGAACAGGTAGAAATATAAAAAGTGATAAGTATGGATGCATTAACCATGGACTGGAACAATTGCTTTTATTTCTATAGTTGTTATTCTATTGATATTCATCTCCTCACTTACTCAATTTGTTTCCCTTTGTTGGGTAGACCTGTGGTTGTAGGGGTTATGCAAAGGTGCTCAACACTCTTCTCATATTTCTATCTGTTCATCTACCACTCTAGCCAGTGCAACATTTCAAACATCTTTTCATTGCAACAGAGAAAAAACAAACATGTTACAGTGATGTAGTGCACAGATAGTTGTACTTAATACAGTATGTAGTACACAGTTGTAATACATATGTAAATATATTATTTGAATTAGGCATTCTACACTGTTCTGGCAGAACCTCACTTTGAAAATCTTTATGAAATTAAGTAAAGACAGGTTTATACAGTATTATGTTCATGGTGTTTACACAACTAATTTGTATAAGTTTCATGGAGATTTTTTTTAAATTTTGAACTATAATATACTCTGAACATTTGTTTTTACTTTTCATTTAACCCTTTTCAAATTAAAGGCCCCTTTCTCTGCTAGCAAGGCATCTTCTTAATGAAAACAACACTTCTGCTGAGTAGCACCTTTTTAATAAGAGAGATCTCAGCTCATAGCACATTATTTCCCATAATGCTGTGTATCAAGCAAATTAAGAAACACCTTATGGTTAATAAGGTAGAGTGAATGCTATCTACTAATCTTTCCACAGTATTTAAATACATTAGCATGCATTTTGCATATTCAGCTGTCACTAATGAACCCATTGTCCTATTTTAAAGTGTGTTTGTGCAACAGGGCTCAGTGCAGTGAGCATGTTGCAGAAGTGATGTCACCCTCTAGAAATTTAGACAGTGTAGAGTTCTCCCACAGTAAAAGACCCAGTCTTTCGGTATAGCAGAAGCTGCTGCTGACTGGTAAGTGGCACTGTGTCTGCTTTGAGCCCATTCACATTCATAACCTTTGTTAATGCCCTTCTTTTGTTTTACAGTGATTGATGAATAGCACCCATATACACAGTTTATCACGTGAGGACCTTTACTGAGTACAACCCAAAGAGTACCTAACAATTCAGACCACACATCTTAGGGATCTCCAAACATAGTCTATAGGGTCTCTGAATTATTTTGCTTAACTGATTATTTATTAAGTTAACTAAAAAAGCAACATTACATTTGACCCCGGAAGGTACTGTATGTACTGTAGATTAAAAAATCTAAAGGGCTCATTAAAAAAGGTTGATTATTACATTTCAACATTCTGGGTCAGGTTTACCATATTCTAGATTACATATTTTCTACATTAATTGGCCATTTGTATTTCCTAAAAAGTAGTCAAGTATATGCCCTTACTAATCACGCATTCCATTCTATACAAATAACCGCAGCATATCTAATTAGGATGTAACGACTATATGAAGTGAAGTAGCATTTACATTCAAGCATTTTGCCATAAAATATTCTGAGGTTCAAAATTAAAGCTCCCTGTAACAGTGAGATGATATAGTAATTAAGCTGGAACTTCCAGAATCCAGCTGAAATGCACTGTAACTGTAAAAACAGAGACAAATACGTCGAATGTACTACAATTTCTCTGCTCCAAACTGACAAATTGCACAACAAACGTCTTTAGACATTGTCTTCATTCATGGGATATAGCGAAGATTTCTTGCGCAGTGTGTTTAGTTTGTATCAACAGCACATCGAATTGGCGAGTGAACTGTTTAAAGATGTACTGTAATGTAATTAGTGCTCAATAAACTAGCGTGACACATTCCATCCCATCGGCTGTACAGTTACAGTATGTTCGCACAAGCAGAGAGAAAATCACCTAGGACAAAAAGTGTGGATTTTTGCTGTTAAATTCGTTGCAATACAATAATATTACAAAACAAAACAAACAAAATAAAATTAGTCTTCATTCAGATTACTTTTAATACTTAATGGTAGTGCCTGAGAAGCGTAGCTGGGTCGAAAGAGAAAACCGAAGAAAACAAAAATATTACAAATTCAGCACCACGGACAGCGGAGCTCCGCTGTGAGAACGACAGCGGCCACAATGTACTGTAAGGAATCCTGGCATGACAACGAGCTCCTACAACAACGGCATATTAGTGAAATGAATAGAACCCTGAATTCTGATTCTTCTTAAAAAAGCAAACCGAGGGAGCGCAAGTTTAAGTAATCCCCACGCTGGCAAAAACTGCTGCCCAGCAGATGCTGCTTGCTGTTGATACAGCTTCGTTTATTAAATAGGCCATTACAGTATGTCCCCCACAAAAGGGGACGTGTTTTGGGTTTTATCTTTCTTATAAAAATGCTGGAGGATAATCCTATTTCCCCCCACCAACCCAGAAAAACAAACAAACATTTAAAGCCATTATAAAAACAGATGTGCAACGCAAATCGTCCACGGCCAAAGCACTAAAAGGTGAATATGAAGATAGTCTGTGTTTCGCTTGCTTCCTCAAAACTGTCAAACATACAATACTACAAGAGAGTGAAAATCGGGTTAGTATCCAACAAACAAAGAGTGTCAGTTACCTCATCTTGGCATTACAGGGAAAGTTAGTGTGTAGAACAGATGGGAGGTTGAATATATTCCCTGAACTTATTCAGTAAGGCACTACTGCCACTTACAATTAGGAAGGACAAGTGCACATACACTTTCGTTGCAGGGAGCCGTGACCTGGGAGCTACAGCTCATTTTCCACAACACTTCTTCAGTGCAGCCGCGTTGGCCTGTAATTTCACTTAGATTTGTTATCTGTTAGCGATTTACACGCACACACCTCATTACGTCCCGAGATAGTAGAATTGGCAACTTGTCACATCTATTGATTTCTCTTAAACTGCAATTTACATGGATATTTTTGAGTGTCCTCTGAGCAAGTGATGTCACCTTTGACACATTTGCTGTTTGCTAACTAATGCCGTCATGAAAATGTTTCTCCAGTACAAAGGAACTCAAAGTGACTTGACCCACCGACATCAGCAAATATGTCATTATTTTTTTTTAAAGCAGAAGAAAGCATGTCGGGTTTCTTGAATGCCATAGTGCCATTTTATTTGCTTTCTGTTTATGATTAGGTCGGACGTTGCTTGAAGCATCAAGTAATTCCTTGCGATGTTTTGCAACTATGGGAAAGGGGTAACCTACATGAAAGTGCCTCGTTAAATATAGGCCCATTTTTCTATACAGTACAATGTCCAACCAATCGACAAGAACATCTGGATACTCTCGGGCCCGTGTTATTTAATAAAACATTGCTCAAGAGATAAAATTAATATTCATAATATAAATGCAAATTTATAATTTAACCATGAGCGATATTTAATGTATTTTTATCGTCTAGCATCCATTTATTTGACTTAGTTTTACCTTAGAACTTTCATTATTTCTTTCGTAATCTGACTTTTTAACTTTAAAAATTGCTGGTTGACGTGCCCCAGTACTGTTCTGTAAAAGCACATCTTCCAGTACGCGAGTTCTTTCTCGTATGTAGTGTAACTAAAACTCTTGCAATGCCATACTGGTCGTACTGAGAAAATCAGTATAATTGCTTAAAAGTTCTAAACCTTCTGACGCCGTATTCCTTCATTTTATTTTAATGTGTATCTACCATTCTGAATTTATACGGCACCAATGGACATCTACTATACAATAGAGCATGACTAAATCTTATCCGTAGGGGCCAGGAATTTCGCATCGCCAGAAAAACAAAGACAAAATGTTAATGCTTGTCGTAATAGTCTACACTTCCGTTTCATATAAAATGTCAAAATGTCACATTTCTCAAGGCAGTGCTCCCTCTGAATTGTCAAAATCTTTTGTCTTTGAAGGTCAGAAGCATGTTACGTTTGTTTTGACCTCCTTTGCCCAAATCTCTGAATGCAAGCTTGGAACTCAGTTTTAAGCAAATCTATCCTAAAAGTATACTTTATACTGTATACGAGGACACTGGAAATTAAAAAAAAAAACTTTTACCTGTCTGCCAAGCATAAATTTCAGCGCGGTTTTCTTTTTTAATGTTAGTTTCGTATTTATCGATGCAAAGCTGGTACAGTACAGTATCATTTTAGAAATTGCGATTGGCATTATAGTGGAAGTTCTGATTTTGCCCAGGCCATTGTTAAACATGTATAAATGCCAGTTACACTGTACATTTGGGTATTAATCTATATTTCTATCGTCTTTGAAAACATGTAAAATCCTTTACAGAAAAAGTCTGATTACATCTAGGTTCTTTCACGCAAATAATATAGTACTAATACATGTAATAGGATACTGTACATTATCTTTATTAACGTGCTGTTCAAAACTGTATTTTATACAGGTGCACAGGCCATTCTGTTTTGACATTCCGTGGGTATTAAAAAGCTACGTAATGTTAAGGAAAGGGAATCTGTTTAGCAACAACATAAATCAATGAACAAATACTCTAAAATGACTTTATCAGGTGCGGCATCAGATTTATCTTGTTCAGTGGTGGTAAACTCTAGTATGCATACAGGAGGATCTTATCTTACGGTCCAAACGAACAATTTGTTACATAATTGACCTGTTAATTTTCTTAATAGGACTGCTATAACAAATCCCAGGTCTGGAACTGCCATTCAAAAGACCAATACAGACTCCTAGTATTTGTTTCACAAAAACTACTGCATAGTAGGACACACCAGCTGTAGTTCACTGCCTTTATATAGAAACAATAGTACAGATATATGCAAGTCTGCTTAAAGTTCCCAATTCAGTGACATCCTGACATAAAGAGTGAAGTTCAATTACTTTCCGAAAACACGGGTTTGTCATATCTAATCACTGTATATGTGTATTGTATGTAAAAAAATCTTGATTTATATGTTAAATATAAAAACATTTATATGGTTTCAATACCAATAATGTACTTCTTCCTTCTTTTGTGTGAGGACCTAGACATCACTCAGCCCAAATGGGAGCTGAGTTTGCAAGCTACAGGGGAGGGGGGTTTGGGGTTGGTGGTAGATGTGGTGATGTCAGAGCCTGGAGACAGTCATGATTGGGTCTAATTAGAATTTGCGGCAGCAAATAGATAGGCTTCCTGCATGATTGGATTCAAAGTGGCTGGTGCCAAAAAAAAAATAGCAGAGGTGCAGAAACTAGAAGCAGAGCATTTACAGCCCTGCGTGAAAAAGGCGGCTCTACTGAAAGCTATCTCACTGTGATGCTGATACAGCCTCTCCTAGAGGCTCGCATGAGTTTAATAAATTATTGTGCAGACAGTGCTTCAACAGCAAGGGTAACCAATAAAGAGTTCCTGAAGGAATAAAGAGAGAAAATAAGCTGCCGCGTCAACGGTGTTAGGTTAGAAAGTGAGCACGGCAACCTAGGACACATCATAAACGAAAACAAAGGTTATATTTAACGTTTTCCCAGAGCTACATCGATGGCATCAGTTCTTGGAAACAGCACCCGCGCTTCGGGAACTCCTAACAGCCAACTCAAATGCAAGTTCAAAAGAAGAAGGAGGAGGAGGTCGAAGAGAAAAGGTAAACTTTTATATAAATAGCGCGTCTTTTTCGGTATCCTTATCGCTTACTGAGGTCAAGCGTGACTTGCTGAGTGAGATTCAGCGACAGACAAATGACATTCACCTGCCACTGCGTAACATCCTTTATTCAGGTTTGTAAATGCCGCCTGAGCTCACTTTCGCTTGCCAATGTATTAGTTATGTCCTTGCATAAATTACTTTAGTTTTTTTTATTCAGTGCGTTTGTGAATTGCATTTTGTCATGTTTAATCAGTAAAAGAACGTTTGGATTAAAAATGGACTGTTAAGATACTCGTTAAGACTACTTGTGTGAAAGTTGTTGTAATATGCTTCTCACATAAATATACTTTGTAAAGTAAGCTCCAAAATCTATTAATAAACGAGAATTGTCAAAAACTGCAGTAAATGAATTTCTTACACTTAGGTTTAAGTTGCTAAAAATATTAGGAACATTCGGTGTTTACAGTACAGTATATCAATTTACATCATATTTCACTGTCGTGTATCTTTCCGAGCAAGGTTCGTTTCGTCCTGTTGATGTTAAAAATTATTTTAAAAAATACCCCTTTTCTAACTTCAAAGGCCGTGTTTGGGAAAACGAAATTAAGTCGAATTTGTTTTGGTGCCAGTTACTGTACATTTGAACATTTGCCAGTCTGAGACTGTCCAAACTAGTACATTTATCATCAGCTTCCAACTGCCTAGCACTTTCAAAGGAATGTGGGCTTTTTGCCTTTTGTTTCATGTTGTCGTTCTTAGGTGAAATCTATTAGCATAACTAATATTGCCAAGATATCAGAGCAAGATTGTAAAAGGGCTAATTGTTCTTCTACAGTACGTCCTTTGGCTTCTCTTGGGAACACTAGTTGTGCAAGGACATCTAATGACTGCCTGTTTTAATAATAGTTTATAGGTTAGAGCTTTAATCAAAACAGGGACCTCTTAATGTTCTTTAGGTTCCAAGTTAATGAAAAGGTGGGATTAGCTGTAAATCCCTTTTTTTAAAAAAAAAGCTTTTTGAATTCAGAAAATACGTCATGAAATAACATTTATGACTACAATATGTCTGTGTACATGAGGATAAGAGGTTACATTGTTTTTACTTTGAAAGAATGAAATTAATCCTGATGTGTCAATATAAATCCAGTTAATCTTACTGGAAGGGTACAACATTTGACATATTAGCATTTAATTTATGTACGTCATTAAATGCAAAAATACATATTGTGAGGAATGAGCCAAAGTTGGAGACAGGCTTTTCATTTTGTCACACAAAATGGATTTCTGTGTAGTACTGAGCAATTTGTATTTTAACCCTAAAACATAAACCATTTAAAAGATTCATATGTATATTTTCATTTTACATCATGGAACAGATTGAAAATGTATTTTGTGTTTAGAAGTTTCTAGAATATTGAAATCTCAATGTTAATTCTGTGGAGCTGATTTTGTTTTCATATGCAGATTGAAAACTTTTGAAGGGATTTAATGTGCCAATAGTAATAACCCATCTACGAATAAATGGCTAGAATGCATTTCTTGAGTTTATGTGGGGGTTGTATTAATAAGAACTAATGTATTCCCTGCACTCTTCCACTTATTCAAAAATGTCTTTTTCATTCAGAACTTAAGGACCATTATATGTGTTTGACTCTTACTGGCTTTCATTTTTGTTTTGCAGTTAATACTCACACAATACACACAAAAAAGAAACAGTTTTTCTACAGTACTTTGTTATGCGCAAGAGGTGGAAAAAATAGCTTGTGTCTTGAGAAGCTCAATTCCATCCATTATCAGAATTCCGCATACCCCAGTAAGGGTTGTGGATAGCCGGAGTCTGTTGAAAAACTGAGGACTGAATCCACACAACTGCTCTGCCCCTTGTCAGGACTTTGTACTGTATATGCATTCAAATAAATACAGAATACATTTACAGAATATTCATACTACAGAAAATGAGTTAAAAGAATATCATATTTTATAAAATTGTGCAGCAAATATGCTCCTCAGAACTTCCAAAAGGAGTAACCTTTTGTTGTGCTTTATATATGTTATCTGTATTTTGAGGAAAAATAAATTGAATGTTATACATTTTAAAGACAGCAGAACAAGGAGGCTGGTGTAGATGATAATGTAAAACTTTCAAACCAAAAGTAATAATTAAACTTTCAAAAGACTTTCATCACTCCTCAATATTTATTTCAAATCAAGAAGGTTACTGTACTGTACATACCTGTGGAGGTGCTTGCCAGTTAGAAGTCACTGTCAGTCAAAATTACTATTTTTTTTTCTTTTACACTTTAGTTCTTTGACAAAATCCTAAATCGGGAACATAAATTTCAGTATATCTATGGACGTCTTGAACATTTTTTCCATATTGATTTAATGTTCGTTCCTTATGTTCTGTTTTCTTCAGTAAAGGTTGCAGAGAGATATAATGGGGTGCATTCATGAACAGAGAGAATTTGGATGGAAGCTTGTAGCCATGTTTAAGATGAAGAGCCATTTTGCCACTGTTAGTCCAGGTCTTTACTTGAGCGAACTGAGGGCACAAGCTAAGGTGCAATGGGGAGCAGCGAAAGAGTAAAGCGGAACAAAAGAAATGTACCCCAGGTGGGTGAGTGGAGAAGGATTATTGAGAAATGAAATTTCATGAAAAATTAATGGAATAGAAAAATTGCACAGGAGCTGAAGGTAGGGAGCCATTCTGCCTCTTCATCTTCCTGCAGTGCCAAAATAATAAATGAGCGTGTTTCATCTCGGCTGGGTTCAGGGACACAGCTCCTTCTCCATGACAAGTTTGTGCCGTACGTTAAGACCTGTTCAGCTTATCGTACTCTCTGACAGCTACAGGAAGAAGACTGGATGCTGATAAAATTAAATTGATCATATCTTTTTAAATAGCAGGCAGCTTCCTTATCTTCCTCATCCTCTTCTCCTTCCTCTGTACTTACGTCTTCCTTTTCCTTTTTTTTTTGTTCTTCATGGTAGATTCTGATTTCTTGTGATCCGTGTAATAACTGCCATTTTAAATTGCATCAAGGCCATTAGCTGTGATAGCTGGGCCAGAATTCTGAATAAAGAAATATTAGATTTAGATTCATGAGCTTATTTCGGAAATGTTACAGAGTAGTTAATAGCAGATGTGACTGTCTACTGGCCACGGGGCAAAGAGAAAGGAATTAAATTGAATAGCTATAATAAGCATAGAAATGAGCCTATTGATGTATTGTTTTTTTCCTAATGAACCGATTGTGTGCAAAATATGTGAAAAAATGTAATATACTAATGAGCTATTCCTTTCCACAGTCATTTAATAGGTATAACTTGTTTTAGACTGTATGTTACATGCTGAGTAAGTGTTAATGTGCCAGACATGCCAATTATTTATGTATTTCTGAGTACAATAACAGGACTTTGTCTCTGTCATTATATTTATTCACAGAATCAAAAATATAAGACTATTGCTCTACTTCCGGTGATTTGTTCCTCTTAGGACGATGACTATGGAAAAGCCCATTTGCAACTTTTCCGAAACGAAACGCAGCATTGACTTCTTCTCTATTTTAAATTAAAGGTCTTCCTATATTGTGAAAGTTTATCATTTGTTTTTGTCAGAGCCTAAAAGCTTTCAGCTTCATCCAAAATAAATAAGAAAGAATCCATTAACCTAGTTAAACTTTTCTAATGAATTCTGTTTCAAGAATAGCTTTCTTCAAAATTATGTACAAGCTTCAAAATGTATTGAATGGACCACTGAGGCATTTTTTTTTTTACTTTAGCTCACAGTGCAGCAATATTAATAACCAAGTAATTTAGAAAAGAAGGACAATAAATAAAATATAGCGTGGAAGAAAATATATTTACATAATGGAAATAATAAAATTGGTTACACAACATTAGGCATTGCATATGAAAATCAGAAACGACCGTACACTTGCGAGAGATGTGCTTCAAGCTGTCAAATTGCATATTTAAATATTCTCTTTATCAATATTGCTGATTCAGTTTGATTCCAATTGATGTCAAGAGAAAATGGTAACAAAAGGAAGTTCTTTATAAAACTGATTGGTATCTCAACTTGTACCTACTGATTTCATTGTGAAGCTGAAAGAAACAAAGGAAATGAATTTTATACAACATACGCTTAAGCCATTCAGGAAAAGTTCTATTTTTTATTCGAAAGGCATTTAAATAAGTTAAAAGAAAAGGTTTTATGCATATATGAATTTCATCACATTTAAAACTAATTATTAAAGTCTCATAATTGTTTGGCAGGATACTACTAAGGTTTTCAAGTCTGCTGTAATAACCTGCATATACAGTACTTTGTTTGAATTGCTGTACAAGGAGATGATGTTTTTCCTTGGGTGGGATAATCCAACTACAAATACAAAGCATTTAACATTTTATCTTTTTAATTGTAATTCCCATAGCAGACATCCATTACATGGTTTCTCATTTATGAATTAGTATTAAATAACTTCTTTTCTGAATTATATTTCTCAAACATGTACGGTACAAGTAATGTTCAGTGCAATTTGTGTTATAGTATAGTGCCAATTACAGCAATGAAATTCAGCAAAATTTATCAACCAATGTACTTATGGTACAATGCAATCTGCAATTTTGAATTCTCTGTAGTCTCTACTTTCCGTTATCAGTTGATACTGTACTGTGGAAATGTGGAAGTACATTTTTTTGCATGTCTTCTCTGTTAAAAAATCTATTTATTGTTCATTAGAAATGTGCTATGGCTTTTTTCTTCTGTGGCATTAGTTATAGTATGCAAAATTTAATTTAAAGAATTTCAATCAACAAATTGTTTTAACAATTTCCAAAATAATGGAAATGAAATCAGTAATTCTTTTTATGTTATTTGAATGCATATTCATCATCTTGAAAGCCTAGACAATTATTTTTATAGTCCTCTTGGCTAAAGGTCAGTGTTTTAGGATTACAGAGACATGGGATTTGACAGACTAATCCTTAGCAAATGCTGCAGATTATTCTATGATGGGTCTTGTATTAAAAATATTCAAAGGATGTAAGCAGATTTTTCTGTTGATTTCATTAGATTTTATGGGGTATTGTGCTTTTTTGGATAACATACTGAGACTAGCAGTTCAGTGTATGTGGAAAACAATGAGGATTAGATAAAAAAAACAGATCAGCCTTTTTAATACCTAAAATGAAATTGGCTTGGCTTTGTGTATAAAATGTCATTTTTAAAACAAATTAGAAGTAGTTGTACTTTCATTTCACATCTTTAATTAATTCTAAAACACTAATATTCTTGTACTTCCATTTAAAATATCTTTGTTTAAATTTAAGATTGTTAATTCATTAATTTGTGTGTCATACACACATGTCAATATGCTTATGTGTGTTATATTTAAATATGTACTCTATGTACAGGTTAGTATACACCTTTTTTTAATTCTCATAATTTATAATTGCTTTGTTTATAATGTAATGAGGTTTAATAAAAATGCTTAAAATGTTTTTGTTTTATTTACTATGTCATTGCTCTATATTTTGTTATAGTTATCCATTTCTAAATTGTAGTGTGTATTTTGTTTCTTGGCTTTTTAATTAATCACACCACAGTGATTTACTTTACAGTCCCTTTGGACACTATAAATAATCTCAGGGCTTTGGTAGTCACTTCAGCAAAGGACAAATTATTTACCTAGCTGTGAAAAAGAAGACATGCTTCCACTTGTGATGTTTGGTATTTTGTTGTGACTTGCAGAAATGTGTGTGTGCATTTGCACAAAACATAATTTGATGTACATAAACAACAGCCTTATCTTACTTTGGGACATTAAATAATTATTTATTTAACTATTTTAAGTACTACAGTATGTGAAGTAAAAATATACATGATGTATATCATGTACATAGATATATCTTAATGGGGTTTGGTGGCATTTAACCAATTCTCTCCAGGCACTGTTCATTTCTATAAAATAATGATTGCACAATTATCTAATATAAGGTTATTTATGTCAGACTGCTGTTAAAGATATTCCATCATATTCATGCGTATTTTTATGGTTGGGGTAAAAAAAAAAGTGTACCTAAAAGACTAT
This sequence comes from Lepisosteus oculatus, assembly GCF_040954835.1. NCBI lineage: Eukaryota > Metazoa > Chordata > Actinopteri > Semionotiformes > Lepisosteidae > Lepisosteus > Lepisosteus oculatus. Next base: position 13,827,676 of record NC_090701.1, on the reverse strand, counting down.
GAAAGGCAGAGAAGAAAAAAGCACATACCATTAACAGAACTACTCTTTTTGGTGTGCATTATTTCTCCTTTTAATGTTAACACAACGGCACATCAAAGAGCTGGCAGGAAGTCAGAAGCTGTCTCGAAGTGTCACATAATTTATGTAGCAATTACTGTTTACGCACTCCCATAGTGACGAGCTTCCCAACACTGTCAGATCCAAAGATCCAGGTCAACATATTTTCAGTCAGTTACACAACAGTCTGATCAAAAAACTATTAGTAAATCTGATGTGCCTACTAGAAACAAAATATTACAGTGTGCTACTGCTGCATAAGTAGCATTGGTGAGAACTAGAGGTACTCCCTTAGTGTAATAATAACAAATTTGATTTTCTGAAAGTTACCTAGAGAAAAGAAGCAAGACTCACAGCTTCAGGTTGAGGTTAAGGCTGGGTGGTACTGTCATAAAAAGCTGTTTTTCATCACACCTCTTCTTTTTTTCACGAAAATAATTGATAAAGTCATAAAATTACAGCTTTAAGGGTTAACTGTTTTTTTTCTGTCTGTGAAAGTAATTTAAAGCTGGAATTTCAGACTGAATGTGTCGCTATGTGGTGGAGATCACACTGTGACACTGTCAGTAATTAATATTCTACTTCATTTTAAAATGTTTACCTGCCCTTTTTACTGGAGTGAAGCATGCTGCCCTTTTGCTGAAGTGAAGCATGCAGTCTTAATACACCAGGCTTATTCTGTTTATATAGTCATGAATAAATAAACATTTTAAATAAACGTTCAAAGCTTTTACCATATAGGTCACAGGAATAAATTGGAATGGAACTAACCCCAAACCTCTCAAAATTATGGTCTATGATACTAATGTAAAAAAGTCTCAAAACAGTGCACTCCCTGTCTTTCCAAGCACTGTACATCTGACTTTCTCACACTTTAAAAACTCAACATAATTGAAATCAGAGTGACACTGCACAGAAAAAAGGGCTTAAATTTGCTTTTCTTCTTTTCTTTCTAGCCTGTTCATTTTGCTTTTTTTAGGGCTACACAAAGTATTGTTTAGAAATTTGGTGAGGATTTAAGTTTTATTACATCCATTAAATAAAATAAATTGTATTTTAATAAAATGAACTCCAATGATATTCTTGATGGATTTAAAGCCTTTTATTAACATTGAGATATATTTTTTGGGCAAGAGATTTTAAAATATTAATGTATGAATAATATAATAGATTTGAAGAGACTAATGCCTTCTGAAGACACATAAAGAAATCATAAGAACAGAGCCTGATGATTTATTGTGATGTTTTATTTAAAAGTGTTGTTCTAACACATGTTCTTAAAAGTAGTGTTGGTTTCATGTATCGCATTCGATCACGTGGAACAACAGAAAGAGACAACAAAAATGGAAAGGTGTTTCTGGATAGCTGCTTAGTATACAACAAATACCTGGTTCTGTACTGTATGTCTAAGGTTAATGAAGGTCATTACCATCAGCAAGCACTGCAGTTTGTGAAAGGCACTGTCTAATTCACAGTCACATCCTGATTAACTGTAAAATATTCCCTGGTTTAGGACACGCCGTCCTCCACCGAACATTTAGCAGGGGAAAAAAGGTTATTAACATTGAATGGTGACTGTTCTCTCTGGAGAACTGCAGATAAAATGACCAAGGAAAGAAATAGCACAACTTTGCAAATTAGCATAATTAGTAATTATCTCTTAATAGCCCCTCTTGGCTTTTGAGACTTGGCACTTGAAATTCTGCTTAAAGTTCAGTGAGGAAAAACAAATTTCATGCTGAAATGTCTCAATAACACAGCTGAGCTATTGAGGTAATCACTCCTCTTAAGTTAAAAAAATATAGGGATAGAGAAAGGGTGGAACTGTTATGCATGGAAATGTAAAACTGGTTGAGTAGGGACTTATATGCCTTGCAAAATAAATAAATCATCAAATACACAGATGCTTATTTTTGTGGTTTTCCAAAGTACTTTCTATTAATATCTGTAATGATTAAGCAACCAAAAAGAAAAATAGATCTTTGAAGTAACAAATTATAAGTACTTAAATATTGATTTTTTTAAGTTACTGTAGCAGTGTATTTTGTACAGTACATCTAAGTATTTTTCAACAAGTGTTTTCTATTGACTTAAATATACAGTAATACCTAATAATACAGCAATATTTGAGGACTTTCATGTCAAATGTACTTTTCTTCACAATGAAATGGAAGCGAAGTTGCAGGAATATTTACACTGTATTCACAATCTCAGATGTGCAAACCCAAAAGTTGTTGAAGTGGTGTCAGCCCAGGATAAAACAGAATGTTTCTTTCGTAATTAAGAATAGAAAATTTAAAATGTCAGCTCAATAATACATTTAAGGTGAATAAAAACATAAAATCTTATACCATATAAAAGCTATTTTTAAATAACTATGAACTACTTCCAAAAAAGTTTTAAAAAACCAATGTATACATTTCCATGTGTGATTTTTACAGCACATTTGGCTCTTTAAGCTTAATGAGGCAGACAGCTAACATGGATTGGTAAACAGATTGTTTTGTTTCTAAAACTGTAGTGAGATCTTTAATTAATTTGCCTGTTTTATTATTACATAAAAGACTTAGAAAAACTACAACTGAAGTGCAGTTTGCAGAGTTAGTGGGACTTCAGGGTGTGATAATGTTCAAATAAATATGCAATTAACACCAATAATAAAGAAAGCATTGGAATTTTCGCAACACACTTATCTTGTTTCTAATTTTACCTAAAGCTTTGCATCCTGTAGATGCCACTGATAAGTGAATTCATCATCAGTTTTTGTGGTGTTCCCAACTTATTTTAACAACCATTGTATGTTAGCTTGTTACATACAGTACAATTAGTAAAAACTGATATATAGAATTGAAATATACTTAAGGAGTCATTAAATTTTGATTTTGAGGCAGCTGGAAGAATGTTTTCACATTATATACACAATCTGTAATATTCCTGTAAATATTTTTGTATGACTTTTTTTAGTTTTTTTTTTCATGTGTATGAGATGATTGTAATGACTAAAAAAAGATTTGTCATTTAATTTTACTATGCGCTATAATAATTGCTAACACACCAGTAATTCACTTCCAAAACAAGGTGTCTATCCAGTGTTGTTAATGGAAGCAGACTGATAACTGGACAGCAAAAGAAATAAAAAAATATTTTATATTTATGGTTTGAGACCTGATATTTAAGTGCAGAGGACTGCTAAAGAAGTATTCATAAAGATTATATGTTAACTTTTGGCCAGTTGGCATTTGTCAGTTTAAGCTTTAGTAAGATACTTTGTAGCCCTCTTCAATTCTTTGTAGCAGTAACACTTTGTAACTTTTTTTTTTTACGTCTCTGAAGCTGACTTGATTATGTCAAGTCAGTCCCGGAACAGGAAATCAGAATGCTATTGTATGTGGTCTTGGTGGACCAGTAGGGGGTACTCATCTCTCAAGACCAGGATTTCCAAACTAATGTCTCATTAAAATGACTGGGTACACTGTGCTGTAAGAGTTGTCATCCTTTGGCTGCGATGAACTGAGGCCTGATTTCTTTATCATTAAATCTGGTATCCTGGCTAAACTCTGAGTTTGGACCATCTGGCCTCCCTTCATTTTTACTTTAATTCAATTGGTGAAGTAATTCCTTATCACTCCAGGTGCGTTGGTGTTGAATGAAGTGAGCCTTTTCTATATGTGAAGCGCTTTAGAATAAAGTTAAAAAGTGCTTTACAAATGCAAGTAATTATAACTGTTTTTTCTCAAATTATATGGTTGGCTTCTGATCCTATAAATCCAAACTATTTCAAAGACATATATAGCAAATGCATTGCAATTTTAAGCACCAGCAGCCAAGAGGTACATCCTATAGGAGGATTTTAACAACATTTAAAACTTTCTTGCCAAGAATGAGAAAATAGGTTGGCAAAAATGATAATGCCGATAGGTTTATTTTAAATATTAGAACAAATTGGATAAAGCAGCTTACAGCTTTTTTCCCCCATCAGAATGGTTTCCCATTTTAGATAAAATTAATGAAGGATTTAAGCAGGAATAGAACTCAAAGCTTTTTTTTACAACAGAAGGCCAAGCGAATGGCACTTAGACTCTATTAACAGCAAGACTGAAATTCCAAGCAGCTTATAGCAGAGCCGAGTATTGTCTTTAGTTCTGTGCAAAACAAAAACTTTTCTGTTCGTTAAAATCACTACAAAAGAGGAATTTCTTATTGCTTGTAGAATCTTATTTTAATTCTGTATGAATGTACATTGAAAGCTTTTTATATCCAAAAGTATGTCAACACTCAGCTGATCACATTTGTCTAGATTCAGTACATGGTTACAGATACAGTCTATGGTTATTCATTAATTTGTAGTCTGTAGGCAAGGTGGTGTTAGCATAGTTTTTAGACTAATGAAAGTACAGAAACCTACAGTATATTTATGAGGTATCTTATGAGATGTATAAACCTGAATACATCTAAACCATTAAATGGTGGTTTGAAAGCAATGTATATTATACATGGTTATCTTTTAACTGAGTCATTCAGTAGCTCACACACAGCAGAATTACTTATAATACGTACTGTACTTTAAGTAGAAATGAATCTTTGTTTTAGAGATGGATATGATCTATGATGTATATTCTTAATCTGCACTTATTTTTACATACTGTTACTTTGCACAATGTTATTAAAAAGTACCTTAACAAAATATGTTTCCTTTTGAAGTAAATTGTTTTGTTAAAGCAGACTTTGATACTTGTTAATTGGGTTCTCTTTCTGCCCAAGAGGGTGGGGAACTTATCCATTTAATATGATAACTTTTGATTAATTAGCTATTTTTTATACATGTAATAGTTATAATTCTAAACCTACAACCGCCTCCAGTCACTTTTAGCCGTGTTGACTGATGTGCCTTTGTAATCTTTTAATTCTCTCTGTGAAATTCTGCATAAAGGAGACAATTATTAATTTGAATGATCACATTTTATGAACACCAGTCTGTTGAATTTTCATGAAAGTAAATACAGTGACTAACAAATCTTTTTTAAAAGGTAAATTGTGTAGGAGCCTTCTTCGGGTTATGTACTCTGTATCCTATAAAATAATGGATTTGTTTTATTCTAGTATTTTATGCACATCTAACAGGCTAGGACTTAGTTCAAAAGCGGATTCAACCAATTCGTAACTTAATTCTAACAAGACACCTTCAGTGATTTTTTTTACATGGGTTTACAATCTGTTCTCTAATTTGCTAAAGTACAGTTTGCATTGCTAAAGGTTTTAATCTTTTATTAGACTAAATGGTAACATGAACAGTTTGGAACTTCTAGTGGTGATGGTGGTACTGGTGGTAAGTGAAATGAGTATGTTTGCACATGCAATTTCTTAGACAAATAGGAACTTACATCCATGACATACAGTACTTGAATGACATTGTCCCAAAAGGTGACAATCGACTAGTAAAGACTTCCTCTACTGCCTCTGCTTCTTTTCCCCCAAACAAACCTAATGTACAGTTAATGATCTTGATTTTGCCTTTGTCACAATCGTTACTCCTCCTCTTAAGGGCGCTCCAGCCCTTCCTTGTTCCGTCCCATTCCCCACACCTGTTTCTTATTCCAGCCCCTCTTTAGTTCCACCTTTAAAGCCAGACGCAGGCGATTGCTCGGGGCTTCTCATTGAATCCCGTTTCGTGAGAGCCTGGGGTCCTGCTGTGTCTGGCTCCGTTATGGTTTTAGTTTCCTGTTCCTGATTCCTTGTCCCGCTGGTGGACCCGACCCGGTTCTGGTTTTTAGTTACTTTGGATAGATACCCTGGTCTTGGACTTCGCCTCCCGTTTTGGATTTCCCTTTTGGATTTATGCTTGGATTGTTTGCCCCGGACTCACTTCCCCTGGACACCTGCTCACCTCGGACACGCCCCCTTGTCTCCTGTCCGACTCCTGCATGATATTTTTCCCTATTGTTTCTTCACCTTTCGGATCGTGTCGTCCGCATAGGGACCGGAAAGAACTGTTTCCTGACACCCTTTAGAGGATGTAGTGGTTGCCTTGGAGATAGGAGTTGAATCAGGCAATTGTTTCTCAAAATATATGTGGGATAAGAGTTTAAAGAAAGTGTTTTTTTGTCCAGTCTTCTACTTTTGTGAATATTTTAATATTCACTAAGCCTAATAATAGTTTTTAAGCTTAACAGGAAAAGCAATCTTGCCTATGCCTTAGCTGTAGAAGTGAAATACAATGGGTTAAACATAAACATACAGTAGCCTATAAGTGCTAATCAATGTCGGGATATACTGTACATTTAAAAATGGTGTCTGTTCTCAATACTCTGATGCAATGAAACATTGGTTTCTGAGAGGTATTTTTGCTTATTTCTTGATTTTGAGGGTTCACACATTTTTCTCTTGTTTTAATCAGTGAAAATTATGGTGATTGTTCTTAAATTGAGTAGAAAATAATTAGTTCCCTTTAAACAAGTCAAAACTGGTCATGGCACATGCAGAACTGGCACATGACTATGTAAACTCTGTAACGTCATATACAGGTCCTCATCACTGTTTGTACTTCCTGAACTGTTTGGAAAGCTGTTCTGTCTCTTAATGTATGTTTCACAAGTCACATTGATTATGTACAGTACAGTATATCCCCTGTTTCAAGTCACTTTGCAATGCAGATTTAATTAACTTTGCAGTTTACATCAAAATACGTAGACATAAGAATTCTTTTTTTTTATTCTTCTCCCGAGTATGAATTGTAACATTAAGTAAATCTTCCCTTTAAAACTAAGACAAAAAAATCTTAGAATACATTTTCAAAGGGGATTGTACAGTACTGTATATGTAACTATTCAGTGTTAATACAGTTTATGCTGTTAAATAATGTTTAAGAATGGATATACTGTATGAACAATTTGAAATACAGTGCTGAAAAAGTTTGTGAATCCACCAGGCTGGTTGGTATTATCCTATTTTCTCATACTGAAACTCAATTAGATCTTAATGAAAGTCTTAAAAAATTAAAAAATTTAAAAGTATAGCACAAAGACACAAAATATATTTTGATTAATTTGGAAACTATCCAAGGGTAAAAATGCTTGTGACCTCATATGAATTAGTACGGTATGTGAACCTTTGAATTCAGTATCCGGTGCCACCTGCTTTAGCAGCAATGACTTTAGATGGTTCCTGTAACTTTTCATTAGACCCCCACAAATTATTCCCAATTTGGGAACATGGTTCAGTGGCCATTTTAGTTTTAGTGAGAAAAAACAAATTAATATTAGAATGTGTAAACTTGTTCTGTCATTGATACTCCATAGACCAAAGAAGTTGAAGGTTGGTAGTTTACATACTGTATAGTGCATTAGATCATCATTGTACAGTGTCCAAACCTAATGAAACTTTATGTACTCTCAAAATTCATATGACTTTAAAGTGAATGTGAAAATTAAGCTACAGTTATTGCTCACATGATTTGGTCAAATGAATTTTCACAATTCTCCTTTGAAAACAGTGAAAGTGTTATCTTGTCCAAACTTTAGACATCTTCAGGACAAGTTGATTAGTCACGTGGTTTGGCTGCCATAAAGGATGAAAAATAGGTTGAAAAATAATTCAAACTGTCTTCCCAATATGCACTTGGCAAGTTGGTATTTGGTGTAAGTAAACAGGTTTTCTCAAAGTTGTTCAATTAAGAACCATGTTCTCTAGGAACCAATAGAATTTCCAGTGTGCTACAATATATACAGAAATTGTGTACTGTATGTTGCAGCATACAGTATATAGTAGTGGATATAGTAGAATGTTTTATGGTCATAAATAATCACAGAGAAATCAGTATTTTATCAACTGTGGAAAATACAGCTCACAGCTTAATAAGATGATCATTCACGTGATTTGGTGAGCACATAAGACTTCTGCCTTTTCTTTATAGTCAAATGGGAAATTAACTCCTTATTAAGTGCAGATAAGGTTACAGTTGTGTTTACTATGGAACACGTTCTTTCTGTTCTAGCAAAACATGTCCATGACCTCTGACTTTTCCTGAAAGTCACAGACAAAATGGTCTGTTAGTTCCTTACAAACATCCATCCAATTGGGTGTAAACGTTTCAAGTGTAAACGTTTTGACAATAGAATGGATGAACCTGATTTTAACATTGGTAAAATAATTATAAATCAATATAAATCTGATCTGTTTATATCAAAAGGTAGGCTGTGTTTAATGATGCAGACAGGATCTTAAGTGTACTCTCCAGTAATTCACCCTACATTCAGCCTTAAGAAGTCCCTCCCCACATACTTCCTTCATGTTAAATCCCCTTTCTTCCATTGATTGTAAGATCCACTGGGATCTGCAGTGAGAAAGCAGGCTTATCTAACAAATCCTTTAAAGGGTGTTGGAAAAAGTCTTCTTCTGCATTAAACTGGTCAATGGTAATGCCCTTCTGAACTGATATAAAGCATTTTATGCAAGTATGTGAGGTACTCCACAAGTATTGATTTTGCTTACAAATAGCACATACTGTATAAAAGCAAGATAATAGAAATGTGACTAAATTTGTTTTCCACAGGAAAGGGTTACTTAAACAATCGTGTGTTTTTATTTTTTCACTCTTTACTTTTGTTTTTTGTTTTGTGGAGAATAGGATGTAAAGTAGCAAAAACGATTCCTATTTCAAGCTTTAAAACAACAAAACGTGAAAACTGTGCAAGAATCTGAATATTTTTGAAGGGTACTGTAAATATTTATAACTTTGTTCATTTGAGAAAAGAAGAGGGGTTAGCCCTTTTATTCTGCAAAGTAGTGGGATGTTTTTGTATTAATGATGTCTTCTTTTGTTGCTTTTCTGAAAAGGGCCTGATCCATCACTTTGTGTGATGAATTATACTGATGATACATTTTCTTTGCTGTACCTCCTACTCACACAAGTAGACATTTTAGTTGTATCTACACATCAAGGCTCCAGGTCTGTACGCTACACAATAGGGGTAAAATTACTACAATTTATGACACTTACAATTCATTTGTCCTGCTTTTTATTCTTTTGCAGTGCAGCATTCTCTAATACCTAAGCATCCATGTCTACTGAACTCTGTGTTTAACCTGAAATACATCTTCAAGCGGTCTTATCTGTCTTCTAAAGATAGATATCAAAAGAACAGAATGAATAAGAGAGGATCTAATAGTGATGTCGTGGGTGAATTCATTATATTCTGTCCTCCCAATAATTATTCTTTGTCCAACCATGTTTGCAAATGTACTGTACTTCTCCAAGTCCACTTCACCCATGGCTCTGGGAATCACCACCACAGTGGCTCTGCCATTCTCTGAGAAACAGAGTGCCAATCGGTGTCTGGCACTTGACATGCTAGACAACTTACAAAGCTGTTGCTCTGAGTGCAGAGAATATGGTAAATTAAGGTGTGATTCAGATACACATTCAAGTCAGGCTCTGGCTACAAACCCCACCATATTTAAATACAGTAGGTAATCCTGGAGTAGAAGTAACAGAACTGCACCAAAACGCCAAGCACACAAGGGAGAATACATATGAATTGTCCTTATCTGGTATTCTGGGCTTCTGCTGCAGACAAAACCTGATGTATTTTATTCAGAGCTTGCAGAAGCACAAGGAATGTGAATGATTCCACTTACTACCCATATTTTGTTCATGTACTCTATTTACTCCATCATAAATGTAAGAGGGGGTTCCTGAGTTCCTCCACACATAAAGCTGCTCACTTCGAGCAAAGGATGAGCAATATAAACATCAGAAGTTTGAGTCTGGATCAAGTCACATGCACACAATTGGCAGACTTGCAATGACATTGTTGGGAGATGCACTGCTCCTCTAAAACTGGCTAACTGTCTATTAGGGCACTAAGGAACTTACTAACTGAAGCAGTAAGGATCTGCAGCTAAAATGAATGTCTTACAGGTGCCTTTGATGTGAATTGCAATTGTATTTTGGGTGAGTATAAGATGGAAAAAAATAATAATTGCTAAGAAAAAATATGATTTTGGATAATGCTTACATGTTGTATTGCAATCACTTTCAAATTATGGCCAGAGTTTTCTTTGAAGCAGTAGTAATTTATCGTTATCTTGTGGCTTTCCTTATTCCATCTCCAAGGGGAGATGGGATTTGATTATTTAAAGTTGCAAGAACATCCAGTACTGTATACGTTTATTGCTTATGTATTATGTAACTTTGAACTCTGTCAATGTAATCATTTAACTACAGTACATAAATATAATATATATATATATTCTGTTCTGTAAGTCTCTTCTGTACAGTATATCGTTAAAAGGTAGAGCTACTCACCCCTAAGTAGAAATACAAGTCTAATGTATTACACTTCTAGAAATAATATTAATTATCTAATGGCAACTGTGCAATTGAGGACTTTATCAGTATCATCAGCTACAGAGAATTCTTATATTATTTGAATATAAGTGAGACCCATCTGATAAAGCACCAGTCATAAAAATTATGTGCATTAACCAACTAAGTATTCCATTATCAAACTGCTCCATATTGATGTGTAAAAATAATGCACTTATTTATAATCTCGTTAAATGAAAACCTGCAAGTGAAAATATTTCACTTAGAAATGTGTTCCCATTAAAAATAATAATCCTAGACGTTCTGATGAGGAATGTGGGTCATTGTTCTCTGGTGTTTCTGTTAATATAATGAGGCTTTGTTTTAATTTGAAAGGACTTTGGGCTGATTATGGTTTTGAGACTCTCCTGTGCCAGGAAAAGACAGACTACCGATGGAAAATAACAATGACAAAATCACCCTGTGTCTGCTTGATGAACTTTCTGCTACAGATGCTATTATGTTGCTGTCACCTGCTTTTTCTGGTGTCATTCTCAATTGGATGGTGAAACAATAGTGAGGTAAAGTCACTGGCAAATGGGAAAAACTTTAAAGAATATAGGGTCTGTCATGTAACACATTCAATTTTAAAAGGTAGCATTTTAGCTAAACCCATTTAAGCCGTATGCCAGACTAGACTGGGCATGAACACAAGCTTTATATCAAATGTCAATGGTACAAAATATGTTAGATATGCAAAATAGGCAACATCTCTAAAATTATAGAAAAATGTAAATGCAGTTCTTATTGATATTTCAAGTGTACTTTTACAAATTAACATGGCTAGCTCTCCTGCTAAATTATAAGACATACGTGTATATCAAAACCAAAAAAGAAAACTAATGCATATCCACATTCATGAAACACCCTTATTTCACAAAACACGTAGTCTTGCCTGGATTTTCTTCTAAAAGTCTTGATATACTGAATGCATCACAACATATTACCAAAATTGCTAATCATTATTCAAATGTTGTGTTAATTTAGTTCTTATCTGAGCACTCTGCCTCTTACATAAAAATAATATTGGAATATTGCATATTAATATTACAATTACATATTCAAAGGTACATTCAACAAAATTAGTGAGTCACATTTTCAAAATGTAGTAATTTGTGTCGTAATGTGACAAATAAATATTACTTCAATGAGACCAGAAGAATCTGTATCGTTTATCTTTGTTCTTACAATACATTTAAGATGTATTCAGAGTGCAAATGTTCTTAAAGTTACTTGAAATCACATCTGATCAAGTATAACAGTAGCATAAAACAGCAATATAACCACATAAACAGGAAGTACAGGGCTTATATGTGTCATGTTGCTAAGGAGTTTCAACTTGACAGGAAGTAGTAACGTAAGGGTAAATTTAGTAAATGGGGGTCAGTCATGAGATGTGGACTCCGAAAGAAACACATGAAAATATGTACAGTATCTAAAGCAGTAATCTGACAATACCAATCAGTCTTATTCTAAAATTACTGTGAATTACTAATGTGTGTTACAGAGCATCCTTTTGGCAGCATGCCCCTAACATTTCGTGACCATTTTTAGAAATTCAAATATTAAATAAGTTTCAATAAACCTTTCAGTAGGGATTATAAAAATTTTAATGAAACATTTGATCTAAAAAGTAGAAGGAACTTCTAAATGAGTTTCAAAAATCTTTTTATCAAGTGTTTGAAATCTTTCATGTTTTGTTTTTGTATGGTACAGTCACAAGTCATTTATTAACTGACACTAGTTAGACATCCTCCTACTATATTAGACAGCCACAAACAATGTTTGCTGGTTGCAATCAAGCAATGTCTGGTCCTAGAAGTCTCCAGATCATAATCTTCATGTTAATTCTCAAAAGTTAAATCTGTAAATTTAGACAATTTCATAATGAAAACTACGGCCTTTATACTTTGCCTTTATAGCTTTTTTAAAGCCTTCATTTAGTTAAATTAGTAATTTGGTGTGGAACATAAGACTTGAGGAGTTAACTCAGTAACCCAACAACTCCTAAAAAGAACCAGTTTCAGTGTTTTCTTCTAATCTCATGTTTTGCCACTCCAGATGGCCAACTGTTAAAAACCTCAAAATCTTACATTCAAAAATTTCGTTACTCCTGCTACATACTATACTGAAAAAAGAATAAAGTAAAAATGACCAGTAACCTGCTGGACAATAGAGAATCTAGCCAGACCAAAACTGTTATTTTGTTCTGTATATTTTGTATTTGTGGTATAATTTCAAAAAAGTTAAAATTATATGTTTTGATATGGGGTTCTGTTTCTTTAAATGCATTACTCCTTTGTAAGAGGTATAGGCAGGAGGCAGAAAGTCTTAGTATTCCCTTGCAGTTACTAAGGTGTGCCTGATGATCAAATTCACTCTTCTTTTTTTTCACACTTAAGGAGGAATTAAGCCTGAATAAAGACAGATTTATATTGCAGGCTGTCTAGTTCATTTTGTTTTGTTAAATCAGAAGCATTCTACTGAATGTTCATTATTGTATGGCTCCAGCCACAGCCTTTTCAATCAATGTTACAAAGCACATTGTAAATACATACAGTACAGTAGTTATTTTTACATGTTTTGTTTCATTTAAGGGTGTTTATAAAGAGTTTTGAATGCCATCTCATTACAAGCATGCTATTATTCTGTGTGTTTGGATTAAATGTGCAAAATGCATTATAGTGAACCACTGTGTCCTACACTGTGCTGTCTGGCATTTTTCTGTCCTTTCACATCGATTTAAGGTTGGGACAGTGATTGGGTTTTGATCTGAAACTTTATAAAACTTATTTTTGTTAAATACTGTACTGTTACATTATTGCTTTGATTCATAGAAACATACATAAAGATTGAGAACGAATTAAATATTTCCTGTTTGGTTCTGCTGTTGGAATATTTCCCAAGATACAATCTTCTGTATAATTTAATTATCTACAGTAAATCTGGTGTAAAACAAAAGTCAAGAAAAGAAGATGGGTACTCTGGATATCTCTTTGATTGTTTTAGAAAGTTTGTACAATATGTAATTTGTTCTGGTATAAAGCATAATGATTAGCAATACTAAGAGACAAATTGGTTGTACTGTAAGTGTAGTGTGACCTTTCTTGATTTTCAGTGTGTTTTATTTGAGGTTAATGTGTAGACTGGAATTACTGTCAATCCGTGATCTAAATTAAAGCTTGTCAACCTCTTCTTTGTTCCTTATTTTTATGATTACAGAGATTTTGAATGTGGGATTCACTTTAACAGGGTGCGAAAGAATCTATGTCTTCATGGTTAGCTACAGTATTTTGCTTTCTTTCATTTACCTGAGCTAAAGAAGCAGCTCCACGAAGACCCACTGTATATACAGTACAATACATTTTCACATACTGTGCAGTGGTAGTAAAGTATGGCTCTGTCAGCTGAATGCAGCAAATATCTAAGTGGCTGTTATTAAAACATCTATGAAAACTGTTATGGAATAGAACAGGATAAATGTTTGTCCTAAACTTGAAAAACCATATCCTCTCAGTTCAGAATTTAAGGAGTATGTCTAGGCATCCATACATCAAATGGTTTATTCCAGTGTCTGTTTCTCAACTGCTCTGGTTTAATTGGTTATTTTAATTTGAATGAAAATGGTGACTTTCACAGAAGATTTTATATAGTTAACTACACATACAATCTGCTTTGCCGGCAGCTACAGTATATCACCCTGCAGCTCTCAACTGGCTACCCACTGAAGCTAAAGAGGATTGAGCCTGGTCAGTACCTGGATGGGAGAGCTAAGGTTGCTGCTGGAAGTGGTGTTAGTGGGACCAGCAGGGGGCCCCACCTGTGGTCTGTGTGGGTCCTAATGCCCCAGTATACTACACTACACTGTAGTGGACGCCATTTTCCGGATGAGACGTTAAACCGAGGTCCTGATTCTCAGTGGTCATTAAAGATCCCCGGGTGTTTCTCGATTAGAGTAGGGAGGAATCCTGGTTTCTGGGCCAAATTTTCCCCCTTGGCTTTTGCCGTGGCCTCCAAATTCTCCCCATGTATGATTGGCTTCCACTTGCCCTGCAATGGACTGTTGCCCCGTCCAGGGTGTACCCTGCCTTGCGCTTGGTGCTTGCTGGGTAGGCCCAAACTTTCCCATGACACCTTATGTTATAAAACAGTTTGGCAAATGACATGACAGTCTGCTTTATTTTGTACCTCAGACATTTACTATGGGTTGTTTTGTTTAAAAAATAAAAATTGCCTTTTCCATTCAGGATACCCAGTACAAGTAGTGACTGAACCTCTCCAGATAATCTAAGACCATAGTTATGTGCAAACGTTTTGTGGAATATAAATTACCCTAATGAGTGTGATATTATAGAGGCAGTCCATGAGCCTTGCTCTCACTCTACTGATCTGTTGCAATAATAATTGAAATAATAATAATTTTGCATTTAATTTATTATGTGAATTTAAAAATGTTAGGGTGAACTCTTGTTTTGAAATACAAAAGAATTGGGTACATGGTGTAAACAGGTCAGTCAGTTAGATACTGGAGCAGATTAACTTTTGCCATTAAAGAGATTCAGACAAATCTAGACTAAATATAATGGACCCTGTTTACTCTGTTATAGTCACAGACTGTGAGCCAAATTATAGTAGTTACCACTTCTTTTGAAAGACTTGTATGCAAATGGTCAACGAGAGCTACCCCTGTGAGAGCCAACAAGGAGAACTCCTTGCTCCTAGAAAGCAGTTGCATTTAAACAACTGCAAAGACAAGGAAGCAGGGCAGCAGAAAAATGCATGTCTCACTATGTATGGTAAACTGAATATTGCAAAATATTGCTGATGGGCAGCTAAATGTTAGACCCTCAAAACATAATGTTTCAGGGTTTATTTATGAAAAAGCGACAGTATCAGACATTTAAAAGATAGACAAGATCCTAATAATGCTATTTCAATAAAGAAAGAACACTACTTGATATGTTTGGCTTTAACCAATCTGACTTGAGCGAAGACCACCTGTCTGTATGGATAATGAAACCGGATGCCTTCACCAATAAACCAAAGGATGTTTGGTAATTTGGTAATGTGTTCTGGGGATGGTGGAGAGGTGTAAGAGTGACAAACGGTGGAATTAATGTTCAAAAGGCATGCATGTATGGCCTACAGGGCAGATTATTACCAGAAATTGGATATTTGATATCCCTCCAAATCTTTCGTTGGTGAAAACCAAGTAAGATGCATTGAAAAGTATTTTGGAAAACCATTGATCAATTTTTTTCAAAAACGGTCCTCTCATGACAGTAGCAGAAATTGTACATCTTCACTTTTGTCCTATTTTGTTTAGCAATGTACAGTAAATACTCAATCAATTTATCATCCAAGATCTTTTTTCATAATACAATACATACACTAATTCTTCTTATTTAATAAAAGGTCTCAAGAGCCTGTTCAGAAGAGGTATTTTTTAACAGAATGTTGCTAGTCCACACAAATCCTTTCTGAGAAGAAATAATAGTTTTTTTTGTAAAACTGTGTTGGTAAAATGGAAGGAGTCAAAATCAACTGATGTTACTTTTAGAATTGAAGAATAGATATTTGTGATAAAAAGCCAGATCGTTATAATACCTTACATATGTAATATCTAGAACTATCAACACATTATTTCTAGTAGGGGGAAACGCGACATATTGCTCTTGGGGTGACAAAAACTACAAAGTCCCCATAGCTGCACTTGAGTGCATATAGAATTAATCGGTTTCATTTTATTTATTTCAAAGATATCTCTTGTTTTGCACAGACGGGAAAAGATAAGCTGCTGATGTGCCTGGATAGTGAAACAGACAGAGGGAAATCCTTTTAGTTTGAAGCTCCCCTGGGTACAGGCTCTCAAGATGAGTTAGTGTTTGTGTGATAAATCACATCTCTGACCCCCTTCGCATGCACAACACAAGGCATCAGCTTTATCTTTACCACCAGGAGATGTACACTAAAGTGTGGTAAAGATATGAGACTCGTATTTTATTTGCAAATAGAAGACTAATAGCTCTGTCGCTTAATACAAGTAAAGGGAGCTTTCACTGCTGATGTCATTTCAGCATGGAGTCTCTGTGACATTTCAAAAAGCTGTTGCAATGACATCCCTTATCCATCATTTTAGGAATTCTGCAATCCACTAGAGGTGACATTTAGATAGCTGGTTAAGTAGTGTATGTACATCTTGATTTTGCACAGTTGGTACATACAGTATTAGAAATGACTCAAAGTACTGTAAATTCAACTTACTGTTAGTCCTGTAAATACAGTTTCCCGCCTATTACAAGAACTCACTAAAGTGAATAATCTTTGTACACTAGACCACATATTTAATTAGTTGTTTTTTTTCTTTCTGTTTTTTACATTCAGGATGCATCACAGAGAGACTGAAGCTAAGCTATTAAGAAAGAGTAATATATATCATAGCATGCAAATGTAGAAATCTTCTAAAATAATTTATAAAACCTTTAAATACTTCAGTACATGCATGATTGAAATTTAATCTAAAGGAGTGCCAAATCAAGTAATTGAATATTAACATTTGGACCCATTTTGTTGCATCGAGTGTTGACTGTTAATTGTTGCATCGAATCTTGATTTATATCTAAACCTTAAACTACTAGTTAATGGAAAAAAAATATAAATTGATCCAAAAGGGAAAATTAACAACTAAGACAGCCACATCATACAATACTACTTTTGAAATACAGGAATGTTTGTTCAAATTCAAAAAAAAGAAGAGGCCAGACACTTATCTACACAAACCTTTAAAGCCATTGATAATTACCCATACACTGTAGCAGCATAAAAAGATATTGACAACATTGTCACCTAAAATCTGGACTGTTCAGTAATCATCTGTCGTTTCAAATGAAGCTCAATCAGAACCAGCAATAAGGCATTAGAAATTGGACTTGATAACAGATACAGTATCAGTGGTAACACTGGAAAGTTTCAAATTAAAGTTGTAAATGGCTTACCAGCAACATTCTTGAGACCAGAACGATGAACAAATAATAAAGATAAGAATGCATACTTAACCCATCTAAACATGCACTGCCTAGTGACTAGACTGATACTGTTGCTATCTGATAAAAAGTAAGTAATTTTTATTCGTACATATATCATATGCTTCATATGTTTCATGCTTCATTAAGAACAACATTTTGTCTAGAGATAAAGCCCTTGCTAAGCATTTGATGTGCTAAAGTAAAAGTTACAATAGAAACAACTGAAATGATTAATTATGGATTTGAATGAAAAAGATTCTGTGTAAAAGGCAATGGGCAGATAATAATAATAATAATAATAATTGCTTACACTTATATAGCGCTTTTCTGGACACTCCACTCAAAGCGCTTTACAGGTAATGGGGACTCCCCTCCACCACCACCAACACCAACAGATAAACTTGTTACTTGCCATGCAACCTTGTGGTAGTGTATCGTTAACTAAAGAAGAAAATGAAGTTTACTTAAGTGAGACTGACATTTAAGGGGAGAGGTTCTTTTGATTTTAATTAAGAATGAATTAGCAGGAAGCATTTCATTACAGGTGGCTGCAAGTAAGTCCAGCTGATTGCAGATGGGAAAACCCCAAGTCTCAAGTATCACTGGTTGAAAGTCAATAAAAATGAATAATTTGAGCAGACAGAAATTTACTTCCTTTCGTCTACATTACTTGAGTAATTACCATTACCTAGCTGAACATCTTGTCACTGATTTGAATAAATTAATGCTTGTAGCTCAGATAACGTAGGGGTGGGCAGCCCTGGTCCTGGAGGGCTGGTACAGTATGTCTGCAGGTCTTTTCAAGGCACGGGGACCCTAAGAGTAAAGAGGCTGTTAAATTGGTCCCATGGAGTCAATAATAAGCTGATTAAGGTTTTTAAGAGCTGAGTTGGAATGTACTGTAAACATGCGTACACACAGGCCCTGTAAAGTGCTGTAAATATTATTCCAGGTGGAAAATGCATGGATGTTTAATGTAAGTGTTTCACATTACTATGAATTTAGTTGTGATTTACCATGTGTAGAAAGCAAAGTCTGTTTTAAACAGTATTACTGTATATTCAGTATGTAGTATCACATCATTAAGTATGGTGATACAGTATCTCACTCACAGCCATAAAATAATAAGGCATGACTTTGTCTACTGTATATAGTGTTGCCTCATTTCATATCACGTAATTTATTTAATGTATGAGGTCTTTATTAAGTGTGAAGATTTGGTATGTAATGTCTAAAAGTTTTCATTTTTGCATTATTTTGTTCATAGCTGTTACTTATTGGAAGATATTGCACACAGAGCTTATTATTATTCTGTAGTTTTGTTCTTATAAATGATCAACAACGTTTAAATAACCTAATTCAAAATATAGGGCTATTTTATGGAATGCCAGAAATGGATATTACTCCAAATTCATTGGTAATGAACAATGTACTCTAAGGGATCTTTTTAGAATTATAAAACAAGTCATCTGCTCATGCTTCAAAAGCATTGACTAGAATTTGTGATGACTTTATATTTATTTATATAATGTTTTTTCAGGAAAGATGTCTGCCACTAGGTTAAATATTTCTGTTCTACAAATGAAGGAAATTAGAAACCTGTTGAATCCTTCATCCTTCATTGTTTGATTTGTTTCTTTAAAGATGTCACACAATCTAAGGCACAAATACTGTAGCTGATATTTAAAATAAAACCCATTGCTTTTTGCTTTGATCCTTTTCTCAAATCTGTGTTATTTTCATGATCTAAAACTAGCTAAAGCTCTCTTTTTTGGTGAAGTGATAAATATTTATTTGCACCTTAAAACTGGCTGCTGTAAAACAATTAGGAAGGAAACCATCCATAGATCAAAGAATAGTATTTGAAAAGAAATGAAAAATATTTAGGTTTCTGATGGATTTGTTCAGGGATGATGATTTCTTCGCCGTTGTTCAAAGTGCAGTCTTTCACAGTGTTGATCTCAACATCTTCCTTAAAATCTTCAAAGATCCAGCTGGTATAACACCATTCTCCACCAATTGCTGAGTCTTGTTTGTGCAGTAGGTCACAGTGATGCTTGGTTCTGTACTTCTCCCATGCTTTTGGCTGTCATTTTTATGCAAACAGCACTCAAATTTACATTACATTCTAATTATGATACTTCTGACTGTGAATGAACTATCAATTGAAGGATTCCAGTTTTTGAAAAGTTTATTGTATTCTTATGAAATCTAGAATCACAATCTCATTAAATGGTATCACCACTGTTGAAGTCACTGCACTGGTTACCTGTAAAATTTAGAATCTAAGTTATTACTTTTAGCATATGGCACTTTAGAGACACTTGCCCCACTGTATCTGGAGGATCTTTTGCAACCTTATACTCCCTGTTTTATTCCTACTGTATATTCAGGACATTGTGTTCTTCTGTTCAAATGAGGTTGAAAGCTATAGTTGACTGGGTTGTCTATGCACCTAATCTGTGACATTCTTAGCCTCTAATCATGAGATTCTCCAAGTCTGAACATATTTTTAAAACCCATCTAAGGGCTTTAGTTAAAGCATATTCTTTTAACTATGTTACACTGTTTTATTTTTTTTCCATTTAATTTCAATAGGTAGTACAATTATTTTCTTTTCAGTGCCACTAGATGGAATGGGGATTTATAAATACAATTTGATTGATAATCAATCAAATTGATAATGTTGAAAATTAATTCTAAAAACATTGGATATAGAGGCAGTAGTATGTAGTCAAAGTACACATTTTTTACATGGTTTTGGGTGTAGGTGGGGTTTGGCATGTTACATTGATCCACATCCTAGTACCATTCTTAAAACTGTTTTAATTAAAAAGGATGCATCATAATGTACCCTGGGTACATTTTAATTAAATATCATTGCGCAACATTGAGTGTTCCAGTTTTTCTGTTTCCCTAAATATGTCCTCACATCAGTTAAAAGTGCTGCATTTTAAAGTAAACATTTGTTTTGTTAGGCATCGTCCCAATTAATTCAATATTTTTTTTATTGTTCCACCAGTTGGAAATGAAGTGAAGTGAATACTGTGTGAAGTATAGTGAGTGTCTTTCTTCTACACTGCATTTCATTATCACAGTATGACAACTGTTGACGAGACAATGTCAATTCACCTGGAGGCGGGATTGTTGTAGTAGATTTATTGTATACTGTACCTACAATTGAATAGTGTGACGTCAGGTTACCATGGAATTGTAACCACAGCAGCAGGTCTTTTCAATAAGCAAATGAGTGATAGACAACTTAAGCTGTAAAGCATAATGTAAAAGTACTCTTTTCTGTCGTAAGTCATAGGAACAAATTGGATTGCTACGAACAGATGATGGCGTGCTTTTTTTTTAAAAAAAGGCTATGATAATGTTACAGTTCCATATGCAGTAAGTCCACCATGCTGTATATATTCATATACTGTACGTTAACATAAAAGTAGTCTTTAGTTTTTTCTTTTTATTTTTATACTCCATTGCCACTCAGCCTGAATTAAAAAAAGACAATGAAATAACAGCTGGGGCAGTAGAGGTAGGCAATTTTTTTATTAAAGTGGTGACAGAGATTTTTTTTTTCTTTCACTTGTAAGCATGCCCAGTGAATTGATTTATTGCCTTTCATTTTCTGTTATTAGAGATTCATAAGGATGCTGCTAATTTGCTACCAGAGGACAGGTTAGTGTAAAGATTGAAGAGCTCTTCTGCGGCGTGTTGTTTACATTTTGAAATTCAACAGCTCTACAGTCCCTAGTCAGTAAAGACAGCAATTTGATCCTGATTGGCAAAATCAGCCCTGTGGCACACTACTAAAAAATGCCCATTATCATTTATTAAGCAGGTGTTGAAATTTATTGCTCTTTTATCATGATGCAGATTTGCGGCACATTAGGCAATCCATTTTTCAATTTAGTGTACTGCCTGTGATAAATTAACAGATGTCGATTGATTTTCCTCCTCTACAGTTGTGCGCCTTGTTTACACCTGACAGCCCGAACTTTATAGCTGAGTAGTTATTTGAAGTTACAGACATTATAATTAGCAATTTTTTAATTAGACTGACAATTACCAGGAGATTTACTAAACCGCTAATTTGACATGTCTCCCTCGCTGTGTTTCTTTGTTAACCACTACTTGAGTGATTCCATTCAACCAGACCACAGTATCTGAATAAAATCAATCTTTAGAGACTTCTACCCCAAGGGTGGCTGACCATTTATTGGACGCCTTCAATAAAAAATGCATTATTGTACACACTACCTTACATCACACACTCTGGGGAACATTTTAAATCCAACACAATACTTAACTTTTGGTCAATTTAAACTCACTGTAACTGTGAGCCTGAGGTCCATATCTGCTTATCATGTTGAGTGGATGCTTGCTGTACTGTATGTCTTTTGCTGTGTTGAGATATTTTATGATTAATTCATATAAAGTTTTTTATCTCTTCTTGCTTAATCAAACCTACTGAATTGTCATTGTTAAACGTAAACATCATCATCATAATTTTAACAACATATTCTTTTTTATAGCAAAGTGTTATAAGACCTGGGGGACAATCAAACTTACATTTTCCAATGACCCAGCTCTTGAGGGATGAACTAAAATACTGTACAATATATTTCCTTTTATTATTCATGCTAAGCTTCAGTATTTGTAAGCCAGTATAATTATAATTTGAAATGCCAATGTGGCTAGTATTCAGCTAAATAAAGTCCTTCTCATTTCAGCCATTTCTACTAAGATCAATACGCTGCATGTTAGAATTCCCCATCTTTAACCACAAAACCACACGAAGCTGACATGATTGTTTCACCCATATGCTCTTGTCAGCAAGTGTCACAATAAGAGATGATAAAGATGTACAGGTATCAGAATTTGCAGTATATCCTGGCAAAGCTTCATCTTACATTCATAACCGATTTAAATCGCACAAATTGTGCCTCACATAAATATCTTAACAGTAGTGATACAATGAACAGTTTAAAGCCAAATTAAATTGTCACAATTTTGTGATGTGATTCATGGAACTGTAGTTCTATGTGCGCAATTCTACAGCTAAAACAAGACAACTGTGTCTGTTTTATACACAGAGTATATAAATAATCTACTTTTCAGTCTAAGAAATTGTGAATCAATGGGTCTAATTTATCATTTACTACTCACATTTAATTTTTCATTCACAAATTGTAATTATTTTCTCATGTGTAATTTCATGAATGCTATTGTTATGGTTAAGTCTTGAAACGTGATCATTTACCCAAGCTTTCCAAGGAAAGGTGTATTTTCTGAATCAGTGTTTAAGGAGGTTTTGCTTAGCCCCATCTCTAAAGCTTCTGTTTGTCAGGAAAGACCAAATAAATAGTATTAAATAACATGGAAAATGTATTTTCTGTCTCTTTCTGTATTTATGACTAACTTGGTGACAGGCAGGGTTGGTTCGTGACGCCTGAAACTGGGACAGCTTACAGCTGCTTTCAATTGTCAAGGGACCTACAGATTGTATGCCACCGTATTTCATTGTCAAGAAATTAAAAAAATTCTGGATGTAGCTCATATGTCACCTGATGGCAAGACAAAACAACAGCAACTATCTTTTCATTATTAAATTACGATACATTTTGGCAGTATTGCTGAAATTATCCGTAAGGAAAAGGTGTTTTTTCTGTAATGAAACTGCATGTTGACCTCTGTCATGTTGTTCAAATTGGAAACATGAAAAACAGATTTCCACACTTGTTTTGAAGTACTGTGATAAAAGACAAGATGTGTGTTCTCCGTTTTTAGCTTTTTTTTCCTTCTGTAACATGTCATGTCATTGAATCATGTTATGTTCATTCACAATTTTCACAATGGTTCGGTCTCTACATTTTTTCTTCCAAAAAGAAAACGAAAACAAGAACTGCCTATTGGGGTAATTAAAAAGTATTAAAAGTTATTTTAAACTCCAACCAATTTTTGTTTTAATTTTGTTAAGGCATCTCAAAGAGTTTTTAAAGAAACATAAAAAATCCTTTCTAGGCAAAATTGGTTTTACTTTAAATTACTTTTAATAATAATAATGTTAATAATGTTAATATTTTTAGTAAAATAACCTTTATTATTTCCAATAATAGTGAGCTCCAGTTTGGAATTGTGTTATTATATTATATATCAACCACTGAGGTTGATTGATTTCAACTGCTGTGCTTTTTCAAGTCCCATATTCTAAATTCTTAAATAGGATGAAGTCAGGTTTATTTTGAGATCGTTATTATTTTACAAATTATTATTTGTAAATGTCTTTGACAAACATGTCTGAAAGTCATGGTGAACACATGGTGAATTCAAGTAATGTACCTACTTAGGCAACAAATACTTAAAGGGGAACAGCAGTTCTACTTTCTCAGACCAGCTCTTAAACCTCTGTAACAAAGAAATGCATTGTTGGTACAGAAAGATTTTACAAATTCCAAATTAAGCACAAAATCATGACTTTGTGAAATTACTGTGAGTTGCCATGTTGTCTGTTGTCGCAAACCCCTGGTCTCTCCAGGCGAGAGCAAGAGTTTGCACAAGTTGCGACATGAACCAGCCCTTCCTGCTCAATAGTCACTTTAATGACTAAAGTAATGTGATTAAGGAGCAAATAAGTTGTGCAGCAGTCATTTCACCACAGTTCCAACATGATCTGCATGCAAAATTAACAAGACAGTTGCAAACTGTCTCGATCTCGAGAGCAATATTTCTATTGGATTAAAAGTGATGTGCTGTATTCAAGAGCCTGCTTTTTTATAAAGTAATAGGGCCACATCACGTCACTGGAGGTTTTGTTGCCTTATTCTGAATAGTAGAATATGAAGCAGTGCATACCTGGAAATTATGTCTATTTTGACATGTACTGTAGATTGGAGTTTTCACACACTACTCTACACACTTTGCTTTCATTGTGGTTTGAAATGCACTCATCAGTGTTGATTCTTTCTTACTCCAAAATATAAAAATAGGGTTGCAGTTCTCCTTTAGTAGGTACAGGACTTGAATTCTAGAAGACTAAAGGTAGACTAGACTAGAAAAGATGTTGTGCTGTCCATGAATCACAGGAATGTTCCTTTATTAATTGAGTTGCTACTATACATCAGCAACAGTATTTTACAGTGATTCATATATGCATTTTCTCAGCCCTTCGCACATAGCTAAAGGTGCTCAATTTAGTTATGATCCAATGAAACTGCAGGTCAAATACCAGATTTCAGTGCCAGTTTGATACACGAAGACTTGAATAACCATTGCTGTCTGGGTACACGTATCATCATGTGGAAAGATTACTGGATCAGATCAGCATTTGTGTTTCTGTGACAACAGGTGGAGCACAGATATTAAAATGTGGCCAGCATATTGATTATGAGAGATTATCATCAATAACCATAAGTAGACTCCTGAACCTGGTGTGTGGTCTCCTAAACCATTAGGCCACTGTTATCAAAATTATAATGTTTCTTCACTGACGGACCTCAGAAAACTTGTTATAGTTTCTCTTGAATAAATCTGCTCTACCACTAACAAATCAGACAAAATCAGCTCATCTGAAAATAATTGAATTTTCCCCAATATTCATGCGATTGCAGTTTATTCATTCATACTAAATATGCAACTTGCAGTCGTACAAGCCTGTGATACTGGATCATGACACGTTCCTTCCAGGGGCAGCTCTGATGGCTACTCGTGAATCTGAGCTCTGAATGAGGTATTTGCAATCAACTGTTTGAGTCTGACATGAAACTTATTGCATTAGCAGCTGGAGTTACATACCCTCGGGTGGTCCCCACACATTTAACACTCCCGTCATTTGGATCGTTATAGGTTGTTGAGAGAGCCTGCGTTAATCAAATGCGTTTCCTCTTATGTTTTAGTGTCCCTGTAACATTGTAATGCTGACTGTACTCTAAATTAATCAGTGATGCAACATTGCAACTTTCTTCCCATCACTTTTAGTGTAGCGGAGCTAGTTCGGATAGGTGACGTCCGTGCCCTCACTGCGCGTAGCAGGGACCTCAGCTGCCTGGGCTGAGGGAGGTCTCCTTTAGCTCACGGGGCTGGTGCCCTGTTGCGTTACGCGGGAGACCTGGGTTCCCGCCCCAGGTACTGCGGGACGGAACCGCGACGATCACATTAGCAAAGCGATGTTTTCTCCCTTTCACTAAATGTTGACCGTTTTGCTGCCTTTCAATGCTCAGACAATCACACACGCGCATTCATTATTCATGTGTTGCTACACATGTTTTCTTATTCTGTACTAAATAGCAGTTCAGAAACATTTGAACATTTTCCATAGGCATATCATACCATCTCCCACCTGCACAGTGTTGCATTGTTGTAATACTGTGTAGCATTTCTAAAATACTTCAGTGTACTGTATGTGATTAAATTTATATCATTTTTATCAACTGGATTGTGTGAAAATACGTTTGAGCAGATGACAAAGTGGCACAGCTTAAATTCCATATTTGACATTATTTTTTATTGAGACACCTTAGTTTGTAAATGTGTGTCAAAAAGCTGACACCCCCATATGCTTACAAAGAAGAGTATTAATTTTCTCGGGTGGCTTGCCAAAGACAAGTAATATAACAGTTTGGAGGGTGCACACCACCTTTAAAATTTTCTCAATCTTCATGAATTAAAATGACAAAAACAATTCTAGAATTTCTGATGACTGTGTAATCTAGGACTTACTTATACAGTACCAGAGAGATATTTTAAAGGGAAAAGATGGCCAAGTAGGGAAGCCACCAAGTGATCCTGATATTTCAGGTTTTAGAAACATTGTTTAATACTCCCTAGCTTTCACATTTCAGTTACCTGCATTATTTGGTTGGTTGTACTGTACATTATATATGGTTGTCAGAAAATGTTATAATGTTGAAGTACTGAGGTTCACCAAGTAAAATATACAACACTTAAAAACATTATCACTTCTATCCAGAGTAAATCGATGAGTAAATAACTGTAGATCAGCTTGGGTGATATTCTACAATGCATCGGGACAGTGTGGGTAATGGAAAATAAATAATAAGGTCCTGCACGTCAGGGCTTTGGTACTTCTGATCCCATCTCTGTGCGCTTCCTTTTAAATTACAGTGCTTATGGTGAAGAGCCACTTACTTTGCATGGGAAGCCAGATTGTGGACGAGTACCTTTCAACAAAGCCAGGCTGGGAAAATGGCTCAGCAAAAAAGTGTCATTACTTTCTTTAAAAAATACTATCAAATTGTGCATGAAAGGGGCTTTAATTGAGAAAACAGTTTTTTTAAGCAGTTTATTTAAGCAACAGAATGGTTCCTAATGGAGCCATCAGCCCTTACTCATTGGCTAATAGTTTAATTAGGCCCATCTGGAGGGGGCTGTGAAGAGAAGTCGTCCTCACTCTGATGTTGGCAGAGATGTAATTTGTCATTTTGCAACCCAATGACTGGCGTGCTGACTCCTCTAAACTCAGAGTGCTTTTGGCAGCTAGTCCCCTCCCCCCTTTCCCACTGGGAGAATGTTTGTACCATGAAACACTGCCATGGTATACATTAAGTGAGCAACATTAGAAAAATTGTGCTTATAATCCTTATTTCCAGTTTACAGCCTTATGCTCTGAATGTATTTGTGTGTGGGAACTGGAAGGGTGTCTCACCTGAACTCTATCCTGGACTGTAAAGAAAAAAAAAATATTTTGCCTTCAGCTATTTTTGTGATATGCCACATGCCATTTTACACCAAAGAGAACGTCTCTGATTCATTGACCTCATACACAATTGTAAAAAAAACCTGCTGACATTTAACTTTTCTTTTCACCCATTTAAGTGTTCAGTTTGAGCACTTATGTTCTGATTAAAAATATTTGTTTTATACAGTCAAATGTTTATGCATCATTTCTAACTCAACCAAACATACAACATTGGAATAGGGTGAATACTTTTCCAGGGCTCTCTCTGTGACCAGGTTTTTATCATTTTTGTATGTGTCTAAATGTACTAAAATGTGTAAAAAACAAATCCATATATACTGTTTATCAAAAGCCTCTAAGACAGAATATTATGATAGTAAATGGAAAAAATATAACAACTTCAAGACAGGGTTTAATGCTATTTCATTGTTTCTGATGGAAAAACATAGTTTATAAAAACTAAATAAATAAGAAATACTTAAGACAAATAAAAGATTTAATTTATCCATAAAAGTGTTAACACTTCGCTATCTCACATTAATAGTCACCACTTTGTAAAACATTTAAAAGTGCATCAATACATTGTATAAAAATGTATTTGTTTACTGTATGTATGGTGTTACTTACAGTATGTGCATGTTCTGGAAGTTAGCTTTAAATTTAAACTGTCATTTCTTTAGAATGTGGATTTCAGGTATGTGGATTAAAAAATATAACTCTTTCCACCCCCCCATGTAGAAAAAAAATTGTGGGATCAGCTTCATTTTTACATCTCAGATATGTGCTTAGACATCCAGTAAAATAATGAGTTGTTTAAAATATGTAGATGAAGACTGTGAGAGTGAAAAGTATTGAATATTGAGGGACATGCCCTGATCAAAATTAGCTTTTTAAAAGTCTGTTCAAAAGTTTTAGAAGATTGTTTTATGAGTGTCAACAGTTTTTTAGAATGACCCAACCTTAGAAAATTAGAAAATCACAAGCACAAGTGACCTGCTGGATTAACCCCAAAATCCTCAAATAAAAAAATTGGTTATACAGAAAATATTTTAGGGAAACTTACTTTTATAGCCCTGTTAACGTGTGGCAAAAAATTGCCCATCGCTGCAAATGAAATATGGTTGGAATTTAAAAGCATAAGTTATGGGAATTTTCTAATGAACACAAAGTTTGATCTCACCTAAAGACTTCACGTTTTAAAAACAAAAAAAAATATTATCAGGAGTAGCTACAGCATATAAATATGTGACCACAAAAATGAGCAAGCCTAAATTAAATAGTAACCTCTGTGAAGATTATTTTCAGAAGAATAATTTAAAATGAAGAGCAAGAATTGCCAACATTAGCTATCAACATTGAAGAATCCAAATTAAGGTAGTGAATAATGGTGTGCTTGAATTATTCATTAAGTTAGAGAATTGGTGCTTAAAAGTATTCACGTCAGACTGCACGAATATAACCTCTGAAACTCCTTTTTGAAAAATATTTATATGAAATCAGATGTCCAGTTAGACTATGTACTGTAGACTAGTACAGAGTGAGGTTTATGATATTTAAAATTACAGCCACAGAAAATTTTGATGTGGCAGAGGAATATCTTGAATAATTCCCAATGATTATTATTTTTTATTTCACGTTTAGTATGAAAATTATGGCTGCCTTTCAAAGAGACGCCTTGTCATTTTATAAAATGCATTTTCTCTCAACCCCACAGTCTGAATGCTGACTTAGCAGATGTATCTCATGCTAGCAAAGCATTTTCTGACATAAACTTATATCTTTATACATAAATAAAAGTATGTAGCCTGAGAGAAATTGTTTCTAGGTTTAAATGAATGCTTTTGGAAAGTCAGCACGTTTCACCAGTGTCAGAGGCTCCAGACCCTCACTCTAAACAGCAAATGATCAAAGCTTCTACTGCAGCAATTTTGGTTAAAGGCTTTAAAAAAGTGGTGCTTTTCTTTGTGGTTCTTTGGGCTCTTAAAAACATCCCTGCACCATGGAGTAACCACTTTGCTATGTTTAAGTTCACAATCTTGAGCAAGCCCTCATTCATATCCAAGCAAAAGGTTTTAAAGGGTGATAAGAATGGAAGTGAGAAAAATGCCTGTCGCTGAATGATCCCAGCTCCAATTATAACAGGAAGCAGACTGTTACGCACCAGATGAGCTGAGACACCAACTTGCTAGTGACTTGGGAGCAAAAGCTGATAATTCCTGGGCACAGAGCTGTGCTTGTAGCTACTGCAGAAACAGCTGTGTCTATTACATGCAGAAAAAAAAGTCTCAAGTATTCTAATTGAGCTGGACACTTTTCATTAAAGTAGGAAAAGAAAATCATCTTTCGGTTTATGATCTTCTTTCCTGTTGTAGGAAGTCTGCATTCTGGAGTCAGGTTTGTCTGACCAATAAAAAAAGATATGTTTTTCATATCCCATGAAGCAAAAACAAAACAAAAACATCACAATCTGGCAAGATTACATGAAAAAGCCGCATTCACAATACTCACATATTCCTGCTGGAATGTTTTGGAAATTGCATAGAACAGGACAAAATATGAGATTCATGAATTCAGTGTTTTATGAATTGCAGAAGTTGTCATCCACAATTTTTGGGTGGTTTTCATTGCTTGTCTGACTTATACAATATAAGTTACTGGATCTACATTTTTGGTTTGACTTCTAAAATGACTAGTGCTTTTCTAGACTCTTCTTCCTAAAGTACATTTATTAATACCTCAGTTTAGGCTTCTGTTGTTACTCATGGTAATAAATCTATTAACATGTTATAATGTTACTTAAAATAAAATGCATTCTATTGTAGGTCACTTGATCATTATTATTTTTTTTAAATGTGTACATGTGATTAGAGATAACTGTGTGGTAAATGTCTAAAATCACAACATGCTTCTGTAGATTACAGTAAATTATCATTTTTAAAAATAAACTGTTAAAGCTCTGCTTTTCATGCACTATTGGTTACATTTCAATCCTGTTTACACACAAGACCTTAAAATAAAATGTAAACTAACTTATTTCTAAATAAAACACACATAAACCTGGAATGTGAAGTCCAATGCATATCTCAATCAGGGTAAATATTTTAGTTGTTTATATGTATGTTACTGTCATGTAATACACTTTTTCTGCAAAATGCCAATTAACCAAATAATAACAGGCATATTGTTGTTACAGTATATCCTTCACAAATCCTTCAGGACATTTTCATTGAAAAATCTAATAACTGCAAAATATATGCACTAAATATAAATAAAACGTAATTAGAAATGGTATATTTATAATTACATAATATTATGCAGCACAATGAGTACAATATGTATTACATAAAAATAATCTAAGTTATATCACTGTACCAAATTTACAACATGAGGAAAGCAAATAATAGCACACTGATGTCTTAACAATTCTTAAAGGGATAAGATATTTTAGGATGCAAAGGTCAATGGCTGATAAATCCCAAGCTAGTTTCCAGCCTTTTAATTAAATTGGTGCAAGTATGAAATGTGTTTCAGCAAGCAAATGTTTAGTTTCCAGGGCTTGCTGTGTACATCCTTTCACTGTTTTGAAGCCATTGGAACACAGATGCTTGCTGATTAAGGGTATACAGAAGATGACAGAATTGCATTAGTTTGATGTATGTGTTGTTAGTGAGAGACCAGCTAATTCCAAATTTAGTACCTGATTCACACATACAGTCACACCTGAGTGCAACCAAAGATTTAGTACCAATGTCAGTGTTTTGATGGCTTTTATAAGTAATTTTTGAGTTCTGATTTATTCTTTTGGCATTCTATAATAAATTATGTTTCTAGGTCAGGAAACAGCTAAAAAGGTAAATTATTGCCATTTTAGGGAGACTAGGCTTCCATTAGCTCGTTATGGAAGCAGATTCCCTTCTTGCATCTTTATGGTGACTATTAACATCCACTGAATGAAGACTAATGGTTAACCAAATGAACAATATTTCTCCTTTTAAAGTGCAACACTGGAATTACATAATTTGTGATCAACTGTCATATAAAAACATCCTTTTGTTGTCTTTTTGTGATCTACAGTATGATTACATTGGTGTCCATTCTGGCTTCCTGAAATCTCAAAGACTTTTTGCCCTGCAAACCAATATTTGTCTGGCACACAGAATCTGTAACAATACTGTAGTAATGGCAGGAAATAGTTTGTATCCTCCATATCAGAGTGGCTTGTCTAATAGACTGACAGCAATTGAAAAAGCAGTGGACTGCTTCCTAAAAGACTAAAACAATAAACAGGTCTTACTCAAAAAATGTTTAAAATGTAAGATGCAAGGTAAGGTTTTTCATTTCGAATGTTAATTTCAGTAGATAATTTAGTGAAGGCCATTCATTGCCCTCTGGGCTTGGGGTTTTATTATTAATAATCATATTTAGTTTACTACATGCCTCCATTCTGTTGCAAAGAGTATTGTTGTGGCCATCTTGACCAGCTACTGCTAAGAATAAACATCAAACAAAAACTACAGTAAATCTAATTTGGGAAAGTGCAGTATGGAAATGCACATTACATTGTTTTTTTGGAATTATGATCAGCATTACCTCGACTCTGCCTGAAGGACCGACCAGGCAGAGGATTCAGAAGTTGTGATGTTAAGGTAAAACCAGACCATCTCATTTTGGAAATCTGCAGTTTTTAAGTGTTTTTTTATCTTTCAAAGATAATTGTTAAGCCACGTGGCAAGTAAAAATAAACACTGCAAAAGATGAGCCCTACAGCAAAGTTAAGACACCAGCTGGAGGTCTTGCTACAGTTCTCACATGTGAGGTGACAGGTTGGAGACAGTCACAGGAGTCACTGTTGCGTGTCAAACTGAGACAACCTGGCTCATATCTGAACACATTTAATTTTTGTGTGGAACTTGGCCTGTTAGGATATAGTCAACAAATATTTTTTTCACTGTAGTTCTTAAAGAGATGCAACATTTCTTTTGTCTTGTACAAAGATTCCTAAAAGGTATGGATTTTTTGTGTTTTCCGTTATAAATTTGTTTAATACAGTTGTAAATTCTGGTATTTTGCATAATCATCATTATGTCTAGTGACTTTCTGGTCTTCTCAATGAAAATTTACAGGATACTGGCATTGATTCTCTCCGAGAGAACCAACCAACTCTGCATGGATCCACTTCTGTGTCCTGTGGTGCTTTTAATTTGAATCTGATATCGTGCAGCACCCAATTTGTACTAAGGGATGTGCAATATGTTGTATTCAAGGTTTTTGAAAAACATGCACCTTTCTGACTGGCACTTGATAGGGATTGCTACTGTCTGTGTTGGTGTGGTGGTGTGTTGATGTGAGACACTGTCAGCAGTGATTTGAAGCCCCCAAGGTCAACTTTGTCACTTAAGATGAATCCCAAGCTGTGTTAGATGTGCACATAAGTTCTTATGGGTTTGTAGTGCTTGTGAAGACTAGTGTCATGGTAGATTAATTAAAAAGCAACCTGCTGACTTTCAAGTGGCAGTAGTAGAATTAACCTTTAATTTCAGCTGGAAATCCTGATTATTTTAGCTTTGATTTGAAGGCTTATTGTACTGCATTAAATGAGCCTTACACATCTCTGCATGACACTCCAAATTTCTTAAAAGAATGCTTAAGAAAGTGTTATTTTCATTACATACGTTAGATTAGAAAATATCATCACAACAAAACAGTGAACTTCGCAATTGTATTAATATCGAGGGATGCTGTTTTGAAACGAAGAGGAATACATTTAGAAATCGTATTCTTTTACAATAACATTGAAGCACATGCTTCAGTTGTGTAATGAAAGTACTTGATCAATTGCTACTTTACTCCTATTATTCCTAAATTTGTTCAATTGTTTTTTTTCTATAAATAAAACACTTAACTATGTATGTTTGTTGGTATGTGTTTAGATGTAAAAATAAGTTTACATTTTCACTAAATATTTGCAAATATGTAAGTAAGCATTACTGGAATAAAACATTGAGGAATTATATCAAATTTCCTTTGGGTTTGTAGAGGGTCAGAGCACTACTTGCCTTCAAATAAAATCATGTGAAGCCTTGATTGCTTTTATTCAGTTTTTGAATTTTGGAGAAAAAAAAGGCTTGTTATTTTAGGCTGTAGAATTCTGCTACTGTTCCTTAACACTTGGTACCTTTTTATTCCATATGGAGCCCCCTACATGTCTGAAGATGTCATAATGCATTATTATAGACCGTCACCTCCCCCTAGGACAATTACAGCCTGCCAGCTTCAGCACCACAGGACTGCCAGAATAACTGCTTAGAGCTTCAGACTATTGCCTGTTGCAAATCTGCTACTGATGTCAAACAGCCACTTAGATTCTAAGTTCTGCTCTAGTCTTTGAAGGAAAACTTTATGGTAAAAGAATATTTTTAAGCATTTGTAGGTCACTCCACTAGTCGAGTGAGTGAACATGAAATGTACAGTATGAATGGCAAGAACAAGAGAAGTTCTGACTTTCTTTGTCCACTTGGTTGATAGTTGGTAATTGATCTCAGAATGTTGCATAGCTGTTCCTTGAAATAGCAGTCAGCTTCTGCCTCATGGCTTCCTGACAATTGAATATTTGCCTCCTATTTACAGTTTTGAATTTGTCATTTCATCATTTCTGTTTGTTTTCTGATTACTGATGAGACAGCTTAGACTGACAGTAACTTTTTTCGTTGCTGTTTCAAGACATTGTTTTATGTAGAAGTGATCATCTACACTTAGATGATCAAGAACATAGAGTACATCATAGTGCGCCACATGGAGCTTGTACCAAATGGAGGAGTGGTACGTCTCTAACACTATTACTGTTTTGCTAAGAAAACTGTGGCCAACTAATTCCAAAACTCTCCTTGGCAGCCCCTAAGTGACTGAGTGACTACTTAGAGAATCCTGGTCACCCATGGTTATTGACATGGCTCAGATTCAAAGTTGCAAAGTCAAAACGTTCAGCCAGTGCTTGAAGTGTGTCTTTACTGAAAAAGCCACATACTGTAGTAGCTCTCTTTTATTTTCTTGGTAAAATTCCTTTGTATAAGGGGAAGTGGGGAAAACTCTGTTGGGTATGTCTCTCACTTATTTTATTAGAACTAACCTACTAAACCTGTAGCAATTCCTATGTTCATTTTTATCCTTCCCCTAGCCTTGTTCAGAAGGTGGAGAAGTGCCTCTTCTGTGTCAAGATCCATTAAAAACTTCCCCATTCAAACTCATATGAGCCTAGAGCTGTTTTTATTTTCCATTTGACCCAAATGAAAGTAGTGCTTTCAGTCTAGGTGCTAGTGATCTTCCTTGGCATTCTCAGAGCCTTTGTCAGTTCGTTCTTTGGGGGCCTGTCCCCATTTAGATGAATATAGACCTCTGAGCTGTTTAAGAACCTCAGATGGAGGTCTGGCTTTGTTCCAACCTAGTCAACATTACAGTTAAGTTATTTTTGATGTAATTCTGACAAAACTGTGGGTGTCACATTAAAGCATATCAAAGAATACATTATATCTTTAAAATTGCATTTTGTACCCCTTGTTATACAGTATGCATCCTATTTGAAACTATTCTTAACCTACAGTACAGTATATTTTTTTCTACTTATTGCATTAGTAATATTAAACAGGAAAAAACACAGATTTTGTAAATAAACTTTGAATCAGTGGCATGGTGGCTTCACAGCTAGTGCTACTGCCTGACAGCTTTTGGGTCCTAGGTTTGATTCTGGACACCTTATGTGTGAAGTTTACATGTCCTACCAATGTTAATGTGGATTTTCACCCAGTCCTCTGGATGAAACCGAAACCAGAAAACACTATACTCTCCAGAAACTGAGTATGAGACCGCTGTTTTTTCCCTGCTTGTCTCTGGGGACTGCAGTGGACAGACATTCTGTCCAGGTTGTATTCCCACCTCATGCCATGTGTCTCTGGGATGGACTCTAAGCTGCTGTGACTCTTGCTAGAAACATATGGACTTCTGCTAATGGATAGGTGAAAAACCTGTTTATTTCGTTGTTGGTCATACTCAAAATTGTTTTTTGCTTCAACGTTTTAAGAAAAATAATGTACAGTATGATATTATATAGCTGTATTTGCCTTTAATTAAGAACACAATTATAAACTTTAAGAACAATGCATATTACCTATGCTGCAAAGAATATGTAGTGGGGTAAAACTGTTGGTCTTTGACTTGAAAATATTAGGAAAGAAAATAAATTGTATCTAGTGTGGTATATTCAGTATGACCAAATAATACTAATTCCTGCAGTTTGGCTGCAATGTGCATGCAATCTGAAATCCCACAGTGCTGCAGCCGTTTCAGAACCAACGCACTACCACCAGGGTGATGATTAACTGTCCACTCTGCAGCAACCCTTTTGCAGGAGAAGTCCAAGTGAAGTGACAGCTCTATGAACAGTCGGCACAGTTCTGTGTCACAGCTGTTGATAACCCACAACCCCCATCAGCCCCTGTATATGTCTTCAAGGGAAAAATACTACTGTGATCTACCTGGAAAGCTTAGCATTAAAACTCCTGATAGATACAGGTTTTAAAAAAGTATATTTCTGTATGTAACATACAGGAAAATGAATGCAGCTTAGGACAGGGGGGTGAGAAATGTGTTTTTCTGCATTTGAATGGAAAGGGCCTTTGCATAGTCACACTGTTATGAGGAGCTGCACAAGATTCTCATGTAAATAATGTTATAGTCAGGTTGTAGAATAGAAGGTTCAATGGCTTCTCCTTATTTGTAACCTTTTTGTGTTCTTATGATTTATTTTTACAGCCAGATAACATAGGAGGTTTTTTTTCTTATTTGTAAAAACAGTAAATTTCAATACCAAAAAAAGAGCCACTTGGGCAATTGATAACATTGCTACTCTGCTTCTCACTAAGCTAAATTATCACAACTCTAGTACTTAGTGGTATGTTTTAAAAAGTATGCTTGGGTCAGGAGGTCTATATTTTATAAGTCTAATACAAAATAAATTGGTTTATTTCCTTTATACCATCCAGTCGTAAAAATACTATTTTTACGGGGACTAGGAACTGGGCTTTGCTTTTACTTTCTACTTCACAAAAGAAACAGATATAAAAGCTAAAATCCCCATGGCACCTTGTAGTAAAGCGTACAGTAAAGTGAAAACACATCAAATGCTCTGTAAAATCACAGTAAGACCCTGGTAAAAGGGCAACAATTCTAAGGTACATTTACAGTACCACAGCAAACTATCATAAGCGATGCCTGTGATGTGTCATATACGTTTGCATGTTTTCTTTTTAATTCTCACCATAAATGAGTGGGAACTCCAAGTGGCTCAGCCAAGACGCTCGGAATCTTGGTTGAGAATCCTAAGCAATAGTGAACAATACACCGAATGCCACTGGCGATAGATGGGCAAGGTGTGCATCTCCTCAAGCTGGTGGCATTGTGGAGCTCACACTCTGTCAAGAAGGCAAATGCATCAGATGAGTGTACAGTTCATCATTCCCGCTGCACAGTAATGAAGTTAGTTCAAGTTCAAGTTTGTCATTATACTCATATACAAGTATATGGTATAAGGAAATGCTAATTAGCTAGCTCTCGGGCGATAAGTAGTACAAAGAAAAAAACAACAACAATACAATTGTATAACAAAAGAAAGACAGACAACAGGCAGTGTGCAAAAACAACATCAGATGTGCAAAAACATGCATCAACAGAATGAAATGAAATCATAAAAAGTTATGATTTTAAGTCAAAAGAGGTATGGTAAGAAATTGCTTATTTCAGATTAGCTGAGTAGAAAATCATCTAGTTTTTGAAAAGATTGTGATGCTTATTCAATCCACTCCAGAATGTATATATCAACAGCATTCACTTGTACTTTTGCATGATCTTTAATTTTCTGCATGTATGCTTAAAATAAATAGTGCAGTAAAATAATTAATGCAAATATAGTCCTGTGACTGAGGAGGAACATTCAAGAAGACTGCCTAAAATGATTTGCAAAATGTAGCAAAATGTATAATTGACTTATCACAATTTTTTCCAGAATCAAAATGCAGTCACAGCTGAATTAAAATTCAATTGTAGCCCTGTCATATTAAAATAAATTATCGTGAGAAATTAGCTAAAACATTTGTTACACAACCAAAAACACAAAATGGAGCAGGATCCCAGCACTAGCATTGTACTGCATGTCTTGTCTTATAGGGCAACGCAGATGCTCATGTGAAAGGCTGATTTGTGGGATACTTATTTTTATATGAGAGGGTTGAGTATGCAAAAGCAGCTGGTGAAACCATTTAATGTACAGTGATGAACCTCTTTGGTTGAAAGTGGCTGCTTTCTTCAATCTTGGGCGCGTTTTCATTTCATTCCCAGATATCTGTGTTTCTTTCTTGATATTGTGCTGAGTCATAATCAGTAACTGAGCTGAACTTTCTTTAAATATGTTCCAGTTATTTAAAGACCTCGGCTAAATATGGTAAAAGACAGCATGAATTTAAATATGTACTGCCTATATTTAACATAATAAAAATCTATAGACACCACCAGTGGGGGGAAGGGTCTTTCTCTTGCACATTTGCAGCTCACACAAAGATTTGTCTTATAAAGATGTTCCATAGACAGAGACAGATTCAAAAAATATGTTTTTCAAATATCCCTTGGAGCTACACAACAATAATTAACATCATAGCAAGCGCCGAGCAGTAAGCGGCTGATAATAATTCTGGCTAATGTCTGGTGAATGCAATTAATCAGGAATATTACCCATAGAGCTTAGGATTTATTCATAGTTATCTTAAAGCACTGATGAGCCCCCGTCTTGATCCTTCGCCATGTAAGCATTAGAAGTATCTTTTCTCAACAAGCTGGAGAAATGTGCTCTGAGAGTTGGCGCAGACTAATATGCTTACTATCACTCCTGTATGTCTGTACTCCCTGGTAGTCTCACAGGGTGCAAGTATCATGAAGTGGCAGCATTGCATTAATTTAATCTCTGTAACTGATATGACAGCGCACACTGTATTGTAGTAGTCCCAAGGCAACAATCATGTATCACCATGTTGGTTGTTAGTGTATCCTTAGCAACAAATTGGCAGGCTGGGCCAAACTGCTAGGCTGCATGTGTTTCACGCCTTTTTTCTGTCTTCTCCTTATTCATTTCTTTTCCTTAAATCCAAAAGACTGTTGTAACTCCGCTCAGACAGTGCTCCCTGACCCTGAAATGCACATAATTTATCAATATTATCATTGTTCCATGTATAAAGATGTTTATTGTTCCTCAGGTTCTAATATTTTGAGCAGTAAAGGAGAGCAGATTTATTGTGAACGCTCTCTTTTATAAAAGGATAATAGCTGGATTCAATTTAAAATCTAAATTATTGGAACAGCATGGCTCAGTTAAAATCAGATCATGACATTTTGAAGGTATAATAGAACGTAAAATAATGCTTTGCGCTTCGACTGTTAGGAATTTATTTCTCTTTTGTGTAGCACAGCCTCCACATTTATGGTTATGGTTCTTTCAACACTGGAATTACACTGCTATTTTTCAAAAATTATCACTCTCCATTTTTGCTATACAATGAATGACATAATTAATACGTTTTTTATGATTCACATTCGTGGACAGCATGGTGGCACAGTAGTTAGCATTGCTGCCTCACAGCTGTGGGGTTCTAGGTTCAATTACTGAGGTGCAATCTGCGTGGAGTTTGCACAGTATATTCAGGTGGGTTTTAGTATATACTGTATATACAGTACATATTCAGGTGGGTTTCATCTAGGTGCTTCAGTTTCCATAATGCAAATACATACTGGAAGGTTAATTGGCTTCAGGCAAAACTGACACCGGTGTGAGTGTGCTTGTGTCTATGTGTTTGTCCTATGATGGACTGGTGTTCCTTGAGGGTCTATCCTGTCTTGTGCCCATTGCTTGCTGGGATAGGCTCCGGCTCCCCAGCAACCCTGTATTGGATGGCGGTTAGGAAATGGATGAATAGAAGAATGGATTCAAGTTTGAATAACCAAAATCTAATAGAAATAAATCATGTCCATTCATTGATCTATCCATTTTATAACCACTTCATTCAGTTTGGGTTTGCTTTGCTACAGAGCCAGATCTATCCCAGCAAACAATGGGCACAAAGCAGGATACACACTGGATGGGATGTGAGTTCATCACGGGGCACACACCCAGAAAACTTTATCAGGGGCATGCACACGGTCACACCAGGGCCAGTTTTCCCAGGAAGCCAATTGCCAAAGCCAGCATGTCTTTATTCTGTGGGAGGAAATCAGAGCACCCAATGAGCCCAGGCAAACGCATGGAGAACATACAACCTCCACCCATATTGTATATCTCCCCAGATCCAGACTTGAACCCATGGCCTCAGAACAGTGAGGCAGCAATGCTAACCACTGTGGCACCGTAACATCCCAGATCACTGACTGTACAGTACATTTGTCATTAATCTCTCATACTGGTGTGTTTTCTAGGATAATTTACAGTATATGGCACACACTACCAGAATATGTAGATAATGTATACTTTGAAACCTGATGAATTGCCATTTTGTCTACTAAGCCCAAATTTGGATTGGCAAGTTTTTAATCAACTCACTGCACTGCACTGACACAGCTGTGATGAAGACCATGTAAAGGTTTCCTCTGTATTGTTGGAGCACTGGAAATTGGCAGATCTGCAGTACTGCAATTCATGCCCCTGATAACATTTTCTCTTCTACCTCTAACTAGGTGTTTCACCTCATATTAAAGGAGAGTGAACAAATTGTTAACACTGCATTTTCTTGATTCAGCAATGAATTTAAAATGAGCAACCTGGTATGTATTATATACAAGACAGGCATTTAGTGCAGAAACTATTTCTAGTGAAACAGGATGGCGTTTTCTTTCCAACAGCACAAATACTCCATCATACTAACACAGGTTATTTTGGCATTTTGCCAAGATGTACAGTAAGTAAAGGTCACATTTTTAATAGCTTTGTACTCTGAAGTAATCACGTCTGTTAGCTCTGCGAAATAAATGAAAATATTTCAGTGCCTTCCGATGCCTGTGCCCTGCCATTTCAATAAATGTGTTGGTCTCAGATCACTGACAGACATTTGAATGCTAATTATAGTGACACAAAAACTTCATTTCTGCTGCTGGGTTGAGAATGTAGAGAATAGTTGAATTTTACAAAAAGAAAAAAGAAATACAATAAATCACAAAATGAAACAGTAAAGTGTAATTTGGAGGATACAGTATATGCAACTTTCACATAGTCTACTTTCTTTGTTTTCTGCTACCTTGCTATACCTGCCTTTAAAGCCAGGTTTTATTAACCCCCTTACACTTCGCATATAACTGTGTTATTCATGGATAACAAATGTATGTATTATCATTATAATAAAAATATTGAATTGAAGCAGTGAAAATTTAAAAAATGAGAGGTTTGCTAAAAATTAAACATTAAAAATTAAAACAGGTAATTTTTAATAAAAACACTCTCAAATGTTAAAAATGTCTCAAGCTACAGTATGAAGTTAAAATAACTGTGCTTGACTCCTATTAATAGTTTTCTTTGATGTTTTAATTACAAAACCACAAAAGATTACAATCTGTTCAAAACAAATATAAACGAGTAAGAATGATACAATGTATAGGGCCATACACAAGGCCATGCCACTAAAACCAGTTGTTTTTTTTGTCTGTTCTGTGCTTGGCTTTGTTGGATACTATGACACTAGTCAATTGTGTAGCACTTTGAGATGAAAACTCCATATTAATCAAGGAATTATTATTGTTATAACTCTTTCAGTATCAAGGCTCTTCCTTTTCCAACGCTCATATTATAAGTATAAGAAAGTGATACTACATTGTCCTATTTGTTGCTGAATGAACATAGATTATGTGCAAAAAAAAAGACAAATCCAGTATAAGTCATACACAAATTAAGTATGCATTATGTTACAATAAATGATTTTACATTGCAATTAATTCCTTAATATGATTTTAAAAGGTCTGTGAAACTGGTCATAGATTGCATTTTGTTTTTTGCCTGAAGACTAGCTCTGACTTGGTCTGTCATAGTAAGTATTCATGGTAGTCTGAAACACTTAGCCTTGGGGAAAATACAGCATGGAATTTCTTTATATTCCTGTCTTGTAAAGTTGAGGATTAAAGTGTATGGAAATCCACTCCCTATGAAATACAGTGTACTCCTAAAACCTGCAGCAATGCACAGACTATTAAAAACACAATGTGTCCTCTAGCCCCTGTGTTTAGAATACCCTACACTGCTTTAAAAGGGTCTGAAGAGCCAGGGAAGGTAAAAAATGTCAGTTAAACTCTGTAGAAGACACTGTAACCAAAAGGGCTCTGTGCAATCATCAGCAGAACTAGCTATTATAACCAATTTAATATCTTAAAAATGAACTCATTAGAGGTCTTTTATCAGTGGAAAAAGTCTATTAAATCCGGATGTGCGAAGAAGCTGTACAGAGGCTCATTTCCATCCCACTTGTGACCTGAACAAATCAGAAAAATGCTTTCCAAGGAAGGGGGTCAGGCATGACTGGAAAAAGATATTTCCTACTCTGTGCAAAAACTAGGATACGGAGCCTTTGGAGTTGCAGTGTACACAGCACACTTCAGATGGACTGTCATTTGTACAGTTTTGTTTATTCACCATAATGTTTACATCTAGTTTCATTCACATCACGTGCTTCTTTAAAGATGACATTTTAGCATAAATGAATACCAATTTAATTCACAGTTGAATACCATTTTTAAAAAGGAGTTATGCATGATTTACATCTACAAAAAATATGCAGTTCAGTGGGAAAAACAAAAAAACAAGCAGAAAAAAATGTGAGTGGTAATTCATTAGTCTGGTTCTTGATGATCTCTTTAAAAACATGAAATGTAAATTTCGTTTTTATTTGCTTTACCTGTAGAGTGTGATTACAGTTAAATAAGAGTGTATTGCATTATACAGAGGTTGTGAATTAAATTCATGATCCCCTGTTTTGAAACCAGAACCATTTTTGTTTATTTTTAACTTTTTTTAAATGATTTTAAAAAATAGTTTGAATTGAATTAAAATGCTATGGCTTCCATTTTAATGCCTGTTGGTACGGTACATACAGTATATAGTCTTACACTAGAGTTAAAATAAATGTTTCCCAAGAGATACAAAAAACAAAAGGACAGGGAGCATAAGAACATAAGAAAGGTTGCAAATGAGAAGAGGTCTGTCTTTATTTGGTTACAAGTAGCTTATTGATCCAAGAATCCTAAGGATTAAACTTCAGCAACATGGACAATGTCCAAACTCCCACAACCTTTTGTATAGCGAAGTGCTTTCTGATATTAATCCTAAATTAACATTCATTTAATTCCCACTTATCTCACCTTGTGTACAGTACTTTAGCAATAATACTAAAATAAGTTAATGGATTGAACATGCTGGGTTAAGGGTCTTTCATGCTTTATAAACAATTTCCTCTGTACTCCCCTTTGCAATAACATTTTTTTCTTATTTAAGGATGTATGAAATTCCTGATTCTTTCTGCAAATGAGGGTGGGGCACGCAACCCCTAATCCAAGCAAATCCAGGCTCCTATGCTTTCGTGCTAGAAAAGCCATAGTGACTAACTGTAGCCTATAATGAAGAAAAATGTTACAATAGGTTACATGACCTCACTTTACAATAACTTCAAATATTAAAAATTGACATACTCTGACTGTATTTATGACTGACTGGTTTATTGAAGTTAGCATTCTAGTGATGCTGATATGTTTTGTGAGCCCTTATTAATAACTATATACAGTATATAATAGCAATATAGGGAGTTAACTAAGATTTACTGAAATATGAACTGAACTGAAATAGAACTCTGAAATATAGTTGTATAGTACGTGCTTGACAAGGGAAAAATAGACAAAAAATGTTTTTTTTCTTTCAACTAAATATAAACTACAACTTTTTGTATATAGTAAACATCTCTTTGTCGAACTAAAAGAAGCAGTATTTAAGATTATGTCCCACTTTAACTCCTAGCTTGAGTTAACATCTTAGAATGT
Organism: Lepisosteus oculatus; assembly: GCF_040954835.1. Classification (NCBI taxonomy): domain Eukaryota; kingdom Metazoa; phylum Chordata; class Actinopteri; order Semionotiformes; family Lepisosteidae; genus Lepisosteus; species Lepisosteus oculatus. The sequence continues at coordinate 13,784,430 of NC_090701.1, read as the reverse complement.
TTTACAGCCTGTTTAACAAAGGTCTTGCTAATCCTAGAAGAGCATCCCTATAGTTTCTTAATAAGAAGTAAATCTGAAAACTTAGTTACAGAGCCATGGGAAGCTGAGACATTTCAGCAATTATAATATAGGTCTACTATGGCGTTTTCTAATTAGTTTTTTTATATCGAGCATTGTCTTCAGGCACATTTTTTAGTACATTTACTGGTTTATAACTGATAGCTCTCTGTGCATTTTGAGTGAATTAATGAATGTGAGGGTTATTAACACTTAACACATCATGTATGCCTTGCAGGGTATGATCAAATTTCAGGTTTTCATTTTGTGTGCACATGTTCAAGTGAAAGTGAACTGTGGAGTTAAGGATACTTCCATTTTGAATGAATTCCATTTTAATGATTTTTTTTTCAATACCAGCACAATTATTTCCATTTCATTGTGTTCTTCACGTATCATTTAATCAACATGGAAAAAGAAAACTCAACAAGTAAAAGCCAAACAATCTTAAAATCATGTTGTACATCTATCAGCAAATATCACTATCACAAGATGGCCAGTACACACAAAACATCTTCAGAACAAAAAAGTGTATTATTGAAAAGGGAGTGTCTGTAATTGACCACTACACGGACAGAGTAAGAAGATTTTCTCTTCTATTTTTTTACTTGAATACAATGTACATGTTGTGTATTGGAATACCTTGTTGTGTACTAAATATGGTTATTTATAACTTTAGCTTTATTTGATCAAATGTTGAAATCTCAAATGTCAGTGCACATGGAATACAATACAATACACAATGGAATAGATCATTTTCTTCGGTTTCTGTGCACATTTACCTTGGTTAGGCAATGCAAAATATTTTATGAAATACTGTACTATGTGGTTAGATGATTTGGTTATCAAAGCTAAGCTATCTTTAAGTCAGTCATTCTCAGCCAGGTTACTCCTCTGGGTCCTCGCGCACATAAATGTGCAGTTTTCACTCTGTATTGTAGCATGTACTTTAAAATAAATGTTCTCAAATGGTAGTTCTGTTCTGTCAACCCTAATTTGGAGTACCTGCTGTCTTCTGTTTATTGCAATAAATTTTAGCAATATTTCTAATGATTATTTTAGTTTGATCTTATTTTTAATTAGCTTTTTGAATAGCCCCTTTTCATAGTGATATCTCCATAGGGCCTCTCCTAGCCTGTAAAGAACTCTTACTTTGAGGTCTAAACAGTGGCCAATGGTTCTGCCCTTAGCCATATCTACTGTAAATAAAATAACTTTTTTAAGGAAAATGTATGCCCTCAAACATGTTTTTTCCTTGATATTATACCAGATTTATGATAGCAAGTTCATTAAACATGCCTTGATACTTCTAATGTTAAATGTTATACGACAGGTGGGAAGGTAAACATTCTGCACTTTACATGCTGTATAAGAATTTAGAACGGTATTGTACTTCTGTGTATCAATCTGCTTCAGGTGTGATTTCAATCAATTTAAATAAATATACTCCTTACGTTTCAGAACATTTTATATTTTAATTTAAAAATATAATTTTATATTTCACCTCTGATATAAACATTCAGTTCACAGTAAAGGCAGCTTCCCAGAGTCAAAATATGCAGTCATATTATACAGAAGACGTAAATGGCAGTTGCTTTTGATGGTGTTCTTTCACTTACTTTAGAGAGTATAGATTAACTTTGACATGTGAATTGTCATATTCACAGTATATGGAAAACCACCTTGGCATTTTATTAAAGTGCTTTATCACATGTTTTACATTGAATATGTTAGTTTGATAATAATCAGAATTACAATGTCTGCACTAATGTATAACTGGTGTAATTTAATTTAAAGCAAGCATCTTCGCCCAGTGAAAGAGAAATATAGATATGTCTTTGGGTGATACAGAGGGAGCTGAGATGAATTCCAATGTTTCTCTCAAAGTAAAAGGTCAAATCAGAATTTTCTGAGTCATTTTAATTATGACTATAAACCATCTAAATGTTTTTTTTCATTGCAATCATCACTAGACTCCATTATGATTCATTATGCCTGAGAAGTGTGCCTTTTTAGAGAAGGCTACTAATTGAATTATTATTCTGTTTTATATTTATATTTAGTTTTAAATTCTACTTCAGCATGCTGTTTTCATAATTTAAGAAATGCATGCACTTGGCAACAAATCAGGAGAGATGTTCCAACATTCTGAATTACATTTAAATCAATATCAACTTCATTATAAAGCCTTTACAACATTCAGTTCATTTTATTCACTGATGCTTTTTTGGTAAAAACAGCACATTTTCTCAAAGAATACATTTGACATGACAGAATGAAATGCATGTGTCTTTGTGAAGTCACAAAATATGATTTGAAAGGCTGGGAAATGAGCCAGCCCTACTTTGTATCTGTAAAGTACACAGCTAAAGGTCTAGACATGACTGATAATGTTAAATGCTGGCAATAGATCAGAAAGTAAAAATAACAGCATTAGTTGTTTTTTCTTAAGAAAAAAAAAGAATAATGGCTCATTTTGTTGCAATTCATCTACTTGGGCAAAAGATGCCAAATCTTCAAACGACAAGTATATGCAGTATGTACTGTATTGGATCTGTGTATTTGTATACAAATGTATTTATGAATTACTGTATATTCATAGAACAGTTTAAGACGTATTTTGACATGACCTCAAACCCTTGATGAATCCTCTCAAGAACTCTGATAATGTTCTAACAAATGTCAATAATGGTTGCATAATATTTGAATGGTGAAGGAATCAAATGCAGGACAGGATTGTAGGAAATTGTATGTTTTTCAAGGTGTTGCTCTAGATCTGTAAATGGCTTTTTTTTGTCTAAACTAGAAATGTTTTTGAAAGTTTTTGAAGTTTCCCAAGCCTTTTATCTTTTATACCCCCCTCTAAAATATTTGCATAGACATGCTCCGAACACAATTTTTTTGATTGTGCCAAATCTGGTCATAACAAAAGTGAGGATGCAAAGTGCCATTGATATTACCACATATTATAAATTACTAACGTACATACAGCAGCTATATGTCAGCAGCTATATCACTCTGCAACTCACAACTTGCAACCCACTGAAGCTAAGCAGGCGTGACTCTGGTCAGTACCTGGATGGGAGACCTCGTGGGAAAAACTAAGGTTGCTCTGGAAGAGGTGTTAGTGGGGGCAGCAGGGGGAGCTCCCCCTAATGTCCTAATGCCCCAATATAGTGACGAGGACACTATACTATAAAAAGGCTCTGTCTTTCAGATGAGATGTCAAACAGAGGTCCTTACTCTCTGTGGTCATTAAAGGATTTTCTCGAAAAGAGTAGGGGTGATCCTAATAATCCCCATCTTCATCACTCTGTTCACCACGTAGCTGGTATGTGGTGAGCATATTAGCGAGGATTCTGTGGATTCTGCACATTGGTGGTGATGGAGAACAGTCTGCATTACTGTTTGAGAAAAGTTTCATTATTATTGTTAATATTAATTCAGAATGTACTGTAGTTCTGCACAATGACTTTTTTACTGCCCTAAGCAGGGCAACAGGCAGAGGTAAAATGGTTTTAGAGTTTTTTAACTTATTTGAGGGGAGGTTTAATGGACTTGGATAAGGATCAGCCAATAATCATTTTGGAGACAGCAGGTTGTAAAATGTATTTTAATGAGTGTGATTCTCTAGTATTCTCAACTGTGTCACGGCACAACAACCCCACTAATACCCCAACCCCCTGTTAGAAACAACACTTATGCTTGTCATCACAACTTCACCGTGTGAGTAGTAAAGGTCAGGCATTAAGTAAATGAGTCTGTAATCATAAAGTGAATAAAAATGTATTAAAATGTTTGTTTTGGTTCAGGTCTGCTGGATAAGTGCTTTTAAAATTTCATTAAAACCATATATATTATTTTTAGAGCACTAAATGATAATAATGCATTCAATTATGTTTTACTTGACACAATTTAGAAAGTTGTTTTGCTTTTAAATCCATCTAAATATTCAAAATATATAAATACTCAAATCGTGTTCTAGACCCTTTCATTATTAACAATCACATGCACAATAGAATATAGTTAATGTACTACAGATCATTTTATTGGAAGTAACAAGCAAAGACAGTCTTGTGAACAATAAAAGTTCAGTCATGCAATAAAATTGAGAAATGTTCTTTTTTTCCCAGTAAACTTAAAAATGTTGAACCCTCCCATTTTGGGGGGGGGGGAAGACATTTTACTTTCATCCAGAGCTGACAACGTGTATTTTATTTAGTGATTCTATGACTGATTATATTTAATTTCTTTTTAAGGATGTTAACACCGGAAACACAAGGGTGCTTGAGACATGTTAATGGATAGTATAATATAAAATTCCTGCTGCTGTTGATTTCTTTCTTTTTACATTTGATAAACTGCGAGCACTCCACAGTTGTAAAAAAAAACCTTGTAAAGTACTTGCAGTTCTACAATAAAGGAAGACAACTTGACTAAACCAAGGTGGCAGATTGTGTGATTATAACTGCCTTATTATTGTGCACCTTCTCATTAATATTTTCACAAGTTCCTAATCATAGAATTCCAGTTTGGTCATGAACTAAAGATTGCAAATCTTTCTCAATATTCACATAGAAAATGTACTGTACAGTAGGCATGTGTGCATAAAACGTTCCTGTCAACACATACCTACCAGTTAGCTAAGCTGTGGATAAAATATTTGAACTTGAATTTATTAACCAAAATACAAAAGTCAAAGAAATTAGAAAAATATTTGTACAATATCTGTTTTCAGCTTCATTTTGGGATTAACATTTATAAAACTATAATTTTCTGGAATCTAGAGCAGCATGTAGCAGGGGTATAATAGAATAAATAAATATTTCTGGAGCTTATCTATGTGAATTAAAACACTTTGCTTTGATGGATGGAGGAATGGTTAATCCATGTTTTGTTTTCCATCCCATATGCCTTATCAAATCACTTTGTAAAACTTTTGAAAGGTGTTGTAATAAAAAATAAACAATTGTATGCCTTTAATTTTAAGATCCCTCCTCCAGTTTTCCTTCTTCATCATGTTGAGGCAGTGTAGTACTTATGCTTCTCACTTGTAATGTTTGAAACCATCTTCTTGTCCTCAGTCTTACCTCATGGAGTGTTAGGGAAATAAGAATTCCACAACATAACAATTTTATGAAGTTTTTTGAATACATAAGTATAAATTGTTCTAATGAAGGAGAAAACTGTTATGTCTAACATCATTTTAATGGTGCAAATTAAATATAAACAAGGTGATATATTCCTCAGAAACGTTCATCACTGTGTTTGCTAATGAAAGTGCTTAAAGTTCATACATTGTGGATCCATCATGTACTGTACTGTATATAATGTGAATCTTACTGTACATATTTTGCTGCAGTGTATTCAGTTCACCTTCCTCATCTTTCTTTCCTCTTCTTCACATACAGTAGATCCATCTGCAGTACACTTCTGTGACCCCAGACCTTCTAGTTCTTTAATGATCCCTGGCTGCGATCTGTGCTCAAAGCTCATGTCATGCCACAATGCATCATAGACCTATCCAGCAAAAGTACTGTAGATGGAGGTCTTCCAACCTTTCCCTTATATTCAGCTGTCAGGTCGGTGTACTGAAGCATTCTTTTCTCACAGGCCCTATCCACAGCTGCTCCTCATGCTACAGTGAACTCTGTGATGATCTCTATTACGACTAAAGTGCATAACTGCATCTGGCAGTTTTCCTAATGCAAGTTGGGAGCTGGAGTTTTTTATGCGCTTATCTAATTTTCCTAGCCCTCTTCTTATTTCACACACTGTAGATACTGTGTATAATTTTTCTGTTTACTTTTTCTAAACGCTGTGAATCTGATTTCCATTACCAAAGCCTTTTCCTTTAAAAAATTTCCCCCAAAATATTTCTTATTGGTATTTTGGGGGAAATTTGGAATTTTCCAAGCTGTGAATAAACACAAATCCTGTTGGTAGTACTGTACAGTATCCCAGTGCAAAGGTCCATGATATAACAGAACATAGATGATCACAACTGAGACCTTAAGTAAGAATGATTTCACATATCTTTATATTTATATGATAAGTAACAGGGGCAGCACAGTGGTGCAGTGGATGGCATTGCCACCTCACACCGCTGGAGCCCAGGGTTCAAGTTTGGAGCTACAGTAGGGTGCTATTTGTGAGGAGATTGTACAGTATGTTCTCCCCATGTTTATGGAGCTTTTCTCTAAGTGCTCCAGTCTCCTCCCACAGTCCAAAGACATACTGTACTGGTAAGTTAATTGGGTTCTGGGAAAACTGGCATTGGTGTGAGTGGGTCTGTGTCTGTGGCTGTGTTTGTCCCATGATGGGCTGGCATCCTATCTTGGGTGTATAGTATTTCAGCTTGCGCCTGTTGCTTGCCAGGATAGGCTGTGGCCCCCCTGTGACCCTCTATTGGATAACAAGGTTAGAAAATGGATGGATAATGAAGTAACAATGTACTGTATGTAGAGTAGATTACAAAGAAGGGACATTTAACAGTGAGTACTCCCATAGGAAATGAAAAATATGTTTTCTCTTTAGTGCTCCCCTTGGGAAGATACTGCATAGCACAGTTTATCAGATAGTTTTATTCACTGGCATTTTTGATGGGTGCTTTTAGTATGACCATCTTGAATTACATAGGAGATTTGTGCAGATCAACATCAATTCACATGTAAGTGACTAGAACATTTAAAAGCTCTCTTCTGAGAAAATTAGAAGTGTTAATTCTAGTTAATTCTAACACTTAAATATTATAAATTGTATAATGTTTATTATAATCACAGTTAGAATGTGGAAACTGTACCGATTGATCCTGCACTTTCATCATGACCTAAAACTGTTTACAGTATGTGCTACTGACTTAATGAGTAAAGATGAATACTTTGCCTCCTTTAAAACACATACTGTAGCAAGTGAAAGATATTTTTTGTTATTCAGTAGTAAAATGTAGATTCTTTTGATATTGTTCAAGAATCCCTGGCTTCTTTTGGGAATGTAATTGTAGCTTGTTTTGTCTTTTGGGTAATCACCAAGATGGCATAGGGTAAACAGCTCTTCCTCTCTCAGTCTCTTGATTTCTCAGCGCCAGCCTCTTTCCATCTCAGCTTGCCAGCTGTGCTAGGGTTGTGAAGATTGAAGCTAATATATCTTGCAAGAAATTAAAGCCAAGCACTGGTGAGTGTACTGGATATTGTCTCTGTGCATACTGTGGCTATGCTGTACTTTTCACAGCCTAAGTTTAATAGATATATAAACATATGTTTGCAAGGAATGATCAATCCCTCAGCTCAAAAGTGGAGGATGATCTTTTCTGTTCTGTTAAATGAGTGAGATAGAAATCAGTATAAAAAAGTCCATTATATTTTTTTTGTTGTTACAGTACATCACAGTTTTTCACTGGGTACAAAATTGCCTTGCAGAAGTATTCAGACCCTGCTCAGTTTTAAAATTGTGTTGCTTTAAGCTTGCAGTCGTGGTACTTTGATATAGCAATTAACATTTATTATGTGCACAACCTACAAAGCAAAAAAAAACAAATACTTAGATAATATGAAGGAAAAGGCATGATTGCAGCAGTATTCTCAAAATGCTTTCTGTGGCATACAGTACATAGAGCATTTAAGTATTTAAACCTTTCAAGTGAAATCTAAATTAATTTAGCTGCATCTAATTACCTTTACGAGTTATACAATCAGTTGAGTGGCCTCTATCCATGAGCAATAATCTTGTTTCTCATGGTTTCAGAATAAAACCTGTCTCTCACAGGTTCCTTCATCAGGTAGTGAATTCCAAGCAAAGGCAAGGAGATACAGTACTGTGCAGAGCTCAGTGCCTGAGCTGAGAGAAATGTCCATTGGTCAACGATATACTGGTTACAGTGCAAGGGGTCAACTGTATGAAACTGAAAAAAATCTCAAATCCCACATGGGGTTTGCAGCAAAGCACCTAAGTGGTACTGAAAACATGTGGGATTTTTTTTCTGTGATCAGGAAAGACAAAACTTAAACTTTCTGGCCAAAAGGCAAGTGTTACAGCTGACAAGAAACATTGCTGCCAAGTAATTCTTGGCAAGAGTTCACCAATCTGAATACTTATACAATAAACATAATCCAGTTCTTTCTCTTTTTGCTGACATCTTCAGTTTAAGCATTCAGGTTTTGACTAAAATATTAAGTCTGGAAAAAAAATGTCCATCATTTTGTCATTTCAAAAAAAGGGATACTAGGAGCAGTCTGAATGCTTTGACAAAAAAACATTTTGAAAGACACTTTTATCCACAGAAAATTGTATTTGTACCTATTTCAGCTGGGCTTCTAGCTACAGTGATCTGAATAAAGTGCCTTGTTTAAGGGTGCAACAGAAATACTCCACCTATTTTTTGGAAGGATGACCTTTGAGTTACAAAGCCAGAGACCCTATATATCCAGAGTCAAATATTTCTGAAATGTTTTAGGTTGGGTATATTTTTCAAAGTTATCCAGCTTTTACTGTCAGTTATTCGCTTATATCCTGAGTGACATGACCCAGAACGACTACTGTACATGCAAGTGAGAATATTGATCCATTTAAAGTTATTGTATATGTTAACATACTGAATTGATTCTTGGATTACAAATGTTCTCTGACCATTTTTGGCATCTCATCAGAACATGCCTGTTTACATAGGATCTACTTTTCTGCCTTATATCAGATCTACAAAGTGGTTTCATCAGAAATGGCTACTTGACACCAACTCACTACAGAATAGCTGAGTAAATGCAACTTTTATTCAATTTCTTTGTATGATACATACAGTAAGTCATTCATTTGCTGTAACTGTCCGCATTGTACATTACACATTTGTTCTTCATTTTGGAATTCATTTTATTATGTGTATACAATTTCCTGATGTTTGCTAAAGCACTTCACTTAGAAGTACACTAAATAATACTTTTGCAGTCAAACGTTTACGTTTATAATATTCTATAGTGTAGTACATTATCTCTTGTTTGGATAAAGGGATAACTAAAACTAAGACTGCTCTTAGTCTATTACTACTGCTAATAGCTTCAATTGTCTTTTTTCCAGTACCTGTACCAACTCATGTAAAAATACTGTAGCTAATCTCCCACTATTTGCCTCCTAGTATTGACCATGTCTGCCATATGAATCTTAAAAGGCTCCCTGAACTCCTAAGAAGCACAGGAACACACAAAAAGGGGTAAACTTTTCAAACAGCACTGCCATGTTCTTGCACTCAGAACGAATGCTTTTGGAGCACGTCTTCGTAGTCTTTCCTAATCCCACTGGGGATTTGCTGGGTTTGACTAAAAATAAAGATGAAAAAAAGAAAGCACTGCCTGACATTTTCTCTCGTCACACTTCTAACAATAATGAAGATAAACAAAGTATCTTGGAGTTGAGACAATGTCCCCCATGGCTGCTGCTTGTGCTAAACACAGAGGGCACTGCAGCCATGTGAGAGACTGGAAGAGCCAACACTGAAACCTGCGAACTGGCACTGTTTTTTTTTCCGCATTGGATGCTACTGTCTCTTCTGTTGCAGGTAGTAATTAGTGATTAAAGCTTAGGATCCTAGGACAGATGTACTGTATAATCAGGAAGCAGCTTCACTCTAGTGTGGTTCTCAGTGGATTATAATTATCAAGGTAATTGGCACTAGATGTCTAAGATTTCCTGAATCCTTTACTCTTTTCTTGACATCTTATACCCCCCTTCCCTCCTTTCTGGCACTGATATTGCTTTTAATGATACCTTATCATGTAGGCTGTTTGAATCATTATTTAAATTTAAGATGAAAGCTTTTAAGAAGAAAACTTTTGTTTTCAAACTTGATTTATGATTCTTGGTGAGGACCCAATAAATTGGCAATGCTCTTTTTTCTTGGGGTTGGGGTACAATTCGCATCTTTAGGAATTTGGCTGCTCTGCAACTCTTCACAATAACCCATTGAAGCACACATTGAGCATTCTCTAGTACAATACTGTTTTTAAACAGTATATATACAGTATGTGGAAACACATGAATATTGGAATAATAGAATTTACTGTGTTTTTAATGGTTTCTCAGTTTATTATCAGAGATCATCGGGGACCTGTTTCTTAATCTTTAACCCCTGTTGGTTAAACCCTTGTGGTAACAGCCACACAGATAGCTGTTACATTAAGCTCAATAATGGCACTATAATTCCATTCATATCTTAGTCTCCACATATCCTTATCTTACAGTTTTCTGCTTAAAACAAGCATGTGATCTGCTTCATTTAATTCATTTAGTAATGATAAGACAACCATACTTCTCTTGCAGCCTCAGAGAGCTCTAGCATTGCTGAGTGGGCGGTTTCCGGTGACATGAAAGGACACTCGATTTGGAAGGCTGATCATTAAACTTTGGGTTGTTTAGTCCATCTTAAAGAAAAAGGGGAATCACAGAAACAGGAAAGTTCTGTTAAAGAAACAATGACTCAGTCTGAACTTCTTGTTCACAAGACACAGACATACAGTATATCCAGGTTTCTGAAAACCTGTTGCAGACTCTGTTTGAGCCAGAAGGTAACTTTATCTGAGGTGTACATACCAAAATACTCTTTCCCAGTTAATATGGTCAGAAGAACTGCTACTATTTAGGATTTCATTGCATTAGCAGTTTTAATGTATTTAAAAAATGATTTAGATATTCATTTTTTATTCTTAATGACCACAGAGAGTTAGGACCTTGATCTTACATCTCATCTGAAGGATGGAACATCTTTTAAGACATGACCAAAACTGTACTATGGTTAAAATTGTTCTTTTTAAATTTCTATTGAAAGGAGTTGTAATTAAAATAACTTAGCCATTACATACCTAGCTGCAAGGAAATTTCCCAGTTAGGAAAATGTTGATGTGAACAAAAGAAAATGACATAATGTAATGTATCCAGGGTATTTGATGCATTATGCTATTAATTTGTATTAAATGTAAAGCATCAATATATTAACCTGTGATAATTCTTTCTTGGATATACTGCAGCTAAAATGATTTCTGATTTTTTTTTGTACCCTCATGTTTTCCAAGAAATATAGTATCACTTTTTTTATGGAAATCTAAATCATACATCCATTTGTTTTGTTCTTTAGTTCTACGAACCAAAAAGTTACAAAAGTAACACAAATTTTGCCACAGTCTTTCTGTCATTATTGTTAACTTTCATTTTCTTAGAATTTGTGTTTTGGCCATCCAACCTGTACAAAAACTAGTTTGTGTCACAATTATCTTCTTCACATTTCACTTACTAAGCTAAGAGGCTATATATTTCTATTCTCTGTAGGCTCAATGCTTCCAGTATCCATTTATGAAGATGTCTGTATGCATTTAACTTTGAGATGAAGGTTTTGATGCTAGTATTGTCAGGTTTCCTTGAACAGCACTGCATTTTAACAAACAGAGAAAAATCTATGTGGCAGGAAGCAATCTTACCAAGCCTTTAAAAACTCCACTGATATTTTTTGTATTTCATCAAATTCAAATTATTGAGTTTCAGCATTATTTCACTTCCATTCCAGGCCTGGTAATGTTAGTCAAGTATCTGAGATAACAGCTATAGTATTCGCAAGGGTATTTCCTTAATGGTGCCGTAAACCTCAGGATAAATTGCATTTCACTTTGCAGTTTTAGGTGTTTATTTATTGGCAATGAAAAAGCATTTTGAATTTTTTTTTGTGCTAAGGACCATGATACCACTAACAAACATTTTATAGATGTTTCCTTTATGGCTCTCACCTTGCAAAAAAATGTTATTTTGGAAATTGATGGAGCACATTGAGACTTAATAATGTATAAGGTTTTCGGAATTCAATCTGAGATTTTTATGATGTATTAGAAAAAAGAGCATAAAGAATGGAGTGTATATTTGACAGGGAACATGATTCTTTTTCATGTAATTGATTTGCTTTGCTATTTGTGTTTTCTTCAAGCGAGGAAAAAAATGATAGATGACATAGATTATACTCACTTTTCCTTTGGCTTAAATAATGCCTATTCCGATCTGAGGATATTATAAACTGTGCCTGGGTTTTCTTTTGTTCAAAGAAAGATAACATGGGTATATATGCTTTAATACTCTTTGAGGTGCTACTATGTTGCATTATTACGAGTATAATTAAAGGTTTTTGTTTAATGATAGGAGAGATTATTGCTGAAGTTCTTCCCCTCACAAAACAATAAACAGCAAAGTTTATCAATCATGCCAGCACAAATTAACATTTCAGCCGTGCATAATGTATTTGCGTCATTAATTTGAAAATACTCTTAGTTCATTTTCTGAGAATGTTGTAGTGATGCTCTTAGGAAGTGGTATAATAGTCCTATGGGAAAACATGTTTCAGTTCTTCTGAAGTGTTCCTGAAGTATTCCTTAAGTTATGAAGTACTAAGTCATAGAAGCAGTACTTAAAGTAACTTTCTTTTCATTAAGAATTAATCTAATATCTTTGAGCCATAGACACTGTAGCTGTCCATAAAATATCTAGGGTAGGAGTGTGTGATCAGTCTGCAACACATGCTACTCCTTCTTGAAACATACATGCAGTAGGAACATAAGGAAAGCATCAATGAACAAAAGCCTCATGGCTCCATTTTTCAATATCCAATGCAATTCTATCTCACCATTAATATACTGGCCATCGCATTTTGAGTAGGAAATGTATTCTGAGTATTGATAATTCTTTATGTACAAGTGTTTTTGTGTTATCACAGTAGAACCTTCTCATACGTTTTCAGCACAAACACATTTTCTGATCCTGGACAGGTTCCATGGTAGCTGCAAAAACGTTTCTTTAGTGTTTGTCTATCCTAATGGGTCTCTGATGGTGCTATTAAAGCTGCAGATATTTGCAGGAAGAGGACTGTGTTTGCTATTGTTCCTTTTCTACTCATGTACCCTTAACTGACATCAAAGGGTGGACTGAGACCTGTTTACAAATAGCACTTAAAGCCTTGGATAATTCTCCTCCAGTTCACTGAAGTCTAAAGTGTATCTGTGGAACTGCATCCTGCTGTTGTGCATATAGCTAATTAAATGATTGTATGAGCTACTTTGAATCTACACCTTTTTCATGCACATGCATTGGTATGAAGTCTGACCTGGTCTATTTTCTTATGGTGTTATTTAAAAAAAAGAGATCAAATCAGTTTGCTCACTTGAAAAACGATGCTTTTTCTCACAAGGACACCTGAAGGTTTGTATTTTCCTAATGATACTTCATGTGGCTCAAACATCAGCAAGCATTTGCACCACTGCTTCACACAATACAAAGAAATTACATTGACTTGGACAGATCAATAACCAAAAAGACTGCTGAAAGCCAAGCTATCTGAATTGTGCAGTAGATGTATATCTGGGACAATAAGGCCTTTCTGATACAGGAGTCAATCAGACAGAGATGCCCAGGGTTGACTTAAAAGTGACTTTAAAGGTCTCAGAAGAATTATGTACGGCATAGCTACTGTATATGGTTTAAATGTGTGATAACAAATTTATTCCCATGTCTTTTGTGATAAAACTCTGATCTGTAGTCCACAGGGTATACAGTATGCAGTAACTGCTCCTTTTATAGATACTACACACAGTAATGATAATACAAAATGTATAAAACGGGAACTATTCACCAAACTTCATTTCTAGCCAACAAAAACTAAATTCAAAATTCAAGAATTAGGACCACACCCTTCAAAGCAAACATCCATACATGCCTGAAGCTTTTCAATACTTTTGAGCCACTTACCTTGCACACATTTCTTGATTAGTATGACAATACAAGAAAAATGAATTTTTGGGTCTGTTTTATTGAACCATTAAATAATAACTTCCTGAAAATAATTTAAAAAAATTCTAACCAATCTGGAAAAAATACTTTTAATTTCAGGTTATATAAAACTGGTTATTTTAAAGGTTCCACACAGCACTTTAGTGTGTTTTGTGGAAACAATACTAAGAAAGAAGAAATTATATACTGTGTAAAAAAGTTTTAGAGAATACATCTCCCCAGATAAATTACTTTTTGTTCTCAAAAACTACAAACACTAAAGATGCATCCCCTATACTATACAGCCTGAAGTCAGTCAGTGGTAAATTTTAGAAATATAATTTCCAGAATCTAATTCTATTATACTGTATGTACACTATATACAGTATTAAGATGAAATGGCATAATGATATAAGGCAAAGATTCTTGATGCTTTTGTTAGTTTTTTTTATTATTAGTGTTATTATTGTTATTGTTCATTTTAGTTCCTGTTATAATTGACAAGACACAAAAAGAAAAGGGTTTGACTAACTGCCAGTCACAAATGAGTTCAATTAAACAGCAGTAGGTACAGAATAAAAAGAAGAATGTTGTTTCTCTGGTTTTCTACAGATTTGAACATTGCTTACTACAACATTAACATGCTACCATTGTTATCAGAGTATGTTGGTTTTATCTGTTTTTCTATACTTGTAGGCATTGTAATACCTTTTTTCATAATAGTGCACATCACATGAGTGGAAGCCTTTGACAAGTGGATTTCATCAAAAATTAACTCCTTGCTGGTTAACCATTCATTAGTTTAAAAATAATATTATTTTTACAAAGAAAATTGTAAAGTCAGTTTTGAGGTTACAGAGAAAAAACATTGTGAAAAGTGTAGTAACAGATATTTTTTAATCAACCACCTGTAGCATACAGTATATGGGCAGATGTTATAATGTCTTAATGCAAATGTTTAAGGTATGCTGTATGTATATTCTCTTCTCGTTGCTCATAGTCTTACACATTTTTAGGCTTTATTTCATCTAATGCAGCTGCTTTCACTTGTCAAGTCCTATTCCATGCAACAGGAGAGTGTCAAGCAGACAGCAGCCTTCCAAGACATTACTTGAACCTGGTGAAGAAACGCTCATTACAACTGTTTCAATCTCATAATTTTTTCTCTGTCAAGAATATTTCTCTAGCAGCTTTGAATACTCACACATATATTGAAAATACTGGGAGAAAACAATGTATGGTTATATTTACAGTCAAAACAGCTGGTTTACATACCAACAGATTAAAATAGAACAGACTGTATTCTTCTAAATGCAACCCTAATCTTCCACTGTTCGCTGGCAGCTTTCCTCTGGATGTTGGTAATATATCCTTTGCCGTTGCCTACAGTATGTGGAGTGATGGGTAAGATATGAAGGCATCTTTATATAATAAGAATTTATATAGCACTTTCCATCCTGAAGTCTCCCTTATAGTAATGGGCCCAAGTCATCCACCAATGACATAAAAAACCTCTTGGGTGACCCTGGATAGTCATAATGTCCCACTACACAGCAGATCAGGTGAAGAAGTGAGAAATTGCTTCACCCACTGAAGAACCCACCAAGAGAACTTAGACCTAAGTCATGCGATCTTAATGACCAAAAATGTAAGGACTTCTGTTTAAAGGTGTTAGTGGGGCCAGCAGGGGGCACTCACCCTGTGGTCCATGCATGTGGGTCCTAATGCCCCATTATAGTGACAGGGACACTATACTGTAAACAGGTGCTGTCCTTCGGATGAGATGTAAAACTTTTCTCATTTCTCTGCGTTTCTCGAAAAGAGTAGGGGTGTAACCCTGACATCCTGGCCATATTTCCCATTGGCCCTTATCAGTCATGGTCTCCTAATAATCCCCATCTATGAATAGGCTTCATTACTCTGCTCTCTTCTCCCCTGATACCTGATGTGTGGTGAGTGTTGGGGCTGCACATTGGTGGTGTGGAGGGGAATCCCCATTATCTTTGAGTGGAGTGTCCAGAAAAGCGCTATATAAGTGTAAACTATTATTATTATTAAAAGTACCACTTTCTACAGCACAGTGTCCCTTTTAACCTTTTCCCTTTTGAGTGACTGAGAAGGTATCTTCTTCTGGAAAGGTGTCATAAATCCTTTCTGTCTGCTCTGTGACACATCTCGTATAGTCCTAGCTGCTGGCCAGCATCTTCTGAGATCAGTGATCATTTGCTATATTAGTTACTAACTATATTAGTTAGTTATGGAAAGTTCTTTTATCAACTCAGCATACAGTATGTGTCCTCTCAATATGTGGCAATTTGCTGTCTGTTTTTCTTTTTCATACTCTTACATTTTTTCTCGAAGGGGAGCAGTTTGGGAGTTGTTACATGTGCTCATTAAACTGTTCTGACAACATTATTCAAATGTTTTGTTGCCTGTTTGATAGTTACAAAAGATTCTTCAAGAGAATTAAATTAAGAGCACATGCATGTCTACTGCTATAGGTTTAGGTTTTGGAAGGCACAGTAATGAAAATAGAGTGAGTATAAAATGTGACTTTGTGCCTAAATAGTAACAAAATAATGTGCTTATGTAATTAAGTCTATATACACCATATTATCTGATGTATTACCAGGTTTTGCCTATTTGACAAGAACTTACTTCAATTACACGGCACTGTTTCACATCTGACATTCTGTTTTATCTTACATAATCTCACTGATCTGCTCGTGACAGCTCAGAAAAGTAGCTGACCTTTTCCTTGGAATTCATTGTATAAGTTGAGTGCTTAGTGTGATTTTACCATACTTTTAGCATAAGCATTTAAAATGACCTTGAGGGAGTGAATGATAAGATATACAGTAGATATCATCCATACTATTAAAATTACAGTGATTTTCTCCTTGTATGTACTTTCTATAACCTCTGTATTCATTTTTTATCCCTTTGAACTATCTGCTTTACTGGTAGAATTTTTTTTCCATCATAAATACTGTAGCAAACAGAAATAATCCAATTCTACATGCAGTAGACATAATTTCCAGTCATTCTTATACTTATAACAGAATAACACTTTTACTAATCATTTTCATTTCTGCTGGCTAGAGAAATTCTTAACTCACACTCCCCAAACTTTCCTTTCTCCCATATACTGCACTTTTTGATAATCTGTCTTTGATAATTTTCTAATTGCTTCATCCAATTTGGGATTGCTGGAGAAGTGTGGCCTATCCAGTCAAGCAATGGGAGCAAAGGCAGGCTACAGTACAAATCTATACAATGCTGCTATACAATGGCTACAAATCAGCTTAGTTTTCTAGATTTATACACCGCAAATAGCAAAGTACTCTAAATTTGCTTTTCCTTTTCAGTCAACTATGTTTATCAATTCAGTTTATTACATTATCTTGAAGTTTGTTGATAGTACAGGTGTAAATTACACACATTATGTGGGATTGGGCATAGAAGAAATCTGTTTCTTCTTTCAACTACTGTATTATACAGTACTGTATGTGCTGAACCATAATGTATCAATAAATAAGGTAAATTTACATTTCAAAATCTTAATACTGCATTAGGGTAATAATTTCCCTCTCAAGGCCCATGAGGCCTTAGGAGTACTATTCATTACTTAGCTACAGTGAATATACAGAGGTATAAAACAGCATGTCTTTCTTATTTGCATCAACAAAATGAGGCAAGGCTGGTGTCAGAGCTGGGACCATTGAAATTGGCAAGGAATAAATCTGATGTCATTTCATTGAATAGCAAATCCCCCACAACATGTCTCATAATTAACAGGTGTTCTGATGTGTCAATTCAGAATAATTGCATGCTCAAGAAAAACCCAGTTACTCATATAAAGAAGGTGATGCAATCAAAGTTTTACAGTAGGTGATGCAAAGTAGGTTACTTCTCATTGTAATCATTTATATTTTGAAGTTCTAGCACTGCAAGTAATGATAGTTATCTGCAAGGATAAAACATGAGTTGAGGAGGCAGTATTAAATACCATAAATCCATCATACAAAAATTGATGGTATCATTGAAGATGCTGGTTTTCTAAATGGAAATGTACATCACTTAAACACAATTTTATGATGAAGGTTATGGTAAATCATAAAATTAAGATTTTATTATTTACCATGACTGGTGGTAATGAACTACCAGTTACTCTACAGCATGCTCCTCCTTGTTTGGTGTGAAATTTTATTGTACATTGCCTTTTAATGAATTTAACTAATTTTCTGTAACACTGCAAACCTTGGGACTACTCACAAGTGAGTACAGGCAAAATTTTGCCATTCTTCTAATAAGTGTTAATCTCACATGGACTTAGACAGCAACAGAGTATGTGGTCACAGTTTTACTTCAAACAGAGGAGGTCGCTGGAGGATTTTCATCCCACCCAAGTCTGTAATTGTTCATCCAATTGTTTGCTACCTCTTAAGGAATTTCAGTCACAACCCATATATGTACTGTACCTTCAATCCCCTTGTATACTGTATAGAGTCCATCTTGCCTTTTTAGGGTTTAGCTACCACCTTTAGTGTTCTAAAGCAGAAAAGATGCATTTTTACTTCCCGTGATGATTTGTTTGATCAATCAGTTTTCAGATATAAAATATTGTTATTAGAATCAATATGTATATTACATCTGTTCTAATTACATTTGCATAATTTACTTCCTTCAATGGCTTAGCCATTAGAATCCAGATTTTTCTTTTGACAATTAAGGCCAATATTTCTTGCTTGTCAGATAAGTTTTCCTTTATTTCCCAAGGGAACATCCGAATACCAGGAACCATAGGCTGCTGTGATTTCCTGTTACTAGGATAAATCTCCTTGCTTGCCCATTATAATTTAAAGTGCAGTACCTTTATTGCAAGAAATGGGAATTCACTTATTAAATGAAATGATGCATTGGAACACCTCAATATGTGCAGTAAAATTGTTCAAACAATTTTAAGCATACTAATTGGAGCAAGATGTCTGGTTTTTATTCTAAATGTAACTGCCCATAAAAAAAATGTTGTTGAATGGATGTATAAATGGAAAAGAAAGAACAAATGGTCTAGATTAATCTGAAACTTTAAAAAAAACATACCTGATTATATATGTTACCTGCAAAATGTTAAATGATTTCTTTATTTCCTTACTGTAGTTAATACTAGACTACTGTAATAGAATAGAGTGAAGGGAGACCCTATAGTTTAATTTATATTTGTGCTGGTTTGGTCAGAGAACCAAAAAATTTGGAAAGCTCCTGGGTTTAAGAGCCCTTTATGCAGTGAAACTAACCATTCATTGATGTGCTGGCAAGGAAGACCTGGTGTTGCCCTTATCTTGTGTGCCAAACCTGCAATCTTCTTCTCAGCAGATTAGTGCACTAACCACTGAGCTACAAAATGCCCTTCACTGAGCATGCAGGTGGCCTCACATACAAATAAAACAAATTAATCCAGTCAGTTAACAAATAAGCAGGCTAGCTAATAGCATATTGCCAGAGGCCTATGTTTCTCCTATTATCAGGGCTTGTTTAATTTGTGTTTGATTGTGGGAGAGAGTCAGCTAAAAAGCATACAGAATTTGTACAGTAGACCTGATCTTAGTGTTCACTGTAACACACTGCAGGTAATTTATCAAATGTGGCAAACATGACCACATTCACCCTCTAAATGTTATCATTTGCATTATCAAACTCAGCAAGGCATTGATGTATTATATAATTTGAATATACTTGTTACTAATAATAGTAGGGTTTTGTGACTGACAGGGTTTATGCTTCAGCAAATAATGTCAGAGACTCAAGTGGGAAAAAAAACAATAAACAGGACAATTTACATAGTACAAATTAAAGTACAGCTTTAAGAGTTTACTGTACAACAAATTTGCATAAACTGTGGTTGAGTTAGTGCATTGGTAAATTATTTGTCTTTATAATATCTCGAATATCTTGCAATCACGAATGATTGCATGGACTCAACTATCTTTTCAGAATCATGTGACAATTTAGATGAACTCACTGATGTGCTTTGTAGTCTTTTATGACGAAATGGTGATTCCTACAAAACCTCTTAGAATTTATTCAAATAAGTCTTTGGTAAACAAATCACTGAAGAGCCTACTATGCCATTGCTTCACAACAGGGTAATAGGTCTGTCAAGAGGGAAATCAAATCTGAAGTTAGAGCAGAAATTAGAAAGGCAAAATTAAAGTATAAGGAAACAAATGAAGGCAAACATAGTAATAATTTGAGGACTGCATGGTGCAGAATGAAAATCATTGCGAGTGCTGGACAAAGGAATCTCTCCAAAAACATATTGAATATTGATGATTTTAGCACTAACAAGGAGGTGAATATTTTTTACCTTAGATTTTGACAAGCATGACTTTAGTGGAGAAATCTGGGAACTTAAAGAGAAGCTCACTGCTTCCACCACAATTGGATTTGAAACACATTTTCAAGAAAACAAAAGACAGGAAAAGTCTTGGACCTGATAACATCAGTGGGCTGGTACTGCAATCATATGCTCAACAGCTCAGTACTATGTATTTCATTATATTTTCAAATATAATGAATCAGTAATAGTACCTCAAATTTGAAAACAGGCAAGAATCATACCAATGTCAAAACACAGATCCCCCAAGACATTAAATGATTTCAAACTGGTGACATTGACCTCTTTAGTAGTGAAGTAATTTGAGAAAATTGTTAAAAGGCAAATGATCCTACAGGTACAGCACCTACTGTACTGAATCCCATGCAATTTGCCTATAGGGCTAAGAGAGGAGTTGAAGGTGCTACCCTCGCATTTCTGAATCTCTTATTGTACAATATATACACATTTAGAAAGTCCCAAGATACATGCCATGCCTTTACTTATACATTTCTCATCAGACTTTAACAACATTAAACAACACTTGTAAGTGGAGAAATTACTCTCAGATTTTAATCTAGACTTCAGTATTGTAGGCTGGATCATACTGTACATGCATGTTTCTTATTTGTTAATGGGTTCATGTTGTATTAAAGATATTGTATATTGTGTTATGCCTTTTACCTGCCTGCAAAGCAAATTTCCCATCTGGGACAATAAAATGAAGCAAATAGGTGCTGCAGAGCACACGGTTTCACATCTCTCAGTTTCTGCAGCCAACACCATAAAATTCTGAGAGTAACAAAACCATCCTAATAAAAATGCTGTGTGAAAAAGACAATGACCTTGGGGAGGACTGTACTATGGTAATATTTTACCACTTTCTACATTTATGTACATGTGAAAGACACCCCAATAACGAATGATTATTGCTTTAATGATAATTTGATACCAGGCGATTTACAATTCTGTTTAATGAAAAATAGCATTGACACATTATTTGCACAGCATCATGAAACTACTTTCGGGTCAAAAACAATACATTTTATGTTTTCTCTTAATAAAAGTTGTCAGGGGTAATTGTTGTAGATATGACAAAAGCCCAGCTTTCATCTTTACTAAAATATATACTAAAATGGAAGGGTAAAGACCAATGTCACCTTGTTAGCTTAAAATATTTCATTGTCAACCCGATATTGGGCTGCTGTGGCCACATTATTATGTGACCACAAGTCCTAGTTCTTAAATATGCAGAGCCTAAGCGCTCCTTAAATTAAATGCAGTCGTGCAGTTAATGTTTTTTTGTGCAGCCTACTTGTTGGATGAAATTAAAATCCCAAAGGATAAATGCACTTGGGCTCCTGATCTTATATACCCTGTCTCACTTTAGTCAGAGTGCATTGATGTTCCCTAATGTTCAGTGACACAGTCGCTCAGTGGTAATGATCACCTTTGGGGATTTTTCAAGTGTTTGTCTCTTGATGGTCGCTGGTGAAATGTAATCAATAAATCTACCAGCTGTGCTTTTCATGTCATGTTTCCCGTTTGAATTGAATCTACAACCCTTATTACAGATGAAAAGATCCTCTGTGTTTTTTTTGCTTTTTCCCACTTTGTTGTAGTTTTTTTACCCATTACTTGAGTTGCACATACAACGAGCAATTAAAAAAAAGCACAGCTACAAATTAGTGGACTGAAAATAAACATTGCCCTTCATTAATATTAATACATGCAGCTTACCCCCGCCCACTCCCCCAGACCCTCATAACCAAAGATCTTCAGGGTTTTTCTAAGTTTGCAGTAGCTTGATACTCTGCCTTTAATCATTTAGCTATACAATTATATTAATTTCATTGTTAAGATAACTTAGGTCAATAAATGTAATTTACATAGAATAGTATGACATTATATAATTGTATACATCATGTGTGGGGGAATAAGCTGATAACTGGTAATACAAATACCAAAATGCCAAGAGAATTTTTGTGCTGCTCAGGAAGAAGGTACTGTAGCAGCGTGGTGATGTCGCTGCCCTCCCTGAGCATAACAGGGAACTCAAGCTGAGGGGGGTCTCCTTTAGCTCAGCCGGCTGGTTCTCTGAGACCCGGGTTCACGCCCAGGTAGTGGGGAAGAAACCGGCAGGGTGGAGTGGCGAGGGCACGAGCCCGCGCAGAACCACAACGGTCACATATGGAAACAAAAAATGCACTTAAAACAAGTAGGAAAGCAATGTGTTTACAGGCTCCCATTCAACCTTGAGTTTAATTTAGGTTTTTGTTTCTCCAATTTTTCCTTTTCTTCCCCCCAAAAAAGCTTAGTTGTATTCCAGTGTCAAACATAAAAAAAATAATAAAATAACAAGTGAAATGACATGAAATAACAATAAACCAAGGATTATGTGAGCTAAATTCTACATTGTACTGTATGACAGTACTACATAAGTGAGATTTACAATTGTGAAGTTGTACTGTCCCTGTTCCTTTATGGATGTGTGGGTGTTATAGTTGTCAGTGACGTTTGTGTTTAAGCACAAAGTGCTCAGATTGAGCTGGTAATGTTTGCTTGCAAATCCATTATTTAAAATGAAATGGGTATTGTACATTATTACATACAGTAAGTGAGCAACCTAAGCAAATGTATTTTGCTGTGAAGTATCTTTAAGTTCTACAAGCATACGATAGTTTTTTCAGGGTTGTATTACTTTCTTCTAGTTACAGCTACTGTTTTTTGTTCTAAGTGTTCTATTTTGAGGCAACTTGATGTGTAAAGCTAAAGATCTACAGTATATAAACTAGTGAAATTCTAGTCATAAACATGATTATTGGTGGTTACGGAAACCTTTTTATATAGCTTAAGATATTCCTTAGTGGAAAAGTGGAAAGTGTACTCTTTTACCCTCATTTTGTTTCCGACATGCTTTGCTAACAACTAACAGGATGTTTATATGCTTTCCTTTTTAATTGATCTTTCTTCAAATTTAGAATTTACAGATAAACTGATTGCTATGGATATGGACTGTAAATCTCTGTTGTCTTTCTAGCAAGCTGATTTTCTAAACTCAAGTGATTAATGTACCTATTAATTTGTAATGTGATCTGTTATTTTCGTGTGGAGAATACATTAAATTCCCTGTTAAATTTCCAGAATGTTTTGCCATAATGGGTCAAAGCGGGGATTTTGGCAGATTCTGAAAACTGAAGAGGAAGGTTCCATTAATAATTCCTTTCAGGAAAAGAACAGTGTCTGTAACATTTTGCAGGCCTTTTAGAAATTTCTATTATTTCGTATTAATGGTACTTATTAAATGACTGTCGTACTTCATTAATTTTAATAAATGATCAAATTGGCAGTGCTCATTAGGGTACATTTTAAAAGAAGCAAAGTTATTGTAGGGTTTAAAAAATTGACTCTGTATTAAAACGTTTATAAAAAGTATGACTGTTTTATTCAGTAAAACGCAAAGCAACTTTAGTAATAGTTACTACTGTACTTGATAGTTAAAATACATACGGTATAAATCTAGTTTAGAAAATTGTTTGGTATTTTCCCAATGTAAAAGATGTTACCATTTCTACATTCTTGTTTTTCTGAATGTTAGTTATGTGCCTAAGTTCATCCTTTTTTTAAAAGGTGGAGAATGGCATCCTCATTTCATAATTGAAAACGTTTGCACTGCTTAGCAGTTGTGTTTTTGCTTCTCAGGCACATAAAGCTCAAGAATTATGATTATTGTGAATACAAGAACAGAAAATGAGTGTACACAGTAAATTAATTTTGTCCACCCTTAAAAATGTATTTTAAGAACTGTTTTGGAACTTGTTTTGTTCTCACAGTCAAATTTTTGTTTTTTTCTAATATGCATTCTATATACACATGCTCTCTGAAAGCTGTTTCTAACCTTGACAGATAGCTTCGTAAGTTATATTGACTGCATGAGAGCAGAAAGGGTCAAAGCTAAGGACCCTCAGCCAGGCCAGGCATCCAACAGACAAGTCACACCTCATTAGCAGGTTTGCAGGTAGTGGAGGCCTCAGATTTGTCACCAGCCTCTAACAAAGGCTCCTTGACGGTTTGAGTTATGTTGACAGCCTCCCCTCAAAGGGACAGAGAGTGTCACGTGGACAAGATGAAACATGCCTCTCTGTCACCTGCCACACACAATAAATGGATGGCCCAGAATCTTGCCATCAGCGACAATCTCGTCTGGCGAAAAAATGGAGGAGAAGAGTTTGATGTTATAAATCACCATAATTTGTTACAATTTCCAAAGACAAATATGACAGGATGGAATTACTTTGCACCACTGAGACAGTCATTTGCAAAAGCCTTAAAGTGCCAGTATAAATCTTGGCATGAGATATTTAATCTGTGGAATCCTGAACACAGCATCATCTCTGTGTATTATGTTTACAAAGAATCCCTATGCCATAATATACTTTAGTAAATATTGTCCAGTGTTCATCTCAGTTTATATCTGCATTAAAATATAAGCCTGAAGTTTGTGTTCTTTTGTGAACGTTTTTTTTCAATATGATAAATACTTAGCAATAGTGACTTTATATTGTTGCCTTTCTCTTATTTTCCAGACGAATTAAGAACATTAGATTCTAGCTGTCAACACTGAGCTAATTATCTCACAGAGATAACTGAGAATTTCTGTGCAATTCTAGGGACTCCCAGCTGTTCATATCATGAGTTACTCACAGTACTTGTAAGCTTCTCACAATCCATCAACTTTAAAAATAGTTGTTGGGGAAAATGTCGAATAGTACTGTTATTGGAATGAGTGCAAAATTACAGAATGTCTATTTTACTTATTCCAAAAATAATATTTCTTTATAAGCTTTAGATGAGTCAGGTAACAACAACATGCCCAGCATTGGAACAAAGTATTTTTTGTATTGTTTACTTATCAATGGAAATGCTCCAATATTTTAACCTGATTTCAAAGTTTAAGCAAGGCTGGGCCTTGCCAGTAGTGGAATGGGTGACCACTAGGTTCTTGCTGTACTGATGGTGGACAAGTGGCGCTTACTATGATGATGCAGACATTATACCAAGGTCCTGACTACTTGTTCTTGAAAAATCCCATGACACCTTCTACTATGTGTTTGCACAACATGGTCTAGCGAAATTCCCCACTTAATGCAATTTGTAAAGTAATTTCTCGCTCCTCCATTTAACCTGCTACAGTATGTAGAGAGGCTGCTGCTGCCGCATAATAGCTGCCATGAGTCACCAAGGTGCTGCAACTCAGTGGTAGATGTACTGTTTCCCCTTCTATATGCAAAGATATCTGGGCACCTTTATGATGAAAACTGCCATATACATTATATGCACTTAAAAGTTATATTGTTGTGATGTTGTTATATTGTTTAGTTTCATGGGTAATTGGAGAGTATATTGGTGTTTTAAGGAAAGTACTACTGTACTTGGTGTCTTGTTTAAGAGGAAGGGATACCTTTTGCCCCAATTCAACTAGGATCCAGATGAATATGAGTATTGGCGTTTGCATAGCTGGTCCTAAATCACTTAAGTGAGAAGCACATACTAGGCAAATTAGACATTTCTAGAAACTCCACAAATGGCCCAAGACAGCCATGTGATTGGCTTAAAAAAGACAACAGAGTAGTGTGTGGGAGATCGTGTCCAAATCTGAAGCAGAAGGTTGGAATGAGTGAGCTACAACTGACCATTACTTTATTGTAAAATTTCTCTTTGATGAACAAATCCTGCAGGAATCTGAAAACTCATTTGAATGTTTCTTCAATATTACGGGAGCTATTTAAGGTTACTTTTGTAAATCACCCAGGCAGAGTTTTTTTTATTTTATTGGGGTTCCTTTTTATGAGTCTTTTGTTTATCATTGGTTTAGAGTGCAGACTCACCACCACATTTGATTTATGAAGAGAGCCCTCTTTACATTTATAGTGTCCTATGCTCACTTAGTAACAGAAAGAAGATAGAAGATGTGTGTTTTCAGACCCAAAGCATCAGCCTGTTGTAAATAACTGAAAATAGTGGTAGTTTTATGTTTGTGTAAAGGGAGAAGTCACATGACCATGCTCAGTATTCTCCTACAGTGTATGTTCTGTTCAAGAGACAGGGTTCCTTCACTGTTAGTTCCAATACTCATCTGTGAGTATTGTCTTCAGTGCCTCTTAGTAAATCTAATTTATTTAAAACCTCTCCCCATATATTACTTTGGTCATCAGAGTTTAACATCAATTCACCCAACCACTCCCCTCCTCTAATTTTAGAACAATATAGTCAGTGAGAAAAATGCACACAAATGAAACTTTATTTGCATATTGAAAATGGATATTGATAATATACTGTAGTTTTATTGGGATTCACACACCATTTAATTAAATTACACAATTTACATGGATCACAAAATTAATAATATTACTATATGGCTGCATCACATTTTCTTAAAAACACAATTAATAGTTAAATCAACATAATATGGTACCAAAGAACATCTCTATTAAAACATTTTACTAAGAGTTTTCTTACATAAAGTTGCTTTCTATAGACATTGAAAACTGAATAAATGTCTTATTTTAGAGCATTTTATTAACAAGACTTGTCTTGCAGCAAAAGGCCATTCAAATATACAATGTATTGGTTTTGCAGAAAACTGACCTTTTCAGACTGGCATTTTGTATTCATCATTTTTTTTCTCCTCAGCATAACTGTCAATGATTGTTGCTATGGTAATCATGATACAAATTTGATTTTTAATCATGTATTCTTTCACACTCAAGTATGTGGAATTTTTTAGAGCAGGCATTGGACATAGATATGTTGCTTTTCTTAAGATTAAATTCTCTTGAAAATAAGATGGGCTTTTTTCAGTAGTTTTTGGTTAATATGCTGTGATCAAAACAGACATGTCAGTTTAAGTTTATACACTTGCGGAATGCAGATTGTGTTTTGTCTCACACCAGATAAGGACTGCATATAAAAACGGGGAACAGAAGCAAACATGAACCTTGAGACTAGTCTTGCCTTAGGGCTTGTAATATTCATACCAAGACACTGTGGTCTTGCAAGCTCCCAATGTAGTCTTACAAAGCCCATAGTATCACTATGTGAAAGATGCATTTTTCCTTTGGGTCACACCTGTAGTAGAAAATTAAATACAATTCGTTGTATTTTCAATAAGCTGAAGGTCAGATTAAATTATTTACCATCTCTTTTACTTGGTTTACTCACCACTGTAAACGTGATTATAATAGGACCCTTGAGTTTCTCATCCAAAAAAAGTCTCCGTTCGTAGGATGCAGGATGATCAATAACAGCTTGAGCAGAGCTAGGTGAAACAGTGCTGCGTGGTTTTCATGATGTAGTCTTTGTTTTGTGCATCTTTGCTCATCTTGTGTACCAGCAACCTCTGACGCTACCTGGGCACCTAAAGGAATTCTGGAGTCTGAAAAGAACTTCTAGCTGACTGCCTTCTCAATTTGCATAAAAATACTGAGTGAATATTTTCATTTCTAAGTGTATGTTTTTAAAAGAAAATGGTGTTCTGTATACATTTTGAATTTTCACTATACTAAATATTTTAGGTGATGCATTTACCATGCATGACTGACTATACTGTAGCAGTCCATTTATAAGAACAAAACCACCTCAGTAGTTGTTGAGCACAGCTGATGGGGTGATGTTGAATGTCACACCTGATGAAAAAAAAAAAGGCAGAAGCATAAATACACAGCTTATGGAGGTAATGCAGTACCTTAATTCCATTGATGTGACGGAGGAACACTTCAGGTGGACTTGCAAGCGATGGGCCAAATTCTTCTTTTAGAAAAGACGGTTTTAATGGATATCAGGGAGCACAGTACCGACATGCAGAATTATATGCTTTATGTACAACAGATCGATAGTTGGGGATTTCAAAGTGTAATGGCCTGGGAAGAATTGTGTAGTTACTAAAGAACTTCACTTGCTACGATTGATGATGAACATGATTCACTCACTGCTCTTCCTGTGGGATCGACCTGATTTGACAACTTTCCTCTAGGACAATACAAAACTTCATAATGCTCTTGAGAGATTAAATTGTGGCAGCAAAGCCATGGATTCTCTACTCTCCAGCCCCACCAAACAGTGGTGTGATGAACTGGAACGATATGTGACATTAAGGGCTCTGAGACCAGCGAACAGGCACATTCCTGCCCAACCATTATGACAGTAATAGGACAGCATCATGAGCCCATTGCAAAACATCAAAGGAAAGCATGTCTTTCTGGTGCACAGCTTGCATTGCTGTTGATGTCAAATGTTAACCAGAAACGTGATTTTTTTTCATGTCGTGTCTGTTCAATTAAGTACATCTGCCATACAAAACATTTGTAGTGGAATATTAATGACTGACATTTGCCTAGTAATAACTTTGTGAGTTTGTTGCAATTCTGATCTTTTTGTTGGATTTTTGGTATGGATAGCTATACCTGTTTATAATAAACTTGAAGGGAAAAGTGGCAGACTGGGGATCTGACCTTAATTTCCAGCTCTTCTTTCAGAATAATCAATGCATTAATAAATCACCTGTATGGCAGTCAATGAGGATGCAAACATAACAGAAATAAATGTTTACATCAAGTTTTTATACAGCAGAATAAATTCTTATTATCTGCTCTGCAAGTTGGAAATTCTTTAGCTGAATTCCCTCTATGTGTGACTGTGTTCTTCTACTTGTGTGTCTCACATGTACAGGTGTTTCTCATGTTTTCTCTTTTCCCATATAGACTACTTCTCTGTTTAATGTCACCTCTGTATAGTTTTTTGTCAAGGTTTTGGAGTCATTCTAGTATGTATGAAGGTTCAAAAATGCTTCCTTATCCGCTATGTTATAAATCACTACTGCGTTTCAACTTTTAACTGGTTACAACCAATTTGTGTAGGCAGTAAACACCATATACAGTAGTGAACCTCTGAACATCATGAAAGATTATGTGAGCATAGAAATGAATTATTGAACTGTATGGATTTACCATTTCCTTGAAAGAAATCCTTCAATCTGAAGAGATTAACTCCTGCATGTGATAAATTAAACTTTTTTTTCCTCTTCAATTTCCTTCAAGTGAACCCCAGAAACCCTGGCTGTGAGCAAGATAAAAATTATCACCTAATTCACTCAAGCACAAAATACAATTCCAAGGAGAAGAGGAGAAAAGTGTGATACATATAGTAGAGTAGCCTTATAGGTGCTGCTTAATAACGGAGAGGATGATTTCATATTCTCTGTTTTCATCTTTTATTATTAGACGTCACTTTAACATGCGTTTATGTCCTGAGCCAATGCAATAACTTGTGCGCAACCAACCTTGCCTATCAGACCAAATAAAGACAAATGCTCTGAAGGTCATGTGACAGACACTGTGCACCATGGAGATTGTTTGACCCTTATTGTGATCTGATATTTCCATCAAAGATTTGTCCAAAAGTAACAGAGGGCAAGCAAATGGTCATTTCCCTGTGGTGATCTTCAAAACCACCTTATCTCAAAACTCCTCCCTAGCATACACTGATGCCAGTTACTTACCTGGACTGTTTATTTGGTGATATTTTCTTTCATAGTTTTTAGTTCTTGTTCTTCATTTGTTTATCCCTGAGTATGGTCACATTTTGATGAAAACATCCTCACCGTCCATTGTACAGCATTTTTTTCAGACATTTCTATGGAATGTGGTTTCACAATAGTTTTTAATTCTTGCCAGTCTAGAATGTTACAGGGTGTAGATCATTTCACTTTTCTCCTGGGGAAAAACTAAGGTTGCTGCTAGAAAAGGTGTTAGTGGGGCCAGCAGGGGGCCCTCACCCTGCGGTCTGTGTAGGTCCTAATGCCCCAGTATAGTGACGGGGACACTATACTGTAAACAGGCGCTGTCCTGCGGATGAGACGTAAAACCGAGGTCCTTAAAAATCCCAGGGCGTTTCTCGAAAAGAGTAGGGGTGTTACCCCGGCGGCCTGGCCAAATTTCCCATTGGCCCTTACGAATCATGGCCTCCTAATAATCCCCATCTATGAATTGGCTTCATTACTCTGCTCTCCTCCCCACTGATAGCTGATGTGTGGTGAGCGTTCTGGCGCACTATGGCTGCCGTCGCATCATCCAGGTGGATGCTGCACGTTGGTGGTGGTGGAGAGGAGTCCCCATTACCTGTAAAGCGCTTTGAGTGGAGTGTCCAGAAATGCGCTTTATAAGTGTAAGCTATTATTATTATTATTATTATTATTATTATTATTATTATTATTATTAAGAATCTGGATGTTAAGGACACACCTGCTTGTGATGTCTATTGAAATAAATTGTTTATTATTTTGGAGCACATTAATTGGTCAAAAAAAATCAAAACTAAAGAATCCTATGAAACAGTATAGAAAATTCAATACTACTGTTGTTCATACTAAAAATGAAAAAAAAAACCTAAATAAATTATTAGTTGATTTAAGTGCTGTAATGATGCACTACTCAAGTGGGACTTGAAGATGATCTCGGAATTGCTCAGAGCTGGAATCGCTCCCTCCAGTTTCAGCAACTGGAGGTGATACACAGGCTGTTTGGTGACTGGCAAGCTGACTAACCGTGCACGTAGACAGGCCAGAGGACTACTGTAGGGAACTGGAGAAGCTCAGTCTGAAAAGAGGGACGAATCCACAAGTCCCTCAGCTTTGTCCGCTGCATGTTTCTCATCTCAGACCCTGCCTCATCCCCTTGACCTATCTCTCAATTTTCTCCATGTCTTCTCTCCTCAAGTCTACCTGGTTTTGGATTTTCGTTTGAACTTCAACTGTTGGATTCACCCAGCCAAAGAGCTCTGTCAGGTCCGAGTATTTATAGAAGGACTCCTAAACAGGCGTTGCCGTAAACTAACTTCAGGTTCAGGCAGTAAAAATTATTTCCCTAAGATTGTCACAGATTCCTTTGGATTTGAACACGTTCTCCCAAACCTGAGTGTTTAAGACCAAACTAACAAGGTCTCTGACTTAATGTACAAGTGGAATCACTTTCTGTTTTTCAGCTAAACATTTGCACATGTTTTGATGCACCAGATTCTACATATCCTCTGAATTGGGATGGTAGAAAAAAGGGTGCACCTGCAGGACTTTGTTTTACACAATGATATTGAATGCTGGATGATTTGTTTTAAACTAATAATGACATTAGGTTTATTGTGTGTTATTTATCAAATGAGGTTAGTGGTATATCTACTATAAGGACTTGGTAAAGATTAGGTGAAGGTCAAATACTGTATGTCTAAATATGTTAAACCATAAAATGTTAAACACCACTTAAGGAGGTATACGTTTTCAGCACCCTGTAAATTTTTAAAGCCCCACTATGGTATTTGTTGTTACAATTGATGAGGAGTTTTCCAAATTCTACTTATGGTGCTTCTTTTGGAAGAGAATTAGGGTCCTCTTTGCGGTTTTAGCAGTTTTATCTCGACAGGAGTCTTTAGTAGTTTTAAATTTCTAGTTTTAAATAAATATGGCAGTAAATATATTAAGTACTGTATATACAGTATATATACGTTTTTGCGTTGTAAGAAAACATGCCATTTCAGTAAGCATTGGTTTAATACAATATGTTTCGTACCTTCTCTTTCTTTCTATTTTATGAGATTAGGCTAAGGAGCTGTTTACATATCAAGAGAAAATGTTCAGTGTTAAGGTAATAATGCAAACAAAATGTATTGATGCTCTTAAAGTTGTGTACATTAGGTTATTATAAACTACATTTCATGTCCAATTGCCCTCAAATCTATTATTTTATAGACCCAAGTGAATCTCCTTTGGGATTTTGATGTCTTACTGTCATTTTAATTATTTATAAGGATCACATATATATTTTATTAATGTTTACTGATCACAAAACGATGGTTCTCCACTGCAGGTCTCTTATGGTAATGAGCTCAATGATAGTTTCTTGATAGAGATCAGAGTGGGATTATACTGTCTGTAAGAGACAAAAGCCTCAATGTTGGTTCATTTCCAGTGTCAGTGACATTGAACCAACATAGGCAACTCATCTTTGCATGAAGTCCCCAGAGCCAGAAACTGCAATATTGAGCTGTTCGTGTGTGAAAGCAGTTCATGTGATAAAATGCCTAATTTGTTTATGGAAGTGCAATACATGATTGTATTCATAGGTACTTCAAAGTAGGTTTTTAATATACAGTCAATTTTGTGAGAGACATGGGCCTTAAGTTTTTTTTTTAATCACAGCTATAGTAGGTGAAATTATGCTACATATAATTGAGGATTAGCAGTGAAATTAATCACATAAAAAACAAAAAGGGGGTTACTAGATTACTGCTTTGAAGATTTTGATTCATATCACTCAAAGTTAGCACTAGTCTGTTTATGCCTATATATAAAGGAAGAAGTAATAGGTTTATTCCATGCTGAAAAGAGAAGAGAGAAAACACAACGTTTCATGTGTGGAAACCTGAACCACTTACGCCTACTGTATATGTTACTTTTTAGCTAATATCTGTTTCCTTACTATTAAGCACTAAAAGAGCTTTATAGGCATCACTGGCAATATTATCCAACCTTCAGAAATAATATTACAAATAAGGCAGAACCAAAAACATTGGTTTAAGAATTCATTTTGGAGACCTGGCTTTAGGGGACAGGGAGAAATAACGTTATGCTTCAGCACTGTGCATGCAGTGTACAGGATATATGCAGGTTACTTCATGCAAGTTTTTAATTTTAGGGTTCACACATAGATATGAACAATTTTAACCCTGGGATTAATTTAAGCAGTAAAATGTCCATTTCCTACAACTTGCCAATAAAAAATGCATTAGGCGTGACGTTATGAAGTGCATCTTGAGAATTGTGAGTAGCATCACCAAAAATGTATCATGACACAAGGCACTGTAACATAATAAAAGGACAGAAATTAAAACTATTTTGATTTATCAAATTTGTTCTTCCAAATATCCTGACTTTATTAGCTCATACTGTACCTGCAAAAGTTATAAAGTTATATGCCTTAGAAATTTAGAACATCTCAGTAGGACTAATATACCGTAGGAAGGAGCTTTAACCCAAAACATTATAAGATTCTTGAAACCTGCAGTAGTGAATATTATTAAGTGTACAGGTAGTTTAGAAAATATTACTTAAAAGACCTTCAAGTAAATTGAGTACCATCAGTCTTTAGACCTACTGTATTTATTACACTTTAATTGAATAAGAAGAAATCAGTTCTTTACCTTTAATGTACCTTGAATATCAATTTTTAAGTTTTCATTGTTGTAGTAGAGTTTTAAAGGCACATTTCAAATATAATATTTTAAATTGTGTCATAAATTTGAATGGAAGGCAAATGTATGTGTATGTAAATGTTTGTAACCTGTTGGCTTTGAAATTAAATTTAGGGTCTTAAAGTGCTTCTAGCAGATCTTCACATTTTAATAAGCACTTGAAACTTATTCAACTGTTATTCATGCATAGGCTCAGGTTCATTTGCCAGACGTCTGTTATAGATATAAGAAGACAAACAGAGCTGCAAATCCTTCAGAACACTGTTAGGCTAAATGACATTTTGGTCTATTGCAGTTCTAATCGTAAAGAAAACAGTAGCGGATCACTACTCAAACCTTTGTCTCAGGACGAATATCATTTTCAATATCACAGAAAAATCCTTTGAAGTGTTTGTACCATTGAGAGCCCCAGAGAACCACTCAGAGTTAGTTAATAGTGTGAAGGCATTAAACTAAATTTACCATTTAAATTCCCATATTGCTAGGAAAAAAAAATTAAATGAAACCCTCTAAAGGATACTATTTCAGACTTAGTAATGCCACTGACTGTGACAGTAAAATAATAAAAGAATATTAGTTGTCCCCTATAGGAACATATTTACTGCTGAAGTTAAGATCAATCTTTCTTTCTGTGTAAGTACTGTTCTTCTCAACACACAAGATCATCATTTCAGTGAAATGCTCAGGGGCACAGTCAGTTTTTTGCAAAAGCATAAGGTTACACTTCCAGATTGAATAAAGAACACCCCCGAACTTCAAGGTTTTGACAAACAAGTGAATTCATTTGTTTGGTAACGTTAAGCAATATGTCTGACTTCCTAATGTTTGTTGTTAGATGAATACACAAGATGTTGGAAATAATCCTCTGCAACCTCTGAGGGATATTTTTTTTTTTACTTTGTCAGCAGCATCTGTTCATAAAGACACAGTAAACAAAGGGAGTGAAGGCTTTCTTTAAAGGAGCAAAAACCTTTCAGAAAAAGAAAACAAAACTCAAATACTTAAACATGAAAGCATGGCTTGGTTACTGAGTTAAGGATGCCTGATTCATGCAAAAGAGCTGATTTCCCCATTGATGGTTTCATCAAAGACTTGTGTCCCTAAAGTTTCAAAATCAGCATGCATGTTGACATTTCATCTCTAAACTTTCTAGCTCCAGCTGTCAGAATTCAGGGTGTTCAGGTGTTTTGTGGGGAAAAAAATGAATGTGGGCCAATGAGTTACTTCTGTTACTCATGTCACTGTTCTGTGATTTTAATGAGATCACATTGCTCATCAAGGTTCATTTACTGTGCTTAGAAAAAATAAATATTTCTAAATCAAATGCAAAATTGTTGTTTACTGCTTCCAAAATTACGGAGAATGTACATTGACCCTTAAATGCATCCCATTCAGTTGGGTATTTTTAAAGTTCAACAAATATTTCCCCGACATTTTACATTAGTTTGTTTTTTTTTAAATAAAACCTATAAATAAAGAATCTTAAATATATCATATATAAATAAAAAATAAAATTTTATCACATACTGTAAATGTTACCAGTTTTCTGAAAGTAACATATTTAAATGTTATTATTGCACTTTAAAGAGAAATCAAGTTCTAGCAAGAGAAATCAAGGTCTTAAATGAATTTAATAAATTTCATGTTTTGTTTGGAGTTGAAGCAATATGTTTCACTGGAACAAAAAGCTTTGAAAGTCGGGCTTTTGTTTTTCCCTCTTGCATCATCTACTTGCCTCTTAATACATTAAATTATATATTTAATTTAACTTTATAATTTAATCAGTAGTATAAATTGGTAGAAGGCTGACTGCTGAAATGTTTGAATTCCATTGCCTATCCTGAATTCTGTTTGATTCACAGTTTATCGTCCATGAATGTAGACCTTTGAATCAACATTATATGTACAGCTTTTACATTGATTAATGTATACCTGATGTCATCATATGGTGAGAATCAGAAAAACTAAGGCCCATCATTTTCTCTCTACTACACCTACTGTACACAA
Source organism: Lepisosteus oculatus (assembly GCF_040954835.1). Lineage (NCBI taxonomy): Eukaryota > Metazoa > Chordata > Actinopteri > Semionotiformes > Lepisosteidae > Lepisosteus > Lepisosteus oculatus. The sequence continues at coordinate 13,748,912 of NC_090701.1, read as the reverse complement.
AGGATATAGAGATCCTGCCATATCTGTTGAAAACTTCCACTCAAAGTCACCTACAAGAATGTGGCATTCATGGCTGGGTTTCAAGGAAGAAGCCTCTGCTGAGGGCAAACCTCAAAAAGAGAAGACTTTATCTTGCAAAGCTTCATTTAAATTCAAATTGAAACCGTTCATCTCACGGCTATTTGAACATGCTTTTCGGCATTATGTTTGGCAGTAAAATAGCTATCTTGAGAAAATACTCATTCCCACTATGAAATGTTGTGGAGGCATCTATTATGCTTTGGGGTTGTTTGCATCTAAGTGTCCTGGAGCCCTTGTCAGGTTAGGAAAAATGCTGACACCAATACATACCAGGATATTTTGACCAGACACTTGGTTCATTCTGCCAAAAAGCTCATGCATGGCCAAAAATGGATATTCAAGCATGACAATCATGCAAAGCATACATTCAGATTGACAGAAATAGTTGTCAGTATGGAAGATTAGTGTTGGCAATCTCAATCTCCAGACCTCAATTGAACATTTTTGATTCTAACTCAAGATGACATTTCACTAACGGAAACCAATGGGTCTGAAGGACTTAAAGCAATTCTACATGAAACGTACCTACAGTGAATTTCCCATCTGAAGTGCGAGAACCTCATAACACTCTACAGGGGGCATCTAGTCAGTCTAATCCCTGCTAGAGGATGATTTACACAATTTACAAAATATGAATAAATGTGGGGTGAACCACATGCATTTTCACTGTACAGTATACAGCACTCCTTACGTTGAGCCACAAGCCAATAATTTGTGGAATAATAAATTCCAAATGTAATCAAGTTCAAAACAAATTCTTGTTATTATAAAGAAAACAAAATACAGGTTCTAACTTTGGTATCTTGTGATATGAACATGAGGAAATACAGAATGGATATTTTGTATTTTGCCAAAATACTTAAGACTCAAATACTGTTGTTTATGTCCAGTTGCTTTTCATGCAAGCATTTATGATGACCAATTTCAGTATCTGCACCTTTTTTGTGTAAGTCTCCTTGTATGTCTGAATGAGGTCGTTGCGTAGCACGATATGTTACACAACCTTAATAGTACACCTAGGAAGTACCAGGTAGCAATGGAATTAAAGTGAAAAAAGCAGTGCCCTGGAACAAGAAAGTAAATAGAACATTTATTTAGGACTCATTCAATTTCTGGTTTCAGCGGTAGACAGATAAGGGCACGCTGGGAATTGAGGGCAAGATATTCTGTCAACATGTGGGCAATTTCTTCAGGAAACAAGATTACTAAAGATTACAGAATTGAAATATTGTAAAAGACTATGTTCCGAAAGAGCCTTTTAACAGGGGGAGTATTTTGCTTTATTTACTGAGCATATTCCAGTCTGTTAACAGGAAGCTTATCAAATTTAGTTCTTTCCTAATGCAATATTTCCTGTCCATGACCTTTTATAGGCTCCATTGTAAATCTGCATCAATATTTATAAGTACATAATCAAGAAGCAAACAGTGACTATTTTTCATATGCCAGTAAATGATTTGTGCTTTTCCACTGTGTCTTCACCTTAATTACTTAGCATGCATTTTATTGTCAGCTCACTCTGATGGATCACTGAATAAAGAACTTTTGGGTTGATATAAGATTGGTATAATGATATCTTCTGTCTTAAGAGGAATCACTAGGAAAGCAACATGTGGCAAACATTTTTAAAAATCAAAGCGTCCTCATGTTTGTTAGTTTTTGCTGGTTAAATTCCTCTTTGTGCTAGGACAATCTAGCCTCCCTGAAGTTCTCCCTCATTTTGATGAAGTAATTTTTTGCTTCTCTACCGGTATTATATGTAGTTCTTTATAATGCATAGATTCCTTAATTAACACTGTGACAGTGTACAGTGGGAGGCGCTGTGGCGAGTACAGGTAAAAAGTCAACGCCCCGGGCGAGGGAGCAGAAGCACCGGTGTGAGGTTAACAGGGATCAAAAACACTAAACAGTGGGAAGAAATGCATCAAAAAACAAAAAGAAAGAGTACCGCTGTGCTGCGTTACCTCCAGGCTGGGCTTACCCTATAAAACGGGGTCCAGCCTGGGAAAAAAAGGAGAGTATCTAGCACAGCGGTGACCAGACTGGACTGACCCTATTTAGCGGGGTCCAGTCTGGTCAGCAGGGCAAGTAAGAGAATAACAAAACAAGAACTTAGTGCGTAACAAAAATGCGTATGTATGCCTGCCCCAGTGAAAGTGCATGATGGGACAGGCCAAAAGAAAAATGAAAAAGAAAACCTTACGCGGTTGCAACCCCCCCTTACCCTGGGGCCGCTCGTCCCGTCGGAGGGTGTCCGGTGTGCCTTTTTAGGACCCGCCCAGCTGGGAAGCTAAAACAGCTGAGACTACAAAGGCGAAGCGCCGCCCCTCTACCAGGACTCCGCCTCCACACTGGACACGCCCCCGCGTAATGACACAACACACTTCGATGTTTTGAAATATAGCATCGTGTACAGTAAATGTATTCTCCTACAACAAGCTACTGTATATGAAAATACAAATCACAGTTTGCTTTAAAAATCTAAAAAGAACAACATAAAACCGACTACAGAGGCATAAGAAAGGTGCAATCCAGAACTGAACTAAGTACTCAGATTGTACCAGTAAAATGCCTTTATGCAACTTTATGCATGGGTACAAGTGTAAGTTTCTGTGGATAATAGAATTTGCCAAATTATTAATAATCAATTATAGGAATGCATGGAAGTAATCCAAGTGATAAGTATTTTTCACAGCTTGTACTGTATAATTGCTGTAAGTGATAAGTATATTTCACAGTTTGCTTTTCTGAGTGTACTGTACACGTTTCTCTAGAATGTATTGGGGTTTTGGAAAACTATTTCAGGAGACACAAGGAGCACCTCTCAATGCATGATTTATATGGCTGTGCAACAGGAATCCAGCACTCTTTGGTGTCAAGTCCAATTAGCTGTGGAATAGCAAGCTACAGGCCATGAGGACAGTGAGAAAGGAGGATCGTCAAAATTACCATATAAAGAGAAAGCACCAGCGCTGGTGCAAAGGCGATAAATGGAGGTGGTAAAGTAATGCAAAGTGACGAGCATGGGGAGTGAAGAATTAATCGCTGTTCGTAATAATGCAGTGGGAAGTACTGTAGGTCATTGGCATGAGAGAGGGGCTTGGGATTTCTGCTGACCTTTTGTTTTTGTATGTAATGAAATAAACACTAAATATACAGTAGTATGAGTTAGGTGTGTTTCTGTTTCCTCTAAATACTCTTCTCCCCCCAATAATAGATTACAGTTAAATCGTTGAGCCTGATAACAACTGTAACTACTGTGTTTTATATTTTTGAGGTATTTATGGGCAGCCATTTGTGGTGTAAGAACTTTTTGCAGATAATGCAACTTATTCCAAGCAATACGTTCACATATAGTGTACATTAGTGCTTTAGGATTTTGATGCTCTACTGAGCAGAAAGTAACCATTTAACAGGCTTTTAATTTACTGCTTGCATTATGGTTCCCACGAGAACTATTATTCTGCTTTCAGAAGGAATGAAAAGGGAGTTTTATGTATATATTGACATGTTTTATGTGCAAACAGTAGTCGGTAGAAATAGAAGAAAGCTCCAAAAAGATATAAGAGAGAGTGTGAAAGGGTACGTATTTACCATTTGGAAGTTTATCCCTGAGCCATCTGATTAATCTCCCAAACATTACACTTGATGATCTTAGTGCTCCCTGCTTACCATAGTCACTAGACAGTTGTTGTTGCCATTTGACCACGTTAGATCTAAGCTCTCAAACCCACACATATTGGGATAAATGCACAGTGGAGTATATATACAGTAACATTAAATTGCATAACCTTTATTGCCCCTAAGGGAATTTGTCTTGCTCATCAAGAAGTCATAACATAGTATATGACAATACAGCAACAGTACAATACTGTCATACAAAACAACATTTAACAACATTGCTCAGTCGGAACTCAATCCAGTATCAAATGATTAAACAGACAATCATCTGGTAAAGTGTCTAAAACAACAACAATAATAATAAAATCCCTAGCTCCAAACTATCTTTTCATTGTTCGACAACTGAATGCTTTTCAATCACACTGTTGTTAAAATCCTTTATTTCATAACACATTAAAATGAGTATTATCATCTTTGCTTATGAAGGATCCACAGTAGTATACACATTTCCACATCTTTGCACCATCTGTACATTGCAGTATTTTCCTTTCAGGGGGGAGATTTTGCATCCATATGTTGATACAGGTGCAACACTGCTCATTTGGCGTGTCAAGGGGATGTATCCCTTTGAAGCCTGAAAGGTGCTGCAAACCCACTGGGTCACATGACCAGTCCTTTGACTCACTGGATTTGTTCACCTGCCTGTTTGCTATATGGCTTCAGGGGACTCAGACATGCCTGAGAGATGGCAGATTGAATCCCATACAGGGACAAACTGCACGTGATACAGCCAGCACACATTCTGCTTCCAGGCCTGTTTCACCTCCAGTTGTGGCATACTTGGAGTAGGGCATCATCCTTTTACAGTTTGAGCCTTCCAAAAAAGTATCCTAGAAGAAAATGATGTACAAATAAAGAGCCAATTTTCACTACAGCTGGATTACATTTGTAAATTGTATCTGACAATTTAGTTAAATGAGATATTTATAGATTTCATTGAAATATCACAAAGAAGTAAGATGTAAGTAGAAAGCTAATGTTTTGTTAACTTCAACTATTCAAAACAACACTGAACATGAAACAAATTGTAGTGAAGAGCATTGATACATACTACAAATTGGTATTATTAAAAATAATAGCACTACTGTAACACATTCACATGTTGCCCAGCTGTTGTTGTTAACCTAAGAACAGTTCATTTTCAAAGATTATAAAACTGATTGTTGCTTGAGTATGATGATTAAAATTAAAGCTGTTGTGTGATGAACTGAGATGAACACACAGTTTCTCTTTCAGATTCCTTTGTCCTGTTGACCTTATTTATCAAATTCAAAATGCATCATATATTGAGATATTGCAGATATCTTCAGAAGAGGAAGCATATAATCTGTGGTTGCTGGTTTATTTTATTGAGACTCATATGAAAGCTAATGTGTACATCCTGCATCTAGATGAAAATTTGCAGAAAAAGAATTTGTGATTGTGTTCTCTTGCCTCTCAAATGATTCAATTTTTAATAATTCATATTAGATGAGTTCCAAGACGATCATAGATTTAGATTACTTTCTAAAGAGAAACATCTATGATTTATCATATATATCAAGATCATTTTATTAATCTTTGCATTTGTTTTGGAAGAGAATTATAAAAAAAAATTCCAGGAATTGAGATTCTTTGTTGATTTACATTTTTAAATGTCATATTTGTTTTGCAACATGGAAATAACATATTTGTCAGTCTCTTTGGAGACATTGTTATTCTTTTTTATTCTCCATTCTCCATTTTTTATTCTAAATGTGAAATCAACCCGAGGTTAAAACTAAATCTCCAGTATGGTGAATGAAATGTGAAACTTTGAACAACATTTATTTTCTTTATAATACTTATACAGTTTATTTTTTCTGCATATATATATACAGTACATACAGTATTTCAGTGTGTATATATACCATTTTAGTGATGCAGGACTTGAAGGTTAAACTCTTGAAAAGACCTTAATTAATATCAGTGCCTGCAGCACAGTGTATGAGATGTAATACATCACATTCCAGCAGTCTTGACATAGATCATTGGGTGCCCAGGTCAAGTCATGTGATTATAGAAAATATTAGGATTTTTGAAGGTGCAGCGATGAGTGCACAAAATGTGGTCACTTAACCTTTCAGTCATGAACTTCTATTTTTCTCACATTTTTCATAAATGCTTTGCAAGTGATACCAAATTTATGCAAAGCTGTTTATCGGTTAACTATATCTTTATCATGCTATAGAGTAGCAGCCGATGGGCATAAGGAGTTGATTGAGCTCTTACTGTGGTTCTGATACTGAAAAAGAAGCGAGTACTTTCAAGCAACTTGAGAGAACTTGAGCAAATCTGTGAAGAAGAATGGGCAAAAATTGTACCAAACTGGTATGCAAAGTTGGTAGAGACTTACCCAAGAAGAATTGTGGCTGTAATTACTACCAGAGTTGCTTCCACCAAACACTGACAGGTCTGAATATTTAGTTTACTGCATATAATGAACATATTTCAGTTTCTTTATTGGTTTTGTTGACATTGACTGCAACTTAAAAGTGTGTATCATTTTGTAATTTCACAAAATGGGACAGCATAGGAAGGGCCTGATTACTTTTCCTGTATGTCCTCTATTAATTGTCAGATACTGTAAAATAGTTCTTTATTAATATAAATGACTTATAGTTCATGAACTCCACATGCTGGCTTATTATTAAGGTTCCATTCTTCATATAATTTCACAAACTTATGCAATAAGATTGGTACAATTGCACTACCCCTAAATGTGAAATATCCACTAAATATACTGTAAAGCTCACACTATACTGAAGAATGTGTCACCAGTGTAACTTACTAAATGTAATGACATTGTCACTAAATGTAAAAAAAAATCACACTGAAATTAAAACAGCTCCCACTAAATGTAAAACTAATTTTCACCACTAAGTAAAAAGTCATTGACACTAAGTATAAAAATGGTAAAAATAGACTCTCCTGCTTACTCTTCTACACAGAATTAAAAAGCAGCGCAATATGAGTGGCATCTTTTGGTTGCAATTTCTGTTTCAGGTCTTAAAGAATTAATATAGCATTTGTACAATTTATTTTTAAATGTGGGATTTTTGTGTAAAAACAATTTTGTATACTTTGTATATATAATCTGCTTTTGAGAGATTGAGCCATTCTTTTGAGTCTTGAGTCTATGCTTTTTTGTAACCAACTTCGTAATGGACTGTAAATCTGTGGATATTTCACCACTAAGATTTGAAGTTGTCTGTAGGTTATTCATATATAGTTTGTCTTCAAGACATAATTATAGAGAGCTTCAAATCTGGAGTATTTGCCCACAACCAACCTAAAAACAGTAAGGCAGTGTTTTTACAGTAGGTAAAACAGCTACTGATATTTATAGTTCTAGTATCACCAACTACACCCTTCAACTACAAACAACAAAACCAATATTGGTATATTATCAAATTATGGTCAGAGAGGTTGTGGTGGTGATGATGATCATAATAATAAAATTATGTTTAAGAGTGCTATATTTCTTTGGTATTGTGGACCCAATATTGTATTTAATATTCTATATTCAATATTCTAAATTTGGTTTTACTAGGCATTGTACAATTTTATTTTTATTTAAATTCTATTTTTAACGATATATTCTGGTATTCTGTCTTTTTTGCTTCTGTACGTTTTCTAGTAAGTGCAAATGATATGTCAACATAAACACCTAAGTTATTTCAGAAGTATCCTCTTAAAGCTGAGCAGTTCCAATTTGTATTTATAGTTTGGTTTTGCTGCTTGCAAGAAATGCTCTGAACTTTTTCAGATTGAACCTCATTTCCAGGGTTTATCCAATCTTGAATTTATATAATTCCCTTTTAATGTTATTTGCTGTTTCTGCTGTTTGGTGAGTTTTGTATTTTGGTATTTACAGCAAACCATGCAACATTGCCTTCAGTGGAACCTAAAGTGATCAGCAGATAAGTCCGAGTGCCTTCAGAATAGAAGTGAAAGCGAAGTTCATGATGGTGGATAATCTCATCAAGAGGAAACCGTTAATCATACTGGAATATACTGTATAGGAAATCACTTTGGAACACTGCAAGGACAGTATGATGACATGATTAACAATATCAAAACCTGTCCTTAAGCAAAGAGGTGGAACAGGTCACCCAGATTCAAAAGACTTCACAAAAAAATACAGTATTATTTACATTAACGAGAACTGTTTCAGTATATCTTTTTCTAAGACCTAACAGGAAAGTTTTGAAGTTCACATTTTGTTGCAAGATGGGATTGAGCCACTGCCAGTTTTAGAATAGTTAAGATGGAAGACATTGTAAATGTGACATTAGTAGTTAAGTACAGACATGGTTTTACTGAAAAGGAGGTGAAAAAAGTAGATTACAGAAACCAGCCCAAATTTCAGGAACTCTCTGATGAGGTTAGTAACAAACGTAATGAAGAGAAGCTAGCTCTGAGTATGGGGACAGGAATAACATTCAAGACTCAGATAGATAAAAATGAGTACAGATTGATTATTTTTTTTCAAAATCCTTGCAAAAAGGAAGGCAGAACACACTGGATGTCTTTCGAGCAACCATGACATCAACATGGTATTTGAGTTTCAGGGTTTTAATAACTCAAGTAAATCCTGGCAAAGGAAAGAAAAAAATTCCTTTTTAAAATGGTATAAAGCTACTATTAGCTGCTAATTCTAAAACAAATTATACAATTAGCTTTCCCTTTAGAATGTACACCATGTAAAAGGACAGTACAACCTTCATTTGATCTGCTCCATAGTGTGGTTGTAGGGGGAAAAAGTCCCTTATAACACAAATAATTCCATTATGCCACTGCAGCTGCTGCCATTTACCTTAAGTACCACTTTAGGTTTCTTTTGTGTCTTCTTATTTATGGGATTTTCATACTGTTTTTTAAAGGTTTTCATGTCCTTAAACAAAGAGAAAATTTAGTCTGTGCATGGGAGATAATATTGTCTAGGGAAATATACCATGAATTAACTTACTTGTCCCTGCAGAACTGAAGGGGAAATATTTCAAGGTGTGTATATAGATTCTATTTTAACGGCTCCTTCAAAACTATTTTCCAAAAGAATGGAGGCAAGCAAAAAACATTAAAAGCGTCTTTGTGTTTGAAAATCTGGTTTAAGAAAAGGATGCAGTTACATAGAAGTCCTCTGTTTTAGTAATTTTATAACAAAATCCAGTTTGTAAGGTTTGGGGTTTTTTTTTTATTCTGTAATTTGATCATAATAATTCTTTTAAGTACTTGCCAAGGTAGAAAATGCACATATTAAAATTGGATGAGTAAGTCAAACAAGTTAGTAAATTATGAGAACCCTTTCATATAAAAACAATCAGCTCCAAAAGTAAGGGAATTACCTGGCTTTCCAACAAGTACAGTACATTTGTACTTGTAATATAAATAACACTAAAATGCTTAATTAACATCAGGAAGTGCATCATGCTCAAAATTATTCAAGAAGACAGGATGTATTTTTGTCTGCTCCATATTGTGCTCAATGCCTTTTGTCTGTTTTATTATGCCTATGCAAGGTTTCTTGATTTAATAGGAAAAGAAATGTAATTAAAACATTAACAAATTAGAATATCAAATTTAATTGTCAGGATGAAAGTAACAGCACTGGTTATAATTACCTTAAATGAAACAATCTCTTAAGTAATCCAATTTTACTACACACTGCACAAATATATTTTTTTATAACTTAAGCTGCTTATTTTTTATCCCATTATAGGTATACTGTATTTTAAGCATTTTGTTTTTTTTCAAGACCTTTGCATTATGTTTAGACATGATTTTATCTAGTTGACTAAACTGCATTTTCTCTGATGTGTCCTTATGTTTTCAGTCTGTCACAGTAGTATTTAGCATCTCTTGCAAAGAATTGTGGTTTTATTTACTTTGTTAAAACTAAATTGAGCACTGTGAAATCTGTTTGTAGTAGGGCTTCTGTTTCTCAGATCTTAAACTAACACAGGTTCAGTAATGAACTAGGATCCTATCTATCTGGACCAGAAAAGTAAATACAGTTCTTATCTACAAAAGGTTTGCGCATATGGTGAATCAGTTTTTAAATGCGAACAGGGGAGAAAAAAGCAGAATTAGGCACTATCTAAATGCAAACATTCTGAGCTCCAAAACCTATTGGAGGGCACAGCTCATGTTGTGCCAAATGCTCTGGAGGGCACCCTTTGTGTGCTTTAGTTTTTGATGTGGCTTAGTGATTATGCTCTGTGAGTGACTGACTTCCAGCTGAAAGTTCTAGCTGGATACAGTTTTAGAGAAATGTTGAATAGGAGAGATGTCCCTATGCCATGAATTTGCCCCACATGTCTGGAGAACCTGTAGCTTTTAATGATTTCCAGCTTCACTTTCGTGTGCTAGGTTGTATCTGAAACCTATATGCAGCATCCACAGCTATGACCTTCAGCCTTCATAATGAGAAGGTGAAGGTAGCAGTATACAGTATGTGATAGTCATGCCCATTCCAGGCAGCAAGATTTAATTGTTAAACATGCAGTGCCAAAGTAGAAAAAGAAGGGTTACAAGCGAGAGAGTGTAATTTTGCCTCTCTGACTTGTTTGTTCAGTAACAACTAATTGATCAGCACATTTCATCCAGCTGTTTCTTGAACAGCATGACTGGGTATCTTGTCCCTTCCCCTTCATTCATGTTCCTTTGTTTATATCTCATTGTCGATTCTGTAGGTTTCTATTGAACTGAATTTTGGCCATTCGAGACTAAAAAGATCTTGTTCTTTTAGTTTGTTGGTGTAGGACATCCCTGGAAATACTTTTTATTTTCCTTTGCAGCTTCTATATTATTTGCTAATCATCATGTTTTGGCATTAACTGTAGTTAACGACATTAATAGTCTGTAAATAAGATTTGTTTCTTCCCATATCACTTGGGGCCCTGGAGATTTTTTTGTTCTTCTAATACCCACAAGACCCCTGTCTCTTGTGTCTCTTCTCTTAGTAACTATATTATTATTTAAGTAAAATGTTATAATACCAATTTAACATTGGCTCCATCATCCAATAAATTTATTTGACTAACTGTAAAAAAAAAGAAATATCTATAAATATAAGTTTATGGTGCAAAAACGTCCTTATAAATATTTAGAAATATACAGTAACATTTTAATATTGTCGTTATGATTGTTCAAATTCCCATAAATTGTGGACCATTCTTTTAATGCAGTTTGGGCTCTGTGGATCTGACACTCAAGAGGCGTGTTTGACAGGCTGGTCAGAATCTAGATCACAAAAAACAATGTTACAGAAAATCCCAGTTTATACAGTTCATATTAGCTTCTAATGCCCTATGTCAAAAGCCCATCTTATTATATTTTATCATTCTTGTCATAGAAGATGTTATCCATTATATCAGCCCAATAAACCATTCATTCGTTTGCGGGGCAGTACAAAGGATGGCTTTGTGGCTCTGGTGCGGTGGCTCTGTAGCTAAGGATCTGCACCTGTGGCTGGAAGGTTGCCGGTTTGTATCCCGTGGCTGGCAGAGGAATCCTACTCTGTTGGGCCCCTGAGCAAGGCCCTTAACCCCAACTGCTCCAGCTGTATAAATGGCTGACCCTGCGCTCTGACCCCAAGCTTCTCTCCCTGTGTCTGTGTGTCTCATGGAGAGCAAGTTAGGGTAGACGAAGACAAATTCCTAATACAAGAAATTGTATGTGGCCAATAAAGTAATCTCTTATTCTTATTTGATATTACAAAATTTGTACAGTTTGTATTTAATGTAATTCAAGTTCAATTTAAATGAGCCCTCCAAAGAACGTTCTCAAGTAGTTGCCTTCAAAATCAGCCAAATGAGGAATGAACAGAATCTAAAAGTTCCATGAACTGAAATCATACATTTTAAGTAAGGCTTAAAGCTTTTTCTTCTGTTGCCTCCCAATAAAAAAATGTGGTAGTGCCTCTCAATGTTGTAAGAACAACTGATATGAGCTAGCCTTGTAGATCTTCAGATTTGAAATACAGAATGAATTGAATCATTACTAATGTTAGATCCTTTTTCACTTGAAGTGAACAAACAAACAGTGCATTTTCCAAAATAATTTGTGGTTAGAGAGGGAAAAGTGAAAATAACATTAATGAAGAGCAAATGTACTTCTTATATACAGTATTCCCTCCTTCACTAGGACTTATAGGAAGGTTCTTTAAATTTTCCTCAAAAGACTGCCTGGAAATAGGACATTATATAGGAAATCAAAGGAAAGTAGTTTGGGTTGAATTTAGCTAGAATACACAAATTAGTTCAGGCTATCTTTTCTTCAAGAGACACCGGCAATTGTAGAGAGGGAAGTCTGCCTAAAAATTCACATATTCTTAAACTTGGATTTGCTGTACAGATTAGAATGACAGAAGTAAGTACATTCAGAAAAAATCACTAATCTTCACAGCCTTAGGGTTATCATCTTGTGACTGCTAAGCACCAAGGAGGTATTCAACATTAAGAACATTAGAAATATTGCAAAGGAGAACTCAGCAGCCTGAAGGAATAATCAGATGTGAACAAAAAGGTTTGAGGCCATTGCACACAGCATAGATGCACAGTATTTATCTTTGTATTTGATGTACTCAATAAATGGTTTTCCTTTATTCCCTTGTACACAATTAGTCATTTCATAACTGTCATAGCTCTTCTCTAGTATTTTATTTGGAAGCAAATACTTTGTAACAAATGGATAATTAGATTATGATAACAAGGTTTTCCGACTGAATATAATTGGGCAGTCAAATTCTATTTACATTTGTGAGAAGAAGAGTAGAAAATGATGAATAGCAATTTTGCTCACTTTTGTTTTCTTTCCATAAAACCAACCCAATAAATTGAACTGTAGTATTCGGTACTTCTGGTAATGTGATTATGGTTGAAACTACTGCAAATCTTAATTCTTAGAGTAGTTTAATTAATAATAGGAAGTGAATTGTCTCGTGAGGCCACATCCACTGTGTTACAAATGAACTGTGTGTTTGCGATACTTAACACTTCAGGTCAGTGGAATAATAAATGCAAACTTACTGTAGATAAGACTTGATGACACGTGTTTGTTAGATATTCATAGTTTTGAACTTTATTCTTTCAGGATGGTAATCACCAATTAGCAGTTGTTTCAGAACTTAAGAATGTTTTTTTTAATCAACACTGCTGTACTTTTTATATACAGTACAATGAAGCACTTCCTGCATCCACATTCTGCGATTCAGTGTATTGTATTGTGTTATATGTGTTACTCATTTTATGTTATTTGGTTGAATTGCCTAAAAAGCATCTTACACTATGTGTAAATCAGATATTTTATTATATGTAGCCAAGACATGTATGTAGAGTTTTATTGTTAATGTATTTTGTTTTTCTTAAGAGAGTGACATGTAATTGGCCCTTCCAAGCTGTATGTTGTTTTTCTTAAGAAAATCACATGTAATCGGCCATTCCAAGTTCAAGTTCATTGTGTGTGTGTAGGTACTATACAGTACAAACTATTTTAACATGCCAAGTGCTAGGGTTCCTGTTTAATCCAGCTTCAAATCAAAAGTAAATACTGAGCTAAAAGCATGATGTGACTGGTTAGACGTGAGAGGTAGATTCCCTGTTTTCCTTTAATACTGGCATTAGAAAAGAAATCAACCAAATCATGTTTAAAATCTAGAAGACAAGTTCTTTTACTTAGACCAGTGGTGAGTAGGTTTTTAAATTGAATTGGATTGATGTTAGTTGAACCTATTTCCGACAGCTAGCAAGTTAACAGTGCATTGCATCTTAATGCATACAATACGAACAAGAAAAGATGACTGAAAAAAAAGTCGCATTTATTCAAAAGGTACGTCTGATGTCTGGTTCTGCAGATAATATAAATCTAAGCTACTGCACCGTTGTTTTCATCAGCCCTCATTTTTATGTTTTCATGTTTTGAAGGGCACAAAACCCACAAATTTATGGATTTAACTACTCGGGCAGGGTAGAGTGAAAAACTGGAAGGAGACCAGCGTACACATATTATGCGCAACCCAGAACATACACAAATGCACAGCAGTATACATTTACTGGAAGAACAATTTGCACGATATGATTTTGGAGACCTGATTCCAGAGGAGTAATGTCCTTCTTGTATTTGTACTGTGTTTTAAATAATTCAGGTGGGTAGCTGCGTCAGCATGCGTAGGCTGCAAAGGAACAGGTAACAGGTTTATTCCATGCTGAAAAGAAAAGAAAGGAAACACAACGTTTCGGCTATGGAAGAAGGCTCCACAATCGTAACTTGATTCCTTTCTTTTTTTTTCAGCATGGAATAAACCCGTTACCTGTTCCTGTTTTAAATGTTGACTTTATAATACATCATAACTTTGTTTAATTTCAGCTTTGGAGGAAAGTAACAAGCAGGGTGTACTAGTGGCCTCCTATTATTTGTGGGTTTTTTTCAGTGCTTTCACTGGTGCTTCCCCTATGAACATGATGTAATACCTACTGTAGGTCCAAATTTTTGAACTACCGATTCAGATTTTGTAATAATGTGAATGGTCACACTAGTGAATCGATGAGATAGGATGGTTAGAGTACTCCAACTGCTGTTCTGTACCTGCAGACTTCATGTGCAGGATACAAGGCAGCAATGGAAGCTGTTGAAAACCCTTTTGTCAATTTCACTTAAGACTATCCATTAAAGTCTCTTTGCTGAAACTCCTAAGAGGCAGGTGTTTTTTTTCCTCATAATCAAGATGTCATCACATGGTTGTCATAGAAACAGTAAAAGATTTGGCCTTCCAGAAAGCCACAATGCTCAAATATGACAGAGTCACCATCCTTCCAGTTTTATTTACGCAAAGAAAAATCAGCATGGCCAAACAAAGCCACCTCACATAAGGATATACTGCATATTCATCTCTTATTTTATTTTTGAGATTCTCTTCTCACATTGTTTAATTATTCATTTTCCATCCCTAAATCCATGAACCCAACACAACAGCTCAAGATTAAACATGCTTCAAACCAAAATGCAAGTCTCAAAAATGATGCTTGCTTCCTCGCCAGAAAAGAAAAAATCTCTGTAGTGTAGCTACCCATTTAATTCAACCATTAAAATAATTATTTGAATACATAAATCAGCTTATACCAATTATCTTGACATAATTAAAATAAACATTTACTTTCTTCTTGATGTTCAGCAAATGTGCAGAATAAACTTTTAAAAAATGTTTACTTTTGTAATATTTTGAAACTGCATTCTTCTATGACTGTAGGCTTTGAGAAATATGTAGCCAATATGTAGCCAATTTTTGACACATGGCTGGCAGACGAAATGAGAAGCAGTTGCTTCTCAGTAAATTAGCTGTCTGCTACCTGAGCACTTGTGCTAACAAGCATCTGTTTCCTGATCGTGTAAAAAAAATGAGACTAGATAAGCAGTAACATGTTGTTAACAATTACTCATTGAATTACAGTGAATCTCATTAAGACACAAATGCACCTTTTAACCTTGATGAAAATGTCATCAAGAAGATGCCCCTGAACACTTGTACGATAATTAAACTGGATCATGTGCCACAGGTATATACACATACACTTATTTAAATTGAAAGTCTCATAACCTCGATTTTTTTAGCCATCTCTGGAAGAAGGTACTTAACAAGCACTGCTGAAACGTGCACTTAAGCCATTCTTATCTTCTTCTCAGGTTAATGAGGAGCAACCTCATTTTCATGAGTGAAACAGGGGTAGAATTATTCACTTCCATGCTTTTGTCCTTTTTCTAAAAATCTTTCAAAATCATATTATTGGAAAGCTATAGGCTAGTTTAACATTGAAACAGATAGGTGTGATTTGTGATATAAATTGCATTTGCAGATGGCTAAATTACTTTTCTCACAGATTTAAATAACTAGACAAGATGGTCATTTAAACTCTTTAGTATCCCTAGAGCCAGCAGCCATATCACTCTGCAACTCACAACAGACAAACCACTGAACCTAAGCAAGTGTGAGCCTGGTAAGTATCTGGATGGGAGACGTCCTGGGAAAAACTACTGTAAGGTTGCTGCTGGAAGAGGTGTTAGTGGGGCCAGCAGGGAGCGCTCACCCTGTGGTCTACGTGGGTCCTAATGACCCAGTATAGTGACGGGGACACTATACTGTAAAAACGCACCGTCCTTCAGATGAGACTTAAAACTGAGGTCCTGACTCTCTGTGGTCATTAAAAATTGGCCCTTACTAATCATGGCCTCCTAATAATCCCCATCTATGAATTGGCTTCATTACTCTGTTCTCCTCCCCAGCGATAGCTGATGTGTGGGGAGCGTTCTGGCGCACTATGGCTGCTGTTGCATCATCCAGGTGGATGCTGCACATTGGTGGTGTGGAGGGGAGCCCCCGTTACCTGTAAGGCGCTTTGAGTGAACTGTCCAGAAATGCACTATATAAGTGTAAGCAAGTATTACTAGGAAGTTATTTTTCTTACTTATTCTTAAAATCTTAGGATTTTAAGAATAAAGAAACAATTGTAAAGTGTATGCATAACATTCAATTTTTCTCTATGGTACTGTATGTGTTTACTAGGAGGACACAATAGCTTTGTTACCTATTGAGTGGTGAAGCTTGAAAATGTGCTGAACAGTTGATGCACAATAATCAGTTGATTATCTGAAATGTTTTCAATAACTGCATGCAGTCTTGCATGTAAAAATAAATCTGTAACTTCTATTTAAATAGTATGTAACTAATATGCATTTTTTACTTGAATGTTTTATTTTCTTTTATCTCCCTAAATAGCCTAGCACAGGGAGCCAATTTTGCTGATTTCAGATGGTAACTAAATGGAAAAACTGTTTCTCAATGCTTCTCAATCATAAATACAAAGATGGAATCTTTCAATTTGCAAAAGCAGTGATGTTTTTGTCTTATTGCACATATGTAATGTATCCTTTAGGTCAAATGGTTAGCTTCATAAAAACAAAAAAATGAATCACATTATGTTTTGTTTTATGTGTAATACAGTATTTCATACATATTAAGGGTTCATACTGTATCTCTTTAAAATTCTCCCTGTCTTGGCTGAATTCCAGGTTCGCGTTCAGTATACAGTATGTGTGTAGGAGACTTCCAGCTTCGAGCCGAACATTAGCATGATATATTAAGCACAAGTAGTTATCTGTATTACACCATGAAATATAAGGCTCTCAAACCTAAAAAATAAAGTCACATACACACATATCACGTACAGTGATAGAAGTACTGTAAATGGGAAATCTCTGGAGATAAACAGACTTCATCAGATGCCTGATATACTTTCAGTATGTAGTGCCATCAAAACAATAAAGAAAATGAATAGAAATGGAGAAACTGTAGTAAAGTGTAATATAAAAAATATATATATATAAAACTAATGCAGTCTTGGCAGAATAATAGCATATTAATAAGGAAAACAGAATAAGAAAAAACAAAAAATCTGACCCTGTAAAAACCAAAAGAGAAATTCAATTATACATTAAAAGCTTGAAATATTTTTCTTGAAGTAAGACAAACAATTAGCATTTTATAAGATATAAAGATACCCAATCAGAAAATCCATTATGAATCTTGAATGAAATAGTTAGGGTGTTGGCATAACCCATTCGGCTGAGGGTCAACCACAGCTCAAAGACGTTAGGACTTCCATGCAGAGTGAAATTAACCAAGAGCTATCTGCAAAGAGATATGGTGGAGAAATTCAAAAGAAAATTAATTTGAAGAAAAATGGGGCTTTCTGTATTTTTTATAGCATTTTAGTAAGTAATGTCAAGGAGAATTACAAATACAGCAGGATAGATGAAGGGTTATTTGGTTACCATCATTCCTTCCAAACCTTTGTTCCAAACTGCGACAAAAAAAATAAAAAAAATATCATTAGGTTATTTTTTTTCATATGCACATGGTGAAATTTATTTTGCATTACAAATTATTGAGGAAATCACTGAAAACGTTAACAAAAAAAATGAACTGCCGGAATAGTTTATTGAAGGGCTAGTCCTAAAAATAGGATTATGGCTTCTAAATAACTAATATAATTGAAATATTCAGTTTTTTAAGGGGGAGAAACGTTTGGATTCAAAATAAAACCAATCTCAGAAGTCATTTGTAAACGGAAGGCAATTTCTTTAATGAAAAAAATATTTAATTTGCACTTCATGGTCCTACAGATTAATTATGTTTGGCATGACAACCTTGCCAGTCCTATTTTATTCCATAAAGATTTCATCTCTCAAGACTTCTGTATTTTATTAGTTGACCCAGTGACTCATTCCCCTTCTTCCCTGAGGAGAAAGGCAGACCAAGGTATATTTTTTAAATTCAAAACAAATATATCCTTGACTCTAACTCTAAACCTCTCCTAAAGATGACTCTGTGTGTAAATATTTGTTACGAAAAATCACTTGGTGTGAATTTTCTTTTGACTGTATTTCTCTGTATTAAAACATATTCCAAACCTTAAAACAAAGCAATTTACAGAATATCACATTTTCTAATAGAACTGGGCTTCAAAATTGCAAACGAGATTAAATGCGTATTAGAGGAGGCCATTTGTCCCATTGCGTTCCTTTGGAGTGAGACAATTGGAGAGATTTGAGTCATCAACAAAACCTCTCCTGCATGTCTTTGGAAGGTGGGAGCAACTGGACTAGCTGCCAAAATGGGAGAACATGAAAACTCTGCAAAGACATATCCCCCAATACCATCCCATTGCTAGTTACATTTGTTTCTGTATCCCATGTTGCCTTTGCAAAATATTGTTATAGTTGCAGCCTAGAGTGATAAATAAATTTGTAAATGTGTACATGTTTCATGATCTACATCCATGCATTGTGCCCTTGCATTCTCTCATTCTCAGAAGAGAGGCCCTCTGAATCCATTGACATCTGCTGCACTCAGATGTAGTTCTTTGAAACAGGCATATTTAAAATGTTTACAAATATTGAAAGCAGTGTTTTATAGACAGGCCACAAATACTTGGAATCGTCTTGTGGATATTATTTTACCTTTATCCAGGGCGATCAAGATTAGGATGACCTTTTTTTTTAATGTGCACTATTACATTTCTCCCAGTTTAATCAACTTTCATAACAAATTGATCTGTGTACAGTATATGTAGGATAACCAAAGAACAAATAATATGGCAAAACCTCTGCCAGTGACAATTTACTCAAGTAAATAACAGGCTGTATCAGTTAACATGCAAGTCAGTGAAAGTATCCAAGGTGTTGAAATGTTGTTCTTGCATTTTACTAACAGAGAGTTCACTTTAGTGCTGTGACATGAACTCAAAATTAAAAATTAAAATTAAAAAGTAAAGTACTTTCATCTTTATCTTAGTAATTAATGTATACCTGGATAAATATTTAAGTCTAGTTGATTTTATAAGGACTGAAGGATATCGTTCTAGCAGCATAACCAATACAGAATGGTCAAACTGAAGGGATTGGAGTGGTTAATATAGCTGATGTTAAGAATATGATAGTAATATCATCAGAAACATGAGTCTTTATATTGTGGCTATAATGTACGTATTTAAGATCAATAGAAGCTGCCATTCACAGAAGTGATATTAAGCAGGATTAAACGTGTCTGTATGTATTTGTACAGGTGTATGCATGTCGCCATTGGTTTTCAGAGAAATCATGCATGAATAAGCTTTTTTTATTTTCTCAACATAAAAATGTAACCATATAACCACTCTTAAAATTGAAAGCACGGCTGTCCTTTTTAGAAGTTGGTTGGATGTTGGAATCAGAACTGAAGTTTGGAAGGCTTGCAGTTGTGATGGCACCCTGTAGCTGACCTGTGGCAGGAAGCAAGATGAATATCCCCCGCCACTTGGCCCACTAAGTAATATGGCAGATGATAAATCACTTCTTTCAGTGACAGCAAAATTGGAATCATTGGGTTCAGGGGCCAAAACTAAGAACAGACTGACATGTCCAGTACTCATCTGTTAAAACGCAGCTCCAGAGCATAGGAAGGCATTCCCTCAAACTAGAGTCATTGATAAATCATGTGAAATCAGTGTGCGAATAAAGTCTTATTAGTAAGTAAAATATTGGTTTATAAAAGTCCTTCAAGAACCAAAAACATTAAAAGCATTTGAACAGCCTGCAAATTTATAGTTCTTCCGTAGTAGAAGTCGCAGTGGACAGCTAAGAGTACATCTATTCCTTCATAATTTCGCTCATATTTTTGTGTGAGTCTTTCTCTAAATTTGTATGTCCAAGGCTCAATCTGAACGTTTCCCCATTGTCACACTTTGATGTAAAATTATATATCTTTCTTTTTGTTATCGATATGCTTTTATATTTTGGGGAATGGCTGACCTGAGAAATTTGTAGTTGCAAGGACAGAGCTGTGTGACTTATTAGAATGATAATGATTTCAATGCCTAAAACTGAATAAATTTATTTATTTAACAATTTATATAAATTGAAGATCTTTTAATAAGAAGCAATGAAAGAAAATAATCTGAGTGGCAAGAAAGTAAAATTATTTCTCACAAATTATTTCTTAAGGCTTTATTTATTGGTCCAAATCATGTGTAAAATTGTTTTTAATTAAAATTGCAATATCCAGTTAGCTTTATACATAATCACAATAATGTAACATCTGATACTATATACAGGAAAATAATGAATCATCTCCACAATTAATTAGCTTTACCTTCCTGTAGTTATGTAAGCAAAAAATTAGTAGAATTGCTTATTGCTCTAATTGCAGGGGGGGATAAAATCTGATCAGTTTTCTTCATTAGGTAGCTGTACATAAAATAAAAATTTAAAACAAAGTGCTCATAACAAATAATTTAAAGCAATGCAATTCCTTCCTGAACTTTTCATTTAATTAATTCCAAGAAAAGTTACTCATACAAAATGAGTAATGTCTGTTCTTAATGTGGCTTAATAAATGGGTCATCAAAATGAAGGTTAATTTGTGTGATTTGTTTGTGATTCATTTCTTGTATCCAGCAGAACCTTTATGATTTTTAAATGAAAGCAACCTTCCATATATTATAATTATCACATGTTTTAATTTTAATTGTGCTTCCTTTGCAACGCCACTGTGATTGCCATTAATTTGACAGCATAAATTTAAACAACATTTCCCTAATTGGAATACTATGGTCGAATAAGTAAGTGCATTTGTTGGCAACAGTTTGAGATAAGAGAATTTTTAAAGTTGATTTTTAGCAAACATGTCAGATTTCCATCAACTACATTTTTGGCATGTACATTGTTCAATTATCTTTATGGCCTTATTAGTTTACATTTAGAATTAGGGGGCTTTGACTACACTTCAGTGAACCTCAGAGGTTTTTTAGCTGCTTCACAATTATGTTAGCATTCATAAAGTGTCTCTTTTACCTGACTAGCCAAATCATTTTGTCAGAAAACTTTACTCCCACTAGCAAATAACTACAGTCTGAACACTGAAAATTCCTGCCTTTAATAGCAAGTCGAGAGCTACATTTTTTCACTAGATCAATGATCCATTCATCAGATGATCATGTATCTCACCAACTCACCAAAGCTAGTATGGTGGCACAGTGGTTATCATTGCTACCTTGCAGTGCTGGAGCCCTGGGTTCAATTCCAGACCTGAGGAGCCATCTGTCTGACAGTATGTTCTCCCTGTGCTTGCGTGGGTTTCCTACAGGTGCTTCGGTTTCCTCCCACATTCCAAAATATACTGTTAAGCTACTGGAAATCTTGGCTTGAGATGTGTTTGTGTATGTGTCTGCCCTACAATAGACTGGCATTCCAACCAATGTGTATCATGTGTCTTTCCTTAGAAAACCATGCTAAAATTAAGATACCCACAGTATCTTTCTACAGTATGCATCCTCTGGTGTACCTGACAGCTTACTTAAGAACGAGCTAAGGGGATGCAAGTCTAGAGTTTCTTCACATTGCTCTATAAATATTAGAGCACCGGATGATAACATCAGACACATCAAAGACAATTATTAACTGCTCTCTATACTATCTATGCCTCAGCAAAATTTCAGTCAAGCAGTTGTGGTTAGGAACGGTGAGTCTCTGTGGATTCTAGATTGCCTGTAGAACTGGCAGTGGAAGGCAAAGCAGACAATAAGTTAAACTGCATTTGAATGAGGCTATTGGTGAAGACTTCATTTTTAAGAATTGCCATGTTCTTATTTTAATTCTTATTCAATTTGTTAATCCGTGTGGATAACTGCTACACACATACTCCATAACGTGTTCCCTCAAACACTTTTTTTTCCACACTTCAGGCCTGCAGTGAAAAGTAAATTGTAGGACAGAGGACTGTTGCTCTGGCAACCCATAGAAGCCCTGTCTGGCTCCCAGCCTTTCCTCCCCCACAATGTTTGGCCTCATGAGTGCAACCCTGGAGGGGAATCTAGTCACAGTCCCCTCATGACATATCCCAGATTGAAATCTCTGGACTCTATACTGTAATGTCTGTGATCTTTCCTTTGGTATGTGTGCCCAAGTACTGTATGTGTAGTGCTATGCAGGAAGCACAACATTCCCTGACAAATACTGTATGACATTAAAGAAATGAACAGTACAGAAGGGCCTTAACAAGTAAACACAACACACTGCAAAGACACCATAACAAAATATTTTGGATTTGCTTAGCTTAACTCTTCCTCTTGCATTTGTTTCAATGTGCAAAACCTTAAAAAAGCATAGTTAATGATAGCTGAAAGACTAATTGTCTAGTCATTTTACATAAAACATTACTTAATAGAGAAAACAATAAATTGTGTAGGAGTTTGTTTGCTGATGTTGATTAAAATGCAAAAGAAACTACCCAGCAGTATAATTTAATGATTCTATTGTTAAACCTGCCCTCTATAACTATAGTAAAACCATTTTATCTAGACTAAATGTTTAAATTAAACTGACTACCTCTGCATTCTTGCCAGTCATATTTTAGGTCTTAAATTATTACTCAAACAAGGATTATATTATGCCCTAACTCACTCAAAATTTTATAATCCCTTAAAGCATAGTGTAATGATTTGTTTTTAGTGAGACCCTTTTAAAATGATTTTTTGGTTAAAAATGAGGTAATGATTTTCACATATTTTGACATTAAGTTTTTTTTTTCATTGTGAAAGCACACTGTGGCATTAGCTCCTGTTTGTTTTTACTTTTCGCATCTAAATCATTGACATTTTTGTAACAACTGCTCTTATATTGAGAACTACATATATTTTGAAAGCCAGCATATTTTATTCTTCTCAAACATAAAATATACTGTATATTTATATTTTTAAATATAGCAAATACAAGGTTCTTAAACTGTATTCATAATTATATTTACCAAAGTTTAGGTTGGTGAATTTTTTTGTTGAAGTTTGAAAATGTTTCACTATTGCCATAAAGCCAAGATCCTGGTCAAAGGATTATTCTGTTTTATTAATGTATTATAGTTATTAATAAGTCAAAATCATAAATCAGCTTTGTGATGATGAAGTTGAGCCACCTGAAGGGCGGAGCGGTGGCACTGTGGCTAATGATCTGTGCCTGTGACTGGAAGGTTGCTGGTTCAAATCCCACAGCTGGCAGAGATCTCCTACTCTGTTGGGCCCCTGAGCAAGGCCCTTAACTCCAACTGCTCCAGGGGCACTGTATCCTGGGGGCTGACCCTGCACACTGACCCCAAGCTTCTCTCTCCCTGCCTGTGTGTCTCCTGGAGAGCAAGCTGGGGTGTGTGAAAAAACAAATTCCTAATGCAAGAAATTGTGTATGGCCAATAAAGTTATCTTATCTGTACATAAAAGCAGGTAGCGGTCTTTCTTTCGTGTCGGGACTGCTGGGTTGACCAGGGGTTGTCTGAGGGCTCGATCAGTCAAATGTCCTCTGCTTTTGCCCGCTTTTAAAACGACCAAGCAGCAAGGAGGAATACAGATGGGGTCTTGCATCATCATACTGATGGTGTTCTAGACCAGCTTAATTGACTGCGGTCTTCCTTGTTAGCGGCAAAAGCACATCTGCATACTCCCTTAGCAGAGTCCTCAGTTGTCCCTGCTCTTCTTTACTCACTCACAATCTGTTGTTCTGCCAAAAGACATCCACCATTTTGTTTGCCGCTGTAGTAGCTTGAAAGGCTGGACCCCTCTCAGTCACTTTGGGGTGCTCCCCCCCCGTTAACAGTACTGTGTTCTGTGGGTCAATGTTGTGTGGCTCGTGGTGCGTCCCTTTACTGTCTTCACCTCACAGACTTGGAGGAATACAGGGATATGGCTGACATGGTGCCTGCTGTGGAGTATTCCGCCATTGGCACAGGCCTCCCAGAGATCCAACTAACCATGCAAGTTACTGGCAGATGGCAGGGGAAGGTAAAATGGTACAGGACATTTAGTTGTCTGCTCTTGTCTTCCTACTCAGTTTGGTATAGAAGGCCATTAGATGTAAATGCTCAGTCCTTTCTTTCCATGCTAAATGACTTGGAAAATGTTGTTGTATTTCCATTTTTATTTTCTCTAGCATACCTTTTGTAAGGACAAATGTTTATGTAATTGTAAATATGTCAAAATCCCAATCATTTCCTATCACTGCTTAATCACTGCTGGGTTCTGCATGATCTAATTTATAACATTAACCAAATGCAAAATAATCACAATGCCCACAATATTTTTTTTGTAATAGTGTAATGTAACAACTTTATTTGCATATACAAGACTGACATGTTGGGGATTGATTTTAAAATCAATCTAACGTCTCCATTGAGTACATTCCGAAGTTAAAAAAATCAAACCAGGTTGCAAGTTAAGTATTTTGTGTTTTTTTTTTCTAGAATTGATTAGCTGCATCCTCTCTTTGTTATGATGCGGTGATGAGATTAAAAAACCCACATCTTTTCAAAAGATCACATCGTAGGACAGCCTGGGGAATCCATGTGCATGGTCCCAGTACAGGATGGGGAGAGGAATATGCTGTGCAGGTAGATGAAGACAGCCGAAAAGGGAATGAACTATGTGAGCTGACAAAGCTAGCAGAACAGGATTTTGCATAATGCTGCTGGTCTAGTATATTGCTGAGCTGGAGTAGTGGAAAGAGGGCTGACAGTGCTGATCCATGTCAGGCAATTTTCAGGCACTGATTCAGGCAGAGAAATTTGTTTGTTTGTCTGTTTGACAGACTGATTGTGCTAAGAGCACCTCCTGAACTGGTTAGGAAGCTCAGTGGCAGAACGCTGAAACACATGCCGATCAGGGTTTTAGTATCCTGGAGTAAATGAGCTGATTGCCTGTTAAGTGGTGACAGGTGGTGGGGACAGCCCACCTGAACGAGTTCTCATGGCACCATGAAGTGCTTGACTCTGCGTGCACATGTGACCGGTTACCATGGAGATCGAACGCTGCAAGCCCTGGCTCTCCTGGAGGTAACGCTCAACTATAGAGAAGCTGCCAATCTTTTCCCATTTCCTCACTGTCATACTTGTTGCAACATGAGCTCCTCCTCCTCTGTTTATACACCACAATGTATGTTCTGTAAAGCAAAACCATCAAAACTCCAAACAGGATTTTTGAAAAGGCAAGGCTGGGCAGGAGCACTTAAACCAATTCATTTAGCTGCAAAATCTTGCAAGGATGGTGACAAGCGATTTTCTATTTTGAGTATAAAGTAAGAAAAAAAGGTTTCAATATTCTTATTACATGTGATCCTGGGTAATAACGTTTTCTTAGAAGTGGTCAGTGTACCATACCTTACATTTTTTTGAAATCATGAACTCGGTTATATTGAAGAAAATATTTAAACCTTTTGGCCTTATAGTGTCACACCCAGTACACCTTAGAGGGTGCTCTACTTCTCTCCCATTCCTAGTTCCATGTGAATATTAATGGCTTTCTGGTCTTGTTGTTTAGCTTATTTACTTCCTGCTTCTGCTCTGCTCCTCGCTCAGAATTGAGGTTTGGATGTCCTGAGACCCGCCTAGCTCCATGTCCCTCCTGTCCATGGCCTGAGGGCATAGGTTTCTATATGGCATTTCCTGAACAACTGAGCCCGGGCTAACCCCCGTCTCGCTGCTAAGCATAGGATCTATTTTGCTCTCCTGCCATTCCACGGTTCGTCCTTTCCGACATCCGTGACATATAGTACTTAATTGCTTTTAAAACTTGTTGATTAATGAAATATGCTAATTGTAATTTCTCCTTCCGCAAAACTATGGTAATCTTGTGACTAGAAAAATACTCATTTGAAGAAAAACACAATGAAGCAAACTACTATAAGTTCAATATGTTGTAAATCCACAGTTTAGTGTGCGCTTCATTGTTTTCCTATGTTTATAATTTCTGTGCTCTTTGTACTATATATCTCTCCGTGTTGCAATGTAATTTCTTGCTTTTTTGTGGCGTACTTTACCTATCTTTCTTTGAAATATATGGTGTAACTGCACATCATAGATTTTTCCCACATCATTTTCTTTAAGATCGGAGACAGCAACACTGTGTGTAACTCATTCCAACTCATTATGGATACCGCTAGTTTAGGAAAAGCAATGTATTTGTCATACATAATGTTTTCTCATCATGGTTAGAAAGGATTAATTTTTCAGAATGAGAGTCACAGCTCAGATGCAACAGTTTTTTTGTTTGTCAGAGTAACTCTTGGTGATTATGTGTGACTTCATTAGATGCATCAAGAATTAATAAGATTTAAGTTGTGCAGTGATTACTTATAAAATATATTCAATAATCTAACCTTAGAAATGACAGGGTATATTAACCGTCTCCAATTGTACAGTATGTAAGGGTAGTTTTTTAATTCAGGGTCACGTGCCATTTGATGCCCCTTTATAATATTTTTCATGACAGATCATAAGGTGGCTTTGAAGTAAAGAGCTGTTCTGCACCATGGAGCCTGACCGGGATTGAGATCTGGTGATTGGACAGTCCAAGGTTAGGCTGAGGGGTCTTATCTGAATATCATGACAGATGTCATTCCGCTTGCTGTGTATCACTCATTTCCTGACAGACACAAGGGTTATCATGATGACTTTGGTTCTGTCTGTCATTGGAAAGAGGTCAGGGAATGCTTACACATACTGTACGGACTTCACCGTTTCCTAATGGGTAGGCTGCTATGTGCAATTTCCATACATTCAGTATTTTCAGTGAGGTCACATGTCTGGATCACATCATACTTGAAGTAACTGTTTGTTAAATGAATTAGAGGGGAAAACATCTGAAG
The DNA here is from genome assembly GCF_040954835.1 of Lepisosteus oculatus. NCBI lineage: Eukaryota > Metazoa > Chordata > Actinopteri > Semionotiformes > Lepisosteidae > Lepisosteus > Lepisosteus oculatus. The sequence goes on along the minus strand of NC_090701.1, from coordinate 13,721,921 downwards.
TATTTTTGCAGGCAATTTATTTGTGCAGATAATCCAGGCTAGGAGTGATTGACTAAGACCTGTGTCCATCATACATACTGTAAATACTAACATATGTAGAAAATGCATTTTTATATACAGATACCGCTAAAGACAAATGTGTGAGTGTGGCTAATTTAATAGGTAAAGGAAGTGTACATGTTTGTGCACAAGATCATTTAAATTGATTTGATTTTACACATCCTGACATAAAGTCACAATGCATGAAAAGGGCAAAAGATGTGTATAAAAATCAAGTTACGTTGTGTATAAATGATTTATTTACAACAGAGCCATGCCAGGGCAAGTTCATACTATATCAACCATACAAATTGTGATAATACCTGTATTATTTTATGGATTTGGACTGAACTACTGAGCTATCCTTGGTCCAAGGATTTCATCCATGTACTTTACAGTATTTTTTGAAAGAAACCTAGGAAGTGTGTTTTTAAACATGGCTGTGTACTTTAGCTTGTTCCTTGTGCTGCCAAAACACTGTGTGACAAAATACATTGTTTTGTTCGTGTTTGATATACTTCCACATAGTTTCCACTTGTGTCAACATGTCATTGGAGGATTTTGAAGACTTATTATAACAAAACACTTTGTAATTTGTAAGCTCTCTGTTCAAGACTAAAAAGATTCAGTTTTATTCTTTAAGTTCAGGACATTCCTTTAAGGCTGGGAATGTAACTGATTCCTCTTTTCCGGACAGATTTCCAGATTACAATATGAATTTGCTTGGTAAAAAAAAACGCACACAATATTCTAAATACCATCTTATTAGTACATTGTTCAATTTAAACTGGTTTAAATTCTGTGCTTCTAACTATACATCCTTACATTTTATAGACTTGAATTGTTTCCCCACATGGTCATGAAGGTGTAAAAGATGTTTCAATTTATCATTTCTTATTGCTAGCTGCATCATCTGCCAAATGTTTGTCCAGTGATGATTTTTATCCATCAACTTTTATGTTTTTTTTATTAAGCAATTCTCAATCCATCATTCCAGTAGTTTGAGAATTAATCTTTAATGAAGAATTTCTGAAAATATAAACTATATTTTATGCCGTGTATGTATCCGTTACTGTGTATAGTTTGTCAAAGAACTCTAAGAAAACTAAATCTATGTTTTTAAATCCCTAGGATATTATTATTATTTATTTCCATTTAGTTGATCTTCTAGTTTAGTTCTAAAATTCTTACCATAACCTCACATGTAATCAAATCTGAAGTCCTGAAATGGACAATGGGTATGTAATTAAATGGATCATTTTTGACATCCCTTTTTAATGATGGGCACTACGTTATCAGTTCACGATGGTCGTTTCATAAAGGTTAAAATACTGTATTTGTCAGAAGAAGGACAAATCATTTCTCAGTAGCTGTAACAATGCAGGAATAATGCATATAAAATACAGTTAGCATTATAATTAATATTAGAATCTATATACTGTATACTGTAGTTATGCAGTATATAAATATATAATTAATATTATAATTGATTACAAGTTAATACTATGTAATTTTAGTTTTATTTTGTGTAGGGATACCTTGGTTTTCATTTGAATATTTATTGAGGCGTTGCTTTTGATAGAAACAAATGTACGCAACTGCTACTGAAATAAATACAATAGATACAATAATTTATTCATCAGACTAGATACATATTACTGAGTTGTTAACTTTATTGCCTTCTTTTTATAAGCCCTTTAGTGTTAAAAGTATGTTAAAAGAATGTTCAAGGACTGAAATTTCCTTTAGTAGAGGCAACAAAAGGTAACCTTTCAAATAAAAATTAAAGGAAGCAGCTGCTTTCTGTCAGTTCTGTTGTCTTCGGATGTTGTATTTGTGTTCAAAAGTAGCAAATCTCCAGATATAACAGTTTCTAGTGATTTTTCTTCCTCAGGGAGTAAAGTCAATAATAAATCAGCCAGCCTCAGGGTTACAAGAACAAGCTGCTCTTTCATCATTACAGAGTAGGCCCTGTTAGTCAAATGGAGGAACTGGTTTAAAGTGCAAATGAAAAATGTGAAATGGCAGCTAAGAGGCAGACCTCTAGGGATATTTGCTTTCATCCATGTTTTAAGTGGATGTTAATATCTTCTTTTTTAACTTAGGACTGCTTCACAGTCAGCACATTTAAAATCCTTTTATCTGTCATTTTAATCTAACAACCCTTGAAATGTCTTTTCAATGAAGTGTAATGGAGATAAACAATTTCCCTCCAAGGAGGAGCATCTGACATACATTTCCATAGTTTTATTTTTTGTTTCCCCCTGTATTGCTGTTGTTAAATATTTACTTATTATAATTAACATTCTAAGTTAGAACAAAACCTTAATAATAATATTTCTTCCTCAAAGCATCTGAAAGAGGTTCGCATTTTGGAGAGGACCCACTTCTTACAGTGTTTTCCTGCAGCTTAATAGTTCCATGGGCAAAAGTACTCGGACACAGTAAATTATTATTTCTGTCATCCTGTGGTTTCTCTTCCAACATGCAAACATCAGCGTCTGAACCTGACAATCTACTCTTCAATACAAACTACTTTGAGATTATTAAATTGAAACATGTAGCATTTTGGTAGCATTCAGGTCTAATAATTGTGATGGTCCCATGAGGCTTTGTTAACTTAAACATTTGTGATTATCGAAACTTCTGTCACAATTGGCCATGCCTTGCTGCATAGCCTCAGCTCGTAAGAACTGAACTGCAGCAACACCATCCATCTCTGCCTGTGTTCAAGGATATATCTTAGGCAGAATTTATTTAAGTAGTGTGCAGCAACTCAAAAAGTTTTATAAACTCCAGGTCAACAAATAGTATAAAAAACGTACAATAATACATTTTTCCAAGAACCTTAGAATTGAAGTTGTCATTTATGTTTCTTTTTTCTATACCTTGTAAATTGTTTTGGATGTTAACAATAAAATGTGTTTTCGACAGTTTCACATAAGCTGTATCAAGAACGATTTCATGGAAGAAGCTCAAACTAGAATAAAATCCAAGGCAAGGGCAATCTTTTAATTACTATTACAGTACAGGGAAAATCTAAATCTTTAGAAAATGGATGGATCTTTTTGATCATTGTACAGTAGTAAAGTAGACAAACTTATTAATATCAGAATTACCTTGCTATACAAACACAAAGAGGTGATATGGGAATCAAAGATATTAAGGTGAAATGAGGACAACTTATTATTATATAAATGTCTCGACATTTATGAGTGTTAAAACTGAAAAACACTTGATTGTCTCTGGGTCACGTAAAAAAGGTTACAAATGAGAAGCTATTCAGCCATTCCCTCTAGATCATTTGGTAGACAGTAGCTGATTGATCCAAGGAACACACAGCTGTTTTTTTTTAAAGAAACCTGGTTTTCAGTTTCAACAGCATGTCTAGGTACAGTAGCTTGTAACACTGGCCTCTGTCACAAGGTTAAACCTAGAAACACTATTGAAAGCATTGAATACAACATCATAATGATATATAAAAATCCTTCAATACAGTGTATACTGCATACAAAAATCAAACTGAGAGACAAACCAAGGACCCACCTGGGTTTAAATGAAAAATATGATGTTTTCATTTGAGAAAATGAAAAGCACATTCTAACCATAGCCATCTCTTAGCCTTTTGTTATTGCCATGGGTAGCCGACCGTGGTCTTTTTGAGCCACAGTCCAGTGCATCTTGCCGTTCACCCTTAAATCATCAATTTGTTTAGACTGTTTGTAATAAACATCAATTTGTAAAGACAAAAAAGTGATCAATTTAGTAAATTGATTCAATTCAGTTAAATCAGGAACAGCCATCTATGGTCCAGAAAAGCTTCAGGCTATTGGTGTTTCATTTTGAAATAATCTATACGCTACTTAATGGCAAACATAAACCACTTAAGTGGTCAAATCAAAATTCCTCTGAGTGTTCAATAATTTAAGGGTGAGCAATGCAATATGTCAAGAAACTGAAAGTAAAAAAACAAACATTAAGACTATAAAACATGTGACATCACTGATCTAATCACTATGTAGTGCTATGAGCATTTTTACATCTATTTCAACGACTAAATTAGTGGGGTACAAAAGTGGGGTTATGTACTGTGCTTCACAAAACAAAATATTCTACTGTTAAGTTTTTCTTTGTACCATTTTCTCAGAGAAGTAATACTTAGTCTGCAGTTGTAACTGCCTCTGGACTCAGGGTTCTATGTAATAACACAGTAGGCATTGTTATGTAAATTGCTTTTATTTCCATTAAGGTTAGTTGATTCATTAGTTGGAACTGCTAACTACCTATTTTATCGCACATGCTGCCACTAATGATAATGAAAATAATTTAAAGAAAATGAATGTTTTGTGGCTAAAAGGTCTAAGATACAACTCCAGCTTAGATGTGCAGACATATTTTCCTCCATTAAAAATTAAAAATTGTCATCTTTCCAGTGGTTAAAGCAGCAACATCTTGTGAAATCTATGCTGATATCTGTTTCTAATTACATATTTGTTCTGAGCGAATTAATTACTACAGGCAGTGATATGCATAGACCCACTGCAGACTCTCTTGTAACCTGTAAAATCAAACACAGTGATAGTGGAAGTTGTGCTTCAGATATTAATTGAAGTGCAAACTTGAGAATGTTAGAAGCTGAAAACAAGAGGATACCATGGGGCCTACCTTGCCTTCTTCATGATTTACTAGCTAAGTGCATCCAAAGGTTTATCCGGGCATTAATTTAATGGACCTTGTAGTTTGGACCTCAGCCGTCTGTCTGGGAAATCTTGTCCAGATACCCACCGCTCTTTCTGTAAAAAAGTGTTATCTATTCTCCATTATCCATAGATTTTCCTTTAGTTTCTGTGACCCCATGTACTTGTTTCACTGCTGATGTTTTGAGACATACAGTAAGTAATTCCTTGGCCTAAAATGTTATACTTTATAGGTGGATCAAATCACCTTTGTTCTAGACTAGAAGAAAATTAATTCCTTTAACCTACTGCACCTGCAAACACCAATCCTCTGAGAACATGATTCATACTAATTGTGTTTCTCTGAACTCTATCTTAAGCTGAAATAAACAATGTTCTAATGTAATATCTAATGGGCGGTGCGGTGGCTCTGTGGCTAAGGATCTGCACCTGTGGCTGGAAGGTTGCCAGTTCATATCCCGTGGCCAGCAGAGGAATCCTACTCTGCTGGGCTCCTGAGCAAGGCCCTTAACCCCAACTGCACCAGGGGTGCTGTATAAATGGCTGACCCTGCGCTCTGACCTCAAGCTTCTCTCTCTCCAGCTGTGTGTCTCATGGAGAGCAAGTTGGGGTATGAGGAAAGACAAATTCCTAACACAAGAAATTGTATATGGCCAATAAAGTGATCTTATCTCATCTTAATGTAAAGCTTGAGCATAATCTCCCTTGACTAATTCCACACTCCTTGCAATGTACTCAAGCATTGTTCTCTGGCTTCCCATTGTCTTGATGAGGGCGTGGAAGATTCTACTAATAAAAATCCAGATTACCTTCATACAATATGTGACTTCCTACAGCTCAGAATCACTCATACTGTATAATATATACAGTATATCTAGTGTGTATTCTGACTTCGTATATGGATGATTTTGCAAGCCGTTTTCTTTTGAAAAGTGTCTACCCCCACTCCATAAATGCAAGTCTAAATCATTTTGTTATTCCCTAGCTGCTGTTTCTGTTTGTCACTGCCTCTGTATTCATATTATCTGCAAATTCAACTAGTTTGCTAACAAAACTTAAATTTAATTGCTTATTTAGGTCAAAAAGAGCAAAGTTCTACAATGGATGCCAGTGGTACATCACAGCCTACAGTCTCTTATTTGTTAATCTGTTATTAGTCCATGTACATACTGTATATTACCTTGGATTACTAGGGTTTTTAATTTATGGGTTATCATTTTATTAGGGACCTTATCTCCAACCTTCTGAAAATCTACTGTACAATTACTGTATTATATCATGTTTGTAGTGGTATCAACTGCCCTTGTTGCCTGTTTAAAAAAGATCTGCTAAATTAGTTAAACAAGATCTCAGAATTTATGTTGGCCATATTTTCAAAAGTGACATGTAAATAATAATAATTGTAGCACTTGTTCAATGCTACAGTGTGATAGCAAAACAAATGTCATGACTTTGTATGCAAAGGTTGTTATTTGCGCATGTCTCTGCAAAGCATTATGCATGTGATTGTAACATCTTGTGTAGCAGTTACAAAGGGCTTATGAAGCCATTTGCAGCAACATAGAAATAATGTTTTGCCAATCATTTTATTTTATGGCAATGTTCATGGTACATCTTACAGAGCCATACAATAAAACAATCATACAGGTATACAAAAGTTGAAAAATTAAATTATACATTATTGTAACATTATATAGTGCTAAAGTGAGTTTTAAGACAATAATTAAAAGTACTAAGTCTTGCAAGATTTGATGTGGTCTGGGAGATCATTATACAATCTTGAAGCAACAGAGAAGCAAGTACAGTCTCCCATTGCTTTGAGCCTAGTATTGGGAACGAAAAAAAAGGGTCCAGTCTAAAGAGCACAATCGATGTGTAGGTGTAGAGAGAGATAACAGTTCACTTATGTTGTCAGAAGCCAAATCCTTCAAGGTGAGCAACACTATTTTGAATCTTATTCTGAAAGCTACTGTGCAGAGAAGCAAAGTTAAGAAGCTGAATTCAGAACATGCTGCAATTTACTATGAACATGTCTGGATACTCCAACACATACTCACAAAAGTATACTTCTGCATCAGACTGCTAGCGATGTGTATTTTACCTACAATGTTGTGACATTAGTAAGAGGCTTGCCTTTGTAAGTATCATAACTAAAGGAAGTGTGCAATATTTTTTAAAGGTGACATGTATGGTTCTGGATAAAAAAGTATATGAAACCAATTGTTTTGTTTTAAATTTAAAAAATCCCTATTGTAGACAATTATGTATAATTCAGATTCAGTAATAAATAAAACATAATTATGCACTTCCCACCCCTAGCAATAATGATTGTAAGCAATAATGATTGAGCAATAATGATTGAGACTTGATAGAATGAATATAAAACATTAAAAAATGTGTTAATACACACATTATTATATGATAAAAAAATACACAAAACTAATAAGAACTTTTCACCATCTGCTCTTGGTGACTCATAAGACGGTAATGGATGCACTAAAAATATGGAAACTAGAAAGGTCTGCATTACTTATTAACTACTTAGAAGAAACAATCTTGACAAAGGAAATTCAGCCAAAATCCTTTTAACGTGTCTCTTTGAGATACAGTATCATTTAACAGTTGTTTGGAATCTCTTCACTGTTTTAGAATTCAATTAAGAAAACTGCTCTATGCTCAAAATTGGGAAGAATGTGTCTAAATTTATCCTTTGGATTTCCACTTGGATATTGGATAGTAAATAGGACATTCAGTGTTTCTTCACTCTCTGACCGTGGTTGTCAAACCAAGTTCCATAAAATCTGTTCTCACTTGTACAGCATAAGTAACTTAGTGGAGATTTTTGCTGTTACACTGATTCTGCTCCATGTCAGTCTGATGCTTGCCCATTCATTGTAGTTCTCAAGTGTTTTTTCCCACTTTACATGTAATATTTATATAAAGGATGTTTATGCTAGATAGTGCATTGTACATTCATGCTTTACTGAGGGTAGTCTCATTTTTCCGATACTAATATTAAAAGTTTAATATCTGAAAGTGCACTAAAAGGGAAAGAAAATCTCAGATTTTTAGAGCACATTTCAGATGTGTTTAAAAGCTTTTCAAATGGCCAATTTATTTGTACTGGAGGGATGCATGTGGTGATAGATCTGTCAATGCTTTCTTTGTGATTACTAAAAAAGACTTTCAGGTGTTTGAATTCCTCTTACTTTAAACGTACAGTGCCTTCATGAAGTATTCACCCCCTTTAATTTTTTCACATTTTGTTCCTGTTACACCTCCAGATTTTAACACATTTAAATAATTTTCTCCCTTAAATAACCCAATAAATTCAACACATTTATGAATCATAAAATATTTTTTATTCAAGAACATTCTTTTCTCCAGAATGAAAGACTTACATTTCTCGTTTTACAAAAGTATTCACCCCCCCCCCCAGTTAATACTTTGTACATAGTCCTTTAGCAGCATTTACACAGGATCCACAACAGGATCAATGTCAATAACTGTTAATGAGGGATTGACAATTCTTCCATTTAGACATGATTTAAATAATAAGATGGCGCTCATCATTGGGAGTAATGCATTAAAAATTCCTAATTTCCTAATTCCAGGAAGCAATTCTTTGTATTTAAGTTATGTTCAAATTAATTTTGTGTTTCCTTTATTTTGCTGTTGTTGTTTTTTTTACTGTTTCTCACTGACAAGGGAGAAGAAATCTTACTCTGAAATTCTGTTGTATCAAACTATTCTGTGTTCTTTAAGATAATCACTTTCAGGACTGTAGTTTAGTTGCTGTATAGGCTAATAGGGATAATGCTATGTGTAGATAAAAAGGGATATTTAAATCCTCTTCTTTGTTATGACTGCATGAAATGCATGTACAACATTCTTTTCAAAATATATTTCATTTATAACAGGAACCAGATGTTTTGCTGAAAAATTGTCAGAAAAAAAAGACTTTTCTCAATTATATTTTAATGTCCAAAAGTCTTGACCCTATGTGAGCATATACAGTAGGTGTCCTTGAATGTGTTTTAATACTACTTGTGTCCATGGAATGAAAGCAACCAATGTGATTCACTAACTTTATTACAAAGCTATACATTTATTAGATGTTCAATCACAAAAACAGGTGAGACTTTACCATATTCAACACAATTTGATCAGACCTTACACTTTTCAGTAGCAGTTATGTACAGTATATAGAGTATGTATTTTTGCCTCCCTTTTTTAGAGTAAGGACATTTAATTTAGTCTTAAAAAAAATATTTTTTTTTCCTTAAAAATGTTTTAAACGATTTTAGGTACAGTGTTTGACTTTGCTTCTAAAATTAAAAGACCCTTCAGGGTGTTCAGTTACATGGAAAATATGGTCTCTTTGGGGTTGGAAGCCTTCAAGCTTGCCTCCTTTTGTAGAACACCCTTAGGTTTATGCATATGAATGTGTATGAACTTCCTAGTGAGTCTTTTTTTTATACATGCATACACATTAACATGTATACTTGGCATATAATTGAAAATCTAAATGTTTCAACATGCTGCAATTATTCAGTTTAGTGCTCAGACACATTTAGCACATTATAAAAAATTAGAAAGCTTTTCAACTGATATTAAGATGTGTCAAATGGCGTTTGTTGGCTTTGTGCTTTCTGTAATTTGATAAAAGATAGAACAGTGGTGTTTTATCTGCAGACTAATTTGTTAGGGTTTTTGGTCTTTATAGCACATCACTTTTTGAATTTGAACTCAATAACAGATATGCTAAAACATTTCTCAGAGTCTTCAGTTAATGGAGCCATTTTAATTTTTATTTGACAGTATATCGCCCTGGGGGCACGATGATGCAGTGGTTGGCATTGCCTCTTAGCACTGGGGTCCTGGATTCAATTCCTGGAGTTTGTATGTTCTCCCTGTGTTCACTTAGGTTTTCTCCGGGTTTTCAAGTTCCTTCCCACAGTCCGAAGGCATGTTAATAGTTTAATTGGCTCCTGGAAAAATTGGCCCTGGTGTGAGTGTGTGAATGTTTTGTGTCTGTGTGTGTCCTGCGATGGACTGGCATCCCGTCCGAGGTCTATCCCACCTTGCACCTGTAGCTTCCCAGGATAGGCTCCCTCATGACCCTGTTTCAGATAAAGTGTTCAGGAAATGGATGGATCATACTGTCAAAAATATCAGTAGAATATACAGTTTGTACAGTATACTTACAATTTAATATGCCTCTGAGAAACTTTGCTATAAGCAAGCACTTAATCTTATCTGGATTACAGTTCCCTAAATTACTCAGTATAAAAATATAGGATAACAACAAATGCATAGTTTCAATTTTTGTATTTTAAGCTGAAATGGGAGGTCTCCTTTAAAGCTTTGAAAAGATTTTACCATGTTTGCTTCCTTTTTTGATTTCAGCGCCTAACAGGCTGGCAGCTATAACTATGTCCCAAGTGACCAGCATCCGAAACTTGTGACTAGCCATGTCTACAAACATCACCATGCAACTAAGGCATGGCAGAATGACAGATAGTCCTTTCAATATATAGTGACAAATAAATTAGTGCAAAGATGCTTTTCACTGCATACCAGATGTGTTGAGTTCTATCGTATGGAACAGGCAATGAAAAACTGTCGATGTCCCATCTGTGCATTCTGGGACCATTGGTGCAGTAACTTTTGCTGAACAAAAAAACTGTAAACATTCAGCCTGATTACATACATAATGGAAACCATAAAACACAGGCTGTAAATTAGATCAGATTTAGGTTTATTTTTTGTGAAGCAGACAAAGATAAATGCTAAGAAAAAGTCACAGAGATGTCTGATAGCACTTACTCTAGTGCATAATTACTTTATGTGTTGGGGCATTATATTTTTGATTAGGTAATCAAAAAGTTAAATAGTTGAAGTAGGCAGCTGCGTCAGCATGCATAGGCTGCAAAGGAACAAGGTGTCAGCCTAAGAAGGCTCCACAGCAGAAACCTTGTGTTTCTTTTCTTCTCTTTTCAGCATGGAATAAACCTTTACTTGATGATTAAACCTTTACTGGATGATTCTATAAATGGCTATGAGTTACGCAGAGATCAAATGTTGTCTTAAAATACAGAAATTATGTCCTGTGTTTCTTCTTCCGCGTAACCAAAGCTTCTCCTGTGCTACCTGTGCTTTATCATTCAATGTCTTTCCCTTCAAATGTGAGGATGATTTCATAATGGTACAGTAACATTTTTAAAGTCTGCAAAATCACATATATTAAAGGAAAATCAAGTTATTACCATTTCTTTGAAAATTTTAATCTGAGCTTTTTTTCTCACAAAACACCAGATTCACATTTTACTCTCCTTTGTGTCTGCAGCTCAAGATTGAACCAAGGAGATTTAAGATCACTGAGTGGCATTGCCATCCGTCCCTCTGTTCTTTATGATGAACCTGATCAGCAGATTTTACAGAGCTATTTAACACAGCTGGATGCAGCTCAGGGTGCTCCCACATTGCGAGGATTCTCCTGTCTCCTGCACAGTTTGGGTTGGTGTGGAGTTGTGAGGGGAAGCAATACAGCCAATCTCACCAGTAGCAGTCAGTTGTGTTTAGAACCATCCAGAGTGGACATATTTCTGATCAGTCCGACCAGCTGCTGGTGGAGCATTGACCAGAGAATAGGAGTCAAAGAAGGATGCAGTTTTGAGCTTGCTCTTTGAGAAACTACACAGCATCATCTTGGTTACGGCCACTTGCAGTCTAGTTGGTAGATACAGGAAGACAGATAGACAGCACACACATACTGTAGGTTACAACAATTTACATTGCTTTTCGCCATTATTAATGCTTTACATTATCGAGGTAAATTTTGGAGGAATGGAAAGCGAAGTGGATAAAGGATTGCATGGATGGAAACAGAACAGCCATTGCATAGTTACTTGATCCTTTTAGGGCACCTTAACTGTGGGATTTTGCATTTAAGGAAACAGTGGGTGCTGGATGCTTCACTTTTTTTTTTCAAACACAAACATGGAGTTAAAATATGAAATGTTCAGAAATTCTTTTGTAATTCCATCAGTAGAATTTGTACTGTTGGGATCTTATTTTTATATTTGACTTATGGAGCTAATTCCTTTGGATACAAAAGAAGGAAAAGGAAGTGGTTTCCTTGTTCTGTGTTAGTGAATGAAGCAAAGTGCCAACATAAAGCAATTAATTTCATTCTGCAAACGCTTTTTTGAGAGCTCCACACTTTCCTTTGTTGCTTTATCTCATGACTATGTATCATTCACAACCAAATTTCACCTTGTTTTTAAGAAGGTGAATATCATATTCTGCTTGCCTCCTAAACCTCTTAACAAGACAATCCCTAACATGTAAATACTTTACTTTGTAAATTAGATAAACACAGTAGACTACTTGTTATCATTCTACTACAGCAACCCATAATGCACACAATTCTTGTATGAAGACAATTGTAAATTCCTGAGTCTTGTGGATCAAAGCTTTCATAAATATTCAATAAAAATACTTCGTATACCATGCATGAAATCTGTCATTTATCAGTGGGGAAATCATGAGCCGTGAGCCTGTTGCAAAAAAAAAAAATTGCGATTAACTGTTTAATGATTGTAAATTGCATAGGGTTTTCATGCAAACATGATCAGATGAGCTTTTTGCATCAGAAATCAAATTGCAAGGATGGAAGCATGAAATGTTGCATAAGTGGACTGTTCTACTGTAAAGTATATGTCATGTATGATGGTAGGAGAAGGGTAGGATTTTATGGTTGCAGGTGTAAAAACTGTTTTCTTTCACACAGAAAAATAAAGCATTCAGTTTGTTGCTGCCTTTTTAGCACAGGCTTCTTACAGTATGTACTTAAAGATTTTCAGAAGTAAAAATGGCTCTTTATGTGACGCTGGGACTCACAAAGCAGTTTGAATGCTTTAAGCTTAAGTTACAACTCCCATTATTTTTTCTTTTAGCTAAATTATTTGAGAGCATTGCCATCATTGTTTGGCACTTTCCCTGTTGACTGCTAGTTCAGAGTCATTATCCAAACATGTTAGCTGAGGCCTCTTATGTTGCACTCATCTTAGTCAAGTATATTTTTTTTACAAGAGCCCTGTCATCCTTTTTGCTATGGAACTGAACATAAACAGCAAAGGTATATTTTCTAATTGACCAAAGGAGCTTGTACATTTTTGTTTCCTCCAATTAAGTCTTTGTAATCTTGCAATGAAGCTTATCAAGAAGACACTCAGTGTTCAAGCACTGCTTTGAAACCGCCTTTGTAGCAAACTTACGATGTCTCCACTTTCCCTCATTTTAAACTAACATTTAATCCAGTTTTGTAATTTTGATAACACTTTTAGCTAATCTCTTGCTTAAGTTTTCTTTGTGCTGTCTACAACTTCAAAGTACTAGAATTAAAATGAGGAGCAATTTTTAAAATTATTTCTTGACTTGTCACACATTGTACATTTATGGGATACAGTACTACACCTTATTTAAAACATAATGGGATTTTATAAATAAAATACATTTAAAAGTTAGCTTCAGTTAAGCTCTACTGTTCTCCCTTTACTTTCTAACCAATATTGATAATTTTCCAAAATTAATTTTAAAAGAAAGAGAAAACATTATTTTATTTCATATGAGTTGATCTTAATTATGTTCATTGTCTTACCTCCACCTTGATTTGCACCTGTAATATATCCATTACAGTTGCTGTGGAACATGAAGTTTTAAAAATGACCCCTAACACACCTTTTACAATGCTTCATGACAAATAAGGTCAAGCATTTTTGGCCCAATGTATTGCGATACTCAATACAATACCTGGCATCAAAGATCCATCTAAATTCTGAAGCCTTGTAAAAATATGGATGTCTTAATCATATAGATTATACAGTAGATGTTGTTCTGTCCTCAAACACAAAACTGGTAGGATTCCCCTATTTTTGCAAAAGCTGCTAAAGATATGTGATGTGAGTGGGCAATAAAGCTGATTGTATCTCATTAATGTCACCATGTGAAGTGCTGTATGATTGGCGATTGCCATCCCCAGTGATAGAATTAAACGGCAGGAGGGATTAGGAATGCTGCCCGTATCCTGTTATGAGCAACCTAAACCACTGGCCTTGGCAAAGATCAAGATAACACATGTAAAGCAGATGGTCCTGCTCTTCTGTCTTCTCTGCCGTTAATCAGGTGCTAAATATCAGCCCGTCTGCTCTTTTACACACCCACATGCCACGCATTACTACCACCTGTTTGCCTGCAACGAGCCTCAACTGTCCAAAGACAGTACAGCAGCTTCGGAATACATTGGTTCATTCCAGTGTAAGAAAAAAAAATCAGATATTCATAGACTCTAGCGCTCCGCTTCATCTCCATTTTCAGAACTGGAAAGTAGAGCAAAAAAATGCAGGAAAAGAGTTTGTTTTGTTTTTTTTTAATGAAAACTAGAGTTTAACCATGAAAGCATTTGCTTTCATGTTACATCACTACCTTGTCGTTTAATTACAACAAGGTTTGTAATGATTGTTAACACTCCAGGTGAAGTCCAGATGAAAATAAAAAATACTTCTTTTTTTTATATTGTGAGTGTGTGCATGTCTGTGTGTGCCCTGAGATGGACTGGGATTCCATTCTGCACATATACTGGCTTGTGCCCCTTGCTGCGATAGACATTGGCTCCCCTGTGGCCCTCGACTGGATAACGTAGTTACATATTGGATGAATGTTTATTTGTTGCTTATTTTATTTCTTTTGAAAATATCATAATAGCATCAGAATTATTTGTTTATAAACTCAGGCTACACTTGACTATGCTATACTGTATATCACATAATAATAATAATCCAACAAATATTGCATATCACCCAAACAATCATCTATCCATTTTCTAACCACTTTATCCAATACAGAGTCAATCCACCCCTGAAATTGGGCCCAGGGCCCCAGCTCTGTGAAGGAACAATGCTAACCACTGTGCCACCATGCTATCTCCGAAACACTACAATACAATATCATACTATTGTATGGAAAATACATTCATTTAGTGCTTGCTTTATTTCTTTTGATAGTAGCATCAAAATTATGTGTTTGTAAACGCAGTCTTCACTGGAGATTGTATAATATTATATATCACATAATAAGACAATATCAATATCGCAAAGATATTACTCAATCCTTTTTTTTTAATTTAGCTTTTTAGTAGCTACGTCAAATGCATATGATGAAGTTTAATGCATTAATCAGAGTGCAGACTGAAGCATTGATATGCATTTGAAATGAGAGTTTTTTCCCCTCCTGTGACTTCCACCGAAGCTTAATACTCAGTCCAGAGTAGAGGTAAGTCAACGGCTCTTCCCTCATGTTTTAGTGTCTCAAGTTATTCATTTGACCCATTTGTTATGTTGATCTGTGGGGAAATCTGATGGGGCTCATTGCCTTCTTTAGTACTGGTAGAAGGAGAGGGAGCTTATCCTCTCTAATAATTTGTACTGGCACCCTCCTGGGAGTGTGGTTGTCCGCCATGTTTACGAGTCTAACCCAGATTTCTATTTTCTTTTGCTGAGGGAAATAAATTACTCTGTCCTCTCTCCCCCAGTTCTAGGAGGTCCGGTGTGTTGAGGGAAAAATATATTCGTATACTGCTATTGTAGCTTAGTCTAGAAATAAACTGCACATAAATTCAGCAAGCGCGCAGCCTGAGTGATTTTATAACAGACGTAAGTTACACCAGTCAGGTGTGTCTTGAAAAGATTTTTTAAGTATTATGCTATGGTTAGGTTCTCCTTGGAATGTTTTGCAAGAATTTCCAAGAAACTTAATCCAAAATCAGATAAAATTTTGATTGATTTATATTTGTCTGCCCTTTATGAAGCATATATTTTCACACAGGTGAACTGCAAGTATTTCCGTTCATATGTATTTGTGAGATTTCATTTTTGTTTATATTCCTCTAGATAAAGGATATTGCAAACTATTTATGAAATATGTTTGGCAAAAAATAAACACCATTCTAAAATATTTACTTAACAAGATCTGTACAGTGTAAGTGATTGATTAATCGGATCGTCCATGCCTTCAAACAAATGGCAAAGGTCCTCAGTCCTATTTCACAGTGTGTAAGATGAGACACCAGTCCCCTAGGACTATCAGGAGTGTTCAACTCCCCACAGCAGCAGATGATCCCCTTTGATTTAGGGCTTTGTTGTTTTCTTAGCTATGCAAGATGAGTGCTATGAGATATCCATAATGTAAGTTTAAATTTTGGGTCAGTTTCTTGTCATTAAAACCTTAATTCCTGACATACCATCAAAGGAACAGTCTCAACGTCTCCTGTTGTGATCCATTTTAATTGAGCACCAGTGCTCTCTCTCTCTAATGGACTCTGTATATCTCTATAAAATGAATCTACAACAATGTTCAAAAGAGATTTCTCATTAGAAGTACATTGAAACAATGAAACAATGAAAATGTATGAAATCTTTCACAAAACTAAGAGCAAGGTTAAAGTATGGCATACCCAGTAGTGTCTTTTTGTGCTCTTCAAACTATGAAAAAAAGTTTAATTGGAAACCTGATGATTGTGTCATTGGAATTTACAGTATGTAATTAACAATGACTAACCAGGTTTCATATTTATAATATCTTACATGTTTTCTACTTAGATCTGAAATGCAAATTTCAGGCCCTCATTGCCCTCATTGGCTCCCATCACTAAAGAATACATTAATTGTAAGACATGCTCTGCATTAATAGGATGTTTGTTTAGCATATTTGCCATTGGTCTGAGTAAAGGAAAAATGTTTCTCCTTGAACAGATTAGTGAAAAGTCCTGTTTATACAATCAGCTTTGCAAACACACTGATCTTATTAACACATTCCTTTTGCAGTTACTATTGCTTTTTAAACATGAGTGACTACACAGTACAAATAATTGATTAACGCACAATGACTTTAATTCAAATATACAATGAGAAAATTGCATGCCATGGTTGCCATTTACCCAGAGAGCCATGTAGACATATAGTACAATTATTTTACTGATCCCCAAGGAATGGAAAAGGTCAAAATGTTTGTTAATGTGACCAGCACAGACAATATTATACTTTAACTTATGAAACGTTATGGCAAGGGGGGGAGGGGTAAACGTAGTATCTGTTACATGTATCAAAATAAAAAGGAGGTAACCACACCTTTCTTTATCCAATCATACAACAGGGCTACATTGTAAAAAGTGCCTGGTTAATTCTGTTATGATTTTTGTTTGTCATCAATCCAATCACAACAATGGAAGAACATTTTAAAAACACTTTGTGGTTTCTTTAAGGAGGAATATTCCTGAGTACAGTGATATACAGTAAACTGCAAACTGTAAAATCCTGCATTCATAGAGTGCACTGGTTTTTCCCTCCCTCCAAAGGCATGATGACAAGGTGAATTGGTATATCTAAATTGTCACTGTATCAGTTTGTTTGGTGGGTGTGTACTGCAACAGACTGGTGTCCCACCCATGCGGTAGTCTAGCTTCCTTTTTTTAATATCAGGTATTCTATAGTCTCTACAGCAAACACATTGTGATCCTTCTTTGTTTTCTGCATGGAATTAGCTCTAAAGTTCCATTAATATTTTACCCATTACTGAAAGGCTTTATTTAACATGCTATGATAATTGTTATAGTCAACAAAGCAGTTTTAAAATGTTCTGTGGATGCTTTTGCATAGACTGCAATCAAACCACTCAAACTAAATAATTATGCTAAATTTGTAAACTGAGCCTTCTCATTAAAATGTGATCTTTAAAGACCTTAACAATGTACAAGTATTGCAACAAAGTTCTTTTTTTTCCCCCACAGTCATCTGAAAGCACTTCAAGCTTCATAAATCCGAATGATGAAACTGTCTAGGATTACTGATTTTTTTACTGGAGTGAAAAACTCAGTTAAAAAAGCACAAATATAAAAGAAAAAGTAATCCACATTTCAAATTTAATAAACCAGAAGAAGGAATTGAGTACTTAAAACAATTTCCTCCTTATAATTTAGAAGTGATTTAAGCACAATCCCCAGAACACTGTTGCTTTGTGGTAACGTAATAAATCACACTATATATCAGGTGTGAATAAACTGATAATACCTTCACAGTTTTTCTGCAAGTACTCCCCCTCAAAGTAAATGTCAAAAATATGTTCCTCCTTTCAAACAGAATTAAAAAGCTCTCGAGATCTGGTTTCGCAGGACTGAATTTGATTTTTACATCGAGCGATTTGTAATCTAATGGAGAACAACATAAGTATTTCCAATTTAAAGAAAATCCATTCCTGCCCTGTGCTGCTCTTCTCATATTGCTTTCTTATGTTATATCGGTGAGAGAATGCCAACTCTGGACACACACTGTAACCACCCTGTAATACTTTTAGAGATCCCCATATTGAAGCAGTTAGGAAAGTAATAGCTGTAACTGAAAAGAAGTGACATTCAGTCATAGAGATTGCATTCTAGCTCATGGCAATAAAAATATATATATACTGGACTACTGAACTGTGTTAGTGATACACTGAGAGGGCCATATTTACTAACCAGTTACAGCTGCTCTGTGCATACCCTTGCTTCTTTTTTGATTAAAGGAAAGTGAAGAGAAAGCTTTACATTTACATATTAGTTAATTTTTGAAAGTTTTGAAGTGTACTCCTGCTTTCAGAAGCAAGATCTATTTTTTTAGGATCCAATCATTAAGGTCAGTGCAATTAAAACTTATGCCTCCTTCTGTAATGGTGGCCTTTTTCTAACCCAGTCATTCTTTGATCTTGGTAATACTGCAATATACATATTTTGTTTTACTTTCCTGTTCTTTTTAGACCTGATATTTTTTAATATTAAAACAGATTTACAATCTTAGGCTTTCAGAACCATTCCCATTAAGCTCTACGGGGGGGAATGCTTCTTAAAAATCTTGATGATGATCAATTGGATGAATTTAATAAAAAAAATAGAGAGCAATATTCAAAGTTTTTTATTGCAGAGAAAATAAAAAAAGTATATTTAGTATTCACACATAATGCTATAGCACACACATTCAGTTAATAGATAAAAATCAATTTCAAGTGAAGTGGTAATTAAGACAAGGTTTCTCATAAAAACTGCCCTGACAGTATGTATTTAGGGTTGCACCTGACTAAGGGGAAGAAGGACTAGGGAGAGAGATAGGAAACAGTATTCAGTGAATCTGGGACAGAACCCTAATCTTTCTGTTGTGATGTATCTGACAGCAAACAATAGCAATCCTAATAAAAGCACAAATGGTTACGTGCAAAGATTCTGCTGACTCATTCTTCAAAGCTCACTGAGAAGGAAGATACAGTATGACAGATCTCTTAAGACATACATCTCTGGAGGAGCTGGACAGAGGAGTAAGTTCAAGTTTAATCAGCTGGTTGGAAGAGCATAGACAGAAGCGGCCTGATCAACTAAACTAAGAGGTTTTAGTTTTGTTGACACCATCTTTCTAGTTTTTACAGTTCAAATATTTAAGCACAGGTATTAACACAAAACATCCTGTATACTGTTCGGGGTGATAATGTTATCACTTTTGTTTAACATGTTCTTGAATTTAATGTTTGGTTTAATGTCTGTACAGTGCTGGGTAAAACTACTTTAAAAAAGTAGTCCATTCCATTTAAAAGTCATTGTATGTAATTGATTACTTTTTAAATGAATAAGAAGTAGGAGAAAATTGCTTTTAAGACATAAGGTAGAAGTACACACAGAAACTATGCAAATGACTTGGATCAATGTATGTGATTACTAAAGTCTTTGTGAAAGTAAAAAGTAATCCCTTACACAAGTTACTGTTAAAAGAATACTATATCAACACGCCTAATAAATCCAGGAAAAGCTCATCAGGAGAGCAAGCTCTGTCATTGGGTCTGACCTGGACCCCTTGGAGGTAGTGGCTGAGAGAAGAATGATGTCCAAACTAGAGGCCATCATGGACAACTTCTCCCATCCCCTCTATGACAGGCTTGCAGAAATGAAGAGCACGTTCAGCAATAGACTGATTCATCCACGATGTGACAGGGAGCGCTACAGGAGGTCATTCTTGCCAGCTGCCATAAAACTGCAGAACGCATCCACCTTGCGTCTGGGCAGAGGCAACATCGACAGTGACCTGTTTCTGGACTGAACGCATCTACACATCTACTGCTACATCTGTTCTCTTTCTTTTTCTTTTTCTAGCTTACAAGCATTTTTTGTGCAATATATGCCAGGGACCTGTGCAAAACATGTATATCTATATTTATATCTATATTTACATCTATATTTATATTCATACGTGTGATACGATTTTTCTGTGTACTGTTCTGTTCTAGTTTGTTCTTTGTGTGTCCAGACTGTGAGTAACTCTTGTATTGTATTGTATGTATTGTTCTATTATTATATAATTTGTTACACTGTGGCTGTGTTGTCTGTGTTAAGCTGCTGTTGCACTGCAATTTCCCTCACGGGATCAATAAAGTATCTATCTATCTTAAAGGCAGCAATATCCTGAACCAATAATCCTGCTTCAATTAGAAAGTGGGGCTCACAGCTATCTCTAGCCCGAACTGCCCTATCGGTTGCTTGACATCCACCATTCCTCCCAAAGTGATCCACTGCAACATTTGCTCTTTCTGGGTTTTCTTTTTACTACTTTGATCATCTTGCTGTGTTCACTACCTCACACTCCTGGAAATCTCCTTTGAGGTCTCTGAAAATCTGGTTGTTTTAGGCAACAGAGGACCTGTACAATGTTATATGTACAGGTGCAGAGCCTGTACACCTAACATTTGGAAGATTTCGGCAACAATCTTTCTTCAGCCTTATCAATGACATAATAGACTGTACAGTGGAAGTAATGACTTTAGGGAGAATTATATCTGCAATTTTTAAGTAGCTACAGTGACTGCCGTTTCAGACAGTCAGCTGTGCAGTGAAAAATCCTGGCACAGACTTTACATGTGTTGTCCCTAACCCTGCAGCCCTGTTTCAGTGACACATTTAAACAGCTGGACCTGGTGTGGACGTTTGTGCAGTGGACTTAACAGAGAAGTCCCTAGTAAAACAGAACAGGAGAACTTGAAGTCCATTTAATAAATAATAATTGCTTACACTTATATATTGCTTTTCTGGACAATCCACTCAAAGCGCTTTACAGGTAATGAGGACTCCCCTCCACCACAACCAATGTGCAGCATCCACCTGGAGCCAGAACGCTCACCACACATCAGCTATAAGGGGGAAGGAGGGCAGAGAGTAATGAAGCCAATTCATAGAGGGGGATTATTAGGAGGCCATGATTGGTAAGGGCCAATGGGAAATTTGGCCAGGACGCCGGGGTTACACCCCAACTCTTTTCGAGAAACGCCCTGGGATTTTTAATGACCACAGAGTCAGGACCTCGGTTTTACGTCTCATCCAAAGGACGGCGCCTGTTTACAGTATAATGTCCCCATCACTATACTGGGGCATTAGGACCCACACAGACCGCAGGGTGAGCACCCCCTGCTGGCCCCACTAACACCTCTTCCAGCAACCTTAGTTTTTCCCAGGAGCTCTCCCATCCAGGTACTGACCAGGCTCACACCTGCTTAGCTTCAGTGGGTTGCCAGTTGTGAGTTGCAGGGTGATACGGCTATAGTATACAGTATACTATAGTAGTTCAGGTGGGTAGCTGCGTCAGCATGCTTAGGCTGCAAAGGAACAAGTAATAGGTTTATTCCATGCTGAAGAAGACATTGTGTTTTCTTTCTTCTTTTTTTCAGCATGGAATAAACCTATTACTTGTTCCTTTGTATACTGTAGTATATACAGTAGTACATTCGAAATAATGTTCAGAACTGTGCAACTAAGTTACTGTGCCTGTTTGCAACTTGGTGCCCCTCTTGATCTGTTAGCAAATCAGTGTTGTTGATATTTGTCTCCTCAAACATGTAAACTCAGCTGCCACAAGAGAAACACAATGAACACTGCTTGCATTAAATGTTTTTTTCATCTCTCGGTCAAAGTCTTCTTGAAAGTTTTGAAATGACAATTGTTGTACAGCTGCAGCCAATACCATCAGTCGGTGAGGAAACTGCAGACTTTTTTTTTTGGTATGTCAGATAAATGTTAATACTCCTTTTAAACTTCACAGTTCCAAATCACTACACTATTGGAAAGCCATAGAGTAGACATAATTTCTTTTAATATTCATAATTCATAATTTCTTTTAATTTCTTCTGTTTGAACAGGCTTTCAGATGTACAATGTGGTGGTAAGAGTAAGCCATCAAAATATACTACTATATAAAGGTTAGATTTAAAGCATGTACAATAGATTATTAATTACAGTATGCTACAGTATGACTCTGTTTGAAGGTTGTAAATTTTCAGAATCTGGCTTCTCTGTTTTCTGACACACAGGTTGTACTGTATCTGCTTAAGCATGCTGCATTCAGATTTCAAGAAATTAGTCTTGTATCAACTGCTTTACCTTAGTTGTACCTTTCATTGGTAGGCTAATGTCATATTTGTTTTAGGTAAGTAGAGAAAAGCATTAGAACTCTGTGGACCTGATCACTTAACTGAAGATGTTGACTAAGTAGGAAGAACCCAAGGCAGGAAGATATAATAAAAAATACATTAAAGAATTGTAAAGCTTATAAAAGTCTTTGCCCAAGAGAAAAAATTAACATCATTGTTTTTTTTTTGCTGCATTTACTTTTTCCTGTCGTTTATGTTGTTGTCAGTGCTTGTTCTAACTGAGCATGAAGTTTATCTATTACGGTTCAAAAGATACCCAAATCACAGGATTAAAAATTTAGAGACACTGCTGTTCTAACCATTAGCTGCTACTCCCTTCATTTAACAGCTTCTAAGACATCCAAAGCAATTCCAATTAATAGCAAGTGTAGATACCACAGCAAGCAGCTCCTTTAGAGTTTTATCCTTAAATGTGGTATTTAATCTTGCAATCTGTCCTTTCAACACGATAGTTTGTTGCTTAATTTTGATAATTGTTGCTTAATTTTCTTGCAAATTAAGTGTCAGAGTATAGAAACTACTGATGTTTTTCCAATAGAAAAATTAATTTAAAAAGCATCATGTCACAACTAAATAAATATTACTGTAGATGAGTTGAAGTCTGTTTTATTCCCAGTTGACACTTGCTCTCGATATTGGGAATGTGCTGTAGTACTGTACCAGTATAAGCATTTAGCATTATCATAACTAAATCTAGAACCAAATTATGTATGTACAGATCATAGTATAAATAGAGTCTATTAAATGTGTTTAAGGCTCTTTTTTCAGTAAAAAAAACAATTGGCATTTTTTCACGTTTTAATGTGCTTTTTTATATTATTAACAAGTTAACAAGCACACAATGAAGTGTTTTAGCCCATTAAGTTTTTCCATATAGGAAAATGCTGATTAGGCAGAATTGCAGATTTGAAGAATTGCTCCAAATGCATTCCTAAGAAATACTGAGCTCTTTTCATTTTCAAATTAAATTTATGTTAATTAAGTTTTTAATTTAGGTACCTGGTGAACATTCTTTCTCTCAAAGTCACCCAAAAAGACATTGTTGTGCTTTGGGTTTTTTATCATTTTTCTCTCTTTGACTCTCTGAATACACTCCGAGGCACTGATTGAATGATTATTTTTTCAAACATTATTAGTAGCTGGTTTTGCCTTCAAAACTTTTATTAAACACATAAAATCCCCTTTGTGTTTGTCGATTATCAACTAGTCATTGTGATCTTTCTAATTAAACTTGTCAACATCAAACTTTAAATAGACTTCATGGCTTCAATCATGTTATTTGTCTTTCAGATAAAGGAGCCCAGTGTAAGAGTAAACATTCATTTTTATCTCTGCTATTGACAGAGACGTGAAAAAGGCACATAGTTTAAGAATAAACTGTGTGCAATAAACAAATCCTACAACAGGTGATATATTGTGTAGCGTGTCAGAGGCCATATGCTTACCACTGAACCCTCTCATCCTTGTCAGAAATGAATTGGCATTTTTGTTTTTATCACTTTTCCTTCTCTTGCTGGATAGTCAGACCATTAAAACTATTGATCATTAAGAAACGTTCAGATCTGAAGGAGCTAATTAAGGATCCGTTCAGCCTGTCAATTTCATTCTGTCTGCGTCAAAACCACTGAACCGAGCAACATCCTTAATAGGAACCTGTACTGCAAACAACAAGAAGACAGGTGCAAGCAAAGCAGTCTGAAAAGAGAACTAGGGACTTCTTTGTAAACCTCTGCTTTATAGCTGTTTAAACCACATTTTATAGCAGAAATTCTAGCCTATTTTATGTCAAACATTTTGAATAGGGAGTCTATAAAGTATTCAGTTTAGTTCTCTCACTCAGAATAGAAAAAGATTACTCTTGAGTTGTCCTACTTTATGTCATGTTTTTTTCCATTTACCCCTTTTCATTTTGATCAATGATGGTGTAATTTAGGTGCCCTCAAGATTGATGTTTATCAAGCCAGTTGTTTATTATAATGTCTGTAATTAATAAACACGCCTGCAAAAGATGTTTTGTAGCAGAATACTTCATACTTTGTATCAGAAACACTTGATTAACAAAGCTGCTTAGCTGAGTCACTAATACTGCTGTGAAATGGACATTAAAATTAACAGAAATGTCTGTACATTTTAGTAACAATAAATAAAATAATAAGTAAATAATACGTATATAGCACTTTACATGTCTAAGCAACTGCAAGTGCCTTGCATGAATTATGTTTTGACTGTGATGGTTATTTGGAATTATTTACCATGTCAATCTGTAGACTCTAGTATACTGGAGCCTTTTAAAAACCAGTTAGATCATGAGTGAGCATCATTTAGATTACCAGTGAAGCTAAGTAAGATGGGCCTAATAGACCTTATTCATGTTTATATTCATGAGAACATTCTGTTATCTTGACAGCTGTCATGACATCTTCACAGAGTCATGGCACATATTATAGTAAAATGATCATATGCAAATATGGTTGTCTTGCTTTCAGGTACAGCTTCTCACTAGTCTGTTTTGTTTTTGTCAGGTGTCTGATGTTAACATCAAATTTGTAGTTCAGACACTTAATTTTATTCATTCTTATAACTATAAATAAAGAAGTCAACCAGTCTTGATAATTTTTTCACAATAAATGGGGTTTATGACGAAAGTTCGGGAGGGATGACAACAACCAAGCTCAAACATACTCAGCTGTCAGTAATTAGCTATCCCTCAGCCAAGCAGGTTAAGCCAATATCCGCACCATAATAGTCCATCACGCTTTGATCTTGAGCGTTGTTGTTCCTAGTGAAAAGAAGTTACACAGTATTTTGGAAAAAGTAAGATATCAACAAAGTATTTCTAATTGTCTTTCTTACTTTTTTTCTTTACAGAGAGAGTCAGTATGTTATCTGCTTTCATTGGTCCTTTCAAATATTTGAGCCCTGGAACTACAACAACAGAAGATGAAGACACTTTAAGTAAGTTATCCTTCCACTTCAATGTTTTTTTGTGAATGATGACTGATGTGGGCTAAAACATCAGTTATCACTTTATTTAAAAGTGGGCATTACATTAAAAGCTCACAGGACTTCAAAAGTCAAAGGGGTGGAAAAAGTCTTAAATGACACAAACAAAATTTAAAAAATCATTTATAAATCAGTCTCTTTTCTAAATAAAAAACAACTTAACAAAACAAAAATGCTTTTGCAATTATCCCCTGGAAGCCCAATTGAGGAGCAAATTATTATTCTCTTCCATACATGGTAAAAATGTATGCTTGATTTGTTACACATTAATATAGATTGCTCTCTGTATTAGTATCTTGCATTTGTCAACATTCCTATACACTGACAGCTGGAAACCTCCCGGAGCTTCATCAAATGATCTGACCTTATTCAGTTGTCTGTGAAACAAAAATCTATTTCCCTTTCTTTGGATTAACGCAGATCATTTTCCTTGTTGCTTGCTGTTTTATTGTCAGTGTTCTATTGATTTTTCTAGCAGTGTGCTGAATATTTAATGAAACAGTTTAAGTATTTAAATACCGAGTTTGTGGCAGGTATTGATTTTTTCTTTTCTAAATGCTCTTGCCTAAATTATTATAGTAGTGCAGTGTTTATTGGGCTAGAAGGTCAAAACCATAATTTAAAGACACTTTTTCACAATGTTGTTGTAAGAATAGGTTTTCTTTTTATTTTAATTACTCTTTTCAAGCTAAGACCTGGTTTGTTACTGCTTTTGTATATTTTGGCCTTCAAAATGTGAAAACTGAAATGAGATTAATAGACAATAATATCGCTTAGTAGTAATGAGACAGTATTACACTTTTTTCCAAACCTAAAACTATAACCAGGTCCTTAAATATTTATTTTTTGTATATTTATTTTCTAGTGTTCATTCCATAATATTCTGGTACTGCTTCTGGTACTGCTTACTGATCGAGGTTCCCATTTGCAAGTCTTATTGTTTTCACTCCATGTTCTTAATTTGCAGATTGTCATTTCAGTTTTGTACCTTTTGTAAATTCTGGAAATAATATAAGACTAATGGATCGTAACGGTAAAGAGTAAACGGCCCAGATGAATGAATTTAAGAATATACAGTAAGCAGTATTACAATTAGAATTAAGGTTAATTATTTTTGTCCCATTCTAATGTCGACCTCTTTCTATCTCAGCAGAAGACTATTTACAATCTTAGTCACACAGCAGCAGTAAGAAAGAAAAAGACATGGCAGTCCAACAGAGCCCTGATCTACCAGGCATTTGATGTTCTCCACACATCCCTTGTGATACGTTCTTGCTGTGTGCTTCTCATTGTACCCAAACCCAAATAACAGTATCAGCCTGTTCTTGAAGATGGTAGCCAGCACTTGATTTCTATTGATATTTTTCTGGAAATAGCAAACGTTCTACAAACCACTGTAAAGGTGCTGGAAATATCAAAGACTGCAATGCGAACCTTATTAGACTGTTCTCATTTCAGCTGACAAACTTATATTTCCTTCCTGGGAATAGTGCAGTAAATGATTGGCAAACTTTTCCCTCCCTTGCCCCCGACACAATATTCTGTTCTTTCCAAGTAAAATTTACCATACATCTGAACTGCCAGCTTCTCTGCTTCCCTCTTCACTTCTGCCTAACAGCTAGTTTGAGTCAGCCACATGTGGGAATTAAACCTTAGACCTCCCCAATTTAGAAACGTCAATGCCAACCACTCAGTTGATCAGCTGGTCTTTTTAAGTCTAGACAGAACAAAAATGTGTTAACGGTGCAATTTTTTATCACATTCGGCATGGAGAGGTGAAATCATTTCCAAACTTGCTTTGCTCATCAAACCTCAAAACCTGTGCCTTGCGATATCTTATGTGATATCACCAGTTTATGTGCTGGTTAAGGGGATCGAAAGGAAAGGGCCATTCACATCAGCAGCTTAGGGATCATTTTATAATCGAAATATATGAAGAAGCAGACAAAATAAAATAAAAACATAAGAGAAAAAACAAGAAATAGATAATGAAATTATCATAGGTAAATCAGTAAACCAAAATAAAATATTCATATATAGTATCCCTAATTATATTAATGAGTTCCTCTTAATTCTGTATTGCTTGAAAAAGACAAATTAAACACTTGTTTTGCCTACTTTGGGTGGTTTCTCCATTTTGTCCCTGGAGTATGTCATCTCATCCCACAGCTTTTCCTATATTTTTTATGGCAATAATGCTCAAATCTCCCTCTCTTTTTCTCCCTCTGATACTTATATCTCCTTTTGTACCTCTGCTGGTGTCACAGCCATCTCCTCCTGGGTGTACTACTATCATTTTAAACTCCTTTATGTGAGGTCTGAGCTCCTTGGTGTTACTCTTGACCTCTCCTAGTCCTAACATACTACTTCTCACCCTCACTTTTCTTCAGTTACTTCATTACACCGATCCCTTTAGTGCCACAGACATTGGATTCAAACACTCGCAACCACTCTGCTCCTGCTCATCTTCAGTGTATAATTTCTACATACAGCCCATCTCTCTTTCTCCAGACCTCCAGCACCACCTCCTTACTCTCTCACTTCTACTCCATCGCTCTTTAGTGATTGAAATTAACTACTAACCACCCTTTGAATCTACACAAGATTGGTCTATTTAGACAGCAACTGTAATCTTTAAACTTTTGACTACATTCTTCGGTATCTCACTGTATTATAGTGATGTTTTTCACTAGATGGGGCCAAGTGGCCTCATCTTATTTTTATTCTTTAATACGAGGACTGGTAATATAACTGCTTTCTTGCACTCACAATAAAAAAGTTACTTGTGGTTACATTACTGCTCATTATTGAGCATTTTAAGAGTCTGCGTACTCTTCTAATTCATTTATGTCATTTATTTGTATGACACTTGAATTGGTTGTGTAGTTTGTAGTAGACTAGATTGTATTTTAACTGATTTATTTTATTCTGCTTCTTTGTATCACTGTAAATCTGAACTTTCTCTGCTCTGGATAAAAGCATTTGCTAAGCAAATAAATATTTGAAGATAGACACAAATGGGCATTTAAGTTGTAGAGTAATGTACATACAAGAAGGATGGACAAGGTGATGATTTCTGATAAATCATCTGATTTCTGTTGCTATGATTGAAGGCAGACTTTTTATGAGAAGAATATTTAAGCAGTCAAAAGACTTGTCTAAAGAAACCAAGAAACACATTTAGTTTAAATAAACCATGTCTGGGAAAGCAGAATGAGATTTGCTTCATCTTTGGAATAATTTCTTTACCACAGTGGCAACAACATGTAAATCATCTGGAAGGAGTATTCAGAGATTCAGTAGAATAACCAGAGCACACAGTCTGCACAAATCATTTATGTGCTAAGAAATCATTGTGGATAAATGTCTTCATGGTCAAGAATAACCAGAGCACACAGTCTGCACAAATCATTTATGTGCTAAGAAATCATTGTGGATAAATGTCTTCATGGTCAAGCATAGAAACTATGACCTTTTGAAGGCTAAGAAGTGGTTGAGGGAGTGACAAAGATACTGTGAAGTGTTTTATTCACTGATGTTGGGCATTGACCTGTAGGGAAAACTGACCCAGGGACGCCAAATATGTAATCATAGTGGCTCTCTGAAGGCACCAGTTCTGTAGGGTTTGGGCATTTACTGAGACAATTATTAATTGTAGCAGTAAATCACAAAGTTGATTCTTTTGATGGCTTTAGAATCCAACCATGCGACATAACTCAAACAACGCGCACACACAGGTAATAATACACGAGGATACATTTATTAATACATAGAATATGCATATAAACCTAACAGATCTTATCGAGAGGGTTATCAGAATACAAAAGATATATATTCGGTCAGTTACAAAGAGTTACACATATCAAGAGGACATACGTTCAGTATATCATTCATTAAGACCGTTTCGTAAAGTGAACTTGGTTACAACTTCTACATTAGATACTCAAACAAGTACATAACTCTTAGGAATTAAATTGATATCAACTGGTTTGGATAACAATTGAATTCTCGAGCTGTAATGCATTGAAGTTGAATACTCATCCAATCTTTGGGGATTCAGATCTCCTGCGGGCACAAAGAAACAGTTGCAGGCTGTTGCTGTCCAATCCGCGCTCTCTGGCTCCGTGCCAGGCTGTGCTGTGCGGCTTGTGACGGTGCGCTGCTGATGCTCACTGTTGGCTTTAGCAAAGTTTGTGCACAGGAGAAAAGATGACTGTGGGTCCCACAGGTTAGGAAGAGGACCAGTTCGTTCCTGATGAAGAGCTAGTTCTGAATAGTAATTCAGCTGTCCACAGTTCCGACCTGTTCACGAGGCCTGCTGCTGGTTACTCTCTGGCAACCTCAACTCTAGACTCTTAGAACAAAGGAAAGTTCTGGCACTCGGACACACTGGCCGTTCCGTGGTTGTCCGGGCTGAGTCTCAGGATGGTCAGGAGGCGCGCTGCGAGAATGTCCTGCCCTTGGGAGCCTTCTGCTCCTGGGCCGTCCTGCCCTGGAATTCTCACAGAATCTTGTCGAATCTGAATCTCTATCTGAATCTTGTCGAATCTGAATCTCTCAGGCTCTCTGTGTTGCCTGTTTTTACCTGGAGGAACTTCAGCTCATTGATTGGCTGAAAGTTCCATGGGCATCAGAGTCCCACGTGGGTTACTCGGCCCTACCGGTCCCTGATTGGTTGATCAAGGTGAGATATGAGTCACTTAGTCCTGACACTTAGTAATGCAGTCCAGATGTCCAACTCGCACTCCCTAGACAGATAGGCGCCAATGGATAACCATTGATCATGATAGCCAGGCTTAGCTAAGTGCATCCCCCTTTGGGAGCTGTCCTTATCAAAAGAAAACATCTTGCATGAATGGTTTCTCTGTGGCTGCACCACAGAGATGAACAGAGAAATGGGGCCTCATTTGGAAAGCTCAGAAACACTTAATTCTGCATTATTATTAAGCCTCGCCGCTACAACCAGAAGACTGACTTGACCAAAAATCTTTCTCGGCACCCAACAACTATTTAAGAACATTAGTAAAACATACCTCACCATCGGCTCATAAGATCATCAAGACGTAAAGATTGTGTGACTGCTTTGAGAGGTACTGTAATCCAGATACTGATCTAAAATCTGAATTCTAACAGTATATATTTCTTATGGAAAAAGTCCCAAAAAGTCATTAGTATATCCTGTAAGTAGTTCAGGTGGGTAGCTGCGTCAACATGTGTAGGCTGCAAAGGAACAAGTAATAGGTTTATTCCATGCTGAAAAAAAGAAGAAAGAGAACACAACGTTTCGGCCTTGGAGCCTTCTTCAGGTGTGAGAGAGACAGGGCAATAGGCATAAGTAAAGTAGGGAGATACCAAGGTTGGGAGGGAAGAGGAGTGAGAGGCGGGAGTAGGGGGACAGAAAGAGAGGCCAATCAAGAGGTGTGAAGTCAGAATGGGTGCAGAGAGGTGTGAAATGAAACTTCCAATTAATGGAGAAAATTTAAAGGAACAGTAGTCTGTCGTTAAGAGAAGGGAGAATGTGTGATCCTAGCTGCAGAATAATTTTGGTTTTGGTGGTCTTTCTGATGTATGAGTTCAGAAAACCGTCTTTGAGAACACAGACAGAGAGTTGAGAGTGGTCGTGGCCGTCAGAGGTGAAATGAGAAACAAAGGGCTTGGAGAGATCTTTAATTTTCACAGCCCTGACGTGTTCTCTGAAGCAGTCTCCGAGTCTCCTTCCTGTTTCTCCAATGTAGATGGCTGGGCATTTACTGCAAGAGATACAGTAAATAAGGTTGCTGGAGGTACAAGATGCTGTCTGGGTGATCTGGAATTGTCCTGAGGGGCCTTGATGATTGTGGTAGTGGATGTGTACTTGCAGGTGATACAGCGAGCTCTGTTGCAAGGGAAAGTGCCTGGTGTGGATGGTTGTTGAGGGTGGTCAAGGGAGCTGTGAACAAGGAGGTTACGCAGATTAGGTGGTCGGCGATATGAGATGATAGGGCGATCAGAAAAGAGGGCCCCAATGGAAGGATCATCCTGTAGGATGGAAAAGTTGTGGTTAATGGTCCTGGGGATAGGAAGTGTGTTAGGGTGGTAAGGAAGCACCAAAGGAATGCAGTTGTTATGGCGGGAGTTCCTGATCGGGTTGATGTTGATGTTTTTGGCTCGGGCAAGGGCCCTGTCAATCACACTGCTGGGGTATCCTCTGTTGATGAAAAAGGAGTACATTTCGAGGGCTTGGTTCTTGAAGTCGATGTCGTCGGTGCATAATCGTAGTAGCCTAAGGAACTGTGAAAAAGGAAGAGAGTTTTTAGTGTGGTTGGGGTGAAATGAGCTGTACAGGAGGTAGCTGTGTGAATCCGTGGGTTTGTAATAAACTGAAGTGGACAGTCGGGGGTAGTTGATGGAGAAGTTATGTCTAGAAATGGAAGAGTAGTGGAAGATATGTTAACCGTTTATTTGAGGGACGGGTGGAAGTTGGTGAAATGGTGCAGAAAGAACTCAAGCTGATCGTTGGAGCATGTGGCGGCACCGACGCAGTCATCGATATATCATTTGTAAAGGTCAGGGACATAGCCAGTGTAGGAAGTGAAGAAGCGTTCTTCTACCCAGCCGACAAAAATATTGGCATAGCCGGGTCCCATTTATTATGTGTTGTCTATGTGGAGGTTGCATGTTCTCCCCATGTTTGCATGGGTTTCTTCTAGGTGGTTCGGTTTCCTCCCATAGTCCAGAGACATGCTGGTAGGTTACTTTGCTTCGGTAACAATTGGCCCTGTGTGCTCTCTAATGGACTGGAGTCCCATCTTGTGCCCAGTGCTTTCTGGGATGGGTTTCATGCCACTGTGATCCTGAATTAGATAAGTGGTTACTGAAAGTGATGGTGACAGTGATACTCCATATGTGTGATGAACTTTTTTAGATTATTTCGAACCTGATTGATGACAGTTATTTAAAGTATATGATCCATTAAAATAATACAGGGTGTTGAATTTATATTTGTGCATGAGTAAACACACACATATATAATAATTGTAGTATTATTCAAATAGTTGGAAACACTATTTACAGGGAAGCTGGGCGAAAAATAATGGTCATTCATCTTCAGTGTTATCCCTAAGTTCTAATATGTTTGCATCACTGAATATAAAACAGTCTTTTCCTTTGTAATATCCTTCAATGATGTCTAAATATACTGTCAACCCAGTAACCTGTTAATTTAGTAGAAAAGCTTAACTGTAATGGATTTGTATGTGGCTTGCCATACAACTAAATTAATATTAGACATTAGTACTTACCTTCTTCAAATTCTTGCACAGTTTAAGGTCATTCCTAAAAGTGAAGCAAGGGTTCAAGTACTGTATGTGCCCTAATATGTTTTATCAGGCACTGCACAAAGGAACACACAGAGGCAAACTAATTTTGCTGCCATTATTTACAGTCTCGCTTGTCAATGAGATTAATATTTTATTTCACAATAGAAGTAAAAATTCCTTCATTGCATTTAATGAGTAAGTCACAGAGTCAATTACACCTAAAATATTTTCACACTTAAATCTCCACAGCTACATTTCTTTCACTGTTTGGTTGCATGTTTTTTGTATGCTGTGTTTATTGTTGTGTTTTTCAACTTCCGAATTGATTTTGATTTTTTTTTTAGAGTGGTTACACCCGGTGTTCAAAACATCACCTAGAATTCCTTTTAATCTCACTTTTATATACAGAGGCACAAAGAGATAGTAGTGCTCTTGCAAAATAATATTAGTATCTTTGATCATTCTGCACCTGCCTGTTCCACATAGTGGCCAGTGTGTGGAGCGTTTAAATGGAGATTTTCTACTTGTAGAAACATCTGATCACCCATTACAATTCCATGCACAGTTGGTGCCCCTGATATTTAATCTTTACCAGAGGTTGGACAGGAGGCCGTTCTGAATATGACCAAAGTGAAGCCTCATTGCATGTCATCATCCAGTTTAATGTCAATGACATTATAGATTGGAAGGTAGGAAATTCCATGTCTCTTTTTCATAAAGGTTAAAACAGGCTCTTCAATACCTAGCTTGAAATACTTTAGAATTTCAGTAAAATACTGTTAGATTGCTGGATCCAAACTCATTTAGCTGCACTGAAGAGACGTTCTTAAGTTTAAATTTATTATATGGATAATGTCTAATATGACAACCACCACCCAGAGAATTTACAAAAATAAATATATTAAAATAAAAATAAATACATAAAAAAATTTTCAGTGCTTCCACTGGTAAAGGTAAAATGACCTTAAGCACACTATACCAGATGTTTAAAGTGTGGGCCACAAAAGTCATATATCCAGAAGTGCCAATATCCTTTGAAATTGCCCCACGGGTGAGAAGCATCTCAGAAACGAATGAGATGCTTAGAATCACCCCTTAGTGTGGGTTCTGACTTAAAGACATTCAGTTATAATCCACAAAATGGTATCTTTATTTGAATCCCAACGTTGTACAGCTCTTAACTTTTTTCAACCAAATGTGATTTATCCACCCAATCTACAATTTCTAAAACTGTTTTTAAGTCAGTCATCTCTAAATGTTTCTACAAAAAACTAAATTGTATCATGCTTAAAAGAAGCACAGAATGATAGCCATTACATGACACTGCACAGCATAATACCTTGTGACTTCCATGCAGTTTTGAATTTTGTCCCGTCAAGAGGCCCCTGCATTTGATCACTGCAGTGTTGTACATTCAGAACAACAATCACCACAAGTAGAGTTCTGTAGCATCTAGTTACTCCTGTCCAGACAATTATACCTTACCCTTACCATCGCCATTCATCACAGTGGTCCACAGATAACTTTGATTCTTCACTAAAAAGAGCCCATCTCCATTGCTGCCAAGTCCAAATGAGATATTGTTCGCACCACCTCATTATATTGTGTCAGAGAACATCAGTGAACACTGATCCCATGTGTGGTTGTCAGGCCTGCAACAATGAGTGTTTATCTACTTCTTCACAGTTGGAATTCTGATGCACAGATTGTTATAACCAGATGTTTCTGATGCTGTGGAACTGACAGCATGAAAACGATCATGAAGATGGAGTATGCTCATGTGTCAATTTTGGAAAGGTGTTATGACTCATGGTCTTCCAAATTGCAACCTATCATTGATTGGCTGTATTTGGCTGTAAGATCTTGGCAGGATAGAAATTGCTATCTGTGAACATCCCAGAAAATGAGTGACAAAGCTCTGCTTTAGCCTCCACCCAATCAATTGCATGAAGGTGGTGTTCTTATTTTTGGTTTTCATCAGGCCTGACATTCAACACGTTAAGGTACCTTATCATCTGTGCCCAGTCAACTCTGTAAATAATGACATGAATAGGTGATTATGCAATAGTCACAATAACAGTATTGTTTTACTCTTAGTCATGAGTGTTCAATTTATTAAAATAATGCCAGAAACATTTAATCAATATCCAAAATTGTTATACTGTATTTTTCTAATAACATGCATAAATAGAATAGTAAATTTATTTTCATGCACAGCATATAAAGTACATATAAACAGTATATACAATATACTGCACTTTCTGTATTTTTACTCCATGTTGAGTTTATAACTCTATTGATGAGACAAGCTGTTAATCAGAAGCTTTCGGTTATATCAAAGAGAAACATTTATCTGTTCAGAGAAGCCAACAAATTCTCTGTACCCTGAAGTAATTTGTGATTTATCAGACCAAACACATTCTCTCCCTAGGTGTAATGCTGTCCTTGAAAAAAGGGGGAAATGTGAGCTGCCGTTATCCTTTAACAGTTTATTATTAAAGATGAGCTACAGTATTTACTTATTGAGTTATAGTATTAATTCACTAGTATACCAGTGCCCAATTCTTGTGGCCCAAGTACCACTGCTAAACACAAAACGCACAAAAGCCACATGGACATACAGTACAGTATGTCAATTTTAATCAAATGTAAACAACAGTGGGTAAGGAATGACCGTATTTAGTAGAACGGTTATGGTTATGGTGTCTGTAGTATTCTTTGCATCAAATCTGGGGTGGGGAACATTGGTCTTTGAAAGACACTATTCATTCTGTTTAATGGGTCAATGTGATATAATGTGCTGTGTTAAAATGTTCATACATACAAATGTTAAAATTAAAATGTTGGTTTTATCTGGTTTTAATCCAATAAATAACTGAAGAACATAGATAGAATGGAAACCTGAAGATACTGTAGCCCCCAAGGAGCAGAAATCTAGAGACCTTCTGTGGGTTTATTATACTGACAGACTGCACAAGCATTATCCTGGATATATGAATGTATTGTTGATCAATGTCACTGTTAGAGAGTATGCCAGGCAAGCATTTAATGCTGACAAGGTTTAGGCATGTTAAAACTAAAAATATATTAACTATTTTCAGTATCTCAATACTGTAAGAGGAAGGAAATCAAGATTTGGTTCAGAAAAACTAATTTTATTTTTTTTGTTGTTCTATTGTAAATGTGTGGGAATCCTAATGTTACAATCTTACTTTTAAAGAATTAATGTTAATGTTCTAAAAGATTACTAGTTAGTTTACTTAATTTCAGGTTACTATTGTTATTATTGTTGCTTATTAACCTTAGACAAGATCAGACTTTCTCTCAAATCCTTTTTTTCTGTTTTAGTATTAAGGCAGTTTCTGAAGTCCAACTTATTGGATACATCTAAGTAAAATAAGACTGCAGAACGCTTTATCTTCAAAGATCCTTTAATACCAACTGACATCCATCTATTATAAAGGGATTGGTGCTTCTTACTGAAAACAATGAAAAAAGAATACAAAGTTTAACCATAGTCAAAACCAATTTCATCACAGATTATGAAATAATTTAGCTGGTAATGCACTGTTTTTGAGGATTTGGATGGGGAATTTTAAACACTTGAATGAGACAGCTTTGGTGCATAGAATTTAGGAAATCGTTTCTGTAAAGCTGCAGATAAATGTGATTCTGATAATACTTTAAAATAAAACAATTATATTTATGCTATTAAATTGCATAAAAATAATTAATGTATACATGCATACAGTGGTTTGAAACTATATAACAGTAACATGGTCAGCAAATGTGGTAGTAATTATAATTAAAATAATAACTTATAGAAAATATATTTTATTTCTGCATACTGCTTTTTCACCATGTAGAGTATATAATTAAAGGGAGTTACATATGGGACTCCTTCATCTGCCTTACGGAATGATAAGGTATAACAGTTGCAAATAAACATTTATATGGGAAGCAAGATAGTGATTTCTAAAACAATCCATCTTTTTTATAAGATACAATTCAATAAGGAAAGCAAACCTTTAAAACCTTCTTAACATTCAATGTGCAAATTGCATCTTTTCTGTTTAGAAGTATTTCCTTCAGATAATTCCCTGCCCTTCTTGTAATTTTGTCTTTCAGAATATTTTGGAACACAAGTTGTTAATGTTACTTAGACTTTTATTGTTTCTTTTTTCTTACCAGGCACCAGTAGTGCTGAAGTGAAAGAGAACCGAAATGTTGGTAACTTAGAGGACCGTGCCATTGTTCCTGTGGATCACCAGGGATTCTATTGTACTGATATGTCCCGAAGTGGGACTTCTGGTCTTAAAAGGAAAAGGCCTCTGGAGGAAGGAAATAGTGGACACCTCTGCAAGCTACAGTTGATCTACAAGAAACTCTCATGGTCGGTCACACCAAAGAATGCCCTGGTTCAGCTGAATGAGCTGAAACCTGGTTTACAGTACAAGATGGTTTCACAGACAGGGCCCGTGCACGCCCCTGTGTTCTCCATTGCTGTGGAGGTAAATGGGTTCACGTTCGAAGGCACTGGCCCAACAAAGAAGAAAGCGAAGATGAGGGCAGCCGAGCTCGCGCTTAAGTCCTTCGTTCAGTTCCCCAACGCGTCACAGGCTCACTTTGCGATGGGAAACCTCAGCAACCCCTCTACAGACTTCACCTCCGACCAGGCAGATTTCCCTGACACTTTGTTCAAAGAATTTGAGCCATCAGCCCGCAGTGATAACTTCCCGTGCTATAGGTCCACAGAAAATGAATTGCTATCCGGCACTTGCCGGCACGGGAGATTACTCTGCCACACGTTGGACTTAATGGTCCAAGCCAAACAAAACAAGCAGAAGACGGCGTCCCCGGCAGAGAGCGAAAAGAACCCAGTGGTGCTGCTAAATGAGCTGCGACCAGGACTGAGGTACATTTGCCTCTCGGAGACTGTGGAGAGGCAGCACATCAAGAGTTTTGTAATGGCAGTGAGGGTTGATGGGAGAATATTTGAAGGCTCTGGACGCAGCAAGAAGCTGGCAAAAACCCAGGCAGCACAAACAGCACTGCAGGCCCTCTTTAACATCAGGTTGGCACCCGGGGGGAGGACCAGCCATATACCCAGCAGGAGTAAATGCCCTCATTTACCGCAGGTGAGTGTAGCCAGCTTGACACTGGCAAGCACTATAGTCCTTATGGTACATTATGACAAAGCGATGCAGCAAGACTGCTGAGATTTGTAGAGGGGGTTACAAATCTTAATTAATGGGGAGGAGTAATGGGGAAGGGGGTGTACATAATAGGCTGACTTACTGTTTACTTTAGACAGGAGTGTGTGGCAGATCTAAGCAAAACATGAAAGTGTAGTCATTGGGAAGCCATGGCGATGAGTAAACAAAATCTGCTCACTGATCTATTCAGACGTAGAGCATGTTAATGAAGCAAATTATTGTTCTTGTGTCTCTAACACCAAAGAAAACAGTGTTGCTCTCAAATTAGGTTTTATATGTGTTTATGGAGCTGTAATTGCCAAAATATTGTAATTTTCACAGAATCTATTGCCTCCTCATGTGTGGAATCTGGATGTCTATAAACATTAATTTAATCTGTAGCCCACAGGATATGAAAAGCAGAGAGCAAATAGACAAACCACAAACCAATTCCCACAGTAAATGAGGAAAATATGTAAATTGCAATCAGAACAGAGGAAGTAGTGTTTTTAAGGTAATCTTTAAGTTTTGAAACACAAAAATGTTAACTTGTTTATTTTGAAACAAATAGTTTGACTTTTTTTCTGTCTTACAATTACTTTATTAACAGATTATTTTTTTGTGCTGGACAAATCCATGTGCTTGAGAAACAATGATTTTCTTCTTTCAAGTAGTTGTAGACTAATAGATGTACCGTGGTCAGTGGATTTTCCGACTTCTTAAATCCCATGTATTTTGTGCTCAAATGAACTGTTTCAGGGAGATCCTTAACAGCAGTACTATTTTGGTGGGCAGATGCCAGGATTAAGGTGATTCAAACAATCCTTGACTTCCCACACCATAAATACTGATGGTGGCTGCTGGGTGCTTGGTGAAATTGGTGGCAACAATTGGAACTGTGTCCACCCAGCCATTTGTACATAAACATATTTTTAATTTTAATATTTTAATGAAAGTACAGCTGGAATCAGTATAGCAGTATAGCATGGCACACCTTTTTCGACAGTCCATAAATACATCTTGTATATCTTGCCTTAATGCTCTCACTGTTAGTGTTTTGCATAACTCCAACCATATATTGTGATTTATAATATATCAGTTGCTTAGTGGATCATTGTTTGATGCATGATAACTAATGTCTTTTAAATGTAAGCATCTTTTTAGTAACATTGAGTTAACAATGGAAACAGATGTTTACAGACCTTAACATATTGAGTATTAAACAGCTGAATAGCTGGTAAGGAAAAAGTGAAAGAATGTATATCTGATTCTGACTGGGGATAAACATTAATCTGTCATAGCGCAAAGATGTACTGTAGGTGAAGACTGATGGGTTTATAACAGGTTGACAAGTGTTCAACCGTACTCACTCAGAATTGTGCTGAGATTCATTTAGGGCACTTTGAAGCAGCATGACAATGAATAAAAGAAAAAAATAATTTTAGGCTTAGGTTTTGTTTTATGTTTCTTTTGTAGGAAGTGAAAGTTAAGTAAGAAATGATTGAGATTTCTTCCTTTTTCGTCTTAAAGGTTTCATGTTTCTGCATGTACAAGATAATCTTGTAACATAGTAGGAAACTGTCAATAAAATAATAGACTATAAGACTTGTTACTCCAGTATGTAAAGAATTCATTGTCATATTAAAATGTGCTATAGGTAAGCACATTACATTATAAATTTCCCCAATAATCTGTGTGTAGTAATTCAACATTTCAGATCATATCAATCCTAGTGCTTCTGTGTTGCATCTAATTATAGTTTGTTATGGCTAAAAATTAGGTCTCTGTATGCCCCAAACTTTTCTTGGGAAAGAGTTACATGTATTTAGTAATTTGACACCAGGGGACAATGGCCAGTATTCTCAGTACAAGTGTTTCAGTCCCCTGTAACCATTCCCAAGTAACATGTTTTCACTTTTTTATGTGAGATATACTGTAGCACATTGAAGGAGAATTTGATCAGCACACCTCACTTTTAACATTCGGCCTTCCATTGAAGATTACGGGTGTTTTACAGGAAGTTGATTTGTTAGGAAAAAGGAAAAAAGTTATTTCGGGAGGCTGTGAAAGGCATCATCAAAAACAGAGTACAGAAAATACAGACTCAGCCCCTGAAAAGACTTTCTGTCCTAGAATGTACTTTACTGTCAGTTGCATTCTGTAGTGGTAATCTGTGTTCATTTTCATTTTCTGAGTCCTTTGTTTCAAACACTATCGGACACAACATGCAGTATGTAATTTATTTTATTTTAAAGTAAGACCCGTGAGTGAAATAGAACCATTCAGTATTCAGTTATCCCATTATTATAAGTTTTTAAAAGGTTGATAGCTCTCACAATTAGCTGATACATGGCAATCATTTTACAGCTGAGAGTGAAACAGCATTGTGCATGGCAGGAGTTAATGTGAGTCCATCCCTGAGATTCTGTCTGTGGAGATTTGGGGAGAGAGAGGAAAGAAGAGATGAAAGGGTCACCTTCAGAGGAAAGTGAAACGACAGCCAGAAAACCCATGACGAGGGACAGAGAATATTTTCAAGGCAAAAAAAAACACCATGTCACAGTGAGTTGCCCTAGGCAAATATGGACAAGGGCTTACCATACACACTACTCTCTTCCAGTCTTAAATGAAAAATGGAATCTTCATCCAGACTGTGTGCAATGTTGCACACAAGCCTTTTACCAGAAATAAAAATGAGACGTATTAGCGGGACACGAGCTTTATTTTATATGGTCAGACACTATGAACAAAGGAAACACATTGCTACCGTAGTAACAACAATGCTATGTTGTCATAATAAATCTAAAAAATACAGAGTTACAACAACAATAAAATATAAATAACATTTGTGAAAAGTACAACTTTGCAGAAAGTGAAAAAGTATTCTTTTGTGTTATCATAAAATGATTCTAGGATTGATCACAGGTGCTTCCTTTCAGTTGCTGGCTCTGCAGGACACAAGTTATGGATGTTGGACATCCCCCTTAGAACCTTACTGACTTCATATTGTGATGTCTACCAGAAACCTTTCCTGAGTGTGTTTATTCTTAATCGCACTGAACTCAGGCCAATGGACAAAGGAGGCTACTTAGCCAACCCTTTTTGTTTGTTTGGTAGAAGAGGGCTGATGTAATGATACTTCCCAGCCAAGTTTTAAGGAAGACAAGGTATAAGCTTCAACAGTGTAGCTGAGTAGTTTGTTCACACGCATATGTTTTCACATATTTTCAATTTAATTAATGCATCTGCCATAAAAGTTTCATTATATTTGTAATAAAATGATTAAGCACAAGTGATCAAGCATTGCTTGTTCGTTAAATTGGTACGAATTCCCTCTCATTCGCATACAGAGGTCATAGTACTTTCATACGTAGAGACACAGGAGGATTTTCAAATGTATAATGCTCATTTGTATTCTTTGTATTACTATTAAGGTATGTAAATTTTGTTTTGTGGTAAAATGTAACGTACACAGTATATGATACAGTATAAAT
Organism: Lepisosteus oculatus; assembly: GCF_040954835.1. NCBI lineage: Eukaryota > Metazoa > Chordata > Actinopteri > Semionotiformes > Lepisosteidae > Lepisosteus > Lepisosteus oculatus. The sequence continues at coordinate 13,680,645 of NC_090701.1, read as the reverse complement.
ATGATACCCATTTGCATGTCAAGTGGTGGATTTCAAATATAATTTTAGCACTGTAATAAGAGAAAGCCATTTAATAGGCCTACTTTTGGATCACTTGAGAAGTGCAGCCTCAGGTGATGAATGGTTATTAAGAATTAAAACAGCAAAAAAAAAAGATTTTCTGATTGAGTTTTCCCCTGTTTCTTAATAGGTCCCAATAATAGTGCAGGTTCCAAGTCAAAACATAAAGAAGACAGACTCAAAGGGGATTTTGCTTTACTGTACTGATTAGAATGAATTACAAGCAGTAGCCATATCACTCTGCAACTCACAGCTGGCAACCCACTGAAGCTAAGCAGGTGTGAGCCTGGTCAGTACCTGGATGGGAGACCTCCTGGGAAAAACTAAGGTTGCTGCTGGAAGAGGTGTGAGTGGGGCCAGCAGGGGGTGCTCACCCTGCGGTCTGTGTGGGTCCTAATGCCCAAGTATAGTGACGGGGACACTATACTGTAAAACAGGCGCGGTCCTTCGGATGAGACGGAAAACCGAGGTTCTAACTCTCTGTGGTCATTAAAAATCCCAGGGCGTTTCTTGAAAAGAGTAGGGGTGTAACCTACTGGCCAAATTTCCCATTGGCCCTAACCAATCTTGGCTTACTAATAACCCCCATCTATGAATTGGCTTCATTACTCTGCTCTCCTGATAGCTGATAGCTGGTGTGTAGTGAGCGTTCAGGCGCACTATGGCTGCCATCGCATCATCCAGGTGGGGCTGCACATTGGTGGTGGAGCGGAGTCCCCATTACCTGTAAAGCGCTTTGAGTGGAGTGTCCAGAAAAGAAGTATATAAGTGTAAGCAATTATTATGGATTCATTCCTATTAGTATTATAAATTGTAATTATTATTGGAGTGTTGTAGTTCCTTTACGAAAGTATATAGGAACTGCACTTTGGTGTAAGCATCTAATGTCAGGTTTCCAAGGTGAGGCTGTTCCGTAGCATTGGGCAAATCCCACAGTATGTTGTGAATTGTTTGGACTTTCATCTGTGGAACAAATGCCTGGTCATGAGGGTGAGTATGTTGGAACCCAGAATGTGTTGTGATGATCGCTGAGAGGCATTTACCTGTTATTTATATTTGTACTTTAATAAGCAAGTTCAGGACAACAAAGCAAAGGCAGAGGCAATTGTGTTCCTGTTTTAATGAGAATTACAAAGAAACTTTTCCCCTTAAAGTATTTTAAGAACAAATTTGTTTAAAAAAAAGAGAGAAAATCATTCAAGAGGTGACCCACCCGCACCCAGGAACTACTAAGATGGTTCAAGGTCTTTCGACTAATAAAGGCGTTTCTCCCTTGGTTTTACAATTTGATTACTGGACAAGGCTGAGAACTTGTCTTTCTTTCAAACATCTGTTTATCAAAGTCTATTTAATTCAGATCCTGATCTTAGTCAGGGTCAGGGTCTGTGTCAAGGTGAGCTTTTAAAGTTGTATCCTCCCTAGGCAAAATTTACTACTTGGTTTATTAAAAGATTTTTAGTCGTTTTTAAGCTGCAAATTTAAATGGAGAAAATCTAGGTACTGAAGTATTTCTTATCACATAAAAACTTTTAGAGAATTGTCTTTAGTTTGGAGGGAAGCAGATATTATTGTGGAACAAAGGTCTTTCAGAATCTATGACTAAATAGTTAACATAAATCTGTGAGTTACCAATTATATTTATGTCGAAAACAATTAATGATACCAGGTTTTGAATCTTAAAGTGTGAAGTTTAAATTTTAACAACGAATCAGTATGTATGTAAAGAGAAATGCCTATATGTAAAGATGTATGTAAAGAGTAATGAATATAAATATTTACATACAGTACAGTAAGTCCACAATACTTTAAGACAAAATATAAAAACTAAAATAAACCCAAGAATAGAGAATACTGTTTATATAGCAATGGTATGAATTTTGCTGTTAGCCTTATTATAGCATAAAAAATCAACTATGAAAAGGACAGAAATAGTGGATTAAAAGAGACTATTACAAATACTGTAGCTATTAACCAATATGGAAATAGACAAAATGCTAGGCTAGGAAAAGGGTTATTTTAATTGTTTTCTTTTTCCTCAGGTAAAACAATATTTCCTTGAATTTCCTTGTGTATTGCATTATTATACTACGTGAAATCTGTTGTTTTCAAAACAAGATTAAGACATTTCTCTTTCTGTCCCTAGGCTTGTCTAAATAACTCTTATTTAAAAACTTGACTTGCTCTTTTTACTGATACCCTTCCTTTAATTTATGACTGGTGTTTCTAGCAAAATCGCTATTTATATAGCAGTTGATAGATACATTCTAGTTTTATGTTATCTTATCACTGCATGCCATTTTATATCAAGGAGTGATGTCCTTTTATGCTCAAAGTAGGCTCCCTCTCTCTTTTTAATGGCATGAGCACTTTGAAAGCAGATTTATTTACTAGCAGTGGAAAATGTCAGGTCACTGCTAATCTGGTGTGAACTGAAATCTTTCTGAGACCCAAAAAACTAGATTTTTCCTAATAACTTTAAACTAGTTGTTTAATTTTTCACACCTAAATAATGTTGTAACAGGAGGCAGTTATGGTAAGCAATGTTTGCACTTCTTATCTTTTTAGATTATGTAGGGTGGAACAATAAATGATGTCTTTCTGTATTTGTATAGGTTGGCTATGAATAAAATCAACATGGGGGAAGATGCAAATGATCAAAGTTAATAATAATAATTGCTTACACTTATATAGCGCTTTTCTGGACACTCCACTCAAAGCGCTTTACAGGTAATGGGGACTCCCCTTCTCCACCACCAATGTGCAGCATCCACCTGGATGATGCGACAGCAGCCAAAGTGCACCAGAACGCTTACCACACACCGGCTATCAGTGGGGAGGAGAGCAGAGTAATGTAGCCAATTCATAGAGGGGGATTATTAGGAGGCCATGATTGGTAAGGGCCAATTTGGCCAGAATTTGGCCCTACTCTTTTCGAGAAACACCCTGGGATTTTTAATGACCACAGAGTTAGAACCTCGGTTTTATGTCTCATCCGAATGACGGCGCCTGTTTACATTATAGTGTCCCCGTCACTATACTGGGGCATTAGGACCTACATGGACCGGAGGGTGAGTACCCCCTACTGGCCCCACTAACACCTCTTCCAGCAGCAACCTTTTTCCCCAGGAGGTCTCCCATCCAGGTACTGACCAGGCTCACACCTGCTTAGCTTCAGTGGGTTGCCAGTTGTGAGTTGCAGGGTGATATGGCTGCTGGCCAAGTTAGTTGCTAAGAATTTACTCAGGTTAGTTAACTTCACTGGAATTCAATAGTGACTGGGCCACTTCTAGTGAGATCATTAATCTGGCCTCCATATGAATGTACCATAGCATAAATATTGGAGCAGACAAGGAAGGAAGAGGAGAATGACCTCATCATCATCCTAATGATGATTTTCAAAACAAGAGTAGAGTAGTACTGTAAGTAGAAGTCTGAAACCCATCAGTTATACATAGCTGTATATAGTGTAAGTGTTGTAAAGTAAATTATTGTTTGTTGTCTATTGTTTATTATTTATTGTCTTAAAAAGGTTTGGGTTCGATTAGAACTGTATTATCAAGCAGTGACTGAGAATGAAAGAAATTGTGTGCTACTGTATGAACTCTTGATAATCTCTGACCTGGGGGTGAAACTATTATTTTTATAATTATCAAGCTGGTATCAGGATTTTAACCTCACCCCCCCATTTGTCTGTAATAATTGTGTGTGGTACAATTTGTCATTATGTCTTTGCGTGGCCTTGGAACCTGTGTGGCAGACAAAGTGCATATTGCATGAGTACTATGTTTGCATTTTTTAATCAGATAAGCTCAGTGCTTTTTCATCACTATGTTTGCGTTGTGTTTTGCGTAAAATGTTGTCTTTTTCACAGAGATAATGTCTACATAATATATATGTAAGCATAAATGAACCATTACAAAAATGTTTCACAAATGCGTGTCACACATTTTCAATTGGGCTATGAAACAGAAAACATTCAGTGATGTCTAGTGACATTTTTAGGCTACTGATGTGTGTAACTTGAGGGCGTTTTACGATAGCCAATTAATTTTTTAAATTTGTTTTCCCTGAACAAGAGTTTGTAAATCCACTAAACTCAAAATTATAACTGCAGTTATTTAACTCATCTGGGTGCACAGCTTGGCCAAATGTGTAATTCACACAGAATTAAAAATGATTCTGCAAATTGATTATTAATAGAAGAAAAGTGTTAGATATATTTACATTTCTAAGTTTCCAGTTTTAAATCCAAATCCCCCCAAAATGAAGAAAAAACATGTCAATTTTGGATCCAGCAGCTTAAATGATGATATCTGGGCAATCGTCTCTACTCCATTTTTGCTTTCCTATTAGACATTGCAGTTTTTTGTTTGAAAATACTTTTTGTGGATATCTTATGTTATATCAACTTTTTGTAATGTTGTCCAGTCAAATTATTGTGCAGAGTTACTGGAAATCATTAAAAATGTAACAAATGCTATTGGTTCCAATAGTTATTTTGTTGTGTTCATAATGCCTCCCAGTATATATTACTATTTATCTGATTATGTGTAGGTTGGTTAGCAGTAAAATGCATTTAGACAGCTGTCTTTAATTTTTGTTTTCCTTTTCCTTCTCTACCACTTTCTTCTAGGACCAATCCTTAGAACAAAAAAAACAAACTCAAGTATAGATTAAGTGGGTTTACTTTATGGTTTTTTGAAGGCAACTGGAGTCAAATATACAGTATACTGTACACAGTAAAGTTTCTCATCTTTTCTCTTGCTGTTTGCTAATATACTGTATAAACAATTGTCTATCATATCATATCCAAAATATGTCCAATTAACAGAATATTCCTTTTATTTGATTAACAGAAGTGTCTCATTTAAAATAAGCACCCAAAATAATAAACCATTCCATGTTACCCTCAATGCCTCTGCATTTTATGTCTTAAATATCTGCATGACCATTTGTTTAAGGCTCTTCATTGATGCAATAGGCCAAAGCACAAGATATTAACTTGTCTGCCAAATTTTCTTGACTTTTTGCCTAAATGGAATTATCTCAATTTGAAGATAATGCTTGCTACATTATGACAGGGATCTATAACTGCAAGAATTAATTATCAAATTCAGTTTTGAAATTTTTCATCCCAGACAGTATGGTCTCTATTAAATGTAACATTCTATGGGTACATCTATGGATCTGGAAAGCTGAATCCAATGGTATATTGTCCTATTCTTAAGGTGAACATACACATTTGTAGAATCGTCATACATTTCTAATGGAGGAATTCATGTTTAATTGCATGTCCCATTCCTCTAATTAATTGCTGTATACCTTTCTCCAGTATAAGATTTCACAAGGTTATGCTAGTGGTAGGCTGTCCACTTCTGTCCTTCTTATAGCCAAAACAGCCTACTTGTCTGAAGTGAAATTCTTTTCCCTCCTCTGCTTTTACTGTGCAGTACTGTATTCAAAGCACAGCATTAACAATATTTCACTAATCTGAAGTCTGACATTGGAGTCATTTAGCAAGGCAATTTTCTTACATGAGAATTAAAAATTATTTCAGACACGTCAAGGTGACCCTCATCTGCCAGACACTAGCTTACAGATTGTTTTCTTAATCTTTGAGTCCTTCTAATCTGTCTCAATATAAACAGCGTTTCACCTGCCATCAAATGAAGATCATTAATTAATATTGCCATAACAAATTAGTAATAAAGGGACGCACTCATTTAAATAGATGGAAATTTAGAATGAAAAGGTGTGAAAAAACATTATTAGATTTAGAAATTATTTAACACCTTCACTTCCAGCGCCAGTCCTTATCATGCATTTATATAGTGTGAGCAAACTGTTCCATATCAGAGTTGAAAATATGTTTGTGAAGCTGTCCATTTAGTAACGTCACAAAGAAATCAAAGCTCTATTTTAAAGATACCACTGCTAAACATCTGAATGATATCTGAATAATACACTAAAGGAAAAAAGAAGTAAAAAGCTCGAGAAAACCTTGTTGAGAATAATATAAATTGTGAGATTTATTCTGCACAGCATACATTATAGCATACAATGAAAAGGTCTTTCAGGTCAGTATGTCAAACAAGTTAAGGGGAAAATTCTTCTCAAAAATAAGAAAAAAGATACTGTGTTTCAACATTATTGTAGTAATGGAAGTAGTAGAAATAGTAGAAAACTCATATTATCAAAGATTATTGAAATATAATTAACTGGTAAAGCTTTGTTTTATTCAATGTATAGAGAATCAAGAACACTAAAATCAAGCAACCTATAGCTGAAAACATCTGTCTTAATATAATTTAGATTAAAATTGTTATGATGCTAGTTATATCATCCATCTCCATATAATAAAGGTTCAAATAGATATGCCTGTTTTTGGAATTGCCTCCTTCTTCATTATGGGATTAGGTTCAGCAATACTGTAAAAGAGAATAAAATATTTTTCTTCCTAGAACTTTATAACTGGATTTAACTGGATTTAGTCTGTTAAAGATAGCAAAGCTATGGAGCTGCCCAGGGGATAGTTGATCCATCTATGCAGATGAACAAATACAGTGAGAAACAAAGTTTGAAATATGAAGAATCCTCAAATGGATTGGTGTATATTTTGTGTCCCTTTTTAACTGGATAGACCATATGAATACAGACAGATGAATAAAAGAGACTAGACTCCTTCAATCTCTTCTAATCAGTAGCCCTGCATTAATGTAAGTATAATAATGAAACTTTACAGTCTAGAAAATAAACTCCCTACTTAGTATTTTCAGACATGTGTTAGGGTGTCTGGAAAGTATTCTTACACAATCATAAGTAAAATGGTTTTAAAATTTAAAAGGAGCAATTTGTACAGGAAAAGGTTAGACCTGTAATGAACTGTCTCATACTTATGCAAAATATGACCTATGAGAATGTTAAATCTATTCTGCTGCTTTGGTTTACATATTATACGCTGAGTAAAATAAGCAAAGGGAAATCAGTTAAATAAGGTAGATTTAAATTAGGAATTGGAACACCAGGTCATCCATTTATGAGCCCTGTGTGATCATCCTATTACAAACTATGCCGCTGGTTTGTGAGCTGTTAATGCATGACACCTCTGTCCCCACACTAACTCCCCCCACACATACACCTTTTTTCCTCTTTGACCTGACTGGCTCTTATGATCTAACTACATATCAATAAAAAGCCTCACACTTCATTTAAAACATAATCAAGTCCATTACAATTTCATAGATGCTCAGGTCCCAAATAGGTTATTATAAATCATCACAGCAACTCCCATTCTCCTCTGCGTGAGGTTTTATCCACTGGAAGCCTGGTGAAGACACCCTTCCCTGCCCTTTTAATGACCTTACAGTGGAATAAGGCTTCATGTTCTCCAAGTGCTCAACTCCCTAATTAATCTCCAAGATTGTTTTGTGAAGCAAACCAGTGACACAACTCTATCCCCACCTACCCAAGATTTGTTCTCCTGGACTTATTTTCTTTCCCACTGATGTGTTTTATGTAACCAGAGATACTGTATATGGCAGGTTTTCAAAATGCCAAGATAATGTCTCAGGAAATAACAGCACATCTCAAAGGGGAAGCTGGAAAAATTATTTCCCATTTGTATTATGGCATGAAAATGATGTAGCTTACATGTTTTGTTTTTTTTTGTAATGGCTGGAGTATTTTTCAATTTTCCATCTTTTACAAAGCAATTGTAGTACAGTGTATTAAAACATGTGCACTGACCTTTATATGATGTAATTAAATGTTAATATTATGATATTCCAAATAGAGAAGTGACCGCAATCAGTGTTATATCATAACCAGCTCATTAAAGCAATAATATATAGACCACAAATGAAAAATGAAAGCTACTCTTTAATGTAGTAACAAAAAAATGCTGAACATTTTCAACCTGTGTGCCAGCAAGTGCAGGTAATGAATATTTCCGGGTGTCTCTTTTAATGTAGGGACTGAACTGGTGTACACCACCACTACCTTCTACTGTTGTAGAACATGCTTAAAGGAAATAAAATATCTTTCCAAAAATACTATACTGAGAGGCATTACAAACTCAACAAGTGCTTTTGGCTCTAATACTTGTGTTGCATTAGAATGTCTCTCAGTATATAATGTTTCTTTTACATTGGTGATAGAAAACATAATGAAAGAAATAACTGATTCATCATTGACAGAAAAAAGAATATGGAAGGAAAAAATGTTGATGCTTATGTCTGCTTCCAATAAGATATTAATATTTCATTGTAATCGCTTCCCTCTGAGGTGGTGTAAAGAAACTGAAAACCTCCTTTATCCCGTATTGTAAAATACACATTAAAATCTTAGTGGTAAATTGCTTGAATTGCAAACTCCTCTCTCCTACTGTTTGATTACATTGTGTGTAAATCTCACTTCAAATAGAAACTACATGCAAACATTTTATGATTAATTTTCATTTTTACAAACTGTCAACGATGATACATTCAGTTTTACTCCTGTTTAGGCATTTCAGCCTGACAGTATTCAGTATTCATGGAGGAGGATGAGAGAATGTACTTCTATCTTTACCCCATGTGATGTTTCCTTTTTCTTAAGCAGAAGAAAACTGGATTTCCCCTTTGCTGACAAACCTGTTGCAGCTGTGAAAAAGTGACAAAAGCTACTGTATGGTGGCTAATTGTTCCTAAAAATAAATGCTACTTTGCAGAGCTTTGAAGAATCCTTAAAATTTAGAATACAGTGTTTGTGTAGGCATAATGTTCTCAGATTCTAAGAATATTTCAGGCCACCCTTAAGTAAACCCAGGAAATGTTTTGATTTTGGACTGGTTTCACCATGATATGGGTTTCATCACTACAAGGCTAGATACATTTGGTAAAATCAAATTAATTGTGACAATTATTACTTTGGTCTGTGCAATGCTAATACAATTACAATGTAACATTTCTAGATTATTTTAGCAAGACACAGTAATCAATCCGTAACTGTTATTTGATGTTTTTGTATCTCTTTCCCTGGAGTTATGAATAAACCTGGAGGACACTGTATATATGTTTCTAATTAGATGCATGTCACATGTGATAGAATTCGCCTTTAATCCAGTTCAGTTTTTATGGACAGTCAACGTGGACCTTGTAAGTAACATAAAACGGTTCTTCCCAAAGTCTTTACCAACATGTCATTGGCTAGAAACATGACTACATGAATTTATTTCTCATTTACATTTATTGCTGATTATTTGCCTGCTTTTGGGTTTGTATCCTTTTAGGAAGATGACAACGCTTCTGCTCTTAAGCTAATGGCAACTGTAAAACCATTGCAGAATATGCCTGTTGTACTGATGTTAACCTGCACAGGTCCCAGAAATGTACAAATTCCCAATGAGATGTTTATTTTTTGGTGTATTGGTAGGACACTCATTCAAGCTGTGCAGAAATGACAAATGAAGGTGCAGAGAGCAATCTGAATCCAAGGTCTATCTACTGTACATACGCTATGACTTGGATGAAGTAAATTGATTCTTATCATTTCCAGAGGTAGAGGTAGGGCTTATATGAATAGGTTTTAACTGATACATTGAGATTTACTTGTGCCATTAATTGCTTTGGTTCTCAGTAGCAAGACCCCAAGGTCAAAGAGATGGACTCTTATTAGAGTTATGGGTTTGACAATTATTTGACATTTGTGGGTAGGTCTCTCAGAGAATCGCCTTTTACAGTGTTTGGCTTGAATCTAAGGATCCATCATGTACTGTACACTGAAAATGTATTAACTGGGTGTTTATTGTGTAAGGACCTTACTGTCACTTTAGCAGGTGCCGATCATAAATTCAATGTAAGGAGTTACCAGTAATTTTTATACTCACAACATAATAAAGAAAATGAATAATTACAAAACTATAAAACATTCTTATTTCTCGATGTCATTCAGAATTCCAAACGCACCTATTTTTTTCCGTAATGATAAATAAATAGCCCTCCTCTTCAGCACAGTAGATAGGCCTGTGTGCAAAACAGACACGTCTTGCATGAGTCAGTCTCAAGATTTCATGAAACAAAAATAATAAATAATAGAGATGCATTTTATGCAAAATATCTTGTATTTCTGTGCCTGATGGATTTTACAGTGAAATGAGGTAAAAGCAGCCATCAGCCCTTTGACAGAGCCTTCTTGCTTTTTTCTGGTCCACTGAGTGCTCTCGCCTCGGTGTTCTTAAGTACATTTGAGTCATTACAAGTCAGTAATGACTCTGTGGAGTGTCTTACTGCTTAGTTAATTCCACTTACACAGGAAATCCATTTCTTCCCTCCTATTTTACCGAAGGTGCACCAAAGAGTCTGTTCTATTTAACTGTGACAGCAGCAAGAGAGCACAGAGCCTCAGCTTTGTAATGTGCAGAGAAGGGAAGTTTCAGCGAGCACTTGATGCTTCAGATGGAAAAAGAAGATAGTTTGGATTTTTTATCAAGCCCCAAGAATCCAGCTGCTTTTCAGGTGTTGGCTCCCCCTTGTGGGTTTATCATATTTATCATCTAGCAATGAATAATAATCCAGGTAACAAGAAGATCATGGAGGCGAATGTAACCAATCATCATCACCAGAGTTCAAGTTCACAACTGAAATACAATGCAAGCATTGTAAAATCAAAAGATGGTCATACAGTATATCCATATTTGCTTTCCCCAATGTGTGTCAAGCCTATCCATGCAAGTTTTACTCATCTGAAATTGAAATACTAATTTGTTGTTCATTCTTATCCATTCTCTTCAGCTGCAGAGTTTTTTAATGTTCTTATGGTAGGTCTAATATTTGATACTAATTTGAAACGGGAGAGCAAAGTGCTGTACCTTGAGTGGTAGCAGCCATGCAACACTCATACATGACGCCCACAATTCAATTGAAGGGTCTGCACATCTCTCCCCACCACTCAGATGTTGAATTGTATTTTCCTGCTGCCGCACATAGTGCATTTTCACTCTCTTTAAAATGCCAGTTATTATGTCTGATTATGTCTCATAATGCTGCTATTAGCAGAGTGCCATTGCTATTTACTAAAATACTGTTAAACTAATAATGTTGAGTAAGTGTTAAGAACAGGATTGTAATATGTTACTTTCACCTATCCACGTGTTCCAAGTTCAGATCAATGTTGGTGACAACAAACTCACAAGTCGTATAATAGGATTCTTCCTTCCAATTTGTAACCCCTTTATCCAATAGAGCGTCAGGGGGGAGTCAAGCCTATCCATGCAAGCAACAGGCACAAGGCGGAATACACTTTGGATGGGACTCAAAACATATATAGACACAGACACCACACGCTCGCACCAAGACCAACTTTCCAAAAAGCAAACGAACCTTTCAGTGTGTCTTTGCAATTGGGGAGGAAACCGGCACAACTGGTAAAGACAGACACACACACGGAAAACATGTAAGCTCAACACAGATAGCGGTCTGTTAGGCAGGAATGCTAACCTCTGCACCATCATGCCACCCTGTAGGATTCTTTTTTTATTCTTCACTTAGAAAAAATACTGCACAGTAGCAGCAGCTCATTTACATTAAAGGTTTGGCACTCTGGAGTCCATGCTGTGTCAAATTGCTATTCCAGCATGTTTAAAGAGGAAAGTCAAGCTTTGTGCTTAACGGCAATAGGCAGCTATTGCACATCATGCCCTGCAGTCCCTCAGAAGAATGACACGAGTGGAAATCCCATGACTGACAACCCATAAAAATAGAACTCTAAAAATGTTCACTAAGTACATAAATAACGAAAGAGTGGTATTTTTGAGGATGCCTATTAAAGGCACTTAACTAATGTGTAGTTTCTTAATAACTGGTTAACGCGCTTTCAATGAATTTGCACAAGAGGGAGGAAATGAATACTCTTATGTATTTTCCTGCTGTATCACATGATAATTATACACTGCACAACTGAGCTTTCAGAGGAGAAGTGTATAATTTTTTGTTTTCCATATTAGTTTTTTGCACAGATGACACGAGTGCACTGTGTTCCATCTCTCGCGCATCATTTCTTCAGCCCTTTAATGCCAGAATAGTGCTGCCAAGTGGCTTATTGAGCTGTGGGCTAACATGATAGTCTTTAACCTCTGGAGTCAAGGAATTTACAGTGTAGATAACAAGCGAGAAAGGTTTGGCAGTCTCAGTCTTATCCCAAGCTGACATCAGTTTGTGTCCAAAAAATGCCCATTCTGTCAAATTTGCTTGAGAGAGTGATATATTATATACTCACAGGGGAAAGTCTGATTTTGTGAGTTGTGCAGTTTCTGCTGAGCTGAAAATGTAGAGGGAGGTGCTATATTTATTTTATTATTGTATACAGTATGCATTATGGTATATGTTGTAAATTGCCCTTGACATAGGCATCTGCTAAACAAAATAGATGATAATACTATATAATTCAAGAAGAATTGTTGGTAATTAATCATTAATCTTCTTCTTAATTGACCTAGCCATACATTGTCTGACAGTTTGAAGCAGTGTTGTTCCTCAGCTCTTTCATCCTTCAAATGGAGGAAAATGCCCTAAGAAAGATGTCCCTTATTAAGATCACCAGCAGATCTTAATTTTTAATGTCTCTGAGAAACAGATAAGTAAGTGTCTTGTGCAAGACATTGACTACAACTGGAGTTGGACATCCTACTTCTGCTCTGTGCCTCATAATTATTACATATTGTATATGCAAGACTGATGGCATATAAACCTAATTATGTGATCAAGACAAAATATAAGGAAAAATATATTTCATTCAGGGTACATGGAGTAACAATACCCTTCTCAGTTCCCGAGTGTCTGCTTTGTAAATCCTTTGTTTTATTTCTGAGAATTAGCTTTATTTATACCTACATTTTCACTGCAGTTAATACATGCTGATGATAATCCCTTTTCATGGACTGATATTCAATTTGAAGAAGATACAGATATGTTCAAGGTTGTGTGTGTTTATGATCAAGTGCATTTTCTTTATTTATTTTCAATCTTTATTTCACTTCTGTTTGTTCAAATATTACATTGACTATACTAGAAGCTTAATGATGAACATAGAGCTCAGTGTATTTTTTATTTTAAACTGATTTTAAATTGAAAACAATTGTGTTTATGGAATTTCCTTGATAAGTTAATAAACCTTCTTGTCAATCAGCCGTTTAATTTCTAAATCAACAATTACCAACTTATCAGTCCCTTCACAATGTTATTGTTACCATAAGTATACTTGTAGGCTGATGCAGCTATTGATTAAAAGGCATCTCGGTTATCTTCTCCTTTCCTTAGAAGCTGCAGAGGCAAAATCACATAACCTCGCAAAATCTGCCTTTTGTGAAAGTTTTTAAAAACTTCATAATTGAAATAAGTTCCTATACAACCTGATCTCAATCTCTTACCTATCTGATGGCTTTACAATGACGAGCCTTAACAATAAAAAGGTATTTGAATTGTGCAGTTTACTATGATTGTAAATTACACCACAGGTGTTGTAGTAGTGCCATGTAAGCATTAAGTTGTGAGTGCATCCCACTTCTTTGACGCATTCTCTACTGTATGCACCAGGATGCTTTGAGTTAAGAAAATAGGAACATAGCAAGGCTTGCAAACAAGAGAATGTTCATTTATTTGTTTTGTAATAGCTAATTGATCCAAGAATAGCATCCATCTGTTTCTTTAAAAATGCCGGCGTACTGACTTGAAGAATATGGCTGGATAGCTTGTTCCAGAATCCTTCATGTAACAAGCATCTTCTATTATGCACCTCCCCTGACTTTCCATTCTGCTTTCTGGTTTGAGCTTGATTGTTAGCTATGAAGACACCCATTGTGTTGAGTTTGTCCATGCCTTTGATGGTGTTCAATACTTGAATCAGATCCCCTCATAATTTTCTTGTTTCAAAACTAATAATATTCAGTAACTTTAGCCTGTCAATATAGAAAATTCCTTTGAATCATGGAATGTATCTACAGTAGCTGCACTTTTCTGGACTGATTCCAGATCCTCTACATTTTTTCTTAAGTAGTGTTTTAAGTTCATTGTTTTTTTCCATTTAATATTTCAAATTTGTTTCTCCTACCTGCATGCAACACTATGCACTACAGGTACTGTAGATATAACACCCTATCATTTTGTCTTTTAGTTACGTGCAGGCAGCCTAACACTAGATATCCTGTCATGAAAAATATGCAAACAGCATAGACATTCAGTACTACAGTATGTGCATCCATGCAGTATGTAGGTGTGCTCATTATACTGCCCCCTCTCAGCAGTAGTACTGTATATACCCTTACTGCACCACAGAACTGAACCACTTTATAAACCCATTCCATCACTAATGTCATGTATTGCTGGTAGGGAAGACAGTCTGAGATGTGGATCAAAGACCAATTAGTTCTTGGCTTTGAAGGTAAGCTTATGACCACACCTCCAAAAGACCACGACCACTTGGTAAGATGGTAGGTATTTTCCATCTATTAGGTATAATGCACGCTGGCACATGGCAATTTCTAAATGCAGACAATTCCAGGAAGCCAATGGCGAATGGATACTTCTGCAGGCCCCATACCTATGAGCATGATACACTACAAAAAGCATGATTAGGATTAACTTAAAATTAATTAATTGAATGCTAACAATAAGGAAATGAGCCTTTAGCCATGTTTAAATTTGTCACAGAATTCAACAAACAGAAATACCTGGAGCCAGACCTTCCACAGCACTGGTGACCAACACCTTGCAACTTAATACAGAATTGTATTCAGTCATTGCTGTTCTGCACCACATGATTTGATTTTATCAGTTGGTCATAAATCAAATTAATTCAAACGCACTTACTGTATAGAAAGTTTGAACGCTGTCTCAAGAAGACAACATACAGTGAGAGTAATTGTCACAAACCACATTCCTACGAGTACCTCTCACCGCCAACACCCACATACTAATTAATCAATTGTCATTCCTCACGCTCTTCCCTATTTAAACCCTCTCACTCCAGTCAGTCCTTGCTCACCATTGAGAATAACCCTTGGCTTTCTCTGGTGTGCACTACTACTCTCGACCTGAATTTTGGCTACCCTACCTTGTTTCTTCCTGCTTCGACTTCACCTCACTTCTCGTTTCGGATTTGGATTCACTCGACCTGACTCTTCTGGCTACTCGACCCAGCTCTTTTGCCTCGACTACAGCTTTTGCCTTTTGCCTTTGGGATTGGGATGCCAAGACCTTCAGTCTCAGCACCGCATAGGGTCTAACCAGGTCCTCCTAATGCCCTCGCTGACAGTAATGCCTGTTTAATACTTTTTTAAAACTATTTTAGAAAGTGATCTTGATAAACATGCTGCTTAGCTTGAAACAGATTATTTAGTCATCCAAATATATTGATAATTTAGTATTTAGATATGACCTTTTATTGTTGTTATAAAGATGTAAAATGTATTAATGCCTTTATAAAAGAACAATAAAACAGCTTTATTAATGAGCAGAGTTTCTTTGTTATATATGTGTTCTAAACTGTGTGCCAGGAACAGAAAGCAGTACTCATAAAAATGCAATAATACTTAAATTATAATTTATACACGGTTACGGTCGAAAAGAGGCTATTTAGTGCTCAAAATGACTTCTGTTCAGGAAGGGGGGGAATAGTGCTGAAAATGAATGTATTCAAGCCATTTGAAGTCTTTTAAAATCCAATTATTGATTTTTTGCCATGCTGTCTTGTGGGGCCTGAAACAATTTCTTAATTTACTTTGGTCAATGGAAATAATAAAAAGTCATTCAAATGTGAAAAGCAAACCGAATGCAATATTCAAGTTCCAGGTGATATGTGCAAAGATAAATATGTGAAACGTGCAGTGGTATGGTAGAAAGTTAGGGCTGCAGAGGCCTTCTTTTCTGGAAAGGTGCTGAGCAAAAGGAAACTGAAGAAACATAAAACAGAGAGAAGAAAGAAATGACAGGCCACCAAATCAAAACAAGTTACCTGGGTTGGTCCTTTTACCAATTTCAGACATGCCACTCTTGCTTTCAAAACAGTGCACGTTTGACATTTTCCCTTGATCCCTTGTTGACTGTTTAGAATTAAAAAAGAACACCTTAAGCTATGAATCAAATGTCAGGTGTGGCAGTGTAGTGGAACCGTATCAATATTTCATGATGTATAGCTTGCTGGAAGGGTTTAGGAGGGGTGTAGGCCTGCCGGACATGACACCAAGCATGCTTTGCACTCAGTCAGCCATGCTTTGGGTTCAGCACCACACTAAATAAGCGTAGCATTTGATACATGTAGAACATGGCTGTATTGCCAATATCACAATTTGCTTTGCAAATACATTTTTACATTTGCATTTGTTTGTCATTATGGTACAGAGTGCCTAATTTTAGTGAAGAAGCAAAGTTGTTCTTTCTTCTTCTTGCATTTACATACAGATAGATGGTTATTTTCATCACTCTTCAGTTTCGTGATACAATCCATCGTTGCTCAATAATGGGATTGGTAAAACTACAGCCAGTATGGAGATATTTCATAGACTTATCTACGGCATTGCTCATCATTAGTCTACGGCATGGCTCATCATTAGTAAATATGGCTTTTTTGTGGCCAATCTGTTGGAGAGTAAAGGTCATCCTGAATCATAAAATGATTAATGAGCTTCTTCTGAACAACCCTTGCAACCCATGGAGTATCTGCCCTCTTTTTAAAAGATGAAAGCCTGACAACATGTGCTCTGTAATTTCAAACCCCTTCA
This sequence comes from Lepisosteus oculatus, assembly GCF_040954835.1. Taxonomy (NCBI): domain Eukaryota; kingdom Metazoa; phylum Chordata; class Actinopteri; order Semionotiformes; family Lepisosteidae; genus Lepisosteus; species Lepisosteus oculatus. The sequence continues at coordinate 13,663,835 of NC_090701.1, read as the reverse complement.
AGTTAGCTTTCCTTTTTCCTACAAGTGCTATTATCCCTACATAAGGAGTGTTACCAGAGTTTAGTTCTAAAAATGTGCTATCAAGCCAAGGATAGGTTTCAGTGACCTAACATATTATTAAGCTACATCTGTTTGTAAGCATTCCATACTATAATTTGGCTAATAAACAAAGAACTGTGGTTGGTGAAACATCAGCCAAAATCCCCAAACACATACCAGCACCCCTCAAAAAAAAAATTACAAACTGAGAAATTCAAGCATAAAGTAAGCATTTCCATTTGCAACAATTATAGCATTTCCTTTCAAAAGATTGAAAACACTTGACATAACAGGTAGATTGATCGATTTAATTGACCTTTTTAACTATGCAGAGGATAGGAGATTGGTTTTAATTTGCTGTAACAATCAGAAATTGTAACAGTATATTGCAAGAATACTTGACTACTTTTAGGATCTAACCAAGCATAATAATTTATGGTCTCACACACGCATTCTAAACATACAGTTTACAATTCATTGATATAACCGAAACATGCATAACAAGCAACAACCGTAATAGAATATATCAGTGAAACGATCTGTAAACACAAATGACTGATCATTTAATCAGGGATTACAAAGATCAGAGTTAACTTCAGAGTTAAAATATAAATCGACTGTAATCTGGTACAGTCTAGTTTGTAGATTCTATAAATTTCATATATCTAAATAACATTAAATTCTCAGATATATACATTTACTATCGTGAATTAAACATCAAACATGTATTTGCAGGAATAGTTCTAAAAAATTATGTGATTAATGAAGTAATTCTCAACAATCCGTTGGCCAAACCTTGATGAGATAAACTTTGTGCTGGCTGGGTTTGTTCATGGCCGACAGAGGAGAGAGATCCTTTGCCTTGCATGGGCTTAGGCAGCTCTGCTAAAGTAACATCTTGCTGACTTGGTCTTTAAAAATACTCTGTACAGTTTGTCTTCTTGGAGTCCACAACATAGGCAAAAGTTCTCAGTTCATTCCGTGCTATAGCTTTGTTCAGAATATGCTTGGATATTCTGGATATTCTGGAATCCAACAAAAAAGAAAGAGTCTGACTGTCAGCTCTCAAACACAAGATTTCTTCTGTTTCAGGCAGAATGTCTTGGACAGAATTTTGCATTTTACTGACTCACTCTCTCAACCTGGCATATTGGAGAAAAGTTTAAGTCCTGATTTGGACTGCTTGCAGTCACCTGGTTGTAAAAAACAGTTTGTCGGTTTAGAAAGAAATTTCACTTCAGTGGTTAACAGGTAAAGATGTGTTGGGTTATAAGTTATAAGCGGTGACATCACAAGTTGGTGACTGACTGAGATACCATCAGGTTTGGTTCTGGTACCCAGCCTACGGATGCACAATTGGTGGATCTTCCTTTGGTTGATTAAAAGTACCATGCCCTGTGACTTTAAGATCAGGTCCAGATGCGCCATTGCTCTCTGCTAGACACCCAGGCTAGCAGAGAGCTTTCCCACATGCATAGACCACTGTAACTTTAACACATGCAAAGACAACTAGGTCATTTTGTGGCCGAGATCAGAAAGAGAGGATCTCTTTAGCCAGAATCCCATGCATTTAGAAAGAGGCACCAGGCCGCTTGGTTTAATAAACAAACAGATCTCCAACAGTGGGCACTGGTTAAAATCCAAACATGGAGACACTTCAAGTAAAGGGTCAAATGGAGACGCAAGGCCAATGCAAACAGATTTGTCCGATGGTATGCCAACTGAGGATGATGACTTTTTAGTATGCATAGTTATACATATTGACACCCGAGTCTACCACTATGAATCAGGAAGGTTGCAAGTTATGATAATCATCTCTAGGGTAAAGATTTTGGTTTTAATGGTAATTTAGCTGTGAAGGGATGCATGCTACATTTTATGACATCAACATAATGAATTCTTCTGTATGAAAATTTCATTTATCTTCCTTTGAATTAATTAAAAAATGTTTAACTGTATGGAGAATTTGTCAAACCCATGTGAATGACGGCTCATGCCACACATACTTCCACAGAAACTGGTTAAGTACTGACAGTGTATCTAACCACAGAGGGTATGAAAAAGTAACAACATCCCTTGCTCAGCCATCGAGTCATTTCTTAAGTTTCTTGGCATTTCTCACTTATGTGTTTGTTTTTCATGACATATTTGCCATTTGTCTTTGACCATGTCTCTCAGTTCTCCCCTGAACTTGACCGTCTTGATTGTGTTTCAAACCCTGCATCCCATTACCTTGATTGGACTGACCTTCATGTTTTGACTCTGCCTGCTCACTGTATTTGAATTTTCGCTTTGCATTCTTTTACCCAGCTTGAAGCCCTACTTGTCTGACCATGGCTTCAATATCAGTTTCACTTTCACCAGCTAGTTTTGTCTGCTCCACTAAGGGATCAGGCTTGGATTTTCCCTGTCCCCAGACTGCTGTGCATACCAACTTTAGTAGCAGGTCTCACGGAATTATGTAAAAAAATAACCAAGAAATAAAAATGTAGTAGGACTGCTGGCCTTTCCTCTTAGTGAAACACCCTAGTATAAAGTGTTCTAAGTGATGGCAATTAAGTAAATAAATTCATTTTATGCTGAGACATGTATTCTCTTTATTCACTAATTAGCATCAGCTTTTCCCTGATTCACATCTGCCTACTGATATTACTGAGCTATATTCTTAAGTAAGAACTTTTTTTAAGATGCCAAATTTGCTTTCTTCTTTATTTCAAAAATTAGTTTTCTTTATAGTGAAGAGTTGTATCAGTACTTTAAAACTGTTGTGATTATTCAATCACTCTAAAAAAGCATTAAATCTAATAATACAGTACGTACAGTAAACATTAGATTCTAAGGGAAAAATGTCTGTATATTTAAATGCACTTACATTTAGAATATTTACATTTACACATCAGCAAAATAGAACTTAGTACTGAATCTTACTCAAAATTAAATATCATTCACCAAATTGCACAGCAAACATTCAATTGCATTATCACAATGAATATGTTTAAAAATGTTAGCAGTTTTAAATTGTGTATGCTTTCCAGAGATGTACTGTAGCTACTTTTTTCTTACCATTTATTTGATAGGTTTTAGAGATGTGTTTATTTATTCAAATGTAACAGCCATTTGTACATGCAGATAATATTGTTTCTCTTTGCATAATCTCTAGGTCCACAGTTCTGCTTATTCAGATGGTAAGGAATGGGACAGTCCCCTGTGGTTTTTGTCTCTGTTGTCAGAAGCCAATGAGAAAACACTCAGCGAGCTCAAAGTCAGATAAAAGTTAATACCTGGAATGCATTAAATAGAAATCTGATTGCTCTAGTTTCGTCATTTGAGCTACAAATGTAGTTAGTGCTACTCTTAACAAATGTATTGATATTTTTTGTACATTTCTTGCTAATAACATTTCAAAAGTGTCAGTTTTTAATATTTCTACATTTCATGATTTTGCAACAGAATTTGAGCATGTATTTAAAAACTATAAAATGCAAATGTTTAAAGACCACAGCAAAGAAAAGCATTTATGTCATTAATGACAAAGAATGAATAATAATGACAAAGAATAATATTTGGAAATAATGGTGATTAGTTTTGCTTTCTGAAGTCAGTAGTTAAGTGAGAGCATGAAGTATTTTCCATCTTTGTCTTTCATCATTCTGTCTCTGTGGTGAAAATACCTATCCATATGTAGACACAACTCTCTGTCCATTAGATTAGATAGCATTTCTATTCAGTGTGTGAATTAGCAGAAATTCCCCTCCCTGACTGGATCAGGAGTTTTAGCTTACGTTAATTTTCTTCACCCCTTGAGGGACATAGAATTTAAATCATGTCACCACCTGGACCCTGTTTTTGGCCAAATATTCCACCTTTCCATAATAAAAGCCTATATCACATAATTTAGGCTAAAATTACACTACAAGCACTATTCACAACCAGATTGTTCTAGGTCAACCCCTAATTTGATCACTTTGTGTTGTCCTTCAAAGGACAGCATTAGAAGTGTTGTTTCTGTACATTCTCAGCACATGGCCAAGCAACGCTTTATCTCCTGTGTGATGCACTGGGATCCTGTCTTTGATATCTTATTTGGCCAGAAGAAGTGACCTATTTTTACTAACTAACTTTACTAACACTCTCTCATTAGTAAAGCCCATGTCTTCAAAATGAGAGAAAATAATCCTTTGCAAGCCTCCAAATTCTCATAACAACATAGCCTAACAGAAATTAAATTCCCAATAAATTAAAACAAGTCACATTGTTTGAAATATGGATGAAAGGTCACAGGCTTGTCATACCTCGTTGTCCACAGGAAACCACTGGAAAAGAGAGCCATTAATTCAAGCACTACAGTGTTTGCTAAAATTGCTGTTCAGACTGGTGAGCTATTGTGGAATTCCATAAGAGTTTAGGATCTTTCAGAGACTGTTGCAATGAATACTGTCAAGTACTGTTTGGAGTCAATGAAACTCACTAACAGAGGAGCATTCTGTTTTAGACACTGTTCATTTATATTTCTAAGTGTAAAGATCTGATTGAGGCATTCACAAACTCTCCTGCAGCCACACTATTCTTTGCAAAGCTGAGTCAAGTACTTTTTCAATCTAATAGAGCACTATCCTTTAAACTGCTTTTCTTGGTACTGAAAGTAATCAGAATTTCATTTGAAGTCACATATCTTTGGAAGTTTAACAATACTATCTGTTGTCTAGGCTTTAGGAATGGTGTTATCTTTCCAGATACTATTAAATAGGTATGGCAGTATTTCTTTGGATGTCCTTAAATTCATCTTAAGCATCTCGATGTCGTAGACAGAAGCCAGTTTGCCTGGCTTGCAATCTTGGTATTTTTGGAAGTTCAGTTTGATATTTGCAGCCAGCAGATAGTAATCAATATTTGTATCTGCTTCTTTGTTGATGATTGATAATGACATGGCAAATTGAGTTGATGTCCTTCCTATTGAGAAATGATTGTGAAGTCTATAAATGTCTATGTCAGGAAAAGTGATTTATCCAGTTATAAATCTGTTTTTAGCACAGAGATCAATGACAAAATCTTCATTTTCATTGACTGATACTGTAGATCCACTGCTGTGTTTTTCCATAGTTGATTTTATGATGGTATTATCAGAGCCAACCTTTGCATTAAGATCACCAGTGATCAGAGTTGGATTGTGTGAGAGAACCTTGAACACAGTGGACAGTAGTTGCTCATTCCATGTGTTTTTCCTGCCTTCATCAGTATTGCTGGTCGGTGCATAACAATGCATAATCTTAAGTGTGCAGAGTTTAGAGTTTACTGTACACATTTGGAATGTGATCAGATGGGGCTGGTTTCAATTATTATCTTATAATCCATAAGGGTTTTACTGCACTCCCACTGACGACCACAGCAACTCCTTCAGCTTTTTTAGACCATCAGACCAATGCATCTGCATTCACAAATCATGGTTCACAAATCTATCTCTGTTTGCTGTGGAGTCTGTTAGCCTCACTCACACCACATCCTGGAGGATCACTTATCTGGTCCCTCTGACTTAACCAATCTAGCCTGGGCACTGAGACTCTTCCATTTTTGGGCCAATGAAACACATAAGCTGATCTACCGTGGTAAGGCAACAGTCCACAAATGAACAGCAGACAAAAGTGAATGCTTTCTCTAGTTTTAGTTGTGCAACGGATGAGCTGCATTGTATTGTGTGACTCTTAACTGATGGCCTACCTTCAGTCATATACAGTACACACTCTGTTTTTCTGTCAAGCACTGTCAATTCAACATAAAACATACATCCAAAAAAGCACCCAGAAGGAGTCAGGTGTGCATTTTACTCTCTTTTTTATACCATCATCCTCAGGCATCATCAAAAAGTCAGCTATCTTGTCATGCATTAAGTAGGAGGGGAAGCAGATTGAATAATTATATTTTGAGATGTTGATCTATTTTTTAATTCTTTTTTTAATGCATCAAGCATGTGGCTAATAGGAAATGTTTTTATGTTACACAGTTTGCCTGGTCTGAGAGACAACACCCTGCTGGTAATGATAAAAGCATTAGTGGGAAAAGTCTGTTGCACAGGCTGTAGAGCCATCTGGACGTTATGTTGGAAAGGTTGAACATGGTTTTAGGCAACATTGTATCACGCTTTAAAATCTGCACACAGTTCATCTTCCAGAGATGTTGTCAGACTCTGTTTGTGTGGTGGCAGCAAAACAATAACAGTAAGTGGGTGAGAACAGAATATCAACACTCCTGTGCTGGAAATCTAGATCTAAATCTGTGGAGGGAATATTTAGTGAGACAACGCAGAGGGAACAAATCAGAGGAAATGTTGTCGTAAATTATGTGCAATTGGAACTTGAAAGTTGTAAATAAATAAAAAATACCACTAGGCAAGGCTGCATAGTTATCACTTTTCAAAAGGCATACGTTTTCACTGTGGAAACAGTGGTAATATACTGCCCAAAGAGATGCTCTTAAAACCTGGGAGAATGAATTGTTAAATACCTATAAAAAATATAAGACATGGCCCATTTTTATGCAGTCATCGCAGCTCTGGCTGGACCTGATAAGATATTGAGGGGTTGAATAAATTGCAGTCGCACACAGGGACATATGATTGCATTTTGGAACTTGATATAGCAGTGTTCTGCAGCATCATGGATGTGCTATTCAGAAATGTACATTACCACCTTCTCCCACTGAATACAGATTTAATTGCAAGCTAGTCCTATCTTTTACCTCGGATTTCATTCATAGACCTAGGCACTGTAACTCGCTACATATTACTCAGAAGTTCTATTACCATAATTTTACAAATTTCCATTGCTTCTTTTTTATTTAAACAAGATTTGGAGGTATGTAAGTCGTAAACTGGTCTGATGGGAAACATTTTCTCATTCAGGTGTCCAAACAAAGAGACATGCTGCAGTCACAGAGCCTTTAATGAGAAGTTTCCAAAAATGTAAAAACTCAATAAGAGAAGACAGGTTTCTGTCTGTCCCTAAACAGACAGTTATACAATTTCAACAGATAATAGTACAGTAAAGCAAGTTAAATATTAGAGTTTTTTAGCATTGGATTACATTGATGGATAGGTTTTATTTTAAAGGAATCCATTCAAAACCCATGTTTCCATGTTTAAGTGAAATTGGGAATAATTAAATGTTTTAGTAAAGCATTAAAATAATAATATACAGTATACTTAATTTAATATGGTGCATAAGTGCATTCAGAGAAGACATCCTTTACACTGGCAAGTGGGAAAATAGTATCGGTTCAATATTCAAAACACTTAGATGCTTAGATGTCATGTATGTAGGTACATAACTATTTTGAAAATAGGGCCCCATATTTTTACCCAATAATTAATAACAGAAAATAATAAAATGGTGCACAAGTAACATTATACTATTTAAATAATATAATGTTTTCCAGATTTAGGTATGAAAAAATCTAAAGCTGAAAAAAATATTGTATATACATATAATTTAAGAATTTAGTAAGTATACAAAAACCAGGCATTCTTATAAAACTATTTGGGGGCATTCACTTTCTTTAGTATTAGACGTATTCACTGCCCTGCTACCCTGATCTAATTAGACAGTCTGTTGCAGTGTTTTAGTAAATGAATAGCAAGCTAAACAACTTATTTTCACATTATTTTAAAGCTCACTTAAAGACGATGAAATCTTTACCAGTAAAGAACACCTAAGGTGTAAAAAACAGGACAAATTACATACTGTAGATGCAGGTTTGTACTGTATATGTCTACCTTTAACTAATAATAGTACCATATGGCAATGTGTTTAATTAGTCTTTGACAATATTCTGGCTTTTGTTTTGTTGTAAGACTGTACCTGTATGCATAGATACAGTATGTCACATCTGAGACGAAAAACTTGTAGCGATTTAAAATCTGCAGCCACAGCATAGCTTGACACCTGAGGTGTGTCCCACAGTGCACACAGCGCTCAGACAGCAAGATGTTTGCTTTATTCTGAATTATGCAGTGTGTATGTTTCCTTTGTCAGATACCTCCCCAAAGGAAAGGACTTCTAGGTCAAGGATCGGCAGAGAAAATTTCCCTGTTGACATTTGTTTTTTGGCACAATATTGACTTCTGAGAGAATACTGGGAAATTGGCATATTCTACATTACCTAAGCAATAAATGGAAAATTGCTGGCAGGGGATTTTTGAAGAACATTCATACTGAGTAGTTATTGTATTTTTCTCTTGAGACAACAAATACTGTGATTGTGTTCTAGAATGAAGTTTTCGGGTTGTACACAAAGTTTAAATGATTACAAAGGTTACATTTTTTCTAACCAGCTGAAGAAGGACATCTGTCTGAAATGTCCTGAAACATTGTGATTTTCTGGTCATTTAAAATTTCTTTTTCACTCATTTATTTGTACACTGTAGTTAAATATAATCTAAATAGACAACACAAGGGTGTTTTGGATTAAATCCAGGGAAGGCCTCTTATTCATTAAACATGTTCTCCCAAACTTCATCTGAAACACCCTTGTATATTTAAACAAATATATATATATACTGTTTATATAATGTAACCATGTGTATGGAACATGGAATATGTTGAAACTATCCATATATTGTATATCTGGAGAGATTTTGCAGTTGTTTTTTGTAAAACTTGTAATTGCCATTGCATTGTATACATGTAAAACTCTGTGAATTGGTGTGTATGTAAAAGTGCATGTACTGCATATAAAGCCTTAAAAAACTTTAATTGTAAAATTAGTATAGTAATGCTATCTATGTCATATGGGAAGAGATGATGCTTTTTAGAGATTATATTAATATAAACACATACTATAGTATATATACTGTACACTATATACATGTTAATGCACACATATACTGTATATAATTACACATACTGTATGTCAGATTATATTAATATATGTCCAGGTCTGAAATGTAACATGGAGAAAGCAGTTTGTATGTGAAACATTTGTATGTGAATGTAGATAGAAGGTAAATTTAATAAAGCAGGCTTTTATGCAAAATTATTACTACTATTTAATGTTATTACTAAATTAATTAACTACTTTTTTAACCATAAAAGTTAGTATATAGTCAATTTATACAAGCTATACCATTTAAAACATTGTTACAGTGAATCTCAATATGGATTTTTTGTAATTTAAAGACATCTGTAGAAGCTGCAAAAGATTATTGGGAATGTGTATAAATACACCTTTAGTTACAAAATTAATGAATCTACAGAGGAAAAGCTGTCATTTATCAATGAACAAGTATATCTCTAATTATGTTAAGAAAAAAATTCTGGAAAACTAAAAAAGTTGGATAATGTTATACGCAATTATCATGTTTTGTTACTGCTCCTCTAAGGTTTTAATTTAAAGAAAGTATCAGTCAAGAGTTGTGCTGGTTTTATCCATTTTTAAAACACCAATTGGATATGTAATCTATCCAACGAGCGCATTACAACATAATTATTACTGTAGCAAATGATACATATAATATTAAGTTCTTAAATCATTCATTTTCATATTAAAATGGGTATTTTGAGACTTGTGATATATAAACGCAAATGCCTATGCAGTCCAATTTATATTGAAAAAAAACTAAAGACATAGCAGAAAATACAGTACAGCTACAATCTAACACAATAATATGAATTATGCAACAGGAAGACATTAGAAAGCACTGAACCATGACCCTTCTTCAGGTTTAAAATGTGTAACAAATGAAAAGATTTCAACTCCTGTAAGAGGTAGTAACATAATTCTTCAGTGGTTAAGTAAAGAACAGTTTTAGATATTTGGGACCATTGTTTTGAATGTTTTAAATTATAATGCAGTATTATACAGTATATTGTGTTTGTTAACTGTTTATTGTACGAGTATTTCTAATTTAATTACTGTAGAACTATTTTATGTAATATGCAATATTGTTGTAACACTTAATAATAAATTCTGTGAACATGTTTAAAATATTCAATAATATATTAATATACACTTTAATCAATGGGGACTTTTGTAATAATGGTTTGAATATTTTCTAAATGGTCAGTTCAGTCAGTTTCATGTGTAGCAAAGCAAAAAAGCTAGTCCATACAGAGAATTCTTTTTACTACTATTTCTTATATTAGTCAGTCCCTTAATAAGATCAATGCATTTATTTTTAAAATTTAAATGATAATAGTAGTATTAATAAGTTATAAATAATTATTTTAAATGCAATAAGATCCCTCAGAACTTTCCAGAGTTACAGTATATACAGTAGTAAGTTCAATACCTTCTAAGTAGCTGTATTTTCTACTTTCCAGATTTTTGTTTTCTTGTAGATACTGAAGTGCTTCTTTTTAGCTTGTTGTTGTTGACACCTTTCAGGGCTTTACCTAGATCACATCCCTAACTGATCTCCTTTGGTAAAGACTAAATACATTCAGTTCCTTTAATCTAACTATGACATTAATTTCAGACACCAAAATAATCAGGTCACTCTTCACTGTGCTCTTCCTAGAAATGCCTTTTTTATAGCACTACTGTGGAAAAATGAATGCACTGAACTAAATGAGGTATGGTGGCAGTGTGATCTATTTCCAATCTCACATGCCCTGACAGGTAACATATCTGAAGCCCTTTTACACAGATCTTGTGTCAGTATTGGCATTCTGTCACAATCTTCCAAACTGAGAAAACCAAGCTGTGTTTCTTGAAGAAGTAACAGCGGTAATGGATATAAACAGAGAATACAATATGGTATATTTAGACTTTAAAGATCACCTGAATCGTCTTAGTCTTGAGCAGGAACAATGATGAGGTCACCTGATCCAATTATTCAAAATCCACAAAGACATTAAAAAAAATCAACCCATTGGATTTCTTCAGAATCAGCAGTGGATTACAAATAAGATGGTACAGGTGGAAACCATTAGTAAGAGCATTTAAAACTGAGAACAGAAGACGCTTTAAATAAAGGTTTGTAGATGTCTAGAACAAGCTAGTCAATTATTTTTTCAAAGCGAATACCTTGACTTCTTAAAGGAAATAGCTGGATGAGATGGTCTACACACAGACACCGACTAGCAACCAAATGACCTAAATGGGTTCCCAACAACCTCTGAGCAGGGAAGTTTACATTATCCAAATGCATGTAAATGGTGTGTGTATTGTGTATTATTAAAATAAATCATACTAAACAATTCTGTCTTTTTTTATAAAAAGGACATTCTGTTTTTGTCATTTAAGGCACTTTGTTTCATTTAAAAATGGTCCATTTTAAAAAGCTTTTCACTGCATTTTCCTCCATTGCAATATACTGTACTTCATTGCTCTTGGGATGCCACACTCAAATCATTTTCAAATCCTAACGCAACTGGTGGTTCAGATGGAGATCCAAGAACAGTAAGTGTAACGAAAGCACAAAGACATTGATCCTCTTCACAAACAGGGAATGAAACTGAAATGCTCCAAGTGCTATTTTCATGTTAGAACTATAACCTGACCCTAACAGATTCTTCTCTAAAGAGGGCAGGTTATGTTTCAAGATACCCTGATTCACTGCAGCATTAATAGGTCCTGTGTTCTATAACATTGACCACGAAACAAGCCTGATTGCTGAAACAGGAAAAAATAACTTTATCCACATCTGTGCTTCACTGTTTGGACCAACTTCCATTTATGTTACAAAACTTATGTTACAAAGCTTCTGCCTTTCTATTCTTATTTTCCTATTTCAACTTATTTTCTTACAACAGTGTTATGATGGGTGATTTAACGGATCTTATTGATGGCTTATGCTAATAGTTTTCTTGTTATTATAGAAGGTGTACTGTACATGTGAGTTGATATTTTTTACCTTTCATCTTTCGATATTTTTTTCTAGACTCTATTTACTGCATAGTGCAATAAGTAACACTTTATAATACAGTGTTTGAAAGTATTAATTTTGATTTGTATTAAAATGGTTAAACTGGGGTTCAACATTTTTGAGTTAACATTTTGTGCATGTGAAATAAGTGCTTTTTTTATCTGATTCACATCCTTCTCCTTTTTCAGAATTATTTTATCTTGAGCAGAATAGCACTAAAATGTGTTACCAATATATTTTAAATTGTTAAATGGAACTGTTTTGTTTTTTTGTACAATCTCTTATTGTATGCCTTAATCAAAAATCTGTTTAAAAGTTGTTGTTTTTTTACAAAAGCCCATCAACATTACACAAAATTGTGCCCACCAAATTCTTAATGTTCCATAAAATATGGATGAATTTATTGTACCACTATTCTGTTTCTGCCACCGAATTCAAGGAAAACATTCTTCAGCTTGAAAGCACTTTTTATTGCTGTTGTTTTTTCATGGACATCTATATCAAAATTTTTGAGATTAGTACTGTAATGTGTACAGATAAATAGTGACAGAAGGAATGTGCACTGCATTTACACTCCTTGGTTGTTTCAAAGGGCTACTGTATTTTCTCTGTAAAAAAAGCCTTGAAATGTTGCCATTTTGAAGGAAATTAAGTGGCATTTCAAATATTTTGGAGAATATCTATAAAGCCCATCAATTTTTGCACTACTTCATCCTCTTCAGGGTCAGAAGGGAGCCAGATTTTTTCCCAGCAAGTATCAGGCACATGGCAGGGTACATCCTTAACAGGATACTAGTCTATCACAGGAAACACAAAGACATATACAAACACACACAGGCCAATTTTTGCCAGAAGCCAATTAACCGACCCATACGTTTTTGGACAGTGGGAGGAAACCAGAGCACCTTGAGTAAACCCACAGGAACACAGGGAGAACATACAAACTCCACACAGATAGCACCCCAGGTCTGAAATTAAACCCAGAGCCCCAACACTATGTGGCAGCAATGTTAACGGCTGCATGACCGTGCCACCCTATCTATAAAGTCTTCTATTTAAATTGCAGCTCCATTTATAGAAATGTTAACAATGGGGCACTTAAAGGTAATGTTTTTCAGCTACAGTAGCTACTGTTTACCAGCAGAAAAAAGGGGCATGCTGATTACTTTAATTTTAGTTAATTTGCAAAATTAGCCCATTTGATTTATAATTGCTGATTTCATTTGATTTTTTTTATTGTCCAACAATGTTTGGTGGGTGACTTCAGGAGTCAGGGGTGTGACTTCAGCTGTGTTAAAAAGTATGTGAATAAGATGAGTTAAGTAAAATGTCTGGGCCTTACAACAGTGACTGAGCTACCTTTATACTGTATAGCTAGTGAAGGTCTGACATTACTAGTATATCCTTGATAAAAGGCATTTAATAATAGATGATATAGAGCTTTATGCTAAAAAGTACATTGTAAAACACTGGAGGAGAAAGGGGTGTAGAACAGGAATCGAGCCCAGATTGCTGGCAGTGTAGGCATATTCAGTACCACATCACCTGCAGAGCTATTCCCTCTGGTAAGGCAGTAATTAGGTTACGTGCATCTTCGCTGCTGCACCAGAAGACACAAATACTGCATTGCCCCCTTACCAGCCTAGCCATAGAGCATTGCTGACCACAGCACACCCAGCTGAGGTATTGAACCTGAGTCGCTCGCCCTACAGGCAAGCTCGTTACAATATCATAAATAAAATAACATGGCCTTCACCCAGCCTCCCATGTGCCTCATTAATGGGAGTTCTGTGAATATGTCCTTAGAAGGAAACGGCAAAGAAAATTCTCAAAAATGTTTAATTTTCAGTTCTGGTTAACAGGCCTTATTTGCCTTCCACAGCAAAAATGATCCCCGTTACACTTAAATGCACAATTTTTTATTAACCCACTCACTTCTTATATTTAGCTTAAAGATTCTTCTGATCAAAAAAGGCTTTTTTTGTTCAAAAGATTGAGAACCTTTGAACTGGGAGAAATGGCATCCTCTCGTTTGTAACTGTTCTTATGTTCTTATGAGCTCAAAAAGTCTAGCCGCTACAGAAGCAATTATTCACTAGATTGGTAAATTCTCCTGCAAAACCTAACCTTGAGTCTAATCCATTTCTCATGAAGCTGAAAACAGATATTCAACAGTGCCTGCCACAATTCATTGAATTTTGTTTGCTACAGCAGCTGCGTGAAATGTCACCTTTTCTGCTTTTGTCAGCATAGAGACTATAAAATATGTACTTATTTTTAACTATCCATTCAATTATCTGATTGTTTCCTTCGAGAGATCTGCAGAATGCTGCATGAAACTGGCTCAATTGTTTTGTTTATGTTTAATAATATGTGCTTTTTGCCTTGACTGCAGGGGCTAAAGTGATAATTAGAACACAAAATAGCATAAAGTACATAGGGTCAAGAATGTGTGAAGCCTATGTGTGCAGAATGTTGACATCTGCCAAACAGTATGGGCTGGATTTAGAGAGCTTCTGTTCCAATTTAAAAATGGAAGCTAAACAATTTCTTTAATGGGAAAATGCTGTAGATGTGGAATTGGAATTGCAGATGGCTCGTCTGAACTTTTAAGCTCTTTAATATTCTCCATTTAAAAAAAAATAAAACTTTTTATTAGTGCAACAGTTCTAGTAAATAAATGGTATCAACATTTAAACAACATGCCTATTATAATTACCTGTTTTTTCATGAAAAATAATGTAATATGCATTGTGAAGTGTTATTGTTAGAGACTGTGCAGGAGGTAGATGCTGGTAACAAAATATCATTTTTGAGTTGGAATTAAAGTATTGAGTATTTACTTAAATGTGCCTTATTTCTGTAAGGAACATAATGCTCTAGATCCCCTACCTTACAATTAAGTTTAAAAAAAACTAATGTGTATATTTTTATTTTTATTTGTGTGTAACTAGGCAGATAAATCTGCAACTTACAAATTTAGGTTAAAATGAGATAAACTGGAATCACACGAAAAAGGAAGCTGTCATTCGATGTGTGAAATTGCTTCCACTAAACATTATTTTCTCATGGGCTCAACCACTGTCATTGTAACACAAATTTGTACAAATTTGCAGGTTGATAAGGTTTAGCAAATATTGCTGTGAACCACTCAGAATGACTAGAATTTCTTAACTGCAGCATGTATCAACAGATGTTTGGAAAGAAAGACAGATAACCAGATAGCTAAAGCAAGTTAGTAATATAAAAGCATCTACATATTTGTGTAAAAAAAGAAATAAAGAACCGATTGTGTCTTGCAGGAGTTTGCAGATTCAATATTCCAATTGGTGACCAAGAAATACAGCGAGCTGGCAGACAGCTGCACGTCCTTGCACGCACGCCACAAAGTCTTGGCAGGAATCGTAATGACCAGAGGTATGGCAAATTTTATTGACTTTTATATAGTCATGAATTATTTAACAGGTCCACTATATTGAAGACCAGAAGATTCCTATATACCTGCGTTTCCACTATTGATATGAGATAAGGACAGGCATTAAATATTTAAACTGCTTCTTTATGAAAAAAAGATGGGTACTGTCATATCCATTACATCCACCAAATGTATCAGATTTATTTGAGCCTTATTTCTGGGTCTTAATATGTGTTAGGTCCCATTTCTTCAAGGTAAATTTCCATCACTTGTTTTAAACCAAAAATATTCTCATGTTGTTCATATTTAAATTTCCTTGATGACTCTGTAAAATGATGTTTTTCTTTCTAATCAGGAAAATACAGTACTAATTGCACATCTGGCAAGCAACCCTCTCATTATAACAGGCCGAAATATTAACACTTTTTCAATAGATGCATCAAATTGTAATTGAGAGCTTGTTGCTGATATGAGGTCACAAGGTCTCTGGCTCATGCACAGACAGTGCTAAGTTAATTTTGGATTACAAGATTGAAGTTCAAGGAACAGAATCTCTTCAGTCTGTGACAAAGGAAATTATTGGGATTCGAGGGATAGTATTTAAATACTAATAAGACAGCTTCAATTTCAGTATGAAACAGGGAAACAGGGACCCAAGGACAAAGGCAGTGGCGCACAGGTACTGGTGTTGTTTTTAATACAGAATACATGGGTTATTATTATTATTATTATTATTATTATTATTATTATTATTATTATTATTATTTCACCTGACTACTAGGGTCCCCCAAGAGATTCTTTAAAATTTAAACTGCTAAGTAACCAAATCTGCAAAACTGGACAAACAACCTATTCTTGCCTGTAATAAAATTTATGCTTTTTATGTTTGAATCTTGTAAGCAGTCTGATCACCATCTTCAAGGCATTTGAGGGTCCAGAGCTGTATTGGAATCTTAGTAGAGTGCTGTGGCTCATGTTTTTTGCTTTGCTGAAATCACCCTTGTGCTGACCTAATCCAATTTCTCATTTCTTACAGCCTCCAATAATTGGCATGTTTGTTTATTAATAAGTGTGTTATCTTCACAGATCCAGATGCAAGCTGTCCAAATATTTGTAGTGAGGTAGCTGAGACAGAAACACTAGGGGCTCAGTTTCAATTTTCAGATCTATCGGATATTACAGATGTCTGTAGGCACTGCCAGAATTTCAATAAATCCCAATCTTTAAACCACCTTCAATCAAGGACTGAAGAGCAATAAAGACTTGGATTAGTTTTGTACTGGAACCTAACTGATGGGGGCCTTTTATTTGGTACTTTACAAAAAATACAATCCACTAGAAAGAAATACAAAATAAAAATAATCTAGACCTTACCAGGCGCTGACATTCATAGATGGGGTTTTTCAGGTACACTTGGCAAATATTATCAGCAAGTCTACACATTCTAAAACCATAAACGCATTCATTTAAAAAGAAATCAATTGTTAATGGAACTTTCATTACATATTGGAATTAATTCTTCCTAATGGAACTTTATAATCGAACTTTCATTCATAACAGTAAACAAAGTGTTGCATATTTACATTTGGCACACAACAGTTTGCTAGGAGGTCCCATAAGAAAGCTGCAGTTGTTTACAAACTTTCAAAGATGTGGAAAAAACATTTAATGCACTCGTTGTCTGTGTTTCCCTGTAAGGCATGGTTGTATTTCGACTGTGTAAAATAGGACATCTAGTTAACATCTAGTTAACAAGAAATGTGTCAAAAATACCATATGTTCTGATATCAGAAACACAATTAACAAGTGTCTTCTCAGCCTTCCTAGATTGATTTGAAAACTGACACCCTATATTACACACAGCCAAGACCTAATGTGATTTAGAAAATGATTCAGGCAATTTTTTTTACTTTACTTTATGACTAATAGTTTAACTATTCACTTCATAAAACCCTTTTTCACTGTTCTAGTTGTCTTCTGCACTATTGCTGCTTAGTGATTTCAAACTTTTTTGACCTTAAATATTTGACAAATATTTCAAGATTAAATAAAACATGTAAAGAGTCTTTTTTATGTTCCTGTAGCTTAATGGAATGTAAATGAGCCAACATTGACCTTGACTGTTCATTTAAGTCTCAACTAAGCCATTAAATTCTAATTTTATTCTTGTTTTTTATTGCTAGAAAGAAGCAAATGTATTTCTTAAAATTAAATAATTACAAAAATGTACTCAGAAATATCTCCTGTTTTTAGCCAGCATTGGTTTAAATGGTGGCAGGCTGACACCATTAATGAGCTGAGGGCTGATTTCTACATTATTTTTCACAAAGGCATGAATAAAGAATACACTTTATTACCCTAATGATATCTTATGAGATGGATTCTACAAATAGAAAGCTTAAACCAAAACTCTATGTGAAAAGACTCATTTCTCTTAAACTTTAATTCAGGAGTAAAGGTGTTCCCCTCTCTTAAGTTCTCCTAACTGAAAACACCACAAACAGCACCTACAGTAGTTTTAGATTTCTGTGTTTATACTATCATCTTCCTCTCCAATCTCCCAGCATTCCAAGACTTACTTTGAGGTGTTGGGAGACCACCTCTGATTTCACAACAACAGAGAGGTCATCGTATTGTATTGTCTCTCCTATCTCTGCTGAGAGAAGCAAGCTATTTGCTGTTCATTTTTTTAGATTAGGAAGAAGGAAACAAAAGAAATCAATTAGTAATTAAACTGCAAACATTAAGCATCCTAAGATTTAGGACAAAACTTTTAGATGAAGGCTTAATGGAGTGAAACAATTTCTAAACAATATGCAACAAAATGAATTGATCCCCAAAGACATAGACTGTTTGCAGAATTCCATACAATCTAATTTAAAATAATGCACATGCATGTGTAAGTTTCTGCCCATATTTAAAAATTGTAATAATTAGTTATCATTTGGGGGCCTCATTCTTCATGTGTGTTCACCCATTAGATCCCATCAAATGGAAAAAAGCCTTGAGTTTTAGAGTTAGGTAAATACTGTATATAGCAGATTGATTACTTGATTGAATGACTGATCAATTGGTCAATGTGTTTTTTCTTTAGATTATAGTTTTGAGTGTTATCATGACATTGAACATTGCCTTGTCATAAAGGTGGAATGGATTAAGAGGTCAAATTTCAACCTTGCATAATAGGACATGCATTCAGGTATTGTAACTTTGAATGTGTCTTAATTATAGATTTAAAATCAATGTACTGTACATTTGAAGACAAAGAGATAAAAGGAAACTTGGTTTTGAATGTGTTGTCCAAAGATAAAATAAGGAATTTCTCCAGTGTTGAGTTGTCATTGACGATTACTTGCTATTGCTAATAAAATATAATTTAACGAATATTTCCAATTTAATCAATCCATACTGCATTACTAGGAAAAGGGTCAGAGGCTGTTAGGAAGTTAATATTATTAGTATTATTTTCTTACTTCAACTATCTCCACCCTTTTTAATCCCAAAAGAGGTTATTATTTCTTACTAGCAGATTTATCATTTCAAAGATACAATATACATTTTTATAGTATATATAATAATAATAAAAACTTTATTTTATATAGCGCCTTTAAAGGTGGCTTCTCAAAGCACTTTGATCATAAAATAACCATCCTTTCATGTTTTAAATTGATCATTTATCATAATATGAAATGTATTTCCTATTTTCCATTTAGTCTAGCAAAACATTGTCAAATATTAAACAATCAAGAAAAAATCTTGAATTAGTATCAAGCATTACAATTAAACCGACAATGCAGATGCTTTTTCTGTTGTACTTAAATTTGTGAAAAAAGTTTGTGTCTCACCTTGTTATGCATCCTTTGGCACTGGATACTCAGGTACTATATGTCTTGTGCAGAACAAGAGTTTTTGCCCTCTTTAACATTAGGAAACTTTATGAAAGTGAACACACCAAGATGAATACAAATGCCACTAAAAGCAAGAAAAATATCACTCAGAGAGCAGTACTTGTCATCCTAAAACTCCACCAGATGTTTATTTTTAATTGCTTGATAGGTCATATCTTGAGATATAGTACAGTATGGTCATGTTTTCTCTTTGAAACGTGTGCTGTCCACAGCTTCTGTCTACTCTTGTGGTCCCATGTCACTGGCTTCTCTTAAAGTGTGTTTTAAAGGAAAAACTGCAATTACAGGAAACCACATTATATAGAATTCATTTTATTAAAAATTCCTTTTCAAATTAAATACACCTAGTTTTGTTAAATTTAACTGGACTTCACAGGTTGAAGGGAAAGAAATCCAATGAATAACAATTATCTTGGTATTACATTACGGCTTTTGACATGATAAATACAAAGAGCTTTCTTCTTTTCTGAGACCAGCATCCAAAGGTCCATCTGTGTATCCTTGACTGCTGTCTGCATTTGGTTCTGTCACTATCTCTGTTTTCTTTGTGAAGCTGACAATCATTTTGATTTTAAAAGCATGCAGGCTTCTCAGCTGCTCTTCTCCTGCAATGTTGGATGGACTGAAGGGACCTTCACAACAATTTCATGCAGAGATAAAGGCTGGGGAAATTATTACATGCTCTTCTTGTGCAAAATTGATCTAAACAATTGCTAAGTGGAACAGTAGAAAAAAAGTGAAATAGACAGTGTGTCTCTGTGGTCCTTTCAACTTAGATTATCACAGAGAACAAGCTGACGCTCTGAAGTAATGCTGAATATCAATGAGACTTCGATATGGGCACCTTGCTGAGCAGTAACCTGGTACCGGCTGCAGTAATATAGAATGTGGGCATGTGAACAATTTTAAGTGTATCCTGCATAAATCTTACCATTTCTGGCATGAATTCTAAAGAATATTGCAGTGTAGTAGCTATAGTATTTGTCTGATTATGTCAGTAGAGTTCCTATAGTAATGTGGGAAAGAACATACTGTAACTCACACAGAGTATGTTTAGGATTTGAGTTTCTGACTGTTTTTTGTAGATTTTGTTTCCTGGAGTGGTTATCCTGTCTCACACTGACAGGTTCTCTCATATTGGAGAGTAAAAGCAAATAGCAATGCTAGAAACCCCCTTTCTCTGTATGATGTATGCTTGGAAGTACAGTATTGTGGCTCAGGAAATCCAAATATTGTGGCATATTTTTTTGTAAACAAATATCTCTTCTGAAAATGAGTCGTACACAAATATTTAAGAATCTTAACAAAAGTTCTTTCTTTTTACAAGATAATTGATGTGTTTTAGAATTCAGCTATGCACTGTAGGACTACAGTAAAGTTATATAAAATATATGAAAATATAATAAATTAGGTGGGATGTTTATGCTTGTTACCATTATCTAGTGGTGAGTGAGAGAGATCTGTTTTAGCTATTATAGTCGTTTTTTACAGACCTGTGTTTTTTCTGTTATAAATGAACAAAGTAATGGAGGTACACCACCCAAGATCTATCATTAGGATTTGAATATTCGATAAAAGAAGGTTTGAAAAACCATGCAGTTAAAATTAAACAAGAAAGAAAGAACAATACTGTGGTTCAGACATTTATTCATGGAGTGATAAAGGTGACTGAAGTACAGTTTAGTGTAATGCTTTTGTGATTTTTACAGATACAAATACTTTACATGTAAAACATGAGATATATTTAAGAACTGAATAAACTGAAACATACTGTAGTCTGAGTACAAAAGAAAATCAATATAAATAAGACCTGGAACTGCGAGATTGTACAAAATACTATAAATCCATTAAGGGTACATAAGGCCATTTTTAATACATTTCCAAATCACATCCATAATACCAACTGACAGGTGTAAATATCAAATTCATTCACTTTCAAGGAATAAAGATAGAAGTGAATGTTATTTTATTCAAGGTCTTTGGGTGGCTTCTGTATATTTTCCTTTCACTTGGACCATGTTATTGTCATTTGATTGTTTTATTTTTTACCCAAAGTAATATAATGACAAGTATAGATTTTTTTTTTACGAAAGTGTAATAAAGTCTGCAAATTGGATTTGAAAGGGTATGCCTTTCACCCTACCTCAATATTACCACTGCCAGGTTTTTTCAGCTAAGGTGATGTTACTTCATGTGCAATACCGTCTGTGGCATTAGAGATAAAAGTTCATATGTTACAGAGTGCCTCCGGGTCTGGTGAAACCACTGAACCCTGAATTTTGAAAAGACAGAGAGATTTTGCCAGTTTCAACAGAAAGTACAGTTAAGCATGCTGAGCCAGCCTGTCAGAAAGCCATGCTTTATTCTGTCAAAAATCCCGCTGAAGGTTTTTTTTTTGTATCATGCTATTGAATTGTAATCAAACAAATAGGATGTAGAGTGGCAGATGGGTCTTTTTGTGTTTGCATGTTTTGTTTTTTTTTGTGTGGTGCACACAATGCAAAACATATTAAAATGCTATATGTTATACATAGTGACAGTGCACAGGCTTTATATCTTGTAAAAATATTTGAAAAAGTATTAACTCTCCTTCAGAAAAGTACCAAATGAGGAATGTACAGTTTAACAAGATTTAGAATGAAGTTCATTTACTATATTTGGAAAATACTCACCTCTTTCCAATACTAAATCAGAACTTGACATGGCAGTTATAATGGCTCAGAAAGGTGACCTCAATTTATGTTTGGACACCTTGAATATCAAGTTACAACTGTGTCAATTGTGAAAACATGTAGATTTAATTGATTGTGTTCTTATCAAAGCAAACTCTTGCTCAAGTTTAAAGCCATTTGTGCCTGGGCACAACATTACATAAGATAATAGCTGAGCTGTTTTATCACTGTGGTAAATTGTCCATCAGTATTTGGAACAGCACATTTACCCAAAGTATAATCAGAGTCAGAAATAAATATTGCCATCCTAAAGTTTGTTATGTCTTATACCAACTTTACAGCCTGACACAAGTGAATAAAAACTGCATTTCTAGCAATAGTAATAGCACAAGCATTCAGCCAATAAATGCTTTTTTCACATGGCCAGAAACCATTTACAGACTTCTAGTCTAAAGCTAAGCTGTGTTACACTACTAACAAAAACAGGGTGAACAGGGTCAAGCGCTTAGTGCTGCTCTTCATTTCTTAATAGAGCCAAACGTGGGTTGGTATACTGTAAGTCTATTGCCTATTAAAGACAGTCAGATTTCAAAAACTAATGAAAATACATGTTGTTCCTCTGTCTTCTGTATAAAGTAGTATGTTACTTCTATGTAGGTCTGCTTATCCATGCTGTGGAAACCTTTTTGTTTTTCAGCAACATGAATCAGATTCATGACAGATTCTTCAGAAGTGGAGACAAAGTACCAAATCGCATAATTTTCAGATATAAACTATTGAAAATGTAAGGTCATGAGCCGAGTAGACATAGCTTTTTTGTTTTGGATCAGGATTGTCACAATAAATGACTTAATCATAATGCCTTAGACTGTGACTGTATTATCTTCTGTAGATCTGTCTTTTAGGTTTTGTGATAAAGGTGTTTAGTGAAGACACAAAATGTTGATCTGAATAGACTGTAGACCTAATAATGTTTCATCCAAACATTGAAAACAACTGATGCCAGACTTTGAATGAAATGGGTGTGTGCCAGTGACATAAAAAATGGAAGTTCCGTTTTCTAGCAATTGATCTTTTATCTTCATTATAATGTATGGTAATTTTATTATGGCAATAATGGAAATGGTACTTGTGGGTATATTTTTGAGAACTGAGCTGTTTGTTCAAGCCTCGTTCAACTCGTGCAGTCCATGAGTAACTAGAATCAAATCCCAACAGGGGCAGGGGCAGGGAGAGCTGCTTAGGGTATGACTAAGATATCTCAGCCTAATGTCTATCAGTCATTGAGTGTGCCATTGAGGGAAAGCAGCAATTTAGAGTGGGAGAATGTAGCAGGGCTCAGCATACTGAGCAAGTTACAGAGGTGATGTCACACACACATTCTGAAATCTAGACAGTGTGAAGCTGTCCGGAGTTATCCTCTGTCTAGGAATGGTGCTGTGTGTGTTTGGTGCCCAGGAGCAACTGAGATCAGATCTCTACAGGGAAACCTGCACTTACTCCTTTTGTTTACTTCTAGGATTCTCAATTATTCAGTCATTTTAATTAATTTCTTATTTAAAGTAACTACAAACATAAAAAACATGACAGTATCTATAAGTATCTATTATTTAAGACCACAAGTCACTTTGTTCTGGCCTTCCACAGTCAAAAACTACTCACATTTGACTTCTAAAAAATGGACCAACTTTAACTAATTATACCCCTGACACATAGCTTTAAATATTAGATATATTTGATTTTTTTTAATGGTGGATAGTCATTTGTAAATATTCTATGACTGTAAAACAAGCTTTTATAATTTATCATTTAGTCTGAATAAGAGTGAAACACTCCTCAAGTAAAATCCCACCATTATTTTTAACTACCTGAATCAAAGAAACCATTAACTTAGGGGCATGTGCGTTAACAGACATGTACAAAATTAATCCTGCAAGGCTGTTTCATAGGTTGTCTTGAAACCATCAACTGCTATAGACCAGGGTGGGATGCTAATGTAGACTAATTAAGTAATTAGATAATTTGCGTAGTAAAACGCAATTTGTCCCTTTTTTTTCCAGAATGTTTGAAGCTCCTTTAACCTTTTCTTTTGTTTTATGCTTTTTGTTTTGAAAGGTTTAGATGTTCGACAAGCACAGGTGGTCGCAATATCTACTGGCACCAAATGTATCAATGGTGAATATATCAGTGACCGGGGACTTGTTGTCAACGACTGCCATGCAGAAATCATCGCAAGGAGAGCATTTGTTAGATTCCTTTACTCTCAGCTAGAGCTCCTTTCAAGGTAAATATTGCGTTCTTCACGGTTTGAGCCTAAACATACTCTTTGAAAAATTAATATTCAATCATATTTACCTTCTACGAGGCTTTTGCAAAACCAGTTAAAATGTCCTACTGTATATCCTTCAATAATGAGTCATCTAGGATTGTGATTTTTCTGTATTTCGTATAGTTTCATAAGCCTCTATATTTCTATTCACTGTTTCTAGTCACTGTTTCATGCTTAAATCAACTGTTAACTGTTATGCTAATTTCTATTAAAGGGTTAATTAAAAAATATTCAGCCATGATACTAGACAATCTAAAGTTAATCTTGCATTATGTCTTTTGTTGTCTTTCCCCTATATTTTTATGCCTGGTAATTAATCCTTAATTAGTGCCATGGTAACAGAACAGGTTTATAAACCAAATGCATTCTAATGACTAAGCCTTTGTGAATTAATTATTCTTATGCCTGTCTCTGGCAAAAGATAAGTATTAAAGATGCAGTTTACATTAATATCAATTGGTGCTTACTTTTCAGAACAGTTTCACCTTCAGATATTATGGATTTATGCTGCTGACTCTGTTAATTTGGTATTTCCATTGTAAAAAGCCCTTTATTTAAATAGAGGTCACCATAAGGAAACAATCTTACCCGCCAAATGTAGCGTTAACGGATATCACAAGCCTATCTCTTTGTTAAGGTATCTTTGCCCTCAGATGTGTTAAATCGACTCAATAAAGCAGTTTGTAGAAGTATAAGGGATCCTCCTTTAATGTTGTATTTGCCTAAAAAATTACCTTCATCATCCATTGGTACACAATCATATGTACAAAACTCATCTTTAATGCATCCAGATGCCTAGCTAGAACATACTTTAATATGTTCTGATATGTTAATTATACTGTAATATAAAATGGAATTTAGTTTTAACTTTGTTACACCTGATTAATTAAGAAAGCATTCATTTTAGTAGTTAAATTAAGAACTAAAATAAACATTTTTTCAAACTGTTAATGCAACAATGCTTGCTATTATCATTTTAATTATACTAACATACAGTACATGTCTGGCACTATCATTAGACATTTGTTAGGCCTCTTTTTTTATGTGATTGAATTTACTACAATATTACGCATCCATTAATCAATTATCAGAAAGCTTCTTATGAAGGTAAGGGTTACAGCAATGCAGAGCTTATCTTGAGAACACAGTGTTCGCAAGGACTACACCCTGAACAGAGCTCCAGTCCATCATAGAGCATACACACACAAGCACTCCATCAAGATACCCAATCTGAAAACCTTTAAGAGATGGGAAGAAACTGGAGCACTTAGAGAAAACCCACTCAAATGTGGAGGACCTGAAAATTCCATTACAGCCATATACAGCATATATGTTTGTGAAAATAAAATCAATATGCAATATTTAGGTGTTATTCACACACTTCAGATTGCAAAGGTTAAGGATAAGGTATACTGTACATTTACCAGAAAAACAAAACATTTATAGAAGTTAAAATGCCACTCTGCCTATTTCATCACTGTTCTGTGGACTGACCCTTAACTCATGGTTACTTCGAATTTCATCATAATTTCAGCTGGCTTTTTTGGGCTGAGAAAGGCCTTTTTTGTGCCCTTGATTTCTAAAACTGTTTTTTTCTAAAGTGTTATTTTTTCCTGTTAGGCTTAAGTTATCCACGTCTGCAACATTCAGAAAGGAATGATCACTGCATAGTTTGTGGAACTCTAGTCTGGCCCACCTGTCCATATAATGAAGTAGAATCTGGATGTCCTGATGAAATAGGGGTGGTGTAGAATCATTGACATTTCACTTGACTAACCTCTACCTCTTTCAATAACCTTTACACTAACCTCTGTCAGTGTTTACCGTGGTGCATGAAATTGATGTTCTATTGCTGTGTTCTATTGTTATTCAGAATCTAGTTACATTTTCGATGTCGGTTTAATGTTTTGTGGTAAACTCAAGATAGTTCGCCAAGGACTTGCAAGTCTTCTGCAACCCCCAACAGGACATTGTCTCCAATGAAGGAGGCGTAATTTTGGAAAAAAATTACGTTGAAACACATATTTATCGATGCCTAATTTGTACATAACACATAACACTTCCCCAAGCCTATCACTAGTATTGAATTTATTGGTTGTGCCAACCAGATTTCAAAGGTCCAAGGTCAATATACAGCACATATACCCTAGGCTCATATACAGAATCCAGTAACATATGCTGTGACAAAAACAAACAATTGAGAGCAGATATCAGTTACATTTAACCAATCTGATAATGATCTAAAAGTAATGAACAAGTTCATTATTGGAAAAGAATGGGTAATACACTATAAACAAGAATAATACTGAGTAGAATGTGACTGGGTCTTTGATGAGAAATAGTGTAATACAAGGCTACGCGATGTAAGAGTTATTGTGTCTTCTCTTTCTAACCAGAAAATGTCTGTATTGCTGTTCACTTGCATAAGAGCCATAGCTGTATTTTTCAGCAGGATGTGTGAATCTGACTAATTTTCACCCCTGTTGGTAGTCTTGGTAGTTTTACAAAGACCAAAGATCATCTAGGCTGAAATATCATTATTTTCCCTCTTTCAGGGAATTATCCTCAGCACACTTTAGCAGAATAACGCAAGGAAGCTGTGTGACAGATGAATAAAGGACTTTAGTCTGGGGAGCACTAACATTTATTAAAGTGTTTTGTTCTCAAAACGAAAGGAGAGAATGTCTGTAACAAACAGCATGGGGCAAATCACACACAAGTGTGAAGCCGTTGTGTACTACTCAGCTGCGTGCATGGCACCAGGTCCTTTCTGCCTCAATTTTAATACATTATTTTTTCATTGTTGCCTGTCTGAAGCAAACGGCGAGAAGACTGGGAGCAATCAATCTTCATCCGGCACAAGGAGGCAGGCTACAGACTGAGAGAAAACATCCTGTTCCATATGTATATCAGTACTTCCCCTTGTGGAGATGCCCGCCTCAACTCTCCCTATGAAATTACGGCTGACTGTAAGGAACATGCCCCCTTAACTCTCTTGCCTTCTGCTTTCACAATGACTTTCTTTTATTGTCATTTAAACAGCTTGTTCTTGCTGTGTGTGGTCTTATTAGCACTCTCTTTTTGCGGGACTATAAAACACAGGCATTTCTTTCATCATGCTTAAGAGAAACTTAAGCCAGATTTTATAGTATGCTGTATGAACGTGCAAAAGAACTTAATGTAATATCCATCATGTTAATGTTTATGAGATTCAATGAACACTTTATTCTGCATTTGCCCTGTGTAATTGTGTGTTACTGCGTTTATTGTAGTTGTCTGGGTTTAAGTGTCTTTCTTGCATTTTATAGAGAAACTATACATAGGATATTTTCCATTAAAAAGTATGCAGGAAACTATTCATCTTGTTTGGATGACAGGTAGAGTACTAGGTCATTTAAAAACTGCAAAGTTTTAGATTTGAGAGAAAACAGAATTTAAGAATTCCAGCAGTCAGTTAATCATATCGGTATTAAAAAAAAACCTCTCTCAGGGAGCTTTGAATTTTAGCTGGTTGGTCATTAAAACCTTTAAAATGTTCATCATTCAGCTTTTCAGATTACGAAATTGCTTATGCATTAGGGTTCCGTAATACCTTTTTTTCTCCTTTTCCTCAAGACTTCAGAGAAGAACTTAAGGCTTAACTTTGCCCTCATTGCATCAAGAGAACCATAGCAACAGCAGAGGGGATGAATAAATCCTCCTTTCTCTACTTCCAGTGGAATGTTTCTCAATTATTGCCTTTTTCATGGTGGTGTTAGATTGGAAGACATGAAGGTGTTTTAAGGTGGAACTAGTGTATTGCATTTCTTTTCCATTTTTGTTCTGAGTGCATGCTCATCTATAAGAATTAAAAAGAAGGAAACAGCTTGGTCCTATTTTCACAAAATGTGAAATGATTTTTTTTCAATTGTTCTTATAAAACCAAAAGCACTACCTACAATATTATATTTTTTATTTATGACTTCAATATCACTGCATACAATTTTAAATCACCATTCTCTTAAAGTCTAGAATCCTGAATTGTATTTTTGTTAGCGTAGAAGGAACTAAAACGTGCATATGCAGGGCTGTCCTGTTATACAATTACCCATTATTTTGAGGAATTGGTTGTAACAGTATGGTTGTGGCTTCCATCTCAGATGTAGTAGAATAAGGCACTGAAAAATACTTCTTCTTTTACAATGGAAAGACTATACATTGTGTGAATAGCTTAATAACAAATATATTTTCATTTTAAGATTATCTTCAAAGCTCAAGGTTCAAGAGGAAGAAAGCACTGAGCTTAAGACATTGAATTACAAAGTTTTATTTGCTGGATTTCAGCAGGACCCAATGTGGTGCAATTCAGCAGGAATTGGCAAAGAAATTTAAAAGCACTTGGAGATAAACCCAAATTTCAAGCAAAGCTGGATGACTATGGTAGTTTAAGAAGGGTCATTAAATGGGTAGCTGTGTGCAGGGGGAAAAAGAATCTGAGGATCATTAAGATTTATAACTTTATGTAGGTTTTGTTTGAAAGTATTACTGATTTTTAAAAGAACAATTATCAATATTGGATGCTTTTGTTTCTGCTATGAATGCTTTATTTGAAGATATTATTTGTCTTTACTCTAGTAAAATACTGTTTTATTCATAAGATTCATATTAAGATGCATATTATAGCTTAACTGACACTGAAAATTACAATGTTAAAGATTTTTTAGGGGAATCATTTTTCAAGAAACCATAAAACATTACTAAACCATTGTGTTAAAATAAGAATATGCTTGATTTTAATGCTTGATATGGTCTTTTTCAAATTAAAAAGTGTAAAATTTGCTTTATAAAACTTGTAAGTTGTAAATTACAAATGCTGGGAAAAAGGGAATGAATGAATACAAACCCTATTCCTTGAAGACACTGTTTTACGTACACCTTATAGAGCTCTTTTACAAAGGCAAAATAAAACCTCTCTATGTCTAAAATTGAAATTGTGACTGCAAATGCATTACCTGATCAGCTTGCATTCTGCTCTCTGTAACCCTCAGTGAACAGCAGCAAGCACTTTGTGAGAAAGTTTCATGGCCACCTCCGGGCTAAGATTGAGTCTGGAGAGGGAACTCTTCCTGTCCGGTCCCGTGGGGCTTTTCAGACTTGGGATGGAGTCATGCAGGGGGAGCAACTAATCACCATGTCTTGTACGGACAAAATCACAAGGTGAGCTCAAAAAGGCCAGTGGGATTGTTCAGCTTTAAGAGGAATTTTAGGACTTACCATGCGCCGGAAAGATGGCGACGGTTTACAGAAAGCTCTCTCGTTGTGTGTCTGTTTTAATGTTTATTTATACGTTAATACTCTTGTTTTGTGTTGGACGCTCAATGTCTGTCATTACTTTTATTTATTGTACGTCTCCAGTCATTGTTTACACGTCTGTATTGTTTACATTCAAACTGTCTGCATGTTTACTTGCACATTGTCTATTGTTTGTTTGTACATTGTCTTGATGCACTGTTTGCACTTTGTTTTGTTTTTTACACTTGTTTTACAATCGAGAGACTTTCTGTAAGTAAGAATTCCATTGTACCAGCACTGGTTACATATGGCAATAAAGTTCAAGTTTAAGTTCAAGTTCAAGTTCAGTACTTTTAGAAAGCGAAAAAGGACAAAAATTTTGTCGTCATCATCATTTGACACGATGGAATGTCAATTGAGATTAATACTGGACCACAAATACACACTCTCAAATATGCTACGTGTATGTTCTTAACGCCAAAATTCACCATCTAGTCATTATATAAAATACATGGTAGGATGTAGAAATTCATTTTTTGCCTTCATCATAAGTGCTTGTTTTGTTTATTTAGAAACAAATGTTTCTAAACTAGAATTTTAAGACTATGAAGTCTAATAAAATTGAAATGAAGAGTAGAGCTAGACGTTACTCTCAAACAGAACCCCATTAAAAATGCATATGAAATTAAATATTTTCACCTGACACTCTTTATGCTATTCCACACAAAATTAGAAATTATTTTTTAAGGCCAGAATGTTAGATGTGGTGAAAAAGAGTAAAATAATTTGTCAGCATTTTAAATATGAGCAGGCAGTATTCTGACTAAACAAAATTTAAAAAATCTATAACTGTAATACGTTTTGTAAACCTAGTTTTTTAGGCTTTCCTTTAATTTTCTTCCGATTTTTGTGTTATTTGTGTTACACATATGAGTTGTACATGTCAGCATCGGAGAAATAAATGAAAAATTTGGATCTGCAACCTTAAAATAGAACAAAATTAAAAAGAAAAATGTAAACAGCTCTGACTCCTCCTGGCTACAGCCAGAAGCAAGACAGATTTAAACAAATTCCCCTCTTGGTGGAAATCATTTGTTAGAAAAAAATCTCTGGGTCTTCTGTGACATTTCAGTGGTGGGAAGAAAGGACAATATATTGATTTAAGGATTACTTTTATTAAAGACTGGGCAAGGGGGTTTTCAGTTTAAATACTGCATTATTATCAGACGGTTCAACAATAAAAGGAGAGGTTTTCATGATATTTGTTCTGTGTGGGAGCATTGGCAGTCTAAAACTAAGGAAAGAAGTTTTCTACTTCACAAAAGTTCAGAAAATCTTTAAGCTACAATAGGCTGGGCATTATACTGGAAACTAGACAAATAGACATAAATTGTATTCAGACAATGAGATGCAGTCATAAGGGCAACAAGAAAAGTAATTGCCCTTTTTGAAAACGGAGTGACTTGCACAAAGTGCCAGAGTGATACTGAACAAAAGAAAGTCCCCCCCTTCAAAAATAAAAATGTAGTGAAATAAGCTTGCTCTAAACCAATCACTGCAGAGTTATTTCTGTGATTCGTCATCCAAGAATCATGAAACGAGGAAGGAAAATGCCTGTGGCAGAATCCTGCACCATTACTGAGAAGACACTGTCACCAGTGTATGAAGATCAAGTGCGATTTTGCATCTTTTTCAAATATAGCAAAAGGAATATTTCTGCCACCACAAGCTTGAAGTTCCTGTTGATGTGAGAGGTAAAATGAATATTTTATACGCAAAATGTTCCCAAACCTAAGCAATATGAGCCAATGCATCATCATCATCATCATCAAAAGAACAGTAAAGGATATCTGAGATAATAAGTGAAAACTTTTAGACTATGAAAGGGAATGACAGAAAAGTATTTATCAAATATTATATCACTTTAGGGTTAGCCAGGAAAAAACAAACAAAATGTTTCAGTTGAGATAAAAAAAAAGTTCTAAGCTAACACTGTTTAACAGAAGAGGCAGAAATGTTACAGGTACTAGAAACACTTAAGTAAAAAAAATCTCCAAGCTCTGGCCTACCAATTGTACTTAAGGGAACAAGAGGCGTTATTCATAAAACATTAACAAAGCCCTTTTAGCAATCTCTGAAGGTATAGTAATCCCCCTTGACTGGAAAACTGCAGATGTAGTACCCATCCATAAAAAGTGTGAAAAAGAGAAACCAGGCAATTAAAACCAAGAGTTTTTACTTCTATTAAACGTAAAATTATGGAATAGATCATTGGAACCCAACTAGAGGATAATCTGCATGGAAAGAGAATTCTGGTGGATAGTCAGGATAGATTAGGAAAAGTTAGGTCTTCCTTGACAAGGTCATTTGAATTATTTGAACAAACAATGGCAATAATGAATACATGAAGAATATATGATATGGTATATTTAGATTTTCAGATGGCTTTTGATTGAGTCCCTCGTAAAAGACTAATTCTCAAATTGCAGGTGGACGTTTTGTTAAAACTGTACAACAAACTAGACAGACGTCATTTAGAAAAGATATTGCTGCTCCTAGGCTCAAAGGAATTACCTACTGTACATTGACATGCTAAAAGTGTTGAACCTTTTAAGTCCTGAGCAGAGAGTATTCAAAATTCTCAAAGGCATTGACAAAGACAACCCAATCAACTTCTTCAGAATAAATGGTGAAACATTAACTAGACAACCAAAATGGAACTAAAAGAAAGAACATTTAAAACTGCAAAAAGTAATCCCTTTTTTACAGAAAGGGCTGTGAGAGTCTAGATCAAGATATTTTACTTGTACTGTAGCTTTCACCTAGCTCCCATAGCTCCTTGTCTAAAAACATTACATCGTGGGTTCACGTTTCATAGTTTGTTCCGAAGAATGTTTGTAAGCACTTAATTTAATATTATTGCATGATTTGTTTTATTTGTGTGAAAAGTAATAATGCATAAAATGTTCTAGAAATCAACATTAATGTTTTGCTGTGTTACTGTGTGAAACAGTTAAATGCCCATATAATGGAATATAAGAAGCAGCACTGTATTGATTTATTTCTTTAAAACTGGCATCAAGTAAAATATATCTACTGTAAGTAAATTTTTTGTGGGTAATATTTGAACATGTAAAATATAAAATAACATTGCTAGTTGTAGACAGAATGCATTATTGTAAAACTGGCTAATCAGAATTAGTGCTCATGTCTATACACAATTGACTACAACGAGAACCCATACTTCTGAAGAGACCCTGCATAGTTAGGCTATTCTTGCTCTTGTTCTTGTTCTTGTAGCTAGTGAGACAGGGGAAAGCACAGTTCCTGTAGGTTTAGCTTTAGGTTTAGCTAAGGCTGGTAACCTGAATGCATGCCTTACAGCTGACTGGCTAAAACCTGTTGTAGCACCAACAATACTCTATAATAAACTGTTGGCAATAGGATATTGCTGAAATACTGCAAACACCCTACAGTAATGTAGATTTGACTGTTTTCACTGGCAGTGGTATTTAAAAAAGAGACACTTGCTTGAAGAACATGTCCGGACATCATGTTAACTCATTCTTTTAACCTTTCATCAAATGTGTTTTTCTTTATAAATAAACAACAAAACATTTGCTTTACATCTTTTTCCCAATATCTGTAGAAATGAAAACTTTATGTACTGTATACGGAGCACTGAAGGAAACTTAACAACCAAAATTAAAAAAATAAGTACAAGTAAAGAAAATACATATTCTTGACTAACACAATATTGTCAAACATGAATCCATTTGAATACTATTTTAGAAACAGGGCTAGTCCCTCATTAATGTGCTCAGTTTAACACAGTTGTTTGCCTTATCGTGGTACAGTGTTGAATGGGAGAAGTGACTTAAGTAGGCTGCAACCTTGCAGCTGTATAAGCTGTGAAACCATAATGAGTGGTAAGGGTCAGATGTGTTGTGGCGCAGCAACTGGTGGTGATGAGAATGAGAGAACTGGAAAGGTGAAAAGTTTAGAACAAACATTCAGTGTAATTCAGAGAAACTGTACCCGTCTAAGTATGATAATAATACATTGTATTGTTGTGTCTGTGCTACCAGTTTAAACAAAGTACCATTGCCAACCATTCATGCAAATGCAGATGAAAGTAATTAACAGAAGGGTTCAAATTGGTTAAAACGTTTGTATCAGCTAAATATGTCTGTGTTTAATTTAATTCTCCTCTTACTGTATTGCCCATATTCTGTCACAGCTCATGTGACCAAACTTCTTCAATCTTCTTATATACAGAAAAGGGTAAAAACTGAAAGCATTAACTAAAATATAGTTATAATAAAACAGTGAAATTAATAAATATGAGATGGAGAATCCCCCCTGTTTACATTTTTCTTATATGAAGTTTGTGTCCAACTAACACAATTTCACCTTACACAAGACATTTGTACAACACATCTATCATGTTAGTCTAGTGATACCTGTGTACCGATTTGAATATTGCGTTCATGTTTTTTGTGTCATTTTTAATACATTAAAGTCAAACTCTGTCAATAATAGGGCACAACCTGGAAGATCACAAGTCATGCAATCTTGCCAAGATCAATGGGAAAGTCCAAATGTGATGGTCTGGTCAGGAGAGTTTGGCTGATATAAAACTCTGTAGTCACTCATGACAACCTGACTGCCCAGTGTGTCATTGATCAAATCCTGGGACATCATTTGCTGCTGTTCCTGCTGGCTCATCCTGATGTGACAACACAACAGCAGGCTTGAGTCCCATTGAAACTCTGTGGGATCAGCTGGGATGATATATGGAATCTAAGACACAGAAACCAATGAAACACACTTTTCATGAGAAGTACCACAAGAGAGTATGTTTTTCAACAAGTGCAAAGTTGCGTCACATATATCTTTCACAGCAGACACCCTGTTGATCAATCCTGAAGCTGATAAATGTTCATGAATCAGCCACATGAAATCACCTGTGAATGTTCGATATAATGTCTGTGGCCCTGCCACAAAATAATTGTCATTTTCTCCATAGAAAACTTGTGAATGTATTGCAATTTGTACTGTAAATGGCATTTGAGTATACAAATTAAATAGAATATATTACAAATATGTAAGACTACAAATTAATGTAATCACAACATCATGAATAAGAGTGAGTGTATAAGTACGCCCATGCATGTATACAAACGATGCACACTCAAATTTGTGGCTATTCTTCCATTGATGTCCCCTACTGATAGTTAGTGGAACTGTTTGCCTTGAGGATTGCACTGTGAAAAATCCTCCCTGAGATCGCACAGACAAGATACTAATGTGCTTAGGACCACCATCAAAATTGCCGGGTCGAGCACTGTCACCTGCACTGCTCAGGAATCCTACGTGGCTCAGCCAGTAAAGGCCCATCACAAGCCGACTGTGACTACAATGGGGATATTACTGGGAATCCTCGATCAGCGGTACACAATGGGCTGAGGCCCGCAGGGGATGAGGTGGGATTAAAATTGGGATCTTTTGGCTCCAGCAGTTACAGTGACCCCTGCTGCTTCATGGGTGCTAAGAGGCTCGTGGTGCTGTGAATCAGGGATGTGACTTTCCTCCAATGGTTCTGAATGTCTGAATAACAATGAATAATTTGTTCAAATAAATCTTACTCAAAGAATGGTTCTAAGATCACAGATAATCTTAGATCATTCTGATAAATATGCACAAACACATATTGCCCGAGTATTATGGCTTTGCCTTGTGATCAAAATGTGTCCCTTAGTGATCTTTCTTGGTTGATTACATACATGTATTCCAAAGACTGTGAGCTACAGCAGAATATCCCAAGCGAGCTACAGAAAATAATGATACTGCATCAATCCGTTGCTTTCCACTCAGATTACTACTTTGCTTCATCACGCAAAACTCATTAAATAAGCTTCATTTCTATTAGCAATATTGCTTTTTACCCATCTGTTTAGGGGATTAAGAAAACCCGTGTACTGCTTAATGAATCAAGATTCGCATTCAGCTAAACTCTCCCCTGTTCTTCCAGATTGGAAAAGCAAAGGTGTTGACTGTTTAAAGGTTTTCTTTATTATTACAGAATAATATTTTTGTCGGTATAGGTTTTATAATGTTTTTTTACACACGAAGCACATGTTCTTATGTCTTATGTTCTTACGTTTTTTCCGGTGTTTTTGTACCACTTCTAGATGAATGCAGAATAACAGCATGTATGAGAAATTCCATTGTGTTAAATTTATTTTACAATGAATTGAAGAACACTGCCGAATGATTGCTTATACAGAAACAGTGCAATTTTAATTGCTTGCTGTGCAACTTAAAATTCACATCATAACTCTGGCCTTTTGACCTGTAAGTGAGTAAAACGAGTCCAAATCCTTGTTCATTTCTTGTAATTTTTCCTCATGTCAAACAAATTTTGTATTTATTGAATTATGACAAATACAACCAGAAAAAAAGGTCCCTCTGAAGTTTAAGCTATGCTTTCCTCTCTGGGGGGTGGTGAAATGATGTTGAGTGACTTTAGTGTGTCAGTATAAACCAGCCACAGCAGCTTCTTGCTCCTCCACCGGTGTTAATTTGACCAATTTGATTCACTTCACAAGAGCTGGAAACGTCCCGATTAAATCTGGCCAGGTCACCGTGGGGGTGAAAGCAATTACTTTACAAAAAATAGAATCAGGAGGAATAGGACCATCTCTCTCCTTCCCACCCCCCCTCCAACTCCATTTTATATCCCTGTAAATTATACTTCAATTGAAGTGCGCAGGTCACCAGGGCAGCTAATCAAGGTCACTGTCAAGAGCAAGAGCGAAAGGAGGCTTAAGTCCTTATCCTGCTACCTTGCGCCATTTTAACAGACCCATAGATCTCCAGCATTCACCACACTATCAGAGTAAAAGTGTTCAGTATCATTCCTGAATTGTTGCACCTGAGAACATTTTCTTGATTTTCTTCTCTCCTAAAATGACAGCCCTTCTGTGTCAGTGGACAGACATGTTTTATGATTATGAGGTGCCATAAAAAAATATTTTATTTTCTTTTCCAAAGCAAAAAAAAGGAAGGGGGCCTGACAGACCAGAGTAGATGTTTAATTAAGCCAATGACTGTTTTAATTGAAGGTTTAAATGGCTTTTTCTGTATGAATATTATCCTTTATATTCCATTTGAGTTTTATGTAGATGAACACATTACTTTAATGGTCCCCACGTTTACAGAGCAAAAGACTGGGAGAGGAGGAGGGAAAGATAGAGACTCCCCCCTTAAATCCTCTAGCAGCCAGATGGCTGTCTTTTCTTGCATGAGATTAAAAGATGTTTCTAATTCACAGCGCTGCTTCCTGGGCAAATTAATATTGCAAGCTAAATCGTTTCTGTTTTGAGAGGAAAAAAATCAAATCAAGTACCTTTTTTCCCTTACAATAGGTGTGACAGATCCCTTCACCAGATTGTTCTCCAGGTAGATAGAGGGCTGCTATTTAAGTATTCAGTAATTAATGTAAAGTATTCTGTGTTAATTGACTGCTCAGGGAAGCAAAAAATATAATGACTCCTTATTAATCATAAACGGAGATATACGGAAAAGAGGCAACCACAGTAATTGCAGTAATGATGAGGAGACATTAATTAACAAAAAGAACAATGATGTAAAAATTAGCAGCATAATGTTTGCCACTGATTATACTTTTCTGACTTCATTAGCCCACACATGCCAGTGTTTGCTGTCAAAGTCCAACAACAAATCTGCTTTTTCTTCATTTAAAAAATGTTTTAAGCCTTCAAAGTCTTTTTTAAGTTTTTTTGTATTGATGGCATTTAAACATCAACAGAAATGTTATCATCCATTCTTATTGTAGAATTTCCCATGTCCTGGAAATGTCTCTTTGTCTTTAAGATCAAGTGGTATTAGATTATTTTAACGTACCTGAAAACTGGTTATAGCTCAGGCTCTGTACCAGTCCTCAGCACTGAAACCTTTTCTGTTTCTTTACTTGAAACCGGCGCATACAAGCTTTTAAATTATTTAACTTGAGATTGCATAAAGCGTTACCAAGTATGCATGGAACATCCTCCTGATACATTCTAAGAGGGGGATGTAGTAGAAGGACATTACTGCCCCATCAGTGAAACAAAACAAACAGAAGAACAAATGATTCACAATAGCTCTAAATCCATTTAAATTGCTTGGCACCCATGTCTAATGTTCACGTCCTTCCTCTTCAGGAGATACTACAGGTCATAAAATATACCCTTCAGAACACAGGTTTCAAAAACAGCTAAGAGATCAGTATATACATTTATCAAAATGTAATAGGGGGGTTCTGATATACTGGAAGATGGTACATACTGTAGGAATAAGTACTTATGGGGCATCTGAAAACACACATCACAGATATCGTATTTAAGTAAAACACTTTACCTTGAATTTTTCTTTTCATAGTTAACACCCAAGCTATTTTTCAAGTAAAAGGTTGAGACCTTTGTCACTGTTTCATGCTGGAATCACCTCTGTTCTGCCCTGAAAACGTCCCCCTGAAATATTTCTAAAACTATAAAGAGTGTTTTGGCTTTGCTGTTCTTCGTGACAATGATGGATGTTATTGCTACGTTAACGGTTGAGGGACTTGAGTAATAATAAACCAAAGCAATTGCTATAGTTTTTTTTTTTCATTTAATTGTTCATCCAGAGGGTTTTGTGAAGGATTTGAAATTTGCCATTGATAGGTGGTTAGAAGTTGTAATATACTGTGGAAACAAGTAGTTTGCATTCCATACATACACAGATTATAAGGTATTCATAGTTGAATCTACTGTATGCCTTCAGCTAAGTAAGTAACACATCAAGATACTGATCACTTGGCTATTTTATTCTGTTTCAGATGGAATGTTCTTGGCATCCAAGGATCACTCCTCTCTCATCTTGTGGAGCCAGTTTATCTGCACAGCCTCATTGTGGGCAGCCTACACCACACAGGTCATCTCTCCAGGATAGTTACTCACCGACTAGACCGCATGGGCCACTTGCCAGCATCTTACAAGTGCAACCAACCACTTCTCAGCGGTACAGTATTTAGTATTTATTGGTAGTATTAATAATTTTATATTTATGTCAAAAAAAATATTCATAACACTGTGCAGTTTTGGAGCCAGAAATTCTCTAGATCTCTAACTTTCTCATTTTTGTTCAAATTTGCTAAACATTACTACCGTTACAGCTCTTATTTTTCTTAAGAGTGGTTTCTTTAAAACTTTTACAGTGGTCTTCTGAGTGGCTTAACTGCTAAAAGACAATCCCCTGAGCATCTGGCTGAGCTATTTGATCATGAGTTTGAACATGAGTCATGTTACTTGCAAACTATAGCCAGGATTCCCTAAGTGATGACACATATTGTAATTAGCTGCATGCCACCAAGAGTGGGTGTGTATCTCAGAGACATTGCAATCCTTGTGGCCTCTTGGGTGTTTCCAGATATCCAGAGCCATTTTGAGGTGCACGCCTCTTCTCCAATCAATGCTGTACCTGTACAGGTTACAGGATATGGGTACAGGTTTGATGGAACACACTTACCTTCCTAATTTTCTCCGTGTGTGGTCAAGGGGCTCGTGATAATAAACTATTGGCTATTCAAAATCGGGCAGGTGTATCAAAATTAATTGACGATTCTCTGTGTCTTTTACCATAAAGACACCAATACCACATTGTTCTGCTGCCAAATGTTGAAATCATCTGTGTTGTTTTGCAAAATGACAAGCAAAAACACCACATAGTCGAAAACAAAAGGCAATTTCAGAGTTTGTTCTAATATAAAAACATTTTAAGCATTTGGCTTTCATTTGCTATTACCATTCATTTTCATTGTATGAAAAAGTATATCTGAGGTACTGTATATAATGATTGGTCACATGGTCTTGTTGAAGAAGGAGAGCTTCCATGTCTCAAATATGGTAGTGGTGGGAGAGTAGGGTCTTTGTTTTCCAGTAAGGGACATTAAGTCATCTTCCATTATCTATCCACATATCCACTTACTCTTGTTTCATATATGTTTGGGTAGTAGATAGTTGATAATTATAGGAGGCTTTACAGTACAGTTAAAATTTCTGAAAAACAAAATGATTTCATGCTTGAATCTGTTTCTTTCAGTCTTACTATAATGCTTCAGCAAGTGCCATATCATATAAAATAATCAGGTAGTATAGTTTATTTATCATTTGTAAATGTAAAAAAATCAAGAAGA
The DNA here is from genome assembly GCF_040954835.1 of Lepisosteus oculatus. Lineage (NCBI taxonomy): Eukaryota > Metazoa > Chordata > Actinopteri > Semionotiformes > Lepisosteidae > Lepisosteus > Lepisosteus oculatus. The sequence continues at coordinate 13,624,104 of NC_090701.1, read as the reverse complement.
AGAAGAAAAAAAAGATTGACAGAAGTGATGTTTGGCATAACATCTTGTACAGATTTATAATTTGGATTTCTTTATGTGTACACTGTGCTCTCAGTATGACTGCTACTTACAAATATTGCACATCCCAAAAACACATCTCTATTCTCTTTCATATAAAATAATCAGGTAGTATAGTTTATTTATCATTTGTAAATGTAAAAAAATCAAGAAGAAGAAGAAAATAAAGATTGACAGAAGTGATGTTTGGCATAACATCTTGTACAGATTTATAATTTGGATTTCTTTATGTGTACACTGTGCTCTCAGTATGACTGCTACTTACAAATATTGCACATCCCAAAAACACATCTCTATTCTCTTTGTAAAACAGGTAACAGGTGCAGATAAATATCTACTTATACACAGAAGTACATAATTTCTCTTTTATTTACCATCATTTGTAAGGTTGTTATATTCTAAACTCTTAGCTAAATGAGCGAAGTAAATGAAGCAGGCAGTCTGTAATTAAAAAAACTAAAAGACAGGCTGAAAGAAAAGCTACTCAGTGGCCAAAAGGAAAAAGATGAATTAGAAGAAGTGCTTATTTCCTGATCCTTTGTAAACCCAATAAAAGATGTACCAGCTTAAAAGCTGTATAAACTGTATGTATAGCTTCAAAACCTCCAACAATAGTACTTTCTTGAAATAGAAGCAGCAACAGAAAACACCAGTCAATGGACAATTTTAACAATTGTCCAGCAGTCTTTCAGTTCAATCTTAGAAAAAACTAAAAGCTAAAGGGGCTATATGGCCAGCTAAGGTCAATGCTGGGTCAGACAGTGCAATTGGTTTACATTTCCCACCCCTAGTGTCCATGATGCCGACTCTGTGGTAGCAGGCAAGAAAACCCAATATACTGTAGTGACAAAAATCTCTTTCATTAGTAATATCACAGTATATACAGTATTGTAAACGAATACACTACGTTAGCTTGTTGCTTTTTTTTTAAATGCACGTTTGCAAGTCCCAGTTATGATATATAATATCCTGACTGAAGCCCGAAACATGTAATCAAAATTTAGTTTGCTTTGACAATTGACCCTGAGGGGTCCTCAGACAGAGATGCCCTTGATTTTTGCCTCAAAGGCCAGAGCAAAGCATTCCACAACAAAAGAGGTATTGGAGAAGGAATCCTTTTAATCAATCTAATCACACAGCACATCCGAGACATCCTGCATTTGAAACTTTGAAAAGAAAAGAGGACAATCCATTTATCAGTGTGTGCATATGAAGGATCCATGAAGTGATCTATCCCCAGTGGGGGCTGCAACACTGTGTGTACTGCAGTATAGGGAGATATACCTTTTTATTTAAGCTAGTGTTGCCTTAAGATAACAAAAATAAAATACAGTAATACAATAGGATCACCATTGTTATAAACATGTTCGTATGACAATAATTTAAAACTTATTTTACAAAGATAAAAACTTGAAGCAGGGAAGGACACTGTTAAAGGCAACAGTGGCAACATAATAGGAGGTACAGTAATGTCAGACTCAAAAAATAATATCTGAATAAATGGCAAAGAAACCATACTGAAGACATCAATAAAAACATGAAATAAAGCAAATCGACAGTATGAAAACCAGAGTAGTTCATATAGTAAAAGTTGAATCACTCACATTTTAGGTAACTACTCTTATCTCTCTAACTAGTATCTATTAACTAGTAGAACATGTGTATAAGCAGCAGCAAATATATAACATCCTTTTTTGGACGTTGAAGGTGTTTTTTATTAAAAAAACATAATTAAAGGTGAATTCCACTGATAATTATTACATTTCTGTTTGTACAGTAATGGATGTTGTTTACTTAAACTGCATGCATTTTATTGAGATTCAGAAATTAAAATGCTTTAATGTCAGTACTATTACTAGTAAATGGAGCAGTGGTATTATTATTATTTGCCATTATAATAGTATTATTACAGGTAGAGTAAAAGATAAATATCTGTCAAAACCTCCTCTTGCAATGTCTTTTCATGCTGTTGTATTAATTTTCCATGTCTTACTTAGTGCCTAATTCTGTTGACAAGTCAATTGATAAAAAAAATGATCCCTGTCAGCTTTTCTTACACAATCAGGATTTTTTCATTGCACTGTGTCTGGTGCATGGGTTCCATGTGAAGAGAAAGAGCATTGTGCTGATTGCGAATCTCAGCAACCTTTGTCACTCAGCAGTGTTTACCACAATGATAGTAGGCTTAAAGTGTTCACATTAGACACACAGACATATTTGCTTTAATGAATTGCTCATGACTGGCATGCTTAATAGACATAATCTGGTGTTGCCTTTCAATTATTGTGCTGTGCGGATGGATTGAATACCAATACACTGCTGCAAAACTCAGCTATTTTTTTTTACTTTGGGTTATGTTGTAGACACTGCAGCAAATAAAAACAAATACAAAGGCCCAGCCATTCTTATAACTTCTTTTTTTTATCGTGAAAGAAAAGCAGCTACATTCTCTTTCTGCTTAGCATTGTACCTCTGATATCATGACACAGGGTATTTTCCATTTAAAAAAAACATGAGCTGTTTTTTAAAAATAAGCCAAAAAATATTAATCATAGAGAAAAACTTTAGGTGAAACAAACTTTAGCTAATATTATTTTCAAAAGTTGCAATGCTGGTGAAAATGAATTCATTTATGGGCTTTATGCTTGCTTCATATTCAGTTGAATTAAAGTTTTATCTCAAATTAGGGTTACACTTTTAGGAGGGGAGAAAGGAACTCCTAAACAATGTTCAGCTTAAATTGTTGTTTTTTTCATTAAGAAAATTGTAATGTAGTTGAAACTTTTGTTTTTAAATCTTTCTGTTCATGTTTACTTTATATATTTCATATTTTGTCTCTAATATTACAAAAAATGTTTTATTATTGGTTTAAAATTAGTATAATGAAAATTTTATAAATGTCCATGTGTTCTGCATACGTGCAGGATTTTGGCAATATTCTAATGTTTTTCAAGAAAAGCATTCAAGAAAAACATTAGAATCAAAATGTTTGGAGATTAAAAAAACATTAGAGAGTCAAGGATAATGATCTCCAATTATCCTTTGATAAAACATTCAGATCAGTCAATCATGCTTTCTTTATACTTGGAGCATGAAACAACAAAGATCAAACAAACAAAATGGCACTTTTGATCATTTAATACTATTGCTACGCTTCTGTAGTGTTTTCTATGTTAAAACATCTTGTGTATCCGGCATCAGTTTTACCTTTTTAAAGAAGTTCTCTACAGAGCACATTACATACAGTATGTAAAGGATTACATTTTTAAATGAATAAAGTGAAGGAATATGCTTTTAAGAGGTAATGTATTCCTGTACAGCATATAGCAGCATAGAACACTGTAACCAATTACTATAATTTTTCCCCAAGATATTGCAAATTAAAAAAAATTGCTTATACAAATTACACTTTTTAAAATCAACTTTCACCAACACTGTTTGAAAATGTCAAAACTAGAATTCGTTTTAGAAGCATGATATGAAAACCCTTTTTTTGTATTTGTGTGAGACCAAACAAGTTTAAACCTTATCAGGAAACCATCTGCTTGCTTTTTAAAGTTTATGTCAAAGTTAGACATGAAGAAAATGTTCCAAAGGAGGAAAGCTTCCCATTCATGGACTCTGTGTTTTTTGTGCTCCATTTCAGGGTTAACCAACAGCGAGAGCCACCAGCCAGGAAAGTCTCCCAGCTTCAGTGTGAACTGGACAGCAGGCGACACCGAGCTGGAGGTCATCAATGCGACCACAGGGAAGAGGAAGGACACAGGGACTTCATCCCGACTCTGCAAGCATGTGCTCTTTGCTCGCTGGGCCAAGCTCTACCGTAAGGTGAGAACCACACAGGAAAAAACAAACCCTAATTCACAGACTTTCCTCGTCAGGTCTCGTGGAACTGAAGTGTACTGTAGGTTTTCTAAGTCTAGAAAATACTGTATATGAAAGTGGATTTCTGACTGAGAAGAGTAGGCACTGCTGAACCCAAAGGGTTGACAGAGCATGGAACCTAACCATGTTGTCTCATATCCTAGCTTCTTTCAATTGTATCTTGTCATCTGTAACTGTACTTATGTTCTTATCCATCCATCAATTCATTTTATAACCGACTTTATCGAGTACAGGGTCACGGGGGGAGCCAGAGCCTAATACAGCAAGCAATGGGCATAAGGCAGGATACACCCTGGACAGGACACCAGTCTATCACAGTGCACACACAGGCAAACACACACATAAAAAACACACACTAGGGCCACTTTTCCATGAAACCTATTAACCTACCAGTATGTCTTTTGACTGGAACTGAAGGAACTGAAGCCAGGTGCCCAGTGCTGCAAGGCAATAATGCTAACCACTGCACTGCTGTGTTCTTATATCTCTTTAAAACACCAAATAAATCAGCCTTTGTGTGGAGGGGGGTTAAACTGTATAAATATAAAGATAGTTGTCATTTTAATCCAATAAACTAATCGATATTAGTGGAACCTGAACAGGATCCAAGACATTCTATTAATATTTCAGGCACTTAAACATTATTTTTAAAAAGAATTGCAACCCCACCTCTTCAAAACTAATATGAAGGTTATTTCTTAAAAAACAAAAACTGAGCTCCTTCCTTATGTAAACGTACCTAGTATAGTGGCACATGCTGATTTCATAATATTGATTTATTAAGTGGTAACAAAAACAAGTTACATAGACAAAATAATGGGGAAATAAACAATGTAGTAAGTACTAACACTACAGAGGCACTTACAGAAGGATACTGGTTCTCCTTTTCCATAGGAACCAGCAAGTATTTGGTTGGCAGCTATGCTAGAATGGACTCAACACATTTCATTTACAATACTCATAAAATAGTACAAAACAGAGTACAAAGAGTTTTTTTTTTACATGTGAGAAAAAGAAAACACTGAAATGGTATGTTTTTTCAATTAAGCAATGTAAGAGTCCTTATATGTAGTTGAATTTTTTCATTTTTTGTTTTATTTTAAGCAGCATTTAACTTTTATTAAACGAAATACAGTAAACAGCGTGATAAAAAAAATAAATGCCGTACTGGTCTGAAACTGTGAGATTAGCATAATTTTACTGTAGTAATAATAAAATTTAATGGATTAGCTTTTTTCATGAAACTACAATGGATGTTAATGGCTGCAGTGTAACAGAAAATAGTGAAATGTTTCTTAATGACGTTTTGTTTTTCGGTTTTATGTTAAAATTTATATGCTGAATGCTTCAATTATAAATTAGCATTATTTTCTGATATAAGGTGTAAGCAAAATTATATAATTATTCATGTGAATAAATATTCCTTGTTACTTTCATTTAATGCAGAGTTTAAATGAACACCCCCTTAAATCTGACATTAGGAAAGTATGCTGTATTTTTGATAAGCCAAGTCAAACAGTCAAGTGGAAAAAGGTAATTAGTGTTTATAATTTCACTGTGAAAAGCATACAGTGCCTTAACCAAGCTTATAATGGAATCAACACATTTTGTATTGTTCCACCGTCCATATCATTGTCATACGTTTGTAACTTTTTCTTTCAGAAACCTAAAATTCAGGGTATTGATTGTGGTTGCTGTATACAGTGCTGCCATGTCATGACATTACATACTGATTCAATTTCTGATAGCACCCTTAATGCCAATAATTCCTGGTGCAGAAATAAAAGAAACAAGCAATAGATCCTAAGAGTCTGATACCCCGATCCAGTTACAAACTGAATTTGTAAAAACATATTAAAAAATACGTTTTCAGCTTAGCACTAAAACATTGATACAGTATGCTGGAATGGAGTTTCAGAGGGCACTACAGCTAAAGCCCCCTGCCAATACGAGACTTCTTTTTTCAGAATAATAACCTGAGCTGCATTTTGTAGTTTTTAAGACCAATTTGAAATACATAGAATTAATAGCCCTGGGGAATGAGAGGGCCTTAGTCTGTATAAAGTCTTAAATGTTATTGTAGCAGCTTTAACATTTGGAAACCTTATTTTGGCATCTGTGCTAAATGTAAAATGCTGAGCATAGTTTTATTACTAGTTATTGAATTTGCTTATAGGCTTGTCAGTCAAGAGGTTCTCATTCGCGTTTCAAATCCACACTGACTCTTAGGGTTTTACCCAAAACAAATATCTAATTCATGAGAACAGATTTATGCTGCTGGTTACAGTTTCTTACCTCTCCTTCAACAACATATGGCATAATCTAGATTCGAGAAAACAATGCTCCCATACGCCCATACTTCCAAAGCTAGAACCACCTAACACTGACAAATTTAAAAGCTTACAGTTTTAGCCGCAAGATCAGTCGTTTTTAAGGCAAAGTTGGGAACACGTTTATCAGTGGTAACAGATTAAACACCTCTAACATGAATTGTTTCCAATCAAGAAAGCATGCTGATACTACAAGTCATATCCAAGTACAGGTACAGTCTTCTAGAAATAAACTTTTCTCTCCTGTTTCCCCACCACCTCCACGGATTCCTTTTGTTGTTGTTGAAACAAAGAAAATGCACAAAAGCACAGAGAGAGTGTTCAATTGCTTGTGAAATTTAAATGGGAAGATTACACAGCTGTTGAAGTTTTCCGTTTGTGCCGGCTCATTCGTTTTGTTTTGCTCCTTTTTTTCTCCTCCTCCACAGCTGAGCACGCAAGTGCCAAACCACGGGGAAAGGCCACTGATGTACTGCGAGGCCAAGCTGGCGGCAAAAACGTACCAAACTGTCAAGCAGCAGTTGTTCAAATCACTACAGGAGTCCGGACTGGGCACCTGGATACGGAAACCACCTGAGCAGGATCAGTTTCTACTGTCTGTGTAAAGTAAGAAGAGTCCAGCCACTCCCTAGGGAAAAAAAAAAGGCAGCTCCCCCAAGTGGTGTGCTAAACTCCGGCTCGCAGGCCACATTGCCCTTCCTGCTGGGACTGGCAGTCCCCACACAAGCACAGAAAATGAGGAAAGAAGAAGGGATTTCGCCACATGCACAGAACACTGATGATCCATTGTCACTCCCTCCCACTTAGGCGTGCTGGGTCAGAGAGTTCCGACCCTTCTCCGAAGTGAAAGCTAGTCGTTATCTTGTGTTTGTCGTGTCATCAGCCATTTTTGTGAGGTTTATCTCTGCAGCTGTCCTCAAATCCCGGGCAGTTAAATTTATACGCCAACTTGAGATTTCTAACTGAGCTGCCCCATGTGAGGGTGGTACATGTTCCATACATTGTAAAGGTTTTTGTTTCTCACAGATTGTTTTAATAACTGATTTGCTTCGACTTTGTGTGTTTTTGTTCAATGAAAGAAAAAATAAATGTTTTTTAGTTGTGACTCATAACCCCTCACCAGGTATCACAGCAGCTGACTATAAGGGTGAGTTTCTAAGGTACTCATCTTTGAGAATATAGAATTTTAACATTTCTAATGCTTTTCATTCTTGATACTTTTTGCCATTGATTTTGGGGTATTTTTGATATGCAGTTTGTTAGCAACCATGAAAGTTTATTCCATCCAAACAGAACAAAAAAGCTACAATCTTAAGTTGATGATTAACAGTCAGGCTAAACTATAGATCTAATCACACAAGCAGTCTCTTTCTGCTTGGAAGGCTTAGCATTTCTTAATAACACTGTATGTTAGTGCTGTGTTTTACATAAGACACACCTCAGACACAATATAAATAAAGAAACACAGTATTAGTGTTCTAGACACACAAATACTGGATCGAAAACATAGATGGCAAAGAGGTCTTGAAAACTAGAGATAAAAAACACTTAAAGCATTGGGAAACTGTGTTGGTATCTGCATCATGCCCAGCTGGCCCAAACCTGAGAAAATGATTTGTTATTGTTCTGTGGGTTACTGAAACCTGTCATTAAACTCATTTTACCACATTAAACATTGTGAAACATCCCATAACCATGTTATTAATATTATCAATATGGATTTCAGGATGCAAAGCAAGACAGTTCTTGTATAAAATGTTCTTGTGTCACATATTTTAGACCTATAGAACAATGTGATTCAGAATGAATTCTATGTAAGAAAAAAAACAGATTTAACATTATCCTTATGCATTAGTAGAGAGAATAGTAGCTCTAATCACACTAGGGGACAGAGATTTCTAGTGCATTCACTTACTCGAGTGTTTCACTGTGAAGTGAAATAACTTCAGGCTTAAGTGTTTCCTCCACAGGGAAGTGCCTGCAGACCAGAACAGTGCTGCGTCACTCCAGACCTTAGAATATACTCATTTCACCAGCATCACCATCTAAAATATAATGCATATTGTTGTGAGTCAGATTTACTGTCATCCCTCACAGCACCTCTCCACTGCCTAGAAATGAATTTTAAAAAGCTTGTTAAAGCTAAACCTGTTTGTCTTGTTTAAAATTTGCATCCTTCTTGTCTCCTTCTGTCCTGTTTTTAAAGCTGCTTGAAGCCGAGTGGTTTTCCCTATTTTACTATACAGTTTTTTAGTAGCCTTTGGGAATCAGAGGGCCTTACTCCGGGAAAAGCCTTTAAAAGCTTAAATTTGAGCATTTCATTAAATTGCTTTTATTCTCAACTGCCCTGCTCAAGATCAGATTTAATTATTGGTGGGTGGGTGTTTTCCCAGAAGAATCAAAAGGGTTAACTGTGAGTTTCATTCTTTGTCCTAGGTGGTGCATAGTAACTATGGAAATATATAGTGGCCTTTGTGTCCGTCTTCTCTTAAAAGACATTGTGTCCTGTGAACTGCAGAAACACATCACTGACCACTTTAATTAAAAAGCAGTGACCCCTGGTGGTAAGAGATGTACACTGTTTCCTTTGTCACCATCTCCAAGGGTGGAGCACAATTAAAGGAACAAAAAGCTATTATTTTTAGGAGAACATGGCTTCTTTTGTGAATATGGAATTTTGAATTTGACTTATTACGTGTAAACTAGGCTGAAGGGAAGAGAAGTTCACATTTAAAATAATGTAAAGGCTAATCAGACAATACTGTAACCTTTTTGTGAAGCAGGGTACCTTAGACACAATGTGCTGTCCTTTCTCATGTATGTGTATATAGTTTGGGTCTGATCTGCTGGGTTTTCCCTTCAAAACTCAACTATCCTGTTCACCACCACCTCCACGATAATAATAAATATAACAGAATAATAATCCAAGTGTTCTTTTATAAAGAACATGTTGTATGTATATAGATTAGGAGAGTTAAATACAAGTTGTTTCTTGAAAATGCTGTTCATGTACAATAGCTGTGAATGAACAATTTAAAGGATTTGCGGGTAATTATTTTTTGTTAATTTTAATCACTATACATTTAGTTTGGTCTAGGAAAATGTTCTTGGTTTTCCCTGTGACTCACATTGTATACAGATCTTTTCCCCCTTTTGACTGTAGCAGTAAAAGTCCTTGAGATGTGAGTTAGTTTCATCTTCTGCAGCTGTGTATCATACAAATTAAGTGCAATACTCATGTTTTTCACGTCATGACTCATGTCATTTCAACATTATTTTATCAGTTACAGACTTTGTAACTGGCTTGAGACACCTGGTTTTCTTACTTTTGCTTAGTACTTTATACAAGTAATTATCTTCACCCTTAAATGCTCAAATGTGAGAAAACTTGCACAGGCAAGATTACTAATGTAAAGAACTGAATACCAAGGCATGATTGAATGGCAATACTGTATTAACGGATGTAAATTTGTAATATTTGTAAAAAAAAACAATGTGAATTTAAATATATGAATATGCTGCTAAGGTCTGTAAATTGCACTTCAGTGATACCTTAAGTGAATGTTTCTGTTAAAGTGAATAAAAAAAGAAAAAAAGTTTTTCTTCTTTCTTGCAGCACATCATGTGTGTTAGAATACATAAAACACAGTTCCATCTATCTATGTTCTAACCCCTTTATCCAATACACAGTCACAGTGGAGCCAGAGCCTGTACCGGCAAGCAATGGGTGAAAGGCAGTATACACAGTGGACCATCAGTCCATCCAGTACATCACAGGACACACACAGACACAAACACAAACACAGAAACACTCACACCTGGGCCAATTTTCCCAGGAGCCAAAAGCCTACAAGTATGTTTTTGGGCTGTGGGAGGAAACCAGAATACTCTGAGGAAACCCACACCAAGAAGGTTGACAACATACAGTACTCTATGCAGACAGCACCCCAGTAATTCAACCACTGTGCTGCCCATAATAAGAAACTTGAAAATGCCCATTTAAATCATAATAAGAACATATTTTTAAAAATATGAAGTACAGGATATAGAAAATTCAGCCTATTGGCAAAAAGTCTCTAAAGAGATAACTCTCATTAATTCATTCGATACATTAATTGCATGTAATATGCAATTCGAGTCAAATCAATCTTATTTTAGTATCTGGAAATATGTCTGAAAACAAAACAAATGAACGCACAGCGATATTACCTTCTCTTGTCTCTGACCCATCAAGCAACCACATTAAAAGTCCCATAATCAATGTTTTCTGACTTAATATAAATACTGTAGGACCAACATTATTTATATGAGAATGCAGACTCAGTTTAAAGCAGGCACATAATACAGTATATACAGTAAGTGAATGCAATATACAGTATAATGTTTGGTGTAATTCATACCTGGATTTCAAAGGAATGTATTATGGAAAATGTGTATAACACAAACATTTGTATTTGATTGTGAGGACAAATACCTAGATACTCAGAAAAGGTACTGTCATAATTAAATTTCAGTAATGGTAATTGAAAACACTTCATAATTAAATTTCAGTAATGGTAACTGAAAACACTTCATACAATATGTAACATTAAAACGCTGTTTTGAATGTTCAACATTTTGCTGAGAATATTTTGGATTTTCTGCTGAAGCATGTTGTTCCTGTCAAAAGAACAGCGTCAACTTCTCATGGGTTTCCTATTGGCACTTCAACAAAGTATGTTTTTTTAATGAACAAGTAATAGGTTTATTCCATGCTAAAAAAAGATAAAAGAAAACAACGTTTCAGCCATGGAGCCTTCTTCAGGTGTGAGGCTCCACGGTCGAAACGTTGTGTTTTCTTTCTTCTTTTTTCAGCATGGAATAAACCTATTACTTGTTCCTTTGCAGCCTACGCATGCTGACTCAGCTACCCACCTGAACTATGTTTTTTTATTTTTTTTATTTTTAAATGTCTGGAAAGTGTTTCAAATTGGACATACAGGTTTAAATATGTGAGGCAAGAGAGTAACACGGGCAAAAAATACATTTTCTCCCCCGTGTCTTGCGCTGACCAAGAGAACTGTATGGTACCATAAATACTTCTGCCTATTTTCACAAACAGGCCACAAAAAATATTAGAAACCAAGACTTTTCCCTGAAGGGTATATATTTAGAAATTGTTATCTTTCGAGCCTTGTGACAGGTGTCAAACAGAGAACCCAAGGAATTAACTAAACTGTAAAAAAACATCATTTTCTGCCTGCAGTCGCTGTGCAATTCCCTGAAGGCAGGAGTCTGCGGTACAATAAACATTGTAATTGACAATTTTTTAGGCATTGACTGGGCACGGATACTGAACTGTAATCTAATAGTGAGCAGAACCAGATAACTATGAATCATGACTGCAAGAGAAACAGGTTCAAGTTAGTCAAGCCTTCATTAAATCGTGAAAAAATAAATTTTAACTGATCCTGTACTGATAGTGCTACAGTATAATCTGTAATTAAAATGACTGATATAGTCATATAAAATGTCCAAACATTAAACACAGATCATAATAAATTATGTGGCAAAACAATTATATTAATCAAATGAACGTGCAAAACTATGAACTTTTTATGCATTTACAGTATGCTGAAAAATAACATGAGCAACGTACAAATATTCATTACCTTAGCAGGTGATGTAACTACATTAATGAACAATACCATCTGCTCAACTGATCAATTTCATTAACTCTGGGGCAGCACTTCAATATTAGAAAGGTGCAGGAATGCATTCATGTAGCTCCTTATTCTATAAAGAAGATACTTGGGTCAGAAATTAAAAAACACAGAAATTAGAGAGATACACCAGAAGACAAGGTACCAGAGGGCTTCATGTTTTCCTTGTTGTACAACCCCAGAATTGTACAAAGCCTGTGGGTTATAAAAAAAAAAATCCAGAAGAGTCTGCCTGTGATCGATGACATTTAGTTTTGCAAAACAAGAAAGTAATGAATGTGCAAGTGCTTTTGAGCTGTGACAGTGAACAAGATAAATCTGCTACAGTTCTGGATTTACTGAATGCCTGCAGTTTAAAACACATATAATCATTGCATATGGTCAGTGTTCTTACTTCATACACTCAGATTTTGATTGCAGGATATTACTGTAATGGAAAAGGGAAACATTTGTTTTTTTTATAATGCTATCTGCATTTTACAATGAAAAAATGTGAGATGAATGTCTAAATTAAATGTTATAAATACTGTACTGAGAAAAAGCTATGTATTAAAGTGTTTCATCATTTATAAGACAAACAGAACACAGACCAAAAAAGCAGTCTAAGTTATATTGAAATTAAAACACCAATTTGTACAGATTCTAAGGAATATGCAAACACTCTGCAAACATTACATATAATATAGCCATAGTGTTCAACAGAGAAATTCTCACTTGATGAGGGAAAGCCAGTGTTTTTTACCACTCAAAAGCATACTCACAGCTATGTATCTAGGCTTTAAAAAAAACAAACTCGTTAACAGCACGATGAAATGGCAAACTTGTAGCAGAAAGGTGGCCCAATCTGGATTGGGCTGTTGATTTGCAGACACTCATGAATCAATCCTCAGGCTTCCTCTGTGGGATCAATTATAGTCCCAAACTTAAAGGATTTTAGATATAAATCAACCACTAAGAACTGAAAAGCTTCCCCGAGAAGCACCATGCATCATTGCCTACTGACTGTTAATCTGCACCTGTATTTATTAGATTTGGCGGTAGTCCTATGTTGCAGTGTTGGCTATCCACCATGAAGAATTACATGAGATCTGCCAGAAAGCTGTATTAAAGAGTTAATCAATTTTTATTTACTCACTTGTACTTATTTTCCCTTTACTTAGAACTGTTGTAATGATTTTCTTTTGTCTTTTTTTTACCGGTTCGTATTGATACCTGCCATATTGAGAAAAAAACTCTACTAGCACCCCTCCTCCTTAAAAAGTGTAAACTTTTATACATTTCCCACAGCACTTTCCAAGACTAAGGTACATGAACAGTACCAGCCCGTGTTACTACAGAACCCTTGTGCACAAGACCATGTGACCAGATACTGATGTGTTTGTGCTTGGTATTTTGATGCAGATGTGTTAATGTTGTGTCTGTGATGCTTTGTTATTATGACAGGGCTGTATATAAAGTCTGCCTTACACACAATGCTATTGTTATACTGACAGTTGCAACCTACCAATGATAACAAAAAGACCATGAAAACATATTTTTTCTATTTTGTTCAATTAAAGAGGTGCACTGATGCCAATGTGGTCTCTGAAAATGAAGCTATAACTAGACAACAGACTGTAGATTTAAGAAGAAGTCAATATAAATTGCATGTCATATGCATCTTTACAAAATACAACCTTCTTTATTATTCACATATAAATATATTATTATATAAATATGATTTGATTCTAATTGAACAAGGATTTGTTGAGTTATCCCTCCATGATTCTGACAAAGTCTAGTCACTGTTATATGCAGCTGTAAACTGGCTACTGTTATGAATTCTGCATAGAATGGCCTGTCTGCTAAAAGTGATTGGATGAAGATAATACATAAAAGTATCTAAAATGTCTGATTTAGTTGTTACCAAAAAATTAAAGACATCTACAGAACAGAAGACTTAAATATCTCATGATCAAGGCATCTTGACATCCCTCTAACTTATATTGTGATCTTTTGTGATTCCACATTATTACATTTTCTAACATTGTAATAAAAAGAAATCTCTTTCATGAGCAATGTGATGAATATGTGAATTAACATGAAAAGCAGCAATATCTAATCGACAGATCATTTCTTTGAAATACTTTGATGCACAGACTACAAATTCTAATTAAACTGTTTCCTAGATTTTTAAATTCCTTACATTTGTTCAGCTTTTTTTGTGTTTACATTCATTTTCATGTCTCCATTTAATCTGACTTCTAAATCATGGCAAAAAAAAATTAATTAACTGAACGCAAGCACAAAGCACCACTAAAAAACAGCATTTAGGTGAACAAAGTGTAATCACAATTTACTAGGCAAAGCTTCACAGCTTCACAGCTTATGCAAGTCATTCATAATGTAAATGTGCCAAAACAAACTCTGTTGGAAAAAAGAGAAAGAAAGATCTGATATCAACTTTTTGGTTGTATTTTCCTAATTGGGAAACACAAGATATGATATTTACACTGCGTCCTTAAAAAAGCTGACTAACGTGTTTTTTTAGGGATTAACATCTTTCACATTTGTATTCCTTTAAACATTAAATTGTAGATTGCAGAAACCCTTATATTCTTTTTCATACAGTATAAAAGAAAAGATAAGGAAATATATTTGGACTGTAGGGCAGTACAGGGATAAGGCTACAAACACTCAATACTCAAAAATTCTCAACAAAATCAGCCTAGTAAGCTGATGAGCAAAAAAAAGGTCTAATTTAAACATTCCCAATGCCACTTAACTAGCAGCTAAAGATGTCACCATTTTATGTGTATATCAATAAATACTTCAACAGCAGTAATGATTAAAATATGGTAATTTGGGGTAAAGAGAATATTTCCTGAAATTATTTTCATTTGGCAAGGAGTGTTCATTAATTACTAACCCCTTACAAAATCACAAACATGAAATTCAAGGTAGTGCTGTCAAAAAAACACGTCCTTTAAGCAGCAGCAGAAGATCTGGAAAGGGTGGATGGTGATGGTTGGGACAATATTTTCAAAGGAAGTGGAGCAGTTAGATAAGAACTAAGGAAAGAAAAAAAAGCCATGAAGCACTGGAGCCATCAAGTTCACTCACTATCTTTCCTTTCCATTTCCATAAGGGAGATAAATACAGTATAAGGAAATATATTTTGAGAGTCAATCTTTGATACCTATTGCAATATGCAGTATACTAAGACTCAACAGAAACATATCAGACTATGTATGCAGGTATATTTTGTAAATAAAAAGCAGATTTTGAATATCGATTAGATGATTTTGACATAATTGTGATTAATCGATGACTGTTCCATAGGCACTAAAGAACCTCATTAGTGAGAGTTCATTAGACACTGGTGAAGGGGTGATTTAGCATAATAAATGTCATTGATAAAATCATTTTTCCCAATGGAAAATAAGATAAAACACAGAAAGGAACCAAAATGCTCTACATTTCAAAAGAGCCACACCCTTATGACGTAGGTATGCTGGACTCGCCATATCAGAACCAAGTCATTTTTAGTGATGAATCTAGGCAAACAAAATGTGAGGCTATAACAAAAAGATTAAAGTTACACAATGTATTTTTAGGCTTCAATGTATTTTTAGGCACAATTGTCTCACCCTGTTACAAAAAAGATGACGTTGCTGCTCTTAATCCAGTCTAGAGAAGAGCAACCTGACACATTCCAGGATTGAAAGGAATGTCTTACACCGACCGGCGAAAAGGACTAAATCACACAGCGCAGACTACAAGGGGACGTCATACCAGTATTCTAAATTCTCAAAAGCATTGTCAAAACCAACACAGCGGACCTCTTCAAAATGAATGTGGGAATGCACTTAAACCAATTACTGTAGTAGTGATTTTTTTACCCAAAGGATCTGGGGACTTTGAACAAGCTACCCAACCAAGTGACTGAAACTGATGCTTTGGTTAACTGTTGGGTCCAGATGTGATCGTTTGAGTAGAAGTATTTAGTTACTACAGAACTTCACGTTTAGGGATTCGTGAAAACATGAGACACTACATTGATCAAATCCTGGGAACTCCTTTCTACCCTTATTGTGAGCCCATCCTCACATGGGCTACACTGACAATGACAACTTTTTTGAATTAGCTGCATGTCATCATGCTACCCATGAAACTACAGCTTTGTTTTGAGACACAACTGAACAGTTATGCCCAGATGATCTACTCACCAGACTGGGATCCCATTGAAGAGCTGTAGGATGAGCTGGGATAATGTGTGGTATTTAGGGCTCAGTGACCAGTGAAGAAGCACATGCTTTTTCAGTCTCTACACAAGGAATGGGACAGAAGCCTATATTTTCAACCTGGTACAAAGCATAAGTACAGTAGCTAGAATATCTACTAATGTAGGGTACAAGCAATGAGTCAATAATTTTCACTGTAAAGTTCCTGTTGATGACTACTGTTAAATAAAATACATTTGTCAGTATCTGCTACAAAATGATCTGCCTGTTTTCTAAATTTTATTAAATAAGATTTTTATTAAAATAAGATTATTTTGATGCTTTAAAAATACTATTTAACAACTCAAAATCTTGAGTCTGTATCTAAAATTGAGATATATTTAAGATACAGTACATGCATAGGAAACAGCAACTTTCTGGTATCTTCCCAAAGCTCTCCTGTTTGGACCATATCCTGATGTTATATGTTACAACCATTACTTGCCTAATATTACTTTTGTCCTAAAACTTTTTATTTCTATTATTCTTTAAATGGAGTTGAAAAAGAAAAATTGTGAGAAATTTCGGTCTCCCTTGTTTTGATAACAATAATATTCATACACATAATTCATTGCAACCCAAGCCTGGATTAAAATATGAACCGTTTCTGAACAGTACCATTCAGAAACTTGCATAAAGCATGTACAAATGAGCTTTGAGAAAAGAACACTATTGCTCTTTCTGCCTCAGTGTAATCCCTATATTTGATTAGATTTCTTTAATCTAATCACTAATATCTTTGCATCCCTAAACAGCTGTTTCCTCTTTAATAAAAATATACAGCAGACAATACAGATGAGTAATGGCAGCCATATTGGCACACCAATATGTCCTTCTTTTGCTAGAAAAACTGTTCAACCAGCAAGGGTGTACTTGCAGTCTGAATATCAATTTAGGTTCTTGCACACTCTTGCACAAGAACAAAAAGGTTTCTTTGGTTTTCTTAGTATTGAGATTCTAAATTGCAGTCCATCCTCAGATGTAAGCAGTGGTAACTGATCTGTACTCCAACAATGTTTAACAGCAGCACATAACCTCACCAGTTACAGCTTTCCTGGGATAGAGAGGACAACTGCCTCATCAGTTCAGGATTCTGTTAGCTTTTCAAGATTAACAAAGGTATTAGGTATCAATGGACCAGAGTGAATATTAAAGCAAACACTGTTCACAGTCTATCAGTAAACAGGTATGTGTTTCCACACTTCTAAAATTATTAGAGGAACATGAAATAACTGTGATTGGAGAAATGGTAATGTTTAAAAAGTACCCTACTTTATAGGACAAAGTTAAACTTCTGCACTTGAACAGCTTTAAAAGTAAAAGGAAAACACCTTGGACTGCCACTTACTGTAGGAGTATCCTTAAGAGTTAAGAGTTTCTTAAGAGTTTCCTCATCAATCCCTGTAGTATATCACAGAAAAGCAGTCTACAGAAAATGTGTTTTTTAACCAGTGTATTGCCATTTTCTGTAAGATTTAACACAAAGAAATACTGAAGATTTCAATGTAAAACATTATTGATTTGCTTGGAGGTGTAGTGACCTAAAAAGCCTTCATGATTTATATGAAGACATTAAACAGTGAGAGTGTGTACTCCCATGCTAAGATTCCATGTACATAATCATTAAATGCTAAATGCCATTTCTAAAACACACCTTACAATATGTAAAAGATAATCCAATATACACATAATGCAACACTTTTTCACAACTGTCTGGTTATAGTTTCATGGTTAAAAGAAATGTAACAACACAAAACCCTATCAGTTTTGTATTTAATCCACAATATTTTACACCGAATCTGAAATAAAAATAAACTTTAATTTGCTCAAGTGGATGCTGTCCAAGATGGCACTGTTCAATGGTGACCTCTCGCGTGTAGCTCTCTCGTTTATTGTTTATTTTCGTGTTATGTCTCGTTTTATATTAAAACAATACGTTTGTGACCATCACCTACGACCGATAAACACTCCTGGACCTGAGCCTCGGGTGTAGATTAGGTGGAATTGAAAGTACACGGCTTTTCTTCTCAAGCAGAGGAAACAGGGACACGAATGCAAAAGGAAGCGGCGTGTTAGCGCGCCTACCAGTCCCCGCTCGCCAGCAACGTGTTTGCACGGGTGCAGTCGCTGGACAGTAAGATCGACGAACTTCACTGTCGCACCAACACTCAGCGCGACTGGAGAGACCGCTGCGTCTTCTGTTTCACTGGAACTTGGCCGAAACCCAGCATTCCCGATGCCGCTGGATTCACTCATTACATAGTGGACAGACAGCTGATTCTAACGGCAAGGGGAAAGGAGGTGGAGCGTTTCATGATTAATAACCTTTGGTGCACTGACGTAGAAATTCTCAATAGGTCTTGCTCAACTAATCGGGAATACCTACCATAACATGTCGGCCTTTTTACGTATAGAGGGAACTTACGGCTGTTATTATGACCGTTGTGTACATCCACCAACATGCTAGTACTGAATCCGCACTCAGCGCCATCAGTAAATACGAAACATGCATCCGGAAGCTGTTTCTGTTGTGGCGGGGGACATTAACCGCTGCAGACTTACTGCCAAAATACTTTCAACACGTCTCTGTTCCCACTAGAGGCAATAACACACTGGATCACTGCTACACCACCATTAGAGCATACCGCTCCATTGCACGTCCGCATTTCGGGAAGTCTGACCGCGCCTCCGTTCTCTTCTTCCTGTTTACAAGCAGAAGCTAAATACTGCTCCACCTGCAATTAAAGACCGTGCAGTACTGGTCAGACGCTGCTGAGCAATCACTTCACCAACGGTTTTGAAGTGGCTGACTGGTGTGTTTTCAAAGATGCTTCCAGTGATCTAAATGAGTATACAGAGGTGGTCACATCCTACGCCAACTACTGTGTGGACAGGTGTGTTTCTACCAAGAAGATCCGGATATATCCCAATCATAAGTCCTGGTTGAACAAGAACACAGAACTGTGTCAAACAAATCAAGGTATGACCTGGAGAAAGCTATTAAACTGCCAAAACAGAAGTACAAGGACAAATTAGACAAACAGATTGGTGGGGTGACAAAAGGCGCATGTTCCAAGGCTTACAGGCAATCATGGACTATTAAGGCAACACCAGCAGTATTTCCTCCACTGAAGCATCTCTATCAGATAAGCTGAACACCTTTAACTCCTGTTTTGAGGCTCAGAACACTGAGCCCACTATCAAGACTCCCAGTGAACCTGGGAAATTTGTTACAGCTCTCTAAACATGAGGTGTGTAGAGAGTGAAAACCCATAAAGCAGCTGGCCCAGATGATGTCTCCCCTCGTGTCCTTAAAACCTGTGCAGACCAGCTATCTCCTGTGTATACAGACATTTTTAACCTATCTCTCTGTCAGTTGTGCTTTAAGAAAACTACAATTGTGCCACTGCACAAGAAGACCAAGGTACAGTAACATGTTTGAACAATAACCGCCCAGTGGCACTCACTTCAGTGGTCATGAAGTGACTGGAGACCCTACTTTTGTCATATTTAAATTGCTCTATCCCAGCAAATCTGAAAAGGGCACAACAGCGCCTGCATATTCTGCAGTGCTTAAAGAAATGTGGCATGGGAATGCAGTTCCTCATGAACTCTTGCCACAGCACCATAGAAAATGTCCTCACTAGTGGTCTCACTATGTGGTACAGCAATACTGCCATGTATGACAAGAGATGCTCTACAAAGGGTTGAGGCAGTGTCACTGAGGATTATAGGATGTGATTTACCATCAATCAGTGAAATCCACACCATCCGCTGTCGCAGTAAAGCCCAAGCCATCATTTAGGATCCCAACCATCCCGGCCACAAGCTGTTTTCCCCCCTGTGCTCTGGCAAGCGGTACCGCTCTACTGAAGCACAGACCACTAGACTCAACAGCTTCTATCCCACTGCAGTACGCATTCTCGATCGCTAACTGCAGTGCCTACACATCTGTACTACACACTTTTTGCATGGTCTGCCTTGTTTGTTTTTGGTCTGGTCTCACTACTACATATTTATTTTTCCACAACATATGTATTGTTCCTGTTGTCTACACGGTGTGGTGCTATCTCTTGCACTATGTATATCCCGAGAGATCAGCACGATTAAGAATTCCAATAAACATGTACATATGGCAATAAACTACTCTACTCCTCACCATAGATCTAATTGCATCATCTAACATTCATTAAAAACATTTTTAAAAAGTAAACTGTAATTACTTAAGTTCTAAGAATGAAGTTACAGTTTTCCTCATAAAAAAAAACCATATTTCCCCTTTCTATTGCTCAAATTTGACCTACAAGTATAGGTAGAGGTTCAAAAATTCAAAAATTAAGTTTTTGAATTTTTAAGACTAAAAAATCTTAAGGTACAATAAGGCTGTGCATTTCATAATACTAGTTCAGGAAAAAAAACTGTTGCTGTAACCCGTACTTGCTTTATTTCGTACCATTATGTAATCCAAAATTATAAAAATTGGAGGTTAATTCAACACTATAAAGTAGAAAGGAAAAATACTCTTTTTTCGAGTGTAAAGAAAATGAAAGAGTGCAGAAACATTAAGCAAATGAGTGGATAAGCAAACCGAAGAAAGAGCATGTGAAAATGGACATGGCAGGTGAGGAATTGGAAATCTGGGGGGATGAATTTCAGGAGAGGAAGGAAAAACTGAAGTCTGCAAAAGAATGGAGAGCTTTAAAAATGAAATTTGTCAATCAATGTCGATCAACAGAAGGTGTGATCCTAGTTTAAGGTTAATCTTGGCTTCGTATGGCTTTCCTAGGAGCTGGAACCCCTGTGAAAAAGCACAGAAATTAAGTAATCAATAAGTCAAGAGACATCATAAATGCCTTCCGTATTTAGTGTATACGGAATAGTGTAAGGAATAACTAACGTTTTTATCTCTGTATACTCTTCCATGAACAAGACTAAGCAATTCAAAGAATTGAGCAAAAATCACCATATTTTATTCGTTTTACCAAGCTTGTTCTTCACACTATATTTTCCACATTAAGTTTCTGTTTGGAAATTGGAGAAAAAAAAATGGTTAATTTTAAAGTACCCACAGACTGTCCATGGCATTTCTATCTGCATAGTTTTCTATTTTCTATAGTTTGTCACCAGATAAACATTCAGAACACCAAGGACTTCATTTTGAAGTGATTTTGTTTAGGCTTTGAGAGTTATATCAGAATTTTTTCTTCTGTGATTTCAGTTTTGTCTCGTGACAGCTTTCCTCTTCAGAGTCAATATTAAACACTGCAAAACTAAGAACCAATATTCATAGCTACAGCCAATTGCTGAAGGTTTTTCAAACTTTTAGTTCCAAAAAAATCTGTGACATTAAGTAATAAAGCAGATCTTTAGGCAGCAAACTTTTATTTTATCTAATACAGGATCCATAAAAGCATAACCAAGTTGTAATACATTTGCATAAAATAAATCAAAATGTGCTAAAAATAAAGAACAGGTGTTTCAGGAAACTGTGTGAAGTAAAAGATAGAAGACAAGCATGTGTGGCAGTAGGTACGCTAATATTGTTATTGGCAAAAATGACTTTCTGTACACCATATTTATGCAGTATACTTTAATGTGTCTTCCACTACTACAGTGTTTTTTTTACAATTATATGAAGGCATGTGATTTTTTTAAAACACTATTATACAAAAGCAGTGAAAAAAACAACAACCTATATCTATAAATTCAATTTTCCAAGAGAAGTTCCAAAGAAATTATATGTTATAAAAAAGCATTTAAACATTTGGTAAAATACTGTCAAACAGCAGAGATGAATGCTTGAACTGAGCAAAATAAACAATTGTAAAAAATGCTCGGCCCTTGATAATGAAACAATGTAACTATTTTGCAAATACTGCGGATCACAAATAAAAATCAATCGGGTGCTGTTGGTTCTGAACTTGAGAAGGCATGCAACAAATACTGTATGTGGTGGTGCTTCACCTACTACACAATAATTAATTCAGCTATCAATTTTGCATTTCTACATATGCATAACCAGATGAAGAGCTTTACAGTGGTGGATAATGTAAGGTCATTTTTCAAATGATGTCTACCATTTACTTCATCATAAATTACAAATATGATAAATCAAGTTTTATTAACCAAGTGAATAACTTTGCATTGACAAACCTCCATCTTTTAAAGACAATGCAGCATTTTAGTTTCTAAACCAGGAATTCCATAACAGTTTCAATTATAAACAAAAGGTTTCCATAAGAGTGATTATAATAAAGTATAGTCTATGATTGGCTGTTAGGGAATTACTTTTACTTTTAGGTTCACTGGTCCATATAGACTATAATGGAGATTAATATGCTACATTTAGTGGGACACACTACAGCAATGAAGTGACACAGGATCTGCATTGTGTATCTGCAATTTGAGTAAACTATCATTTTACAGTGTGAACCTCCATATCTGACAGCTTTTTGAGAAAGGTAAACACATTGCTAAAAATGTACTGTATATATATATTTCAAGACCTAAGTCATGTCAAAAACTAGTGAAAGTCCCTGCTTCAGATACTGGGGGCAATTGCTCTTGTTGGAAACTCTGTATCTTTAAGAAAAGGTGTTTTAATGTCTCTCAGAATAAATTCATATTAACAACACCTGAAGTAAAGAATCCTACCCCTTTGCCATTGCAATAGTTAAAACATTTCAAAGGAAAATTGGTTTGCCCTTTCTGCTTAATTTTAAAATAACAAGTAAAACTATTTTTAAAAAGAAACATTTATTTAGTTCCTTTCAATACATATCCAATTCTTTATTCATAAAATACAAAATCATAAGCTGCTAAAAATGCCTGAAGCTAATCGCTATGAAAATGCCAAACCGATTTCTATTAGCACCAAAGAAAGTAAATGTCATTTGACTGCCAGGTAACAGTTTGGTGAAAGTAGCTACACAGACAATAAAGCTTCACAACAAAGTAAAATTTACAATATATAATGCATCAAAGAAACCAGGAATCATTCTTAGACAAAAAAAGGCAAAGGAGATCAATCAATACAAGTCTAAAGCAAGACCAACACATTTTTTCAACCTGAGTTTTCAGGGCAAAAGAAAGTGGTCAGCTCAGATGGCAAACAATATAAAACATTAGCATGCCCGCTATCGTTATTACTGGGAAGCAAAGGTCTTAATTACAAAATGTTACAAAAACTGGACATTGGTACAGTGGAATTACATATTATTGCCATATGAGTCCATTTTAGATCTTAATGGCAGTAGTTCACTCATAAGAATATTGCATAATGCCTGTAGCCAAATGGGAAGATGGTTGTGAAATTGAGGATCTCTCTCTTCTTGGGGTAAGAAAACATTTCACAATAGAGGCCATGCTAACCAAAAAAGCACAAGCAGATAATATAACCCCATCAAGAAATCTTCCAATGGGAAAGTGATTAATTTTTCAATATGAAAAGGACCCCACATGCACAGCAAATATAGATACTGTATATAGGTACCTTTCAAACAAAACTTCATAAAAATATTACACCAGCATCTTGAAAATAAAAACCTGATAAAAAAAGCATTCCATTACTTGATAACTACAATGTCTGCACAATACTGTATATACATCAGGGGTACAACTGCTCTGAGTTTCTCAAACTGGAAAAAAATCGTTTTGAAAAAAATCCTGGAATTAAATCTGCAATGACCTCAGATCAAGGACAGAATATTTGGATTTGCAGAAAAGATGTTGTCATTCTGTTCTTAATTGTTTTTGACAGTTACTCCTATGCCATAATCTTCCATCCCTACTTTGCTAACATACGTAAAGAAAAACAGACTCTCCTAATTCATCCGACACATTGGAAATCTAAGTGGCCAGGTACTGTCCACAGTAGTCATTTACAGACATAATATTATGACTGCATTTAAAATCAAATTATCTGAAGCCACAGGGTTATGCTGGTGTTTGCTGGCACTCTTTGCATGTATGTAAAGACAAAGGAACAAAAGAGCTTTTGCGCCAGTGCAAAGCAAAAACCTCATAAGATGTATCTGTCAATGCTACAGCATAATAATGAATTGTGTTGCGTTGTTTGCTTTAAGCATACAAGAACCATCAAAGAATTTTATCTCCATGTATTATACTGAATAATTACATTCTAAATAATTTTATGTAGAATGTCTTGAAAAGCAAAAACACTTGACCCATCAAATCCATTAACCACCCTTAATGTACAAGAAATGTCACAGGTCTTTAAACATCTGTGCACCGTGACCACTAAATATACCGACAATCCACACATTATTTATAATGCTGCAGTATTTATGTACTATTTTAAAAACTGAAGAAAGGAGACTACAGATATATTGGGCCAAAATACAGAACAGGGCACCGAGAACTTAACACTGACATCTGGGATTCATTCAGGTATGGTCTTTAAACACAAACCGGGGTAGACAAGTATATAAGTCAAATTTCTATTGGTATCAGCAAAATCATTATTTTTCCTTTCCTTCCGCCTGAAGTACAGTAGTTACATACCTCCTGAAATTTCCTGAAGCTATGAAGTAATGCTTTACCCTCAATTCAATGCAAATTCATAGTACAGCACCAGTGACACACAAGTCCACAAAATACCCAATATAAGATTATGTAAAAGTCTGTACAATGACTGTGCTGAAAGTAAATGGAAAATATTCAATGTAATAGCCTCAAATATGTAATATTTAAGATGCACACTAAAAACCCTAGATGACGTTTTTCATATAGCTTCAGCTGCACTAACAGACACTAATTCAAGCCAAGTCCACATTTAGAAGACTTAAGAGCCTAAAAACACTAGGACCAGGATTTCTGTGCAAAGTCTACACACAGCCAGAGTGTGCGTTGAAAGCATGAGAAAGGAAAATGTCAGACAAGGAGGTGGGTATGTGAAATATTCAATGCAAAGATTTTCATTTTGATCCACAGCATGAGGAGGCCCTTCTACTTTAACTATTGTTCAGTAACTTAAGTTGACCTCGGTTTACCTGGCTACAGTCTTCTTAATAAAAAAAAGGCTAAGAGACTTCTTACATTACAATATATGGGATTTAAAACCGAACAATCACACACGTTTATATACATTCCATGCAGACTGTGCACATTGCAGCGAAAACACAACATATACACAAGACTTTCTCCCTGGAGAAAGTTTCACATTGATGCCAAGATCAGCACGAGGACTTTTCATGAGTAGGAAGGAGTTCGTGACTTAATGCACAGCTATCAGATTTATTTTTCCTGTAACAGAGCAGGGATGTTGATGTTCCATCCAATTGCCTGGCGATCAAACCCACAGGTGAAGAGATTGCATGTTGGATTGTCCTCACTCCAGGCTGTGCAGCACACCATGCGTCGATGCCCCTTTAAGTAAAACAACAGACAATTCAGTAGTGTCTGTGCCACGCGTAGCTGAAAAATAACAATACATAACTCCAAACAAAAACACATCTTCTCCTACTTTAAGTGTATACGGCATCGGTATATTCCCCACACATGCTAGAATTTTTTTTTCCCCACAGAACCTCAAGGATGAGTAATGAGTAAGGCCATTCAGGATAATACACCAAAACCAACATTTCAGTTTTAACAACACATAAAAACAATGAAATTCAAAAGAACAGAGGTATTGATTTAGGGCAGAAAATACTAGTGAATATGTTTTTCCACAAAGCCTTACAGATGTCTAAAATGGGCTTTTCAATCAAGCAGTTAAGGCCAAAACGTTAAGAAATGGCTGGACAAAGGTTTAGATTCATTTAAACCTTGCAATCACCTCATATCACCCTGCAACTCACAACTGGCAACCCACTGAAGCTAAGCAGGTGTGAGCCTGGTCAGTACCTGGATGGAGACCTCCTGGGAAAAAACTAAGGTTGCTGCTGGAAGAGGTGTTAGTGGGGCCAGCAGGGGGCGCTCACCCTGTGGTCCATGTGGGTCCTAATGCCCCAGTATAGTGACCGGGACACTATACTGTAAACAGGTGCCGTCCTTCGGATGAGACGTAAAACCGAGGTCCTGACTCTCTGTGATCATTAAAAATCCCAGGGCGCTTCTCGAAAAGAGTAGGGGTGTAACCCCGGTGTCCTGGCCAAATTTCCCCCCTGGTCTTTACCCCATCATGGCCTCCTAATAATCCCCCTCTATGAATTGGCTACATTACTCTGCTCTCCTCCCCACTGATAGCTGATGTGTGGTGAGCGTTCTGGCGCACTATGGCTGCCGTTGCATCATCCAGGTGGATGCTGCACATTGGTGGTGGTGGAGGGGAGTCCCCATTACCTGTAAAGCGCTTTGAGTGGAGTGTCCAGAAAAGCGCTATATAAGTGTAAGCAATTATTATTATTATTATTTAACCGCTACTCAACCAAATGATTACAATGACCCAAATGGCCTACTCTCCTTTACAACCTTACTTATATAATTTGGTTTCCCCCAGATGCCCCACAACCCTATGCTGAAAAAGACCTGTGTATATTCATTTCTGAATTCAGTTGCTCTTGATTTCTGTTTGTGAAAAACCCAACTGGTATCCCTTCACAATTTATTAGAGAATCACTATGGTAGGGTACAGCATCATTGTTCCTGGAGCATTCCACTATTAGTTTTAAACCGTGAGTACAGATCCTGATACCTCTAATGAATAAAATAAGTGGTGCAATTAAGTTCTTCAGAGCTCAGCTGGATCAAAATCCAGAAGAGCCTGTGGCTGTCCAGTACCAGATGTGTGCACCCCCAGCGTATGTGTATAAGAGGGTGAATTGCCTGTGTTTGTCACTTTTCAAGTTTTTCTGCCTGTATCTGCATTCCAATGGGTTGTCTTACCTGTCTGTTACTGCGTGGGAGGCGTGCTAACCGAACTCCTGCAATGTCGAACAAGCGGACTTGCCGATTATCATGTGGAAGAGCAATGATTCTTTGGTTTACGGACACGCTAATCCTAGAAAAAAAAAAGACATAGATGCATTGACTGAAATCTTTATAAAAAACAGCATTAGTTTAAAAAAAAAAGTAAATGCCAGGGTACTTTGCTTTTGAGAAAATACAAGACTTTCAGTTAATTACTATTTAGGGCATCAGATTTATGCAGTAAATATTGTTTTAGAGCTACAGTTAATTTACATAGTAGCGGGCCTTGTATAAAGGTTTTGTAAAGCACTTTCTTGATGATTGATTACAAAATGTATGATTTCTTCAAATCTAATTTACTATTACAGAAATCTTACAGAGGGCTATAAAAGCTCAAAGAAAAGTAGTAATACCTCAAATGTATGTGACCACCAATACATAACTAACCAACGGTATATTATTCTAGACCAATGATGATGACTGGAATTTTATAATGAGGCACAGCATGTAAATAAAAAAAATTTAGTTATCTTACTAGACCAATCATATCCTTTACCTGTTAACTGCTGAGTCAGTTCTGATAGTAGCTATTGGAGATCTCATGTTCTTCAAGTCCCAGACCTTTACAGTTCGATCATCACTTCCAGATACGACATTGTCCCCTACTGTGAACACTGCAGATGTGACAGTACTGCAATACACCAGAAAACAAGAGCACAGGTCAATTTCCAAAGGCTAGGCAAAGCTATACATCCCCATGCTCCTTCCTTAACTCACTGGACAACTTCTGGAATATATAAAAAAAATAACACCTCCCTTTCTCCTCCATAGGCAAATCCTGTCCTTATAGGAAATTCTTGTAATCCTCTGCTTTGTCTATACATTAAATTTATCACATTTTCCTGCTTCCCAGAAGTTCTCTTAACGAAATGCTTAAATCTTGCCACATATCTTGTCTTGCAATAACAGCCATATGAAACACTTTTTGAAAGAAAAATGTATTGAACCCAGTCTCGGTTGCCTTTCAAATACTTTTCTATTATGTGGTGGCCGAATAAACCTAAGTGGGGCTAAATTATTAGTATTCTGCATGACCATCTGCAAAATAATTAGTATTTAATATTTTTAGTGGGTTTTTTCTTGCCATGTGACGTGATGTGTCCCTTATACTCACTACGAAACAATTTTTTTTAAAAACAGAAAAAAATCTGCTAATTATGAAATGACTACTCCATTTTATTTTTTACGTCAGTAGTTGAGTACATTGTCATTAATCCCTCAAGCAGGTTACAGGAAAAGACGATGACTAAACCTAGACATTAACAATTTGCGCATTTCAGTCCAAGAGTTTATCAACCATTGTATGTGTATATAATTGCATATTTTCTAAAGCTGTTGAATATTGTTTAGATAACCTGTACATTTTGACAGCACACAGATGTGATTAGTGTACAACCACATACTTCTACAATATTTAAAATGCTTGTGGTTAACAATGCCCAAAGAGCAATGAATGTTTTGCTCAAGTTGGATCCACTGAAAAGCACAAATTGGCTTTTAAAGTGGGATGTGTCACTGTGAAAAAAACACAGAATGCTAAACAAGATGTACAATGCCAAACAATGAAACAAAGATCGGTCACAAACCCCTTTTTATGTCCTTTAATAGGAAAAGCCCATCAAAAGTCAGTATAATAATGTAATATTTAAAAACAGATGTGCAACAGACGATCGGAAGAAATGGCTTCTCTAAAGATGCATAGTAACACTGTAACATAAGGAACAATGGACACTGTTGATGTGTGCTAATTTATCCGATTGAGAAATGTGTTGTTGTCATCACCTGTAGCAAGTTTAAATCACTTTTTAACATTAATGTCATAATGATCCCTTAGCGTTATACCCACAAAGATGAAAAAAAACCTCTTCCAGGAAAAGCACTATATGAGCTGCCATTCAGTGCCGGTCTATAATTTATTCCGCTGATGTGAAATATTTTAAGAAGCAGCAGGACGAACGTTACACCATCGGTGCCTCAGCTTTAAACAGCAGACTGGGATAATGTCATATGAATACGCGAGAGGGCCTGAAAGTCACCACCCTTCAGGGTCAGGGCTCGTGTGAAGTGCAGTCCTCAGCTCATTTCTCTGAAAAGTGATATAGAGAACTTGCAGATCGCTGAGGTCATGCACATTAATTTAATGGAGTTTAATATTTCTAATTTATAATGTCAGTCGTTCCTGTCACTTTTCTGTGCTACTAAAAAAGAATTTGATTTCATGTTCTGTTCTGGCTGCTGATTAAGATTAGCGCCGTCCCAGCCAGAGGGGCCCCACTCACGCTAGCCCTCTTAATTTAAATTGACATTATATTAAGGTTTAATTAGGGCTAAACTCTAACGCATTAACGATGCAGGCATGCTTACTGTACTTAATATTACTGCGAGGCTCACTTGCACAGATTTCAAACTAATGCACGCCACGAAAAGCATTTTTTTGACATTGTAGGTCGTCACTAGGGAACAGAAGGAAAGTTAATAGATTAAAAGCTTGATTAAAATCCTATTATAACTTAGAAGATATTTTTAAATGTACTATTCCCCGGAGC
Organism: Lepisosteus oculatus; assembly: GCF_040954835.1. NCBI lineage: Eukaryota > Metazoa > Chordata > Actinopteri > Semionotiformes > Lepisosteidae > Lepisosteus > Lepisosteus oculatus. The sequence continues at coordinate 13,594,390 of NC_090701.1, read as the reverse complement.
CTGCTGACAAGCAAGGTCAAGACTCATTAGGCGAAGGGAAGAAGGTCACAGAACTGAAATAAAATGAGATCATAAGTGCGACACCATAATACCATAAGCTGACAGGTGCTTCCCACTTATTCCACTTGTCAAAACTGTTTGCTGTAATTGTGTTATATTTTATACATTTCGCTACGTAGCAAGGCAGACTAGGGGTGATTGCTCTTCATATGCCAATTTAGGCAGTTTTGCTTCTAAAAGCCAGACATCACAATGGCATCATGTGTGACTGAGGGATAATGGGATGTACAGCGATTCTTTAAAATAAATTAAATGCTACAGATTTGTCCTGGTAAACTGTCAATTTAAAAACAATAATGGCAATTTCTGGTATCTACAAGCAAGCAGTACAGAAAACCTGAAGCAGCAGAGTAATGATAAATGCTTTTAATGGAGTTCTGTAACCACATAGATGTTGTACCATATCATTTTCTATGCACTTTATACAGTTTTATGCAAACATTTGGGCACCACTGGCCAAATTACATGTTCTGTTGATTTTCTAAGTTAAAAGAATTTAACACAACCTCTGCAGCAGACAAACTTAAACTTGACATGTATCTGCCAATAATAACGCAGTTATTATTTATTTGCTGAATTTCACAGATTGAAAAAAATAAAATTGTAAATGTGGCATGTGCAAAAGTATCCAGTTTGAACCACCAGTGTTATTTTTTGTAAGGTCTCAGAACTTAGGCTTTAATCTAAGTCAGATGATGACAATTCCAGAGTTTCATAAATTCTCTGACTCTTCGAACCCCTCAGGCTGTTGTGCTTACTCTCAACAACCATGGGCTCCTCTAGCAGCTGACTGAGGATCAGAAAATAAAGATAATCGACTCTTACAAAGCAGGGAAAGGCTATAAAAAGATATCTAAATGCTTCCTGCTTGCAATTTCCACTGTCCGAAATGTCATTAAGAAATGGAAGTTAAGGGAAACTGTTGAAGTCAAGACAAGATCTGGAAAACTAAGAAAAATCTCAGATAGAACTGCTCGTAGACTGGTGAGGAATGCAAAGCAAAACCCCCATATCACTGCAAAGGACCTGCAGGAAGGTTTAGCTGGCACAGGAGTCGTGGTGCACAAACATGATCTGCATGGAAGAATCATCAGAAGGAAACGGTACCTGCGATCTCATCACAAAAGTCAACATCTGAAGTATGCAATACAGCACTTAGATAAGTGCAGAGGCGTTTTGGAACCAAGTGCTGTGGTCTGATGAAGTAAAAATTGAACTCTCTGGCTACAATCACCAAAGGTACGTTTGGAGAAAAAAAAAGGAGAAGCATTTGAAGAAAAGAACTCCATGCCAACTGTTTAAGCTTGAGGGTGGATCTATTATGCTTTGGGGCTGTGTGGCAGCCAGTGGCAAAGTATATATTGTGCGGGTAGAGGGAAGAATGGATTCTACTACAGTAAGTATCCACAAATCCTCGATGCTAATGTCCTACAGTCAATGAAGGAACTGAAGCTGAAAGGAGGTTAGATATTACAACAAGACAATGATCCAAAACAAACCTCAAAATCAACCATAAACTACTTCAAGAAACGAAAGATTAAGGTTTTGGAATGGCCTTCACAGTCCCCAGACAGAATATTATTGAAAATCTGTGGGTAGATCTCAAACATGCAGTGCATGCAAAACAACATATTTCTGAACCAGAAGCGTTCTGCAAGGAGGAGTGGGGAAAAATTCCTAAAGCAAGAATAGAAAGACTGTTAGCTGGCTACAAGAAACGTTTGGAGGTTGATTTCTGCCAAAGCGGGTGTTACAAAGTACTGACTGATAGGGTGCCCAAACCTTTGCACATGCCACATTTACTGTTTTATTTTTTTCAATCTGTAAAATTCAGCAAATAAATAGTAACTGTGCATTACAATTTGCAGAAATGTGTAAAGTTTAAATTTGCTCGCTGCAAAGGTTGTGTTAACTTCTTTTCACTTAGAATATCAACAAAACATGTAATTTGGCCAGGCGTGCCCAAACGTTTGCGTGTATTCAGATGTGTTCCCATTACCAAGAACATGACATGCAACATATTGAGCTGAAAAAAAAAACTTGAAGGAAATTGTGGATTTCTATGAAATCTACAATTAAAAAAAAAACAATGATATCAACCATTTAGTATTATTAAGCACAAACTTTGTGAATTCGTGATATTATGATGGTCATGATAAAAGGAAGACTTGGTTTTCTGCAGACAGCTTATTTAAAATTTGTTTAACTTAAATACATCTTTCAACATTAACAAATTACATTTTAAGATGCAAACTACATATTCAAACAATTGTGTCTACTATAACAGAAAAAAACAACATTGATCATTGTAATTTACTGCATATATAAACAAAGCAAATCATTCAGTATAAAACGTATTATTGTGCATATTGAATGTGATTGCATATACAGTATTTGCAATTCATGGATTATCTTAAATCTCTAACATAGGATTAGATAACCTGCATGCCCAGTATTTGACAGGCTGTACAAGGCACGATTGGCTTTGATAATGAACAATCATAATGGTGACTCCGTAGCAGAGGTACTGTATGCAACACTGACTGTTTTAGTATGGCCTGTAAGCATTTTCATATTGGATCATAAAAAATGGAATGCCTTTAAGAAACAAATGCACTGCTGGTTACAAGCAAATACATAATGACATATGGTTCTTGTCTTTCATAAAATGTGTTGTAAGGCCCTCTAGTGTTAAAAATAAGGACAAACTCTTCACCAGTTTGTACCTCAGTACTGCGTGTCATTTTTTTCAACACGTCACCACTAAGTGCAAGTATTCTCTATTGCAGAGCCAAGCTAGTGAAAGCGCTATACTTGGAGAACGTATTCATAAGATACTTCTTTCAAATGTTACAACTTTAACATGAAATAAAACAGGAGCAAAGTGACCAGATATACCTGAAAAGGTTTTCCTCTAGCAAACACTTGAGCCAAATGAATATTCTGAATTGTTTACAAGATGAGCCTCAGTAAATAGAGGAAAATACTGATCTTGAATACTTTTTTTTTTGTTAAACCCAGTGTCCTTATGTACCTAGGTTCCTTTAAGGTGCTGCAGGGGAAAACGATTGTAACATACACTACAATTATGACACAAAATGTCTGGAATTCCAGCAAGGAACTACAAGAAGCATAAGCAAAAAAAATAGTTTGTCAAACATAGCGGCTGTGTCAGCCAAGTGTTTATAAATAGAAAACTGAAGAAACAGAAGCTGGTATGATAGCAAATTTCAAAATCAGTCAGCTTGATGTTAAATCACCTTGTTCTTTCTCCAATATGGAATTTGTAAAGATTCGGTCTAATGAAAATGTGTGAAACTGATGCAAAGAAAAGAAAGTCTCAAGAACACCTTGAGACAGTGATTATGCAGTAACATGTAGAAATAATAATAACTCAGAAATAAGTTACTTCAATGAGACTGTTTCAGTAAAATGCCCAACTGTACAGACATAGGTCACTATGGACAATATTCATTTGTGGACTCACATAAAAACAAAATACTCAACAAAGTCACATCTCTGACAGAACCTTTGGCACTGAAACTTTCAAGGTTTTTAAGAAAGTGGTTGAAGAGTACGATGGACAGCGAAATAACAGAGTGATAAGAAATGCTAGCACTACCACTGACATGGGAGTTGACGAGATAAAACACCTTCACTAGGTGTTTAAAGATGCCCCATGGGGCTGCACTAGTGAAGCAGATCCAGTGCATATGGAGTTTGTTTTATCAACCTTAAACTTAATCTGTGTACAAACCTCTGAGTTTAGAGTGTTTTGGAAAATACCAGTGCCATGAAATATGTTTTTGCATTGTGGATTCAAATAAAATCTTTTCTTCAGGAAAAGGGAGGGGATAATACAAACATGGAACACTAATTGCATTACAGATCCTGCTTTTCTGTGACACACTACATTTAAGCACGTTGTACCTGAAATTGCAGGGAAATCAGCATTTTAAGTCACAAAAGTGTTGGAGGCAGTGAGTTCTTCTGCAATTTAAATTAATGCAAACCAACTTAAGAAAGAACAGCCAACACACGTTGCAACAACATGCCTTTCTTTATGATAAGATGAAGAACTTTCCATCAAGCACATATTGTGAAAGACTTGCTAGCAGATTTGGGCAGTTTAGGAAAAAAAACTATCCTCATTTAAACTTTCTGCGAAAGCTTTTTGGTTAATGTAAAAAAAATGGACCTGGCCATTTCCAGTTTGGAATCATTGAACTACAGCATTCCACATCACAAACAACACTCCACAGCAGCAAACTTTAAAATGTATCTTCCTGTTTGGAAGCTCTTAAATGTGTGAATAGGTACTTTGCCTTGTGAAGCTGAACAGTTCACACCTGAGAGCAAGACTTACTAAAAATAACCGGCATGCAGTGTTTAGAGTACATATCACTTCACCGGAGCCGTTTTCTTCAGCTTGTGCCTGAAAAGCACTACAAGATATTCCATTGATCTTTGACCGTACAGAATCCCACAGTGAACATGAATATTAACAATGTTATGTTCATAGTGATAAGCAATTAACAGTTCAAGACAGAGATATTAAATAAGCATATGGTTTTCAGCAAACTTTGACATATGACATTTGAAGGAAATTTCCATACACTGAAGTATGTAAACTTATTTGACTCCAGCTGTATGCATTTCTCAGAAATTTTGTCAAAAGCCATTTGTTCTTATCCTGCACTGGCTTTACCTCTCCTGTGTAAAGCTCATGCACAGTTGCATTGAATAAACTACAAATGTACTCACAGTATATGGGTCTATGAAGGTCCTAATAGATGCAACATTTAAAAAACAGCATTTTTATTTACAAGGGATTAATTTAATATCAAGTGAAGAGAAAATAAAATGGAGAAAAATAACCTTTCATCGTCATTACAACAAGGTCTACCAATTAACTAGCAAAACTGAAGAAACATCCTTCATGTACTATAGCTCCTTAAAAACTTTGGAATTTTATAGAACTCCATTTAGAAAAAGCAGTGCCCAGTTGTTGTTGTTTTTAACACAACTCCTGAAATGACTATCAGATCTATTTTGCTCATTTTTCCAACAGAAACATCAAGGTACAAATGAGAGCAGATCATTTGGTCCATCTCACCCATTTTATGATCAGCAGCTTATTCACCAGAGAATCTCATCCAGCTGCTTTATGAAAGAAAGTAAGATGGCTGCTTTGAAAACAAGCCCAGTACCCACCACTTAAAAAGAAATGCTAACCATTTTTGGTTTAAAGTGCATTTCCAACAGTTTCAACTTGTGTCCCACTATCTTTCACTCAAGCAAGATGCTGGATCGTCAGAAAGGTTAGTCACAAAAAAGTGTTATAATAGCAAGACACCCACCAAAGGATCCCAGGGGGTAGTGTGGTGCAACACTGCTATTCCCAAGAAAGACTTCACTGTTTATTCTGAAGAAGTCCACTAAGTTGACTTTGTCAATGGCCTTGAGGATTCTGAATAACGGTCTCTCTGATCGGGACTGAAAAGATTCAGTTCCTTCAGCTTGTCAGTGTGCAATGTCCTTAAGCCCTAAAATGTATCCTGTTGCTCTTCTCTGGACAAGAGCAGCAATTTACTTTTTGTATTATGATAACCATAATTGTACACAATATAATCAATTGTTTCTTGCATTGCATTGTGTCCTTCACAGTGTCATATAATAGCATTAAAACTGCTTTCTATAAAGAACTGGCCCACTTAACTTTATTCTTAAACAAATCTTCCTGGCTGATTTGTGTTAAGCTACTTTTCACACCTGTATAGTGCTTAATACAAAAGAACAATTTAAAAAATTAAATCTTAACTACAACGTGACACAATTTGCTTGTGTATTACTGATATAAGATTAAGGCTAGTGCTTAACATTTAACAAAAAAAAAATAGCCATTTAATGTCAGACAGCTGAAATGACCCATTGAAAGTCAAGTACTAGCCACTGTTTTTCCAAGCTTCCTCGTGAAGCACAATAACTCCCATGAGCTTTGAACAGATGAACAGTCTTTTAAAAAATCAATTTACATCCCAATAATTTAATGACTGATGACTACAGTCAAGCACTGACATGGCTGGGTTACCTTTCATATTCAGTGGAGAGGAAATCTGCAAAGTGCCACGCAGTGTACAAAAAGTCCCAGTTGAGTCATAACGAAGACAGAATAACAACATACTCCCATGACAATGTAAACCCATTGGACATACAAATAAGAGCCCTTTATGCGCATCCATATTTCTTGAAGAGTTCTACAAAAGTAAAAAGTTTATGGGTGTGGAGTCACCAAGCGTCTTGCATAATAATGTAACATGATGAATTTCCTTCTGTGTTTTAAGATGATAACAATTAAGTTAGCTTTAACATAGCTATTTCTTACCACTTCTACTTAATACAAACAGCACACTGTCACGTGTTATGAATGAATGTTCTTCTCTGTTCAGCCCAGCAGGGATGTGTATATCGCAGCAGCTTCCAGACCACAGCTAAGGGTCCAGGGACTAAAAGAGCCCCCATACACAAGCACATGTTGCTGAGGCCAAAAAAGAACTGTAGATATTTCCTGGTTTCACTGTATTAAGGGTATCTATAGATAAATGGCCAACACAGCTAAGAAGGCCAATCAGAGTCATGACTCTTGACTTTGGCTGCTAATGAACACCAGCAGTGTTTGCCCCCTCAACAAAAACTTAAAATAAGTATTACATTATTACCGAAATGGAGCTCAGACAAGGGGGAAAACGTTTTAGAAAATATTTTTAAACACGAGTCTAATGGTGGCATCATCAAAATATATGTTCTTATTTGTGAACAACTTCATACTATGCTTTTAGCATTTAAGCCCCTCTTTTGCTAAGATGTTAAGACGACGCTTGTACTTCGCATCTTGAATTTGAAGTGGTATCTGTTCCAGACTTTACCCACCTCCACTTTCTTTTTTGTTTCTGCATTTATTTATTCTTCACATGTTGGGAATGCCACTCGTTTCTGAAATGCAATGCTGAAATTGTCTCCGCCTTTGCTCGAACGAGGGAAACCTATCACAGTGATCTGCAGATTCAGATGCTGGCTGGCATATTCTTTGATACAACATGTCATCCAGCTTTTGATCAAGTGGAGGGTATAAGGAGTGTCTGGAGACAAATGTAACATGGAATCTTGTTTGTGAAGGAAGACTCTTGCCACAGTTGATTTTAGCATTGAAACTTACTTTCAAGAAATATTACTAGACAATGATGTGTAACAATACAACAAAATAGGTATTGTTTGAGACATACCACTATCTGGCTGATAGGAGATGCTGTCAGCTTGCATTTGTAATTGTTTACAAATTAAGGATAAGATAAGGATAAAAAGCATTTATTTCCTTATTTTTTCTTCATTTGCAAAATAAAACTAATAGTGTATATATTGCTGAGGGAAATGTGCAGATATATGAAATGATATGAAGATCTCTTCATGCTGGTATCTATATAGTTTGCATTGTCCCAGTAAACATCCTTATAAAAAAAAGTCTTCAAATTCAATGAATATTCTCAGGGGAAAAAAAGTGCCATAACACAAACCGATTCCCACTTACTGACAGGGTCGTTTGAATGCTTAAAGACACGTACACCTCTCCAATGAAGACGCAAAAGCTGTAACAACTGCTTCTTACTAGAGTCATTAAACAAAACATGAAAAGTCATCATAGCACTAGCAGCTCAAAAACTGACAAGCAAGATGCTGGATCGTCGGAAAGGTTTGTCGCAAAGAAAGTGTTATAATAGCAAGACACCTAGCAGAGGATCTCAGGGGGTAGGTGTGGTGCAATACCCCTATTCCCAAGGAAGGCTTCAGCCTCTGCCAAACCCAGGCAAAACTCATTTATCTTGTCGTACAGAGCAGCCAAGCGTACACTTCCAGCTGACAGCAAAGGCACTTCCTCACCACACACCACTGGCTGATCTGGAACATTCTGCTCCCACTGAGGGTCTCAATCAACAGAAATACTCTAATGCTCGCACTCCTCATTAGGACTAACAGCTGTCTCCCCCGCCACACGGAGACACGGAACTGGTTTGCATAAAACGGAGATGAAAAAAGAAAAGTGCTGAAATCTCGCACACTTGAAATGCTGTGGAAAATCTCACAGCTTGCGGATTGCTGTAGCGTTCTCAATTCCACACTCCACACGAAAAATAAACAAATTACATCGAATTGAGGGCTCCTGCTTTTGAAAAGAAATGCTAAGGGTTTTCATTGATTCTAAGGCCGATTTTTTTTAAATGAAAAGGTCTTTCACAAAATCTGGTATCCAGAAAGAAAAAGGAAAAATAAGACACATACATTAAATGAGATTGGGCATCTGCTTATCAAGGTCCCTTACTTCTCAGGAAACAAAAAACAAATTAAGCACAACAGAAAAACTTTACTGTTTAATATGTAACTCCGTCCAAAATGTTGCCCAAGGTAATGAGGTCTTTAGGTATGTCCTTTAGAATGACTGAAGGAGCTACTTCACTGACAGCAGTACCGCAAAATAATTAGCTGTGCCTCATCAACTCCATTGCATCCTCTGAGCAATCCCCTTATGATGTGACCAATTCCTCCTTTGGGAAATACAGACTTCTGTGTACTGTAATAACCTGGAATCACAAGGCCTCTTTCACACTGAGATTTCACACTTCACACATATAGAGTTCTGTAGTTAATAAAGTCCTACAAAAGGTAGTTAGAAAGTTAAGTTTAAATTTAGTTTAGCAGGCTGGTTTTGTAGTCTGGGTGGATCCAAAAAGGCAAAAGCTACCCGAATAATGTACTATGCATTAAATACATTCTATATTCTTGTTTCTGTGAACACTAAGAATAATCAGAAATGTATTGTAAAGACTGTATAACTAAGTTGCCAGCAGCCATATCACACTGCAGCTCACAACTGGCAACCCACTGAAGCTAAGCAGGTGTGAGCCTGGTCAGTACCTAGATTGGAGACCTCCTGGGAACAACTAAGGTTGCTGCTGGAAGAGGTGTTAGTGGGGCCAGCAGGGGGGCGCTCACCCTGCGGTCCATGTAGGTCCTAATTCCGCAGTATAGTGAAGGGGACACTATACCGTAAAAAGGTGCCGTCCTTCGGATGAGATATAAACCCGAGGTACTGACTCTCTGTGGTCAATAAAAATCCCAGGGTGTTTCTTGGAAAGTGTACCAATTATGGCCTCCTAATAATCCCCACTCATCTCCTTCCCACTGATAGCTGATGTGTGGTGAGTGTTCTGGTGTACTATGGCTGCCGTCGCATCATCCAGGTGGATGCTGCACATTGGTGATGGTGGAGGGAAGACTCCATTACCTGTAAAGCGCTTTGAGTGGAGTGTCCAGAAAAGCGCAATATAAGTGTAACCAATTATTAAGTTAAGTTTAATTTTCTCTTACAAAATTTAATGCTCCTGTAATATGTTCAAGTCAAAATGTTAGCACATCAGCACAGCTAACTTGAAAACACAGCAGCTTAAAGATTTATTTATTCATTAAGATCAGAAAGTGCAAGATCACATTTGTTTCTAGGGAAATCAGTTTCTCATGTGCATGCTTAAATAGGTGTGACATTATCTACCCAACAATATACCCAGCTTATGCATTGCAAGACAAGTACTGATGCAGATTCAAGTATTTCTAAATCATTTAAATTGAGATTTAACCTAACAACGTTTGAACATTTTTAAGGTACTCCAGGCAATCTGCTTTAGATGTCAAAAAACAACGAATTGGTGCGTCAGTCACTGAAGAAGCAGAAATGCAGTTAAAGGAAGAAAGTGAAATTAAGCTGTCACATAGCAGCTGAAAAGATTTCAGGTGCTAATAATTAGCTTTTAGACATGCAGAAAAAATGTCTACACAAATGCCAAATACAGGATTATTGATTTTTTTCCTCAGTGTGCACACAGACAGATATAGATGTACCTAGACCACTCTTGATGTGTCTAATACTGTAGTACATTGCATTTAGACATTTTGAAATATGGCATTCTACAGAATCTGGATATTGTTAATGACTGGACATGTCAGGAATTGGAAAAAATAGAAGTATTAGCAATCAGAGTGCTTTATATACACTTGACACACTGATGAACAAAAACACTTAAGATATTTTCCTAATGTCATTACCCACAAACAACATCAACAGAGTATGTTCTAGTAACATATTTTATAACCCTCCCCACTGCTATTCATTGGCTTACCACTGGGCTTTTAAAGAGCCCCGTTTTAAAAAACAACTGTTTGGATCTTTTGTGCAAATGAAAAGAGTAAAAGCAACAAGATGGTGTGGTACATAAAAAAAAATTAACGGCTATATCTTGGCAACGACAAGCACGATTTGCAAATTGCTAATAGCACATTCCTCGTTAAGACCATCTCCCTGTAAAATCCTGCAACCCTTTCACATTTGCTGAAAACATCAGGAAAAAAAGTACTTCTGCTACAGCCTATTTCTCGACACAGGTCTTTGGTTTACACAGGAAGTGTTAACGGACCAACTTTGTGCTGGTCTGAATGCTACTTGAGACTCGTGTGTGCCACAAATAACATAAGACATGCTGTGCAGCCAAATAAATGGCAAACAAAAGGAAGGAAAAGCAGAACAATAATATTTTTGCATAAATATGAGCGCCATGAGTAGGACACATTGTGAAACACAATAAAAAAAAAATAACTAGCTTGGTGACTTTACAGGAAGCTGAAAATAAATCAGAACACCAAGGTACCAGGCTGATCTGACTTCACCACTCAGGATGAGTCCAGCACATACTGAGTCTTGTATACCTGAAAATGCCACCTCTGCCCTACCACTCCAAATGGCTGCTTGACAAATTGCTTTGCAGTCTGGCATTTCCCTACATTACGACACCACTCAAGCAAGAAAACTGCTAAAGGGAGACAGGTCTCCAGCAAATTAGCCAATAAGGAGCAGGACATCTTATTGCCCTGGCACCAGTAATATACAGATTATTTTGTAACACTGAGTGCCTACACTTAGTACATACACAAAAGAATTCCATATAACAAATTAGCAATCATCAAACAAACAAGCTGTCCTAAATATTAACTAATTAAAATGGAAACCAATAACAAACAACAAATGAATAATAAATTAATGTTAATAGTCATAGGTTCTGAACAGATGTACCTTTATGTGACTAAAAAAATGGTGGACAAGCTGTTATCTACAACAAAGAAAGAACAGCCCTGCCCTCTGGTGGTAGAGATGAGTATAACAATTGCACAACTCCAGTTCTCTTCAGGTACAGTGACAGAAAATGTAAAAACTGTTTAATATGCCAGCTAAACACAACATGACTTATCTGGTATTACCTTCAGCTCACCAAAACCGAGGCTGAAGAATACTATGGTTTTCACTCTAATTGAGCTCGAGCATAATTAAGCTGTGATACCAATTAATAGGTAGCACAGGAAACCAAGGTGTGAAAAACTACAATTGTTCAATGTAATGCAATTTAAAAAACGTGACTTTTAAAGAGCAGCTGGCCCCTTTTCCATCATAACGCAATGTTGTTAATATGGTGAACAAAACTGTAACATTCATCAACTTGTGCTTCTGATTTTTTTTTTATCAGTGGCCTAAATATCACCTTTTTTCAGCTTTGGAAAAGATTGACAAAGAACTGTATCCCCAGGACTTACTCGGTGTGGCCCTGAAAGACATTCACAGAGTGTATTGAAGGGTCTCTGAAGTCCCAGAGACGGAAGGTGGTGTCGCGGGAGGATGTCACTACCAGACGCTGTGTGGGATGAGTGCAGCAGTGGGTCAGCTCCTGATCGTGACCTGCACAAGAGCCAAGACGCATTACTGTAAGGAACTGAGCCGCGCCGGGTTGAAATAATAACGTCATTCTTGTAACGCAGCCTTCGCAGACAGACATCAAAATCCCCTTGCGACAACCATTTGATCACTAGGCTTGGACTCTCACGAGCCCTGTGGGAAAGGAAATTTATGTTGTACAAATTTCACCACTATTGTCCGTCTTTCCATAGAACAGATTCTTAAGATAGCAGATAGCATTTAAAATCCAGCTCCTGTCTTGACTCACACATTAAAAGAAGTAACATTCCCACTGCACGGCAGTTACACCCTATAAACTGTGCAATTTTAGCCATCACAAGCTGTTATATATTTGTTACCATGTTATGAGTGAATGCCTAAAGACATGCTTCAGAATGATTTAGAATGATATTTACTAGCTTTTCTGGTAAAGTTTAAGACCAAACTGCTATACAGTGAGAAAGTCAAGTTCCCTTTACATACTGTACAAGAGCTTGTAACTGTGAAAGGTAAATCTGGTAATGAGGGCTAGTCAATGTTATTTGCCAACAAAATCCAAAGGAAACACCGCTCCCGACATTAAATGCTGAATCCAAACAATGAAACCTTTGGTTTAAATCCCAACGTTACCGTCACCCGGAGGAGTCTGAGAAGCACTGTGGGACTTTACCTGTGAGGGAGTGAACGAGTTCTGACGTTTCCACATCGTAGAGGTTAGCAGCTCGGTCCCAGGAGGCCGTGACCACCTGCTTTCCCCCTACTAGCCAGTCGGCGGCTATCACCACCCCCTGGTGGCTCTTCAGCGTGGTGGAGGGGATTCTGATTGTCGGGCACTCGCTGGAGACGTCACCATCTGCCTCTGCCTCGTCTTTGTCGGAGAAGTCCACATCGTCTTCACAAGGGGCCTGCTGAGAGAGGGAAATCAGACCGCACATGTGCCGACAAACTGCATTCTCAAGCATAACCAGCTTTGATCCAGCACGTTTTTAAGACAGGCCCAATAAACACGGGTGCAGAATATTTAGATATTTTGTGGTTCTCACATGAACATTTTCGCCATTAGAGATGTGATTAAACTAGCATAGCATGCTATGTTTAGAAAGCAGCAAGACCCCAAATGTACATACTCCCGTTGCAAAGTCAATAATGAAATAATGGTAAGGAAAATCAGAAAACAGAACAAGAAATACTGTTTTGTTTGATTCTGCTGCTTGATTTTTATAGATCATTTCGTGGGAGGCCATGGAAATTTCACCATTTCCTATTTGCCTTTCCCTGCAAATCTGCACTTATCTAAGCCAATGGTTCCGAATTCTGGTCCTGGAGGAGTGTTGTATCTTCTAGTTTTTGCTCCAACAGAGTTCTTAATCACAGCCTAATTCATTTCATTTTTTTTTCCCTCTGGAGCACATTAATATATAACAGGATTTTAAAATGGGACCAACCCTCTGCCAATTTCTGATATTCAGAACTTTCCTCAGTCAGGTATGATGCCTGAAAAGTAAACAATCAGACCTCTGCAGAAGTAAAAAAAAAACTGTATTGTACGAGTGTTTGATACAGGATCTTTCCCCCTGTGTCTGTACATAATTAATTCATCAAACAGTAAGAGCTGCTCACTCAGAAGTAAGGCCAATCAAGTTCAGGAGTGGCTTCAAAAAGTTCCATGTGCTGAAGTTGCTGGGAAAATTACACATAAAGTATGGTATTTCTGACACTCAGCACTGATTGAAGGAACAGGATGATTAAAAGTCTCAACAAGCAAGTAGATCAATTAAGTTATAAATCAGAACAGGAAATTCAGCTGGAATTAAAACCAGTGTCACTCCGGGACCAGGGCAGGAAAACCACTTATTTAACTACATACATACAGTACATTAAATAATATGTAACAGCAGGTCTATTTGTAAGCAAGTAGTTCTTGTTTCTTATTTTTTACAATGTGAGTAAACATTCTTTGAAAGGAAAGCTCACTTCCAGTTTCATAGCTCCAGTCCTGGGGGAACCCAAGTGGTAGTTTTCTTACCCAAACAGCAGTTTCAAGACTGCATGGCATTACAGTACATACAACAAATAACCCACATTACATAATAAATAAGTTTATGTGCATTATATGTAAACAGTAAAGGATTATATATAAATGTAAAGGAGTGAAGAATTTTACATTAAGGATAATAAAGTGTTTCTCAACCTTTTCCATCCCATGGCACACTTACATAAACGAAACAACGTTGCGGGACTCTGCACTGGTCCCCACACACATACTCATCAATGGCCCAAGCGCATGATGAATAATATTATTAACAAAGCTGCAATATTTCGCCTGGGTCGCCTCGTCCAGGCAGTAACTGATGACAGTGAGATTCGGCCGATTGTGTTTTTTATATCAAGCTCGAAATACTCTGCTACACGTGAAACCCCACGTGTGCAGTCTTAAAGGCCGTGACCTTCATCTCGTGGACATGCACTAAACGTGCAGCATGACACTTTGGTTACCACAGAAAGCGTATATATCTAAACACAGTTTTATTCGCTTTTTAATTTTCTCACATATAACGTTTCCAAAATTCCACAGTATACCCATTAATGCCTGAAGGACACCCCTGTGATGCGGCACACCTGTACAGACAATGTGTTTAATAATTTAGCCAGACTACTGCTGGCTTGCAATGTAGCACTCTTCTCTGCTTACGCCTGTGTCTGCTGCTGGCTGTGGGGTGGGCAGTTGCACCATAAACCTCCAGATGTGAGCCGTCTGGTCTCCAGATGCTGTTGATACAAATGCAGATGGACTGATAAATTACGTTTACCTAACAAATGACTATTTATTCATCAAAACGTTCTCCATATTTAATTAGGTACAAGCATTTCGGCTTGTTACAAGATTACAAATGTGGTGACAAATAATGCTAACAACCATTTCAAAAAACCATCATGAAAATTCATTAAAGCAAATGTAAAGTATGCACATCCATGCCTCAAGTCAGAAAACTAAGCTTAATTAAGCGGCATGAAATAACTAAGCAAATGGTAAGAATACACATCAACTGAAAGAACTACTGAACTGTATAATGCACCATTTCCTTAGCAGTAATAATCATTACTTTGTTTAGTGATGAGGCCTCATAAAACTTTAATAATAAGAGCATTCTAGGATTTATCTAAAAAAAATTAAAAGCAAATGGGTAACACCTGTACCACGGCATTTAGTATTTTATAGCAACATGTTAAATTGATAATGTTAATGATTTCTAGCACAAACAGCACACCAGTCTTGTAAATCATTAAATATTATTAATGTATGGAACCATATTTTTCATCTGTAACTTTAACATACAGTATGTATGTATTTTAACTGCATTCATACCATATAAATTATTTTTGTACATTATTCCAACACGCAAAGCCAGATGAAGCTATCTATGTTTATTTATCACTCACCTGTAAGAGCAATCTGTTCCGTAGGATGAAACTTGATAGAGTTAACTAAAAAAAACACACAAAACACAACGATAATACAAAATTTGTATCTAACCTCAGCACAAGATGAACTATCTATGATATGAAGGTAGGACACAATTGTTTTTAAGCTTAATTATTATTTAAATATTAATATATTATTAATATTTTTGAACAACTGGATTTATATTCATCCAATGTGGAATCACCAATTGTCTCTTTACATCTCAGATTTGTTTTTGTTACATTTCATTAGGATACAAATTAAATTAGGTTCTACAGCTTTAGGGTTAGCTTTTTCCAATTAAAGTTCTTGGGACACAATCACAGTTATAGGAGGTGCTAAAGAAAGAAAAGGACTGGTGGCGTTCATGTTTCAGTTCTTAATTGGATTGTCCTGCTCTTTGAATAATCCTAATCCTAATCATAAACAATATGAATCAAAACACAGTGGCAATCACATGTTGTGACAATGAAGACTACATACACTCATCTGTATTCATGTTCTAAAAATTCCAATCTAGTTATTAACAAATAAAAAGTAAAAAAAAGTAATAGTGGGTTTTTTGAGAATAGACCGTATTTTTGATAAATACATTTGAGGATTTATGTTTGCTGTGCTAATTTAGGCATTTGTTAATCTCCCTAATCGTTGAGAACATTTGATTTAAGCTGTGAGTCTTTTTTTTTTTCCTTAACAGATGATGGCAATTTTACAAGCCCCTTACCTGATCCAGCATGACCAATATACTTAAGAAGGCACTTCCCAGTCTCAATGCTCCACAGCATAGCACTGTGATCTGTGTAAAAGGGAAAACATTCCTTGCTGAATTACACAACATCCACATGATCTCGGACTGGTGGCTTGGTTTGGCTGATTTATTTACACCATAATGTTTAAAAAGGTTGCTGGTTCAACTCCCATGGCCGGCAGAGGAATCCTACTCTGTTGGGCCCCTGAGCAAGGCCCTTAACCCCAACTGCTCCAGGGGCGCTGTACAATGGCTGACCTGCGCTCTGACCCCAAGCTTCTCTCCGTGTCTCTGTGCCTTATGGAGAGTAAGCTGGAGTATGCGAAAAGGCGAATACCTAATGCAAAATATTGTACATGGCTAATAAAGTGATCTTATCTTATCTCTCTTATCTTACACTTTATAAAAAAGTCCCAGTTTTTGCAAGTATAACTATTCTTAAGTACGGTACCATATTCTGTGCTGTATTACAGTAGTGCTATCTCTTTTATCTGGAGCCAGCAATGTTAAATACAGAGGCGTTTCGTGCATTTTATTTCCTCGTGAATTTTGGAGTCTGGTTATTCTGTATTTCAGAAAAAAAATATCCAGGGGAAAAATATCTTCAGTTAACCACATTGCTCCCCTGGACATCCTGACGTTCAAAAAATGCAGATCTACTCCAGCTACAGTTCATTTCCTGCATGCAAACAAAACGATCCCTCGTTTTTTCACATCCAGGTGGTTAAGTTTGGTTCCCCAATCAAGAATAAAATGAAAACACCTTCCATGTCTGTCAACAGACCCTGCCTGAGTTCTAATGTATTTCATGGAAGCTGAATGGAACAAAAACAATTGAAAAGCAGTTTACCAGCTGACGCAGTGCCCAAGACAACTGGCTGTGTCCGGGTGAGGCACACATCCCAAATGCCGTCCCTGTGCCCAACATACTCCTTCACCAGCTGGCATACGGCTCGTGATGTTGTGGTCTTAAAACTTGAGACAATCTGCAAAAAGGAACAACAGGATCCATACAGATCGCTTTGCACGCTAATTTTATTCAGGCGGCAAGCAGAGATGGAAGTAAACTGACAGAGAACTTCTGTTCCTTTTCCAGCGTAATGCATACTTCACGACTGGATACATATTTGAGCCGCAGGCTCTGACTGCGCTTGCGAGCATTTTCACAGCATGAGGGAAATTAAAATATGAGCACTTTAGCTTGTTTTTCTTATAACATGTTAGGAACAGATACGTTCCATTAACATATTAAGTTAACATTAACATTAACATTGTTAAGTTCCATTTTGGATTTAGCCTCCTATTTGCCTGGATAAAAAAAAACAACTAGAAGGAGTCTATTGTTTGTAAAAAGAAAGTTCTGCAGTATAAGGCAATGAGAAATTAATACATGGTAATCTAAAGCCCTCTTTAAATTTCAGCCACATTCAGTTCCTTAATTAATGTGAATAAACACATGATATAGCTAAAATATCTTCCAAAGCGATGCATTACGAGGCACATAAATGCATACACAGAAATATATGAGATGCACGTAGTGTATACAAAGACAAAAAAATGAAGTCTTCCAGAATATCACTAAAACTAAGCTCCACATAAACAGATACAGGACGAATAAGCACGAATAAAAAGTTCATAATTTTTCATGTAATGATGGCATACACACATTTGAATAAAGTCTGAAGATGCACTAAAGCACCGATAGAAGGACTTTCTCCCATCATTCAAGAAAAAAACACTCGGTAGCGCATAAAAAGTATAGTGCCGAAACCTCCACATTTTCCTTTTAAGGTTAAGGAATCCAGGACCTGTGTAAATCTAATATTGATAGAACATGCTATATTAAGCAATCAGAGCTGTTAGATGTGTTAGATACTGCAAAGCAAAAAATATACCTCTGATGGGTTCCTACAGCCTCCAGCTTAACTACCAATTCCAATAGCTCTCAATATTTTCTTCCAAAGCATTGTTGCATTGGATAGAAATGTCATGTTCCTCTTTGGTTTGCACCACTGAAAATGTTCTCTGCATTTTCTATATAAGGAGGAAACAATGATGGCTCCAGACATTGACACTCAACATTTTTAAAGTCTAATATTCATACAATGTTTAAGAGTAACTAAAACCTTTGGGTATAAATGCAGAATGGAGATCTGTTTTCATTATTTTTTTCCTTACTGTTTATAGAATGGTGGCCTAATGATACTTAATACAATGGGAACAAACCCTGTTTGTCAACTTTTTACATCCTTTTTTTTGCACTAGCACTGACTTCCTGTATTGTATTTTCTTGTCCCTTTTCTAAGAAAGTGGAGTAGCATTTGCAGAAGTGGAAAAACTGGACTCTGTCTGTTCCTAATGGCCACGTGCCACTATAATTCACAAATAATGCATGATTCTGTAAGGACTGACCTTTATAAGAAAACTGATTTCATAGAAAGATCATAATTATATTTAGTAGAGTAATATTTCACAGCACTGCTCGAGCTAAATATTTCAAGGACATCTGTCAGCTACCCAGGTCATTTTGAAGGGTGTAATATTAATTTGTCGCCAGTTCATGCTTCAATATGACAAGACGTTCAGGCTTTTCCTTGCTACAGTAATACTGAATATTATTGTTTGGTCTATTGTTTTGGAAAAATAAAACAGCAAAACATCAAAACACAATATGTACAATAAATTGGAGTTAGTCAGCTCCAGATTAGTATTTTGTTTCTTTTCATTTTAGTTAAAGGGCTTATTAAAAAACAATCCATCCATATATAAATCATCAAGTATCTTGAAGTTGGCATTTTGAGCCCATTACAGGGGTGTACATGCACAATGGCACACAGGAAGCAAAGAAGTTACCCATGAGTCTCCACCCCATAACTCCCAGTTTCCCATATTGAAGTTGCGGGGTCCACCTACTTTGCCTTGGAAAGAATGTGAGCGCTATATTGTAATTGAAAGAAGAAAGCATTTTAATACCAAACCAACTGAGTCATAACGTCTTGTACAGAGCCTTGGCATATGAAAATGAGACGAGAAAAACAACTCCACAACCTGAAATAAATTATGAATCTGAAATTGTAGATCTACTACCTACAGTGGAAATATTAATAATATTATTAGCCTTCCGAAAAATGCACCATGCACAAGATATAAGTGCAACTGTACCTGCTCTAATATTCTAATATATGGTGTTTTGTTGCAGTGGTATTCTCTCTCTAGAAAAGCTTTTTCTGTGTCCATTTTAATACTGCATTGCTCTGTACATGCTAAAACGTTTCTACAAAACACCAATACTTAAAATGACTGGGTACAGACTCCTTGTTGACAAACTTTGTATTATAATCATTTCCTTTCATAAGCCTTATCCCAGCCCTTTATCATGTGATTGAACCACAGGACCTTTGAGAAAGTGTAATGATAATAAAAAACCTTTTAACTGTAACCGCCAATAACCTATAAGTCCGCATTAATAACTTGGACTTGTCACGACAGACACTGGAAAGTACCTCATACTTAGCAAAAGAATGACTAGCTCAAATGTACGATCACCGTATTACTCATTAGAAGAATTTCAAATCCTTAATTTGTTGTGCTCTGTTGTCACAGATACAATGTTCTGACATCTAAAAACATCAACAATATATTATTTCTTATTAGATGTAAACCTAACAATACAAATTGTACATTTCCTATACATTTAAAGAAAATAAGCTACACTGGCCAAAATATTACAGACTCCCACTGGCTGAAACCCTGGATCTCTATGAGCAACAAGAATGACAGGAAAGGCAGTAGCATGTATACTGCCAAGTCCTGAAAGATTTCATGTGACTGAACGTCACATTCCAGCAGGATTAAGATCTGGGGATTTTTCTAACCATGGGACCAGCTGCAAACCAGTCCCCTGCTCCTCAAGCCCACCAGAAATAGCCAATGACAGACCTGGGTCATCTGACCTTGGACAGTCTGATAAAAACAATAATAAAAAACTTTATTTTATATAGCGCTTTTAAAGGTGGCTTCTCAAAGTGCTTCACAGAAATGACAACAACAATAAATAAAAAGAATACACAAGATAAAACACAATTACAATACACAGAGGAGACTGTGGATGGTGGTACTAAGTATAGTAGGAGCAGAGGGGTAAAGAATGGAACCAGTTAAGTAAAAGTCCTGATCATGAGGTACTTCTGAGTCTTCTGTTTTTTTTGCTCCAAGTTACTTAAAGTTATTGAATCCATTATTTAACCAATTACGTAATTCTCTTCTGTGTACATCTTTATCTTCTATGTTTATTCTTTCTGAGAAACAGCTCTCTATTTCAGCATGATTTAAAACAGTTACCACAGCTATCCCATAACATTAGATAGCTAATAGATAGCTAATCCTATAACTTTAGAAATAGCACACAGCCTAGCCCCCTCAGTAACTAGTAGTGGGCTATGACAGCATTTTCAGGCCAGTTTCCAGGACTTTTTAATATCCATCCCCTTCTCTTCCTTAACGGCCCTTGTGCCTGACTCACTGTATCTGCTTGGTCTCCAGACTGTCTTAATAAAGTAAGCCAGATTCTACTCTTGCAATAATTTAGCATTCCTAACATACTGAACTCCCATTCTCAGGTTTCCTAGCAGTTTTTTTTTAGCTCTGTCTTGTGAGACATTTTCTCTGACTCCTTCCACTAGCTCTCAGGCTGCTAGCTGATGACTGTCCCATCTTTCAAATGATCCTTATGTCAGGTAGGGTCAACTAAGTGTATGTTTCAATTTTCTGGAAAAATGTGCTTTAAATATTTAAGAATAGGGTAAAATAAATTAATTATACTACTGTGTCCACTTACTTCTGGAAGAACTATTTTAGGAAACCATAATTACTATCAATATCGTCTACACAAGAAAAGTAAAATATGGTAATCTAGAACTGATGAGTATTGTAAAGATCCAGCACTGTTTCCTATTTATAATATAATGTGCCTTAAAAATCTGGATTATAATGGTGTTTCTTAATTGGTAACACACATTCTCTTAACAGTACACACACTGTTCTTACACCGAAGGTAAGAAATATTTCCAACAAAAATTCTCTAGACCCACTTTTGTGTACTGCAGCAAAAATGCACTAAAAGCATCTGCACAAGATAAAGCACTGCTACTAATACACAAAAACTTTAATTTTAATTACTTAGAGAATTAGAGAGGCATGCCAATCTACACTAAGGTCCCTGCTACCTACTATTTCGAATACCACACCACGCAAAAGTCTGAAGAGACTTGAGGTTCTCTTGATAAGGCTGGGCAGCCTCCCCTGATGAGAATACAGCTAATAAAGACCCAGCTATTAATGAGTGTGAAAAATACAACATATTTCTGTGATACACTCTTTATAAAGCTATTGAAGTCGCACTGAGAGAGCGTCTATACAGAAGAATGTTACAGGAGATGCTGGATAGTGACGAAGTCTTGCTTGCTCATTTCTTAGGCATGAGGAACTCCAGCATTCACTACACTTTAATCCACTCTGAAACAACACAGCACATATCTCCCACCATAAAACTGTACAGACATACTCTGTCCCAGGTGAACCACGTTTTAAGCTCCTACTGGAAAATGCCCTCATATACCATTTACCAGCAAACCAGTGGTGCCCAACTCTATAAACTTGGAAACGGTGTTAATTGATCCAGTTATAACAATGATTAGGATTATGTGTAGTTGAGAGTATATGTGGAATTAAACTCTGTAGAAATTGTGTCCTTCTAGTACTGGGGGTCTGTACCCTTGATATAAACAGTTGCTCAAACGTATTCAATTAGTTTTACTATTTATTACAATAGTATCTTTCATTACTTTACACGCTGTCCTGTTCTTTATTCAGATTTAGAAAAAGTTGTTTACCTTGCTTGTAGAGGCTTTATAAGTGGTCTTCAGTTTCTGAGAAAGCTGACTCGTACTATGGCTGGCTGTACGGATATAAATTTATGATTAATCATAGTCGTAAACGTAACATTGAAACTGCAAACTCCAATGTCATTCTTTACACAACACAGCATTACACATCTATCATTACACTTATAAATGGCAAATGTTACCACTTAAAAGGTAAAGCCATTTTAGACCTTTAGATCTACATTATTTTTTATCTGTTTAAGAATACAGTGTTAACTCAACCTCTCAACCTGTTTCACACATTCAGAGAATGCAAAAGAGAACAATTAAGAGATAATTTCTTCATAAAAGTCAACGTTTTGAAACGGCCAGCTCTGCATTTGTACTTGCAAAACAGTCCCTTAAAACACAGCATGACCTGAAACCAAAAAATACCATTACTTACACCATACAAAATACCATTTGTTGTTCCTGCAAATTTCTGGATTCATTAATATTACTACTGCAATGCAACATAGACCACAGCAATCCTTATACTCAATGAAAATCCCTAAAGACAGATACATAGTTCAGATAGAACCATACATGGATTATATGACTACATAAACAAAGACTGTTTATTCTCTTTATGTTACTGCCATGTTGCTGAATAGCTATGTTTAAACAGAAACCCTGAAAGTGCTGAACCTACACAAAACAATAAATACTAACATTCAAGTAATGCAATTACCAAATGGTGAGGAATATACACATTTTGCAAGCCAATGACAGAGATCAAAACACGCCATTAGTAAGCCATGCAAACTTTCCCAAGTACAGTAGGGTTCAGAAAAAACATTTTTTTCCATAAATGTGAAGTCTTTTGGCGGGGAGGAAATTGAAGGAAGAGAACTCTACAGATGAGCAGTCTTTGGCTATAATTACTTTTTTACAAACCTTTTGCCTTCAGTGGGCCCTTACTCAGATCCCCTCCATCGATGGTTTGTCCTTCGGCTGCCAGTCTCTCATTAAGAGTATCGATCTCTCTGCGCACTGTGGGACAGGAACATCAAGATGGCAGCAGTGTGGAGTGGTGGGCTGGAGTCTGGACTTTTAACTGGAAGGTTGTGGGATCGAACACCAGCTGGCAAACTGCTAGAGCAGAACTTCACTCTCATCACTCCAATAAGACACCCTGCTGTGTATGTAAATGGGAACTCTCCATATCACTATTGGAAATCAGAATTTGCTCTCACATGAATTATGTGGTTAAGGAAACACCTGCTATGTCAAATGGTGAACTGACAAAAGAAATGTTTCTGAAAGGTCAAACATTCATTTTGACATTTAACATCTTGACACAATATTATAACATCAAAACTCAAGCTTTTTAGAGCACCACTTTTTTTCTCTATTTTATGACACTTAATAACGCCTAATTATTTATCCAGAACGTGTTGTGAAATTAGAATCAACTGAATTCATCCTCATGCCTACATGTCAAATATGCAATGTTTCAAAATTACGTTCAGGAAACAAGTAGCACATTTTGATGAAGTGCATTCATCTACGTGATCAAGTAAAATGGTTGAAAAATTAATCTTGTAATTAATACTGTTTTTAATATCAACATATTTAAGTAATAGTATAAATAAAGTCAAAATAAACAGTACTTACGCTCCACATTTTCAATATAGAGATTTTCAAACTCTCGCTCAATCTGTCCAAACAGGTCAAGAAGATTGTTTCTCAGAGATGCAGGGAGTTTAGAATCCTAAGAAGAAAAAAGAAATAGGACAAAATTATTATTTTTTCAAAACAAATTAGCTGCTATTTCTTTGGCATTAAATGGCAATAATAATGTTCTTAACAGCGTACATAACAATATAGCAACAAATTGATCTACACATATATACGGTAAAAATAAATATTTTGAAAACTGGAAAAATGTCAGGAAAATAAATGATCAATTAAAGATATAATTACAAACACAAACATCTTATAAGAATTAGCCGGGTTCATACAATTATTTGTAGTGATCATGTATAATAACCCTACACATTCCAATTCATATTCTGAATTTATTTAACAAAGGATAATGCACAGGTCATTGCATCAGTATATACACTCCATACAGTATGTGCAGAATGAAGTACAAAATAAAAATAATTCACATAAAGAATAAATAAAACTTATGATGATAATGATTTTAAGCAATAATAACTACAATCTGTATTTAATAATCGCATTCTACAAGAAACATTAACGTTTTTTTATACCAAACAGCTTTGTCCTGGCTGGATTCTGCTCAGCTATTTTACTTGATTCAACATCAGTTGCTCTTAAATATTCACAAAATGAAAAAAATAAATAAAACCATTACACATTCTGTTTTAGATGACACACTCTGTTGACCCACATTTGAGGAGCTGCCCTGTTCCAATTTTATTTAGAAATAAATACTGATTTTTTTTTTTTTTTATGTGGAAGTACCCCCTTTTAGGTTTAAGAATAATACTCCTGTTTATCTCCACAAGTGGACTGATCTGATACGAGATGAGGTGTATGAAAAAGGAATTGTAAGTCAGAAGTCAACGAACAAATACACATTAGGAAAATGTGGACAGGCGTTTGTGAAACTGAGGTAACTGGAGATTTGAAGTACTGGCTTCCTGGAGAACTGTAGATCAATCTTCATTCATCTCAAGCAATTGAATCTCGGCAGATTTTCCTCAGTTTGGAAGCCTTTCCTTTCATACTGTGTCCAGTGACAGTTACTTAATAGCTGTTTTTCACCGATACACACCTGCATCTAGACCCTGCCCAGAGCGCTGGCACTTGACGCACAAATACCTTCCCAAAATGTTCAAGCGTTGTGTAGAATAGATGAGGAGTGAAATGGGCCGCTAGTGTTTTGCGATTGCAGACAGTCAGCTGTTGTTTTCCTGGCATTTAGCCCTTTTTCACTTACTTGGTTTAATGGACTTTGGATTTAACAGACAGAATCTGCTAAAGAGTAATCTGTACAGTCAGAAATACCAGATTTTCCCTGTAATAACAAATTGCTCACAATGGGTGGGTTTTTGTTTTGCGTTTTGGGTGTTATCGAAATTTTAGAAAACATCCAAAAATGCTAACAATATGTAGAAAAGCTCTGTAGAATGCACAAAAATTAAAGCAAGGCACAAAATACATGGATTGAAAACTCATGAATGGCTCCCCAGTTGCTTGTGATGGATTATGTGTTTCTTATGCTTTAGAACATGAATACAGTAAATGAAACACAGGGAATGAAGAGCTTGTACTGTAAATTTATGATAAAGTCACATTGCGTTGATTACAAGTACAAAAATACATCAAATGATTCAGACAGCACATATGAAGGATACATTTTTTTCATATAATAGTGCGTTTGGGCTGAAAAAATGTCCTTTGTGATTTAATGGACATTTGGCTATAACAGACATCTCTTCCTCTCTATAAGTCTGTTCAACTAAGGGATTTACTGTGTGAAATACAATAATTGTATTGCACAACAAAGTGTTGCTGACCAGCAATGCAGCATCACTCCTTTAATTAATACAAAAACCTCTAAATTCCCAGTCTGAAGATGGAGAACTTGATTGTTCTTGTGACAACATGAAGCCTGATCTCATAATCTATGCATGACTAGCCCTGGTCAATACTGGGATGGGAGACTTCCAGAGAAACCCAGGTTGGTGCTGCAAATGGTGTCTGGTGGACCAGTAGGTGCTGCTCTTTGTTCTACAACATCATTTTCAAACTGACACAACAGTATGGTGATCAGGGACACCGTGAGAAATAAAAGCACCAGCCTCCAGATGAGACGGTAAACCGTGATCATGATTAATTGGTCAAAGACCTAAAGGCACTTTCTGAAAGACTAGCGGTTTTAAACCCTGGTGTCCCAGGGCCCACCCTGGGCTTGTACAAAATGGCTTGCCTAAAGTTCCCCCTTACACCAACTGGTGAAGCAATTTTTAATTTCTCTGCTGGACTAGTTGTGTAGAAGGGATCCTGGCGTTGCAAGCATAAGTGGTACACTTCAGAGGCGGATGAGGTGGACACCATTTATGTATAAAGCACTTTGGTATCCTTTGGGATAAAATGCACTAGAGGCGTGACTTTGCTGGTTTTACTAATGTTAATGATAGCCAAACAGCAGTTGCTGCCCTCTGCCACCATGTGGACAATACGTGCCACAAGCTCAAAATATGCAGTCACAAGCTGATTGCTCCGAAATATTACGGTGCAGCAGTATTGGAAAGAAAAGTATCTGACCTTCAGAAACCTGCTGGCAAAAGTTCCCATTTGCCCTTTTTGTCCTCTGCTAAGCACATTTTAAATATCTCATAGAGCTCTGCAGCAAAGAACATTGGGGGATGAGATTCTTTCAGATAAAATAGAAGAGCAGCATTTCCCTCTTGATCTATGAAGCTTCCAAGTTTCAAAGGGATCTTTGAATCATCATCAAACAGAGAAAGCCTTCAGTTATTACAGCGCAGTGGCATTTTTTATTCCAGGCTTGTGAAAACCGTCAGGCAAAGCAGCCAAAGGGAAGGTTGCTTTCGACGTGCATAAAATGATGCAGACTTTGGACTTGCAAAGATGCTTCTATGAACTTAAACAATCTTAAGTTCAAAATTATCCCCTGCTCTACAGCTAGAGTTGAAAGAACTTTTTTCAGCTTTGAAGCTCAGGAAAACATTGACACGGCAAAATCTTGGCAACTTTAATGATAATTGAGAAGGGGGTGAGGAGTACTCTGTGCCACCAGCCCATTTTCTACAATTTAGGCACAGTGATGCTCTTGAAACAAATATATTTTCAAAAGAAAATGAAACAGAAATTTCTTATGAGGAACTCATGGTACTGGCAGCAGAATTGTGTTTCAATTGTAACAGTTAAAATAAAGACCAAAAGAAAAATCTTTGTTTTAATTGTCAATTTCATTAAAAAATGAAGTAATTTCTATTTAACAGCCTTATTTTAATTCATGCAGAACAGTTATACAATACAGTACAATACAGTTTTGTATTGTACATTTTCAAGGTGATATATTCATTATGAATATGAGTTAAAAGTACCACAACTATAACAGCAAACTGTGTAAATGTAAATTGCAAGGGGTGTGCTTTTGTCAGATTTATTTACAGCAGGAATAATTCATGCAAAAATTTAACCAGCACTGGGAATGCCAACAACCAAAAAAAACAGCCAGAAGCATTTTATACCACTCATCACTAGCATCCTGTAAACAAAGCATGTCGTGGTCAAAAACAAATTCTGGACAATTTTAAAGAAAAACATGCAATGCCTTTTTAGCTAACTGACATCAGGAAATAGCACTATAAGGTGGTAAAATAAAGTACACCAAAACGCTCACTACTATTAAAATATCTCTTTCTGTTCCATCAGTTTCAACTCCAGGATCCAGGAGAATCAACTTCAAACTTGGAGACCAGGAGTGTTGACTTGAACACCACAAAGTCACAGAGCGGCTCTTCTGAGGAATATATTCCCAAGGTGACAAGAAGGTGACAAGCTGAAACTGGATCCATCTTACACCCGAAACATCTGGGAACACCTCCGAGACTTCAAGAAAAACAGACTGCCATGAATCATGTTTGTACATGAACAGATTAATCACTGTGCTATCAAACCTGTCCCTAGTTTCCACAACTCCCAGCCTAGTGGGTTCATCCAAACATCATACGGTCATACATTTAAACTCTCTACACTTACGCATTCTTGATGTAACACAAATGTGTCAAATATTGTAAAAAAGAGGAAAAAGATAGTGTCTTATAAACAATATAATGTTTAAATTAATGTTTGACACATGTTGGCTTGGACTGACTGGATTAAAATCCTTGAGATTGAACGTGATAATAAATAACAAGGCATGTAATATACTTAATGAAATATCACCATTTCAACCAGAAGGCAGAACACATAGCATAAGGAATTCTACTCAATGGGGTTGTGAACAATTCAGTTAAATTATATTCATCAACTGACTGCTCACCATCCGGTGTTTGAAAGCAATACGAAGATTCAGAGGAATTCAAATGATTTTTCCTTTCTAATCTACAAAGCATTTCAAGCACATTTCAAGAAACTTCATACACACTTTAAAGACAACGGTAGTCAAGGTTTGGTTATTTCCCGACACTGAGCACACAGCATGAGGGTACAGACAAACTGAAAAACACATGCAAATGGATGAATCCATGTTAGACATTAAGAGAACTAATAACTCTCTACAGGAGAATAAATGCTACATGAGAGCAAATCTGTGGTCTTAATTACTCCAATAATTGCAAAACTCCCCAGCTTTACTGAAAGCTTGTTTCATCTGGAATATGTCGTTAAGTATCGAAATGTTTGACTTTTACACTCTTTAAGGGTAATACAGTAGGTATTCTTGTTAGAATTTGCATAGATGTAATGGTTTTATGATATTGCTATTTCTCATGTATCATTTTACCCCCTAGTCTGTAAGAATATCAATTTACAGTAATGTCAGCTATTGAAGCAAATCCATTACCTACAAAAATCAGAGGCCATGACAGCTGGGGAGCAGCTTAATATTGCCTTTCATTTTATATGATCATAGCTAATGTTACACGACCAATGTGAGGGTCAGAGAATTATTTCACAATTGTTGAAAAAAAAAACATTCTACCAAAATATTATTTCAGGAATCCATTCTTAAATAATGATTTTATCGTTCACATCATAACAGGTAACAGCACATTATATAACAGCATAACAGCACACTAAATAGTACTCGATAAGACTGCAGTCAGGATCCTACTGGCTCCCTTATTTTTAAGCAAGAGGAGCTAACTAGCTTACCTCCATATTCATGAGTCCACTGATCCCAAAGTAATGCATTAAAGTGGATTAAAATCTAGGTAAGCAGCCAAACATTTCATGATTTACAAAAAAAAACTGCCCCACGCTTTTGAAATGCTAGTAAAAAACTATTTCCACAGGCTTCAGAAAACTATACTCTCACCCGGCATTGACAGCACTATATCAGAAGAGCTGTGTCAAAATGAAGGTAGCCATTCTCTTTTCTGTCAACGCCACATGTAAACACACATTGAAAACATTGATTCGCAAACAACAGTTGGTCACTTATTTTTCCAAAGCCCCTCAAGCATGTGCCTAAAAACTAAAGGTCTCCTTGGTTACCAAACATAATGGCAGCAATGAGCAGGCTAAAGGCACCTGGACCTAATCTCTACAGTTAGTTTGCATTAGGAATACCATCAAACAATGAGCCAATAGTAACTAAGAACAAAAAAGATTGGGGGGAAATTAAAAGAATAATTAGCAGGTAGATGCACAGACATTATTAAAAAAATAAAATGTGCTGTGACTCACTTATTAGATCAGAGAACAATGAGACGCTAAGGACTGTTTTGTTATGTAATAGATGAGCTGCTATACGGCTTGGAGCCAGTTTCTGAATTACATCCGAGGCAGGCAAAAATATCTGAAATTCTTCCAAAGCCCATTAAATGAATTACTAATCTCTTTTGGGGTGTAAAAGGCATTTTTGGCTTAATTATCTATGGATCAAAACAAATTAGATTTGATAGCCAGGTATTTCCAGGCAGCAGGAAACCATCCATTATCATGTCTTAAAACAAGGCCAAGAAGACACAAGACAGTCAGGCACATAAGATGAGGTTCAACCATTTTCCGCTACTTTGAAGGAAAATCAACTTTAACGAATGTAAATCTGAAAAGGGGGAATGTACTGCAAAGTCTGAATTCCAAAAAATGAATAATGTCATAAGGTTCGATAATACAAGAGTTTTGATTAAAAGGAACACTGTTGTTTGCTTTAAGAACTGTTATAAAACAATAAGCATCACTTCACATTGCTTACTCCGTTTCCTTTTAAACAGCCCCCAATACTGCAGTCTTACAAGTGAAAACACCCCTACTGTACAAGACTGTATACTGCATTATATAGTATCCAGTATATCAGGTTATATATAGGTTGTGAGGTCCGCGCAGAAAATCATTGGGACCGAGCTAACCTTCATCGACTGGATATATCTCGTCCGCTGCCACAACCAGGCTTTAGCTATTGTATACATCAGGACCCAATTCACCCTGGTCACGATCTGTTTTCACCCCTGGGTTCTGGTAGGAGGTATCGCAGTATCAGAACTCTGACGAATAGATTCAAAAACAGTTTCTTCCCCCAGGCAGTCCGCATCATAAACAGCTCAAATTAGCACCTGCACTTTAAGGTACTGCACTACGTCCTGGCTGTATTATAACGTCTATTGTCTAAATTTATTGTCCATGTCTGTTTGTCAGTTGTGCCTATTTTTTTTCCTCTAATGTTACAACCGAACGTGTTAAAGGGGAACTGCCAAACTATTTTTACTTTTTGGGGTTATAATGATTCGGCAATGATTAGAGCATTTCAAACCACAATGAAACTACCACATACACCATAACGTGTACAAACTCCAATCTACATCACAAAAGAGACAAAGTTCCAATGTGTGTGTTGCGCCATATTGCCGTCATTGTCTGCATTTCAGAACGAGGCAACTAATGCCCAGTAACACGAAAGCAGCCCTATTACATTGTAAACATGCTTTAGTCCAAGCATTTTCATGAAACCAACACATTAAAGTTTTTTTTTCTAAATATTGCACCAACAGGATTTATATTTTTGGAGGAGCTGCTGCGCCAGAGCACATTCCATCACCTGAACAGCTGATTTGAATGAGTGCAACTGAGAAATCTAACAGAGCAATATTAAATTCAGCTGTAACTTTTGATTAAATAATAGGACATAAAACTTTGCAGCACATGGTTTGGAATATCCCTTATTGAAGATACTGTATGCCTTTCTTAAACAAAAGCACAAATACAATTTAGGAAAGTGATGCAACAACTGGGCACAGAGAACTCTGGCATGTTTTTCAGTGAATACTTAGTTCGGGTATCTGCTTACACATTCAAGTAGTAGAATCAGCTTCTCAGCATCAGCACTAATGCATCATAATACTATTTTGTACTGGAATAAGCTGGTACTGTATAAGCACCTGGAAAAGACGTCACACTGTTCAAAGTCATACTGTTATTTTCCTTGGTATTAACAATATCATGACCAATCAACAATTGTTTCTACAATCAAAGTATTTTGAAAGAATATCAATATATATTATTTAATTTGTTACTTTTCACTACACTACTTTACATGTAAAGCTTTTTATCTTGTAATGAACCATAAGACCATTGTACGCATGTATGTAAACACAATAAGACAAAAGGATCATAATCTCTCACTAGAAAAAGGCTTTTGGATAATGCAAGAAGCAAACAACAGAAATGAAATACTATACAATGCATCAGAAGATACTGTATAGTTCTCTTTGCATTCCCTTACAGGAAAGACAGTGGGATTCTGAAAAACAATACTATGATGTTCAAACAAATGTTGAAGCAAACTGCAATGTGAATCTTGTTTCTATTTGTTGTTCTCAAGCTGTCAGTTTTAAAGCCTACTAAACCACTTTCAAAATGTCAACAGAACTATTTGATGAAATGTTAAATATGAGAGAGTATATGTACATGGACTCTCACACTCAATGCCTTCTTTATTTAAAGATGTCTTCAGTGCCTTCCCATTTAAAGCTTTTTATTTTGCTGCTAGGTTAACCACTGATCAAATCTACACAATTTATGCTGGTTATGCATCTGGCTATCATTCTGACTAGCTCTTGCAAATGGAATACCTTATTATTGATTTTACGCTTTAAGTTCCTCTTAATTGTCCCTTCATTAATCCAATTTCTGCATCACATCAATGTTTCCTGTGCAGTAGAGTTGGGCTTATAATTGATTTATTTGGACATGTGACTTCAGACAGTGAAGATGTATTTAGAACCCCAGTCACCAGGATCTTTACCTCTTCTCAGTAAAATGAAGTGGCAGTCAATATTCTAGGAAATTATACTATTAAAACATAGAGCTTAATAATTATACAAATAAATGTGTAGCAGTATTTAAATTTAACCATGACAATATTTGTCTTCAAGCATATACATACCAAACAGATACAGAAAACACCTATATATGCAGATATGTATATGTGCAGTAATCTGGCATCATACAAACTTCATTCTGGTCCTCAAAAACTGCTCATGAAGGAATTTAAAGTCCCATTACTTCCTGTCTAATAATATTATTGGTTCCATAACTCAAAAACGTGCCTTCAAACACCCAAACTTCATCTTAATACAGCACAACAACAGTATCATAGTATGTTGTTATTAAAGTAACATTCCCCATTAATTATTCAAGTAGCATGCTCAAAGTAATTTGCCAATGCATAAACAATAGATAGAAAAATAATAACACTCCTGCTCCCTTATGGCAAAGTACAGCCATTAGCAAATGTTTGAACATTAGGTACTATCCTGTACTAGTTTATACGCACTTGTTACACATAAGCCTTTATTATAATAAAATAACTAAAAATAAATACTTAATCCATGCAGATGCTAGAAAAGAAGAATCTGGGCAATGCTTTCTTTACAAGAGCCTACCTCATAAGAGTGAAAATCTCCTTGTCAAATGAAAACATAGGTAGGAATTACACTACAGTATATCGCATATAAATTAAAACTTGTATACAGTAGTGGATGCTCATACAGCGAAGCAATACTGTGTATACATACAGTCAAATTAAACAGCCCCTTCCGCTATATTAAGAAACATTCTCCCTTTGCTTCTCAGGCCTAGAAGTGTTAACAGATACGGATCAAAAAGAAAGACTAAATTAATTAACTCTATATTATATTATATTTTATTATACGAGCCAAGGCTCACACTTCTCTTTTGGTTAGAATATCACTGTCTTCTGGAACAGGGCTATGTACCATTACTATGTATGGAGAGGCTAATTACCACACACATATAATAGAAATATTTTACTACATAAAAACAAAGATCTTAGGTTAGTATTTTTAGGTGTCCAACTTTTAGTTTAGTCCGACTTGAGAACATCTTATCTATACCCAGCTCTCTAAGCAGTCCCAAATTAAACTAAATAGGTTAATTACCACAACAGCTAGAGAATAAAATGCTGTTAATTTTAAATCAGTATTAAATATTGTTGTTTAATTGTGCCAACAGCTTTTATGTTTACATATAACATAACATATATAACTTAATTTGAAAAGCATTTAATTACCTAGGGCAATACTGAAAGAAAACTGGTTTTAAGTTGTCAGTGCCTCATATCCAGTGACGTATATACCTGGCACTAATGAATAACTGGCGAAATACTTTTTTGTCTGCTATGTTGATAATTTTCATCAAATAGAAATGTCCTTCAAAAGTACACTGCCAGATCTGAATTCACAGCACACTAAGAACTTCTGGATTACAAGACTACTGCTGATCCATCTGCTTTACCACTTCAAATTTTTCACTTGTAGCCTTTCAAAGAGTTTTTCCACAATGGAATATATCCACTATGACTTCATCTTCCTGAAGGACACAAAAGGCCTTTTAATATTTCCACCAGACCCTGCAGCAAGGAGAGAATGTGTGTTTGTTCAATGTCAAAAGTGGGGGTTATCACCAGCAAAGTAGTAAAGATATCACTCCCAATTTAGGTCATTCATGCTTGTATACAATGTAATTACAAGATATGTAACCAACCAAAACATAAATAAACGGAAATAAATAAGGCAAAAACACAAAGAGTGAAACACAGTATTAGTGTACTGGATGTATGCATTTTTTCTCCTGTGTAGCTCTCTTAACATTTCCAATGTTAAGCTACAAAGAGTCCATCCTGATCACAAGTATGACAGGGTTAGTATTTGTTTTTCAGAAAATTACAGAATGACACATGTCACAGAAGTACAAGAGGTTTCATTTACTGTGCACCGCCAGATAAGAAACAAAAAGTGGATATTATCACTGACCTGCCATACTGTCCTAACCGCAGGTTAACAACCGTCTTCCAAAAGGCAGGACGTGATAACATAAGCTGAAATACACTCCACGGTCTTGTGTATTTAAAGTTTATATTTGTAACTTAATCTTTTATTTAATCTGCATAAGTATATATATATAAAATAATAAGAAAATTATTTCGCTTTAAGTATTTTTTTCATTAATTTCCCTATATTTACATATGAATGATCCTTAGAATTGAAAGATAAAAATGCATTTCTAATTATAGACACTCATCCAACTAATAATCATAAATACATTTGCGGGAGAGTGTTACCTATGACAACAGTGAATCACTGGATAAAACACAGCCAGAATACAAAAGAGTAAAAAAATGAAAAACCACTCAATTCTGTTTACAAGTGGGCTGTTACAGCTACTGTGCCTGCTGCCACACCGGGAACAAACAATGCAAAAAAAGGGTCGCAAAACCAGGTCTCTCCCACCTTTCAAGTCACATGCCAACTTACAAACTTAAGGATCATTGGACAACATGTTAACAAAAACAATGTGCTGTATGCGTCTCAGAAAGATACTTCCCAGTGGCCATAAAAGCATATAATTACACACTGCTTCTCTTTTGACAAAAGACATGGCTTTCAAATTCACTCCGGGTTGTAACTTACTTGTCCTTCTAACATTTCCCTCTGCATTCCTGCCCGATCCTGTTCTGTGCTGTTGGTTCTTCGAATGGAAAGGCTGTGGGACTTGCGCTTCTGCTTGGCCTGACGAGCAGCTGCACTGCTTCCACTTTCAACAGGCATTACTCCTCAGTGACGTCTTCTCCAAACTTCCTGTCTGAAACTAAGCAAACATGCAAGGGCTTGCTCAATCGTCGCATCACTTCCTGCGTTGTTTTTTTGTCGTTGTTTTATGCAAATGACAGTTATGCTCGAATATTGCCCTTGGACAAGACTGCATGGTTTCTTATTATAGTTCAGGTGAGTAGCTGCGTCAGCATGCGTAGGCTGCAAAGGAACAAGTAAAATTTAATTCCATGCTGAAAAGAGAAGAAAGAAAACACAACATTTCAGCTGTGGAGCCTTCTTTGGGTGCGAGAAGGCTCCACAGCCGAAATGTTGCATTTTCTTTCTTCTCTTTTCAGCATGAAATAAACCTATTATTACTTTCTTATTATTATTACTTTTACAAAGACATTAAACCTTGGGTGGCTTCTGTAAAATAAATGAATACGCAAAAAGGTAATTAGCGTCCATATACTGCCTATACCACATATTCCGGAAAATGAAAGAATATGCAATTAATGAAGATTAACCCATAATGATTGTGATAAAACCTGAGGCCACACTTGTATTTGGACTAGCAATCTTTACAAAATCAAGTAAACGAATTTCAGAATTACCATAAAAGTGTGTAAATAACAAATATAAATACAGACCAAAAAACCTTGAACACTAATCAAATAGAACAGAGAAAGTCAAAAGAAAGAGGACAGATAAGTCAGCTTTGGAATTCTTAATCAGTGATGTGCATTCTTCAAAGCCATAGAATTACAATCAAACAGAAATGCTTTACACTGATCTGGAAAGAAGGCAGTAACCACCCTTACCAATTTCTCTGGCAAGATGTAACTTATAACCACTGCAAATAAGCTTTTCTTAAAGAGAGACATGAACCTTTCGTGCAGTTAAAATATTACACCAAGACTGCTTTAAATTTTTTATGTACATTATTTATCACATTCACCTACTTGAAAAAAAAAAGTTGCCAAGTTCAAACGTTTTCCTATTAAACGTTGGTAACTTTAAATTACAAATCTAACACTCATCACAGGAAGGAAAAATTACCTCTTTCACATTTTCAAACACAATTTTGGAAAATGAGCATGGAATGTGCATTAAATTTTATATTGGAGCCAAAAGTCACTCATTTTTGGAGCAGAAAGCTTCAAACGTCTTTATCTTATTTCTCATTACAGCATACGACCCACTTTATCTTTGAAGGGGAAGACAACAACTCATACATTATTAAACTCGTGACCCTGAAGTTTGGCTCATGTAACTGTACACACAACACAAAAGGTTGTCTGCTGATAGGCACCGATATTACATTATATGTATTATTCAGAGAAATCTAATCTAAGACTGCACAGACACGGTTTTATGTATGGTGTAGCATTAAAGACATCACATTATTTTACCTTTCAGGCTTTTATTTGCCTATCAGACAAAATAACTTAAAAACAAATGAATGCCATTGTTTTTTGATAACCAGTTTTATGTTGCAGCCTGAAAGTATTTTTTTTCTCAGAATACACACACAAAATATGAAGAGGAAGCAATGAAGATCTGATTGTCTGCATTCAAATTTTCCTGTGTGTCGGTCGATATGGCAGAGAGAAGTAGCAACACAAAGGTTCCAGCTTGAAACGTACTACCGTTAGCCTGCAATAGCCTAGTCAGAATGAAAGGGTTTTCCATTTCGGTCTCTCAGTTTTATATTTAGAAGAAGAAAATACAATCAAAGACACTAACGTTTTGTGTAGAAATTGTTCAACTATTTTTGAGTAAAAAAAATAGTTTTCCAGCTGAAGGTAAAAAAACAAACACTAAGAACTATTTGTACATTTAATGTCAAGTCCGGTATCTAATAAGCACATTTCTTTAGCTATCAGCTTTGATAGGTAATGGGCAGTCACCTGTTACTGAGGTCATACACTGTATTTTTAAGAGAACCCATTAGCAACATCATCCAGTACATATACCTGTGGTCATCTTTCTTGTGTTGGTGCTGGCATCACGACTAACTGCCTTTCTGCCGCTACTCAAAAATAACCTTTTCATTACTAATTTACCTTTAGCGCCACACTACTCGTCATCTACTACAGCAACATCTTATTTCTTCACCCATGATTAGGATTTTTTTTCTTGTTTGTGCACCAACAATCTTGCACTTCATCTGATTAATTGCAAGTGATGCATATTGCACTATACAATATTTTTTATTCGAACAGCTTATGATTTCTCATCCCAACTCCTTTAGATCACTCCGATACACCAACTTAGTTGCTGCTATCTTTGGGATTCTGAGACATCATTCCGCTTACACAAAAGGTCTCCGCTAAATGAAAATTACATATAAGCGGAGTATAAAAAATGTGTATATTTCAGCAGCACAGTCAATTTCCAAGAAGCATGAAAAGGAAGACAAGATTAACTATACTGGCTCTAAAGAGTTAAGCAAAATTAGTGATGAATTAAGCAGGCATTTTACCATATGCCACAATCTGTCATTATCATTATAAAGAAATAATACACAAGTTTAAGTCCGTCCATGCTGCATAATCATGAAACCCACAACGTCAACTAAGAAGATTATTGTTAACATGACTCCCTAGTGATCTAGTAGTTAGAATTTTGCGTTCACACATGCTGCAGTCCAGGTTCAATTCGCAGTCAGGGAACAGGTGAGCTGTATTTTTTAGGGCTGTGGGAGTCTGCAATGAGCTGACCAGCCATGTTGTTGAAGTAGCAACCGGGGCTTCTTTCAAGAAACGTCTGGGTGAGATCGTCGGGATCGGTAAACCTCAACCGCCAGCCTTAATGACACTAGACAGCCTTAATGATATTAGTGCAATCCACACATAATATGTGCAGACCAAGGGTAGTGCTGAGGCTTATTTCTATATCACCACTAGCACAGAGCAACAGGACAGCTTTTCTGAGGTTTTTCTAAATCATCAAGAAAAGAGCGACTGAAAGTATGTTTCTGAAACAAATCCTCATGACCCACCAATGTACTTCCTGCCTGTTAACGAGTTTCTTCCAGGACACATGTGGCCCCATCTAAGTGTGTACTGCTCGTCTTTATGGGTACATCTCCCACATCATTCAGCTGTATCTCCCGGGCCTGTAATTCAAGCTACTAAAAAAAAAATGAGCTTTTGATTTTAGTGATAACGCCTTAACACTCATACAAACGGTATAAAGTGTAAATTAGACAGAAAGTACGGTCATGTTTAGCAGCCAGAAGAAACATTTTTTAAAAAAATCTGAAAACACACAATGATGGTATTCCCATTACTAAACAGGTACACATTTCCATTTTTTTCTTTCTTCTATTTGTTCACCCGACCCGAGGCAGATCAGGAGGAAAGGAAAAGCTACAAGTCAAGACACTGAAAAATAAGTTACTTATGGCTTAAGGTTTAAAGCCAGTTTGAAAGATGAGTTTAAAAAAAAGAGTATTCTTAATTACAACGTCAATCACCCAACTAAAGAGTTCCAGTTCAACGAAAGGGCCCTGGAAAGCTGTCGTGGAGTAGAAACCCTATACAGCAATGCGACGAAGTTGCTTCAAGGTTGTCACCAGGCATGACGATGCAGTAACTCTTTCCAGTGTCTATCTTTAATTTAGTGCTCCCCCTCAAGGTCTGGGTCTGGGAGCGGCGACAGCAAAGGACGTACCAGCAGAGCAGCAATCACAACAGTGCGAAGCCAAGATTTGTAATTAAATCCTCTACCTTTGGTTATGCACAAAGCTAAATGGAAAAATGCTTTGCCTGAAAAGAACAGATACGATGCATTTAATTACAATTGGACTCTGCTAGTGTGCAGGGAATGACCTTACCATAGAACGAAATCAAAGCAAATCCACCACGTTTTTCAATAACAAAACCGCAGAAATTTTAAGATAACCGAATACATTTTAAAATCTGGCTTCCGGTAAGAGTTTTTTTTTACAGTAAGGCGTGCGGTTTTTTTCTGAAACCAAATTGCATACTTATACAGTAAGCTAAACGAACAAGTCGGTATTAATAAAGTATGGCAAGGCCACTTATCGACCAGATATAAATTAAAGCAAAACAATGGCACTAGTATAAATACGATAAGGCTTCACTGTAATATCTTTGAATGACTCGGTGTTTATATCCAATAACTGAATGTATGTAACGTAATATGACGCTGCACGCTGTAATGTTTGTAATGTTTAAGAATTTCGATCGACTTGAAATATATATATATAAGTACACATTGCATGATTATTTTACAGTTGTATCGTTTTAGATTCAAAATACAGCAACTCTACTTTTATTTACCCGTTTCTTAATGAGCATGATCCTTACCCACTTACAAACCAGGCGAAACGAACGGTTTCAGTGAAACAGACCAAGCGAGAGGTCCACTGTGCCCAAATGATAAACATCGTTGTTTTGTTTTTTTAAAAAAAAGATAATCAGAAGACCTAAAATGAAAATGCGGCCGCCTCTTGTGTTATTATAACATCGTATCACACCGAAGGCCACGTAAAGCCCGCAACTTCCCAAATCCTAACTAGGCGGGCTCGGCTGCAGCGACAAAAAGGAGACACGGGCAGTACGCGTCTTTACTCACATTAAAGAGCGTCTGGCTACACAAGCGCCCTTCGCTGCTCGCTCATCTGGAGGAGGATAAAGGGAGAGAGTGCGTCTTTCGAGTGACCATCTTCCAGAAAAAACCTGGAATGGTCCTCCCCCCCTCCCTCCAGCACCCCTCTTTTCCGCTTGGTTTCCTGCCGGGATTCTTGTTGACGCTTCTTTTCCTCTGCTGTCAAAATAACATGCCCTCGCAGCATCCGGGCACCCACAATAGCTGGGGTTAAAGGACGGCTTCTCGGCAGGCTACAGGGCAGTTGCAAAACGCTAAAGGCCGCCTCCTGTGTGTCGCAAGGCGTTGCTTATTTCGAGTTGCAACCTGTCAGGAACACTGCTTCCGCCAGCTTTCACCCCCCGCGAGAGACCAGTCAGGTTTGGTTAGATGCGGAACTTGTGCAAGTGCTTTGCTGCAGCGGATCGTGTGCCTTCGATGCTCTTCCGTGTAAAGAGTTTGAAAGAATAGCTCCGGGTTCACTAGAAATGGGATGAGCCACTCAGGGCAGCACGTTAACAAGGAGCTGCAACACGCTCTCCAAATGTACTGTTTCCAGAGGGCGCTAGTGTGAAGAACAAATACAGTATCCTTGCTACAGGGCAATGAGCGATGCAGCGTTTGTTTTCTTCATTAATAGTCTGCACTTCAGTGAAATAATTTGAATTACATTTTAATATATTTCGGATTGTCTGGATTTGATCTCACCTTCATTCATCACATTATCATAACGATTACTAATCGCACCGAAAATAACAATAACATTTCAAATAATTTTCAGACAATACAACTACACAGGATATTTAACACAAAGCAGTATTTTCATAGGTCCTGCTTAGCATGAGCAGATCTTGGTCGGCCTAATTTTAATTTAGAAAAGATGGACCAGACCTAGTGCAAATCAGGTCATTTCAAACCAGTCCTAGATATAATATGTTTGGGGTGGACTAACTAATTTTGTTAGTTTGTTAGATGAGAAAAGGGGTTTAAATTTAATTGGAAATTCCCCTATTCAAATCCTCTGGTATAGTTGTAATTTTGCTTCTTACCTAATATTTAATCCAGCTGCAGTTCTGAGTGGTCAGAACTAAAGGCCATACTAGTTGTCCTCAACAGTAATAGAAATCACATGATTAAGATTTAGTTTACTGAAAATTTCCTGACTATCCTTTGAAAAAGTACAGATTATTTTAGACCAATAATCTTTGTCAGGAAGGTAATAATAGGATGCTGATGCAAAGAGAAAAAAAAGATTGAATTGTTTAATACATTTAAAAGCTCACTCTTAAGGGAGACATTATTTCTACTTTTACTCAAACAATCTGTTTCCATTACATGGTGAAGTATTCATATTGCAATTTCTGATGAGCTAGTGTGAAAACCTTTCTGTGTCTGAAGATAATTATTTGGTAGGTTTATCTATGAGCAGATGAAAGTAATCAGTGTGGTATGTGAAGAACCCAATTACATAAGTGTAAAATTTAAAACCTGTAATTGATATTGCTATAATTACTCAGTTTCATATGTTTCCCATCAGATAGTTCTAGGTACCTCTTTAATCTTCAGTTGTTGTTTAACTAAACTCTAGTCCCTCGATAATTCTGCAAAGGCTAAATTTAAAGTATTTTCACTGAATCTGTGTGAGATCATCATTATTAAGTACAGAGAAAAATATTTAATATTTCATGGAACCTCTGACACAAAATATGTTTTATGTCTGTCACACCTTTAGGAAATTAGATGGTTGTCACCATAAAGAGGTTAGCAGTGAAAAAGTACTGAGAAGTAATTCTGGAATCCAAACAGTTTGACATTTTTCTTGTAGATGGATGCAATGTAATTTTTCATATATAACATCACAGGGCAATTTAGATTAAGATTAACATCCACAGCATGTCACCTATCTGGGTTTTAAATGAGTATCTATAATCTGTACATATCAATCCAACACAACAAGCTGCATAGGGAAGAGATGTATAAAAAGGAAAAAGAATGGGATGATAAAGATCTGTTTACTTCACAATTAGCAAGAAATCAAAGAAATAAGATAAGATAAAATGTTATTGTCCCCTGAGGGAAATTTGTTATGGACACCCAGCACTCCTGTACATTTAAATAGAGTGCAAACAAAAAAAAAGGAGAAGAAAGAAAAACACTGCACATTATTATATTACAAAAAAATTAGAAAAACATTGCACATCATTCTACTGTACATGTACATTATTACACATAACAACATTTAAAATGTATACCACATCACAAAACATATTGCACTTGCTCAAAGTGGGTTGTAAGAGTCAAAATTGTGTTTATCCTTGACATTTGCATTGACAGTTTTAATGGATAGTGGACCAAAGGAATGTTTGTATCCGTTTGACTTACATTTGGAAACCCTAAAACGTTTGCCAGAAGGAAGAAGTTGATATTCAGAGTTGAGGATGAGGGAAGGATCTGATATAATTTTTCCTCCCTGTTTGATTATGGATTTTTCAAAGATTGTCTGCAGGGAGGGATGCTGTTTCACTCTGGATCTTCACACTCTGGACAAAAAAATAATGACAGGTCCTCCAGGCGCTTCCACAGGTCAAAGACATACAGTACCAGTAGATTGATTGGCTTCTGAGTAAATTGCCCCTGGTGTGAGTGTGTTTCTGACTGTGTGTGCCCTGCAATGGACTGGTCTCCCATCCAGAATGCACCCTGCCTTGCACCCATGTGTTGACTCTCTCTCTGACACTACCCCATGTTGGGTAAAGTGGACAGAAAATGGGTGAATGAATGAACTGTAAAGTATGAGCCACGGGGCACAATGTGATCTATATGTGGAAGTGCATTTAAAACCTAGCACAGGAGGCATTTCTTCATCCTAAGGGCTGTGAGAGTATAAAACTAGCTGTTTGGCCATGTTGCTAAGGCTGATACCCTGGCTTCTTTCAAGAAAAAGCTGGATAAGATCCTTAACTATTAACTGCCATGCAGACTACATTGGCCAAATTGCCACCCTCTATCTTGAAACCTTATTTTTTATCAGTAAATTACTCTCAGCATATCTGCATGCAAGTAAATGAAACTATATTATCAATATCTGAAAGGAGCTATAGTAAATAATGTAGTAAATAACAAAGTTAATAAATTACACCACATTGGGTAGGGTTGCCTGATTCCAGACAATTCTTATTTCGGAAATACATTTCTCAGCACCTAAAGTAAATGAATGTATCAGAATTTGTTAGAGGTTTCTCCTGTGAAGGACATTATGGACTCATCTATTAGCAGACTTTCTATTACGTTCCTGAAAAATGAGGTCTTCTAAAAACAATCTTCTCGCTGTCATCTATCATTGCTCTCTCATTTCTAATCTGTCATCATCCATGGCAAGCAATTATGTGTGAAATCCCTGAATGATATTTATGGGTACCGTACCAATATCAAGAATAGAGAATCAGTTAAATGAGATATTTTACATTACAATTTATAATTCGGCACACAATTCAGGCACCTCCTGTGTTATTCATGTCGACAATAACCATAAGCAATATCAAAAGGCTATAAACAATGCCAATAAATGACCATTTTAAACTAGTATATTGCTTAATATATGTTCAATGTGGAAATGATTTCTATTGTGTACCATAGGCCTGTGTTCGTGACTGGAATGACATTTTAGTGTCAGTTTAACTCCTTGTTTTCCTCATGTAGAGAGCACAACCATGCTGCAGACAGACTTACCTGATGCTGGAATAACAATACTCCAATAACATAATTAATCATTTTTTAAAGGAGGTCCTGATCTTACCTCTTACACTGCTTTTTTCCTGCTCCTTTTTACAGTTTCGTTTCTTTTCAGAGCAGCTGTGAAGTTAACTATAGTTAGTGGCCAAACCTTCTTGTGTAGATATATTACTTTAGTACCCAGTTGCATTACTAGAGATAAAAAGGACAACTCCTTACCTCCTTTAGCAGCAAAGACATCTCGCCAAATTGCTTTAACCCATGAAAGAATGAAAGGTCAGATGCTCTCTCAAAAGCAAGAATATAGACAATTCAACACAGGCCGGGAATGGAAGATGTTGGCAGATGTAGGCCCCATCAGAATTGTTGATACCAACCAGTCCAACTCTCTATGTCTTGTCTACTTTGTTAAACTGACGGTGCCCTGGGAGGCTCTGGTGAATGAGGCATATGAGAGGAAGAAGCTACCGTATGACAAGTTAGCAGCTGAAGCAGAATGATGTAGAAAAGTGTGGGTCTGCCCAGTAGACCAGAGGATGTTTTGCAACATCCACCACCAGGCTGCTGAAGGAGCCTGGAATCTGTGGCAAGTCTATCTGGGCTGTTTCAGAAGCTGCAGAAAGAGGTAGCCAATGGCTCTGGCTGAAGAGGAG
This sequence comes from Lepisosteus oculatus, assembly GCF_040954835.1. NCBI lineage: Eukaryota > Metazoa > Chordata > Actinopteri > Semionotiformes > Lepisosteidae > Lepisosteus > Lepisosteus oculatus. The sequence goes on along the minus strand of NC_090701.1, from coordinate 13,550,647 downwards.
AAACCCCTGCTGTGCCCCAAAGTAAGTTGTGAAAAGGCTGGACGGACATAGAGGTGGGGAGTTCTGGGAGCCCAAAACCTCTGTTGAGCCTTCTGGAGGTGTTGTGCCCTCATCAACAACACATTGATGATGGAAGGTGCCCCCACTTGAAAATCCCAATGACATGTCAGCACCCCAATCCCCCAATTCTCACCTTATGACAAGACCAGTGAAGTGCTCCCCATCTCTTAAGGGATTCTACTATTAAGTCCTACATGTCAGAATTACCAAGTGAGTTGCCGTCCAGTGCCAGTAGCTTCGTGGATATACACATGGGGCCTGAGTTTTCAATACTAGCTTTGCTAGTGAATGTTTGCGTTTCAGTTACAAAATAAAGGTACAAAATGGTCAAATCAATTGGAATTTAAAAGAAGAAAGGGGAAAAGCACACTTGAACATACTGAGCACCGAAAAGAAATGTATTGTACCATTTATAACTGCAACAAATTCACAAATTTGTTATCAGGACAAATGAGAAAAAATGGCAAGTGCATTGTTGTTTTATTGAACAGACGTGGCACAGGTAAATTCATTACGCTGGTTAACATTTGTCATCCGCAGGGGGTCTATTGAGAAAGTCACAGGCTGGCAGTGATATGGATACTGTTAGAAGCAACATAAGCTGTACATCTGTGATGAAAGCTGTTTACTCTGAAGTGTTAGACTTGAGAAACAATGTATTAAAATAGCATTTTGTTATTTTTAATATTTTAATAGTTATAATAAAATGTATACAAATACATGTTATGTCATTATTAAATGCAATAAGAATTTTCATCATCCATAAAGTTGACTTTAATGTGAAAGAATAGTCTGCCTTGTTATCTTATTTAACAAGGTCACAAATTAAAGGCTTTCTAACTTTAACTGAAAGCTGGCACACTTTATCTGAGGCATTAGATTCTTGTACAACCAAATGAAAAACATAATAGATTCTGTTTTATTCATGCATTTTGGTACTGCCTATATAGTATGTTGTATTTGATGCTATGGTAATTCAAGTGTACACTTATACGGGCGGCACTTTTAAATGCCAAGCCAATTTGGCGCAATAGTGTGATAACGTTTATGAAAACCCGTTTATGTTTTTGAAAAAAATAAAAGTTGAATACAAAACCTATACCGATCTGCAAAACTAAGTCTCCTTGACCTCTATAACCAGCATAATCCACGGCGACAACGTCAGAACAGCACGTACTGTACAAATAACATTGATAATAATCATGAAACAGTACAAACATGCAGTCCATATACTTTAGGGCGATAGCATTGTCAACAGTAGAATGGAAGGGGAAGGAAAGTTGTATCACGCAGTCAGGTGATTTAATTTTTAAAAAAGGCATCTTTTAATTTTAAATTGTATTATAGCGAAAGAAAGAAGAAGAATGTTTAATCAAATGCCAACGTTTTTGCAAAACTTGAAAGATCTGGCAAACACTACACACTGAGCTACTGCAAAACAGCAGTTCCCTTCCTCCACCAATGAGCAAGTCGCTCAGTGGGATCGGATCTTGCGTTATGAATATAGGCGGTGCCAGTGAAGTGGACCGACCGAAGCTACTGTATCCACTTCCGATATTCAGCCCACCGCGTTAGCTATAACTTGCGTTTCACCGGTTCCTTTCTAGAACAGTGCCGCGCATTAGTCAACGGGTCTGTTTTAATTTCCTCTGCCGAGCCAAAACGGCCCAAACCGTGCGCGGCCCGACCCGACGCGCAGGCGAGTGTGGTCTGATGGCGTGTTGGGGGGCTCGTTCTGCGTGATTGGTGTCTCTCCGGGTCTGGCGATGCGACGCTGCCTGTGGGCGGCGCTGAGGATGGTGCCCTGCGAGGGTCCTGCTGCCGCGAAGCCGATCGGCACGCTGCGGGTCCGGGAAAGCGGAGGAGCAGCGGGCGTGTTCGGTGGGCTGCCAGCTGTTGCCGTTAATTCCTTCTCGAGGTAATGAAGTATGAAAGTTTGAGCGTTGAGCACGCAGGCAATTGTGCAATTCTGAGTCTAGCCACCTTCCTGAGCACTCGGTAAATCTCTTTTTTTTTTCTCCTTGGACAATGCTGTAAGTACTGTTGTTTAAATCAATTTTCTTCTGGAGTACGCCAGTCGTGATTTTATTTTATGGTGCCTATGACAGTAACTCTGCGGTGACTGGGATGTGAATACATGTTTTCATTCGACCTGTTTTGATCATTACAAAGGTTATTTAAGATTTTTCCCCTTTCAATCTTGTATAGGTATCTCTGATCAGACATTAGCATAGACGCAGCTGAATCCAGCTTTAGAAATAGAAAGTGGCACACAGCTTTCCTCGGCTCACGTTGTATATAAAATAAAACACGCCTTCAACATCATCAGGTCTGCGCGTTTAAGGATACGGTGAAGTTTTGAGCACTGTGTTCAGAAATGTGTAAGAAAAACGCCGTGTTTCCGTGTTTTCAGAGGTTTTGGAGGATTGGGAATGCCGGAAATTAGCACAGATAACCTGGACGAGAAGCAGGTACAGCTTCTGTCCGAGATGTGCATCCTTATTGATGAAAACGACCGGAAGATTGGAGCGGATACCAAGAAAAACTGCCACCTCAACTCTAATATTGATAAAGGTATATTCTTTTTTTATTTAATCATTCTCAACCTTTTAATACGAACTGCTCTGCAAAAAAACAAACGATTAAGCTCACACTTAAGGAGTTTCCTTATATATAGTTATAGTTGTTTGCTATCTGCGTGCGATTCTCGGTCACTGTCATCGTCACCACATTATTTCACATGCTAAACAGGTTGCAAGCGGTGCGCATTTAAAATCAGTATCACGCTTGTTATATATTGAATATACGCTCATCTAGTTACAGTACATATATGCATACTGAATACCTACGCCAAGTGATAATAAGCATTAACAGCAGAATCCAGAAGTTTCCTAATTCCAATTATTGGACACATTTTTGCAGTTAAATATAAACTATTTAGACCCCCACCTGCTCTGTTACCATTTTCATTGTATAATGCAGAGACACTGCATTATACACTCATGGAGCAATAATTGCATCTTTTTTTCTGGATCTCACTGGGAACCCTTAAAGATAGAAAGGTCTCCAGTGGAAAATTTCCTCTTTAAACAAAGTGCTCATACGTTTATGTGAACACTGGACCTTCTAACTACCCTTTGTAGCTGAAAATACGTTTCTATGCCTTGATGGCCTTAACAGATCTTCAAAGTCACGAATATGTCAGTTATTGCTTAGTTACTGGAGTGTGAACTTAAGTGGTGTTTAGATGATGATGAACTTAAGGTAAGGTCAGGGAGCAAACATTATGAGAAAATTAAACCTTTAATTAAAAAATAAATTAAAAAGTTAGTCACGTTTACTTACTTGATGTTTTTTATTTCACTTAGGAGTTTAAGAAACAAAAGGTTTTCAGAAATACACATCATACATGAATTATTTTTTTCCCTAGGTCTTCTTCACAGAGCATTCAGTGTGTTCCTGTTCAACAGTGAGGAAAAGCTTCTGCTGCAGCAAAGATCTGATGCAAAGATCACTTTTCCAGGTGCCGTTTTCATTTAAATCCATGATTCTGATCTGTAGATGCATCCAACTCAAGGGTGTAAGGAAAGAACAGTTGCTTACAAGGAATACCATAGAGTTGAATGTGTTTAAATACACTACCTTTTAACTCAATTTCCTTATATCTCAGAAGTAAAAGAAGGCTGTGCCTGGTCAATATTGTGAAATGAGATTCCTCTAAGAAAAGCCAGGTTGCTGGCTGTAAGTGGTATTCGTGGACTAGTAGGTGGCAACATTTCCAAAGCAGTGCCCAAGTATGCTACTGAAATATCCCTAAACAATATGGACATTACTCAATGTGTAGGGTAACAGATCTACCGGATAAATTCCCTAATACAAGAAATTGTATATAGCCAATAAAGTGATCTTATCTTAGGCAGTTCTGTGGTAATTGGCTTTAGATACTGCTTAAAACAAGTTTTCCGTAGCCTAAATGCCTATAACTTTGCAAAATATAAACCGGGAAAGTAAGCCTTACTTAACATTTTAGAACCTTAAGACTTGGAGTGTTGTTTTTTTAACCCCTTTAGGAAAACTCTATAAAACTGAGGTTCTCAACTCTTGGAGATCTCCGTTTGTGTTTTTTTTTTTATATATCCAAGCGAGGTCTTAATCACCAGTACTAATTAGCTTTAATTGATCTGCTTGCTTGAATAGACATATGGTTCCTGTTTCTGCACTCAGTCCATATTTGGAGAAGCACCTGCTTCATGCATCAGCATACGGAACCTAAAAGCAGCCCGTCTTCCTCATTTTGTTTATACTCAATGTTTGACAATTTGGTTACAACTTTACAATCATATTTTGGCGGCAAAAAAAAAGTCACTTGGTAGACCTGCGTTACGAGGCTGTTGTGTTATGTGCAGGCTGTTTCACAAACACGTGCTGCAGTCACCCTCTTCATACGCCTCGGGAACTGGAAGAGCAAGATGCTATTGGAGTCAGGCAGGCAGCACAGCGGAGGCTACAAGCTGAACTAGGAATCCCCATTGAGCAGGTAACAGTGATTCGAGAAGGTGGGCAGTTTAAAGTAGGTGATGACTCTACCATTTCTTTCTAGTTCATTACTATTCACACGAGAATCACTGTAACAGTTCAAAATTTGCAAAAGTAAATGTGTATCTTAGAACTCTGTGGAGTTAATAGTAGAAGAGCCTGGATTTATGTGTCCTGACACATTGAGGGCATACTGGATGTCACATTATGGACTTTGGAGGAATAATGGGTACTGTGGGCAAGCTGCTCATCTAATTGCACAGTGAGTGAACAATGGAATACTAGACCCAGTGAAAAGGTTCCCAGCCAGACACATTCTGTGTTAGTCTGGCCATCCTTGATGATCAGATTGTTGGGGTGTGTAAATCTGATCACCTCAACTTCAATGCCCACCATTTTTTAAATCTTGTAAAACGGTTTAGTAATGTAGATTAAATGCTGAATTAAATGTTTATTACAAAATCAAGGTAGGCTTTCAAGGTGGCTCAGCTGGTAAAGACATTCACCCAAATGCACACTGAGCTCTAGGATCCCAGCTGTGAGCCTGGATCAAGTTACTAGCTGACCGTAACCAGGATTGCCCAAGTGGTGGGGTGCAGTTGGTTAAATGCTGCGGGGGAGAGGTTGTGTTAATTTGGTCAGGGATCTCACAGCAACACAGTGCAGCCTCCCAGGCATTTGCAAACATGCAGTGCTGTTGATGAGGGATGGACCTCTGCTCCAGTCAGCGCTGAACCTCCAGTATAGGGCTGTGTTACCCACAATGTGCTAAAAGAGAAATATCACAGTAGGAGTCTGGCTCCTCCTTATTCTCTCCTGTGTGCGGTCACAGGGTTTAGAGTTGCAATCTGATGCATGAAACACATTCAGCTGGCAATTTTAAATCAGGTGGATGTAACAAAAATAAGAGAACTCGGCATATTAAATTGACTTTCAGAAAATTAACTAGTTTTGGTATAGATACATATGTAAAAAGTGCCTTGTGTTTAGAATGCCAGCCTCACACTACAGGACTTTTCCTACAATTTTTAGTCATAACCTTCACTTACATAATCGTAAGAAAATCACAGCAAGTTGTAGAAAGTTGCAGCGCGCGCCCATTACCGTCAGTTGTGTAGTATGGCACCCCAAACGACTCAGTCATAGCGCTCTTAACAGCCCCTACAACTCTTACGACAATCAGACTGTGCCCATTATATTACACGTTATAGCGCAATACTATTTTTTTTACAATATTTCTTATAAAGGTGTTTTATTTTTGTAAATTTGTTCTATAAAGAAGAATTATTTTTGAAGGTGTTTATTTGTGGAAAAGAAGGCCTGTGTTACATTTTTCAAGATGTTTACGTGCTTGTTCTCCATGTTTGTTTAATTTCGTGTGGTGCTCCTCTTCATATTCCGGTGTGTTTCACATGGATTGACTGCCAGAATGAGGCAACCTCGCAGTACTATCGTGGTGCAATCCAAGATTTGAAACCGTGATGAAAAGTCATGAGGGAATCCTGTATTCCTGTATAATTCGACACCCTCTAGGACAGAAAAGGCAGTGAGATTCAGCAACTACAGTCGTTAAATTTGACATGCTCTCCGACTAGAAGTCGTGTCTAGTCCTGTAGTGTGACGCTGACATAAAGCACGCTTCATCTTGAAGGATACAAAGCTGTTTCATAAGTTAAATCATATATAATCTGTTCAGTTCAAATGTGAAAAGTCAGAAACATCTTGGACACCTGGTTTAGAATCTTACTTTTTTTTTTGTAAAGCACCATGGTATCTTAAATGCCAGAGGATGTTAGGGCCGTTTTCATCTCTGAGATGGCACTAGTGGATGCCTTCCATCCACGTTTTGACTAGTACTGTTTTCACTTCTGAGATCGTAAAGTAACCATGAGAGAACAAATTGGTCTATTACAAATAACACTTTACTAAATGATTTCATGATAGATTTTAATTTTGGCAGGTACCACCTGAAGAAATGACCTATCTGACCAGGATCCATTACAAGGCCCAGTCTGACGGAATCTGGGGAGAGCATGAGATCGACTACATTTTGTTTATGCAGAAGGATGTGGAGCTCAGCCCTGATCCCAATGAAATCAAAAGTCACTGCTATGTAACTAAGGAGGAGTTGAGAGATATGCTGAAGAAGGCAAAGAACAGCAAGCTGAAGATCACCCCCTGGTTCAGTCTTATTGCAGAGACATTTCTGTTTGAGTGGTGGGACAACTTACACAAATTAAAGCAGTTCATGGATCATGACAAAATTCATAGGTTGTAAAATGAAAGAGCACCAGTGTTTCTAATTGTACAGAACCTGCCTTTGCACATATGACTTTTTGTAGAAATAGAGTACAGAAAATAAAAGTTCTAGAAAAATGCACACATTTCTAATACTGGTTTGATCATTTTATGTATACCTGAGCCACTGAGTACTTCTCTTCCTACTGCAGTGTTGCTTACTATGTGCATTTCTTCCTTGATAAGATGTTATTTACGCATTGTTAGGTAAAAAGTTTAGAAGCTGTATTCCTTTAAATGAGGGAAGCTACATTTAAGTGTAAGCTTCTGAATGGAATTCATTACAGGGAAAAAGTTACCAAGTAAATTATATTAAATTAAGTGTGTAATACAAGTGCTGTATTATCCCTCTGTTAAGGTGATTGCTTTGCTTTAATTAGAGCTCATAAATGTATTGGATAAATTTACAGTACTCTACATGACCTACAAGGTAGTGTCTCTCCACAACTAGGTAAAGGACAACAAACACTAATTCTCTGATTTACCATAAATATTTTATTTGCAAAGTGGGTAATAACTCAGCCTCACCTCATACATGAATAAGTTTAATATTCTATCAATTTAATAACATAAGATGATTAATAACCCCCATTTACAAGTATAAATGGAGTACAGTGGCTAAATATTAAAATATATGGTAAATTATAGCTACCATAAGTGTATGGTAAATTCCTGAAGTCTATACTATAAAAAATGTAGAGCTTTCCAAATGTGGGGCATTTTTTTAAGTTAGTGGCTTAAAGTAGACACCAGGACCACCAGATGAAATAGTAGAGATAAAGATATAGGGACATTTACTAAAGACGCACCTTCTGTATTAGAAATACATTGACAAATGGCACACATTTATTTGTCAACTCCCAAGCAACTCTGGATGTTACTCAACTAACAGGGGAAAGATCAGTCTTTTCATTTGGTTCTTTCCTGTCTGCTTCTAGGTGGTTTGGACTCATTTCTCCATTAGCTGATCTGGAAAAAGTTTTGAAGTTGAACTTGCTACGACATGCATAGCTCAGCAGACAGAGTATCCTTTTTTACAGTATATTGTTTAAAAGTATTTCCCCCTACGATTATGTAGATCATTCTCAATCTGACAAACAGATTCAATGCAGGACAAGAGTCTTAACTTTAAATTTTACTGAAGGAAAAAAAAACAACCAAACATTCAAAACTTCAGTGATGCCTTTTCACAAAAAAACAGCCTGATGGTAGAGATTAATTGACACCTCTGCTGCAGAGGACCCTCCTTATCTGCGGTCAGTGGTGCCTGATTTTCTCTTGCCTGCCAGAAGGTGTTTAGGTTTGAGGTCAAACACATGTCTATCAGACTCCCCTTTCTTGCCCATGCGATTCATCTCTTTCTGCGAGTTCTTCATTAACATCTTGGCTTTCTTTAACATCTGAAAAAAAAACACGGTTACTTTCAATACTAGCACACAGACGAAGCAAGGCTCAAGAACCGAGGGCAGCTGCTTTTCGCTGGGGCTTTCAAATAGCCTTTACTGACTAAAATATAAAAAAAAAATGTAAATTTAATCTGCCAATTTCACACTCCTTGCACTAAAAACATGATTATTATGAAAATCCAATTCAGCATGTCAGAACTTGCCATTTTCATAACTGACATTATTCACAATCTCAATTAAAGATTGCCGCATATCCCAAAGTGCCTTGCCTTTTATGTATTCTGAGCACTTCCAATAAAACGAAAAGTTTCCAGTACAAATTAAAATTCTCCTTTCACGTTCATTCATCTACAGAAAACCACAACCCTTTCTAATTCCTCATGTAGTACATGCTTTTACATTTCCAAAGTTAATTTAACATCTTATCACACTAATTTTAGACAGGAACTAAAGCTTTCCTTATGAACTGGTGTGTCAAAACAGGCATCGAAGACGTACCTTGGCATCACGAACACCTGAAACATCCCTTGGAGGACGAGAGGCACTCTGACTACGGGTTCGAGATGCAGGGGCCTCAGATGCCTCCCGTTTGCGTTTCCTAGCAACACTTCTAGATCTTCGGCCCTGGATAGCGTAGTGACTCTGGAAGAAGTTTGAAAAGAAATTACCACAGCTTTCCATTTTGATTCAGAAAAATGTTTATACTAATTTTCCTTAAAATTATATTAATAACATGACTCATACGTTGTACGTTATATACAGGTATGAGCAGGACAATGTTGGAGAGATTTAGATGGGCTTTGAGCCCTTGTATTCTTTTTAAAAATGAAAAAAGTCACTTGTCAGAAAAATTCAAAAGTGACTGTTGTTGAGAAATGTGAACCACTGCAACTAACTACGTTACTTCTCAATCTCATTGGAACAGCCAAAGACCAACTGAGGACACTATGTGCAAAGTTACTTACATTATCTTTATCAGTCATGTCCAGACCAAGATTTCCCATCTCCTTTTCAAGGGTTTTTCTTTCAACCTGGCATAAAAAGAACAAAACACATTGTTGAGGAACTATTATTGAAAACTACAAGGCATCACTTCCAGTCTAATGATACAACTAAGTAAAAGGAAAGTCACTGCAGAAGCCACCTGATGAAGTGGCAGACAATCGGCACTGTCAAGGTGCCTAGACAGTAGAGGAAGCGAAAAGACAGCAGGTTCTTTATTTTCACCATTTTTGTGGTTCTGGGCATGCGTGGCCCATGTACATCCTTCTCTCTCGACTCCAGGATTTTCAATTTCTTCTTCTCTTTGATTTGTTTGGCCAGCTGACGGATCTCCTGCATCTCCTCATCTTCGCTTTCTTCATCCGAGTCGTATTCTCCTGCCTTCTCTCTCAGTTCCTCTTCCTTTTCCAGCTCCTCCAGGTTCTGCATGGTGGTGAAAGCAAGAGAAAAAGCCGATACAAAATGAAGTGGCAGCCAAGCACTTGGGAAACTCCATTTTCCTTACTGCACCAAAGAAAAGCTCTAGTTTAAAAGCCATCAAAGCTAGACTCACCTTCATGATCTCAGGATCAATGTAATCTGTTATATTGTGGCCTTCCCATATTTCTGGGACCTTATCGTTCTTCTCATTTGCATTCATCAGGTCCCAGTATTCTAAAAATATGTCAATAGCAGCCATTAGTAATATTACACACAAAGCTCTGTCCACGGTAATTTGTGTAATTTTCCCAAACCACTTTCATGGTAAAAATGTACGCAATATCATTGTTTTTAGAAGTTCGAGAAGGTAGCTGCAGATGAACACCTTGTAATGCCTGACATTCTTAATCTGCCAGTTTCCCTCTCTCTCTCACACCTGAAGAAGGATCCACAGATGAACCGTTTTGTCCGTTTTCTTTTCCTTTCAGCATGGAATAAACCTCTACCTGTTCCTTATCCTTCTTTTGTACAACTGTATGTACTGAGTTGCTAGATAGATATCCCATGATAGTTCCACTCTGAGATTCCTGTTTAATTAAAATAGTCTTATCTCTGAAGCTGAGATAATTGATGGTCTCTGACATGTTTTATATTTTTTAAGATCCAAGGGAAATAAGTAAAATATAGAAATTTTCAATGTATGCTTTTATATCCTACAGTATGTTCAAGTCACCATTTACCAGCCCCTCTTCTTATGTTTTTCCATTGGCTAGCCATTTGATCTTGAAAACTTAATATCACTTATGGAGCAAGTACTTAAATGGAATATGTGGAATTTAAAACATTTAAGGGGCATTTCACAGTGGACCAGTGCACATTAAAACCTAACAGCATTGAACAGAACACATTTCCTATGTGCAGATCCTCTCATTTTCATCATGCTCAGAATATAATGGTTTAAAGTACAATATTTTAATTTTAATGTACCTTACTGTGATACAGCAGACCCACAATGACAATGCATCTGACCAGGCCAGGATAACAGGACTACATACTCTGTACATAGAGTTGAGGGCTCCTACTTTTTACTCCCACACAACTACTTGCTTTTAAGCATTTGAGGTTTTAACAATCAAATTAATGTGGTTTATTAATATTAAAATCAATTAATGGGTAAGAATGCCAGTGAATACAAAAGGGAAACTAACCCTGAGTGTCTCCAGGCTGTTCTTACACTCTCATTTACATAGAGAGTAAAGCATGTTTCTTTAAAAATGTGTTCATCAGTCACCTGATTGAATTAGGACAACTTTACAAGCTGAAAAAATTGTGATAAGCTGAAAAAAAATCTAATCAACCAGACTTAAATTCTCTCTACATTACATTTCACTATTTAGCATAAGAGCTGCAGCTGGACTATGCATACTGGAGAGAGTAACCCTGACTTTCCACATTTAAAGAAAGATAGAGCTCTATTATAACAGCTTTGGAAACTCATTTTGAATTATGCATATGTAAAACATAATATGACAAAACAAATGCGATTATTACTTTGACGTGGTTTTGTAACCCATAAAGATAAGGTGGGTTTCAAAATAAAAATACATGCATAAATTCTAATGCAAAGAGCACTGCAAGGCTTTGTTCTCAATTACACTTTGATGAACAGCTGCAAAAATATTTTGATATAAGGAACTAAAAGCAATTTAGCAACACTTACTCTGCAGGTCCAGGACGTAATCATCACCAAGTTCCATCTCGAGATCTCTCTCCTATTAAAACAAAGCCAAATTTATGCATCATATTCCCAGAGAAGGACTTCATGCATTTTACATTACATCCTTCTGGAGAATTAAGAATTCCTTGGAATGCTAGCAAACGTTCAATTCATTTTTCCATTTAATCTAAAATACCCACTGAAATATTATAACACCTCATAACGACTCTGAAGAAAACTAATTCCAAAAGTCAATGGAAAGCGACTTCTGTAAGCCTCTAATAGGCATATTTTAACCCATCAGAATCACCAGTTTTCCCAGATGATTCCCAAGAAATCATGCACAACATGTACATCAATTTAATGTACTCAATTCATACCTCTGGTTCTTCATATTCTTGTAAGTAAAAACTCAATACTTGTAAAGCCCAAAGTAAATTAATGGTGTCTGTTTTATTGGTTTCCCTGCTACTTTCACACTTAGTTATTGTAATAACATAAATATGTCTCGCTCCATCACGTCCAGCAGCCAAACGGAACACGCACAGAATAAAGAATGCAGGGCAATACAGCTCTGCCACAGCCTGGCAAATTACGGGACATAAATTCCAGAGTACACCTGGGCTATCCTCAATAGATCCCCGGGAAAACATCCTGTGACAACTAGCAACAGATCATGTGCTGGGAATGGACAGCAATCCTGTACGTCGGGATTGTTGTTTTGTTCTCTAAATATCGGAGCAGCAATTCGTCTCCGATTTTCCCATTGAAATGTCTAGTAACAGAATAAACAGGCTCTCGAGCAAGGCATGGAGAGCTCTCTACTGTCACCTGGCCACATGTACTTCTCATATATCAAATTTGCATTTTTCTGCTTCAATCAGTAATGGACAGTAAGAACTAATTTATTTAGAAATTCTGCACAGCGCATTCCATGTACAATACATGCTACAATGCGTAGTGTATACATTCTGAATTATAAGGACACTTACCAGTTTGCGTTTAGGTACATCAACATCCATTGCTTTCCTGCGAAGTAAAGCCCCTTCAGGTATGAAAGGTGGTCTTTCCTGTAATTTAAATGGTACAAACTGAAATGACAGTACAGGACACTACTTTTTCAGAAACTGCCTACTTTTTCAGAAACATTGAAATCTGTGAAACAGCACTATTCTCAGTGCTACTGCAAACATGTCGAATTTTTCAACTTGACCAATTCTACAATTAAAATGAGAAACTGAGCAGTTCATCCTTATATCGTACCTTTTCGTCTCGTTTAGCAGGCACAGCTAAATGCAGTCTGTTCAGCACATCATGTACTTTCTTTCCCTTCATCTTTGCATCAACACGATGGGCAAGCAATTTATCACATGCCTGAAATGGACAATACAACAGAACAATAAAAAAATGAATCTTCTGCCCTCTAACAGATGGTTTATTTGAACTGTAAATGTTCACATCCTGACCATGGAGCACAAAAGAAGTATTAAGTCTTACCTCTGTTTTTACTTTAATAACCCCTTCTTCTGTTAAGGTGCTGGTTTCAATGACAGCGATATCCTCTGCCATAATGTCAGCAAAGATTTTCTGTAAGGATACAAAATCCATTCATAAGAAATATCCTAACTAAAACCTAAGATCTAAAGGTTTCAAATATATATTTTCAATTTTGCTCTGTAGAATTACTATATAATTTAATTCTCTTTCATTTTTATAATTTTCATAATTTTTAAACAATTCACAAAGAGCTCATCTAAAATCATTTAAAACTAAAACAGTTCTGCGACATCAAATTTTGAGCTATCAAGTAAGTGGACTATGTTACCAAATTAGAGAATTTCCTAAGGACTAATTCACCTGAAAAACCATGTTATCCAAAGCAAAAGTAAGTGGAGAAATGAGCGATGCTGAAGCAAATGGAGATATAATAGGTAATTTGGAGATATTTTGGCTTTTTACGATCAGACATAAAACAGAGCACTTTAAACTTTGCAGTCTGTCTGAGCCATCTTCTATGTGTGTTTTATCACACTGCAGTATTTATTTTTCTATTAAGATATTTATTTTGTAAATTTTACTCATGCATATTTTGACATAAAAAAAGACTTGAATACTCTCTACCTCAGATTATTTAATGTTTCTGCTGTTTGGCAAGTGTTTGTTTTGTTCTTAAAATAAAGAGTTGTTTAATTTACCAATTAAGTTTTACTCAGGAGAAAAAAATCTGCCTAATAATGATTTTACATTTATCGTGATAATTATCGATATCGACTGATATGAAAATTGTGATAATCGTGATAATGTTTTTGGCCATATCGCCTAGCCCTATGTACAAGTCAGACTTGACATCCATCCATCTTCTAACCATTTTATCCAGCAAGCAACGGGTGCAAGGCAGGATACACCCTGGACAGAACACCAGTCCATCACAAGCCACATTCAGACACAGACGGGCGCACTCACGCCAAGGTCAATTTTCCCAGAAGTCAATCAACCTACCAGTATGATTTTGGACTGTAGGAGGAAACAGGAGTACCTGGATGAAACCCCCCAAAAAAACTCCCTCGTCAATGTCAACGCTTCAAAGCGAGTTCGGAAAACACACCTGGTTTTCCTCGGAGAGTTCACCGATCCTCTTCACATCACACTTGTTGGCCACAATGATCAAAGGCTAGAAATCGGGGGGGAAAAAAACGAAACAATTTACAACATCAGTCCCTTTTAAAAAATCACTCTCTCGGTGGAAACCCCACTTCGTTGCCGACCTTGTTTGCAAAAAGAGGCCTAATGTTCCTGAAAAGCTCCAGCTGCTGCTCCAGCGTGTGTCCACACTGTTCGGAGATGTCCATCACGTACAGGACTGCGGCTCGCAGGTGAGCCAGGGCTGTGATGGCCTGCATCTCGATGGTGTTCCTCTCTTCCAGGGGGTGGTCCAGGATTCCTGGAGTATCAACCACCTACAAGACGACACCAGGACAAGTCACATCTTCTGAAGCCATCAAAAGGCTCGCTCAAACCAGCAGAAGCCGTGGTGATTTACCACATACCATCACATGACACCCCCCCCCAATCGAGTTTCAGGGTGTCTACCCATTGATACTTCCATCATGTACAGTTCTCTGAAAATCTGTCTTTTCCAATTGTTACAAGAAGGGGAAATTAGTAAAGAAAGATGAAGAATATTTTCACTAAGCAGCTGTTCTACATGATCTGATGAAGATGTTTAGAGCTACCTGCTGTGGAAAGCTTTTTTCCCCATACAATTAAGGGAAATTGGCAATTTATCTTTGTTAAAAAGCAATCTTGATACTTAAAAACACTTTGGTTAAAGTATTTCTAGTAAGAAATTACCAGTATGAGTAATTCTGTGCGAAAGGTATGTATAACGTTATAAAATTAACAGCCTCAACACATGGGTAACGCACCTGACAATTCTTGACGACAAAGGTGTCGATACAAACCTCTCCGGCCACATGCATGAAAACTGATGCCCACAAACTTACACATAAGGCTAACACTGATAAATTATGCTTTAAGTAATCCTAAATCATTAAAGTATTTTGGAGTGCACATTTTAGTGTTCACACTAACATATATATATATATTTATATAAAAAAGAACAGAGTTTATTCACTTCCCTACTACAAAAGAATCTGGGAAAGCTCAATACAACATCATGTGAAATGTTGGGGCACAGGGTGAGAAACAGTTCAGAAGATCCAGGATATGAATT
Source organism: Lepisosteus oculatus (assembly GCF_040954835.1). Lineage (NCBI taxonomy): Eukaryota > Metazoa > Chordata > Actinopteri > Semionotiformes > Lepisosteidae > Lepisosteus > Lepisosteus oculatus. The sequence goes on along the minus strand of NC_090701.1, from coordinate 13,535,475 downwards.
GCCTAAGATTTAAGGAAAGCAATGAGCCACAAGTTTCACAACTGGCATGTGGTACTTCTAACTTAAGCTCTTCAAACTTTTCAACAGGGTTTTTAACTTGCTCTGTACCTGTGTGTAACGAAACTCCAAACTTACCATCCCCCATAAACAAGTTTTTATCAGAGATCTCAGAAGCACCCTTACCTGCCAGCGCAAGTACTTGTAATCCATGTGACCAACAAACAGAGACTTTGTGGTAAATGCATATGGTTGCACTTCAACATCTGCTCTGGTGACCTGTAAAACATTAAACAGGTATCTTAAGCCATCAACAAACACCATACATGTACAATAAGACCAACAGTTGCATCTCCCACCCAATGAAATTAATTGCTCTTAATATTTTACTAGCTAAATGTTTGGCTGACATTTTTTTTTACTTTTTAATACTTATGGCACGCAGGCAAAATATATTGAGTTACATGTCTGTAGACAAACTCTACTTAAGACATTTACCAAACATTTTACTAAGTGTTTAGCTGGGATTTCAGAATATACAGAGATGTAGGGTCTCTGATGTAACTGAAGTGAAGTGAATGTTCCACACAAGCTACTATGACACAGTTCTCAATCACACTTGGAAAACTGTGTTTTGAGAATTCTGTGATGTTAGTAATATAGTGAAATATAATGGTTCAAAGATGTGCAGCACATTGTATACTAAAAACTCTTAAAATATTAAAAGAAAATAGATGTCTGAAGCTTTAAGAATTGAAGCAATAGAACAAGACCATGCATTTCAATTAATTTACTAATTAAGGCAGACGTGGCACTCATGTCTCTAAATGAAAGAAGCAAATGTCTACAATATTCACCTTGTTAATGAAGCTCGACTTCCCAACATTTGGATATCCACAGAGTAAAAGAGTCCTGGTGTTCGGATCAATGGTTGGTAAACGGGAAAGATGCTGACGCACTGAAAGACAAATTACGTTCAGAAACACGCATGAGCACAATATAATTATAAATCTAATTGTGGTGTTCAGGAAAAAAGGATTGCTTGAACCAATTTAAAAGCCCTGAAGATGTAAAACTAATGAATCGTTAAATACAATATGCTCTATTATTTCTAGCAATATTAATATTTCACTTTTAGCACACGACAGCACAACTATGTTTCATACAAAGGCGCCAACAATACTCCCCAGTAGATTTTAGACAGAGCTTTTCTGTCATTAGGTGATTTTGTTATAAACAGTCACAGCTGCTGATGCCTCATCATGCTGCACACAACTTTGCATTTTGATAATACATTTCTTTGTACACAACCTTCGAAACCAGTGTACCTGAGAAGCATTAGATCTGTAACTGAAAACGCAGAAATAATTTTAAAGGTTCATAGAAAGTAAAGTGTGGAAATACCAAAAATAAAAGGCCAGGCCATTTCTTTGGGCAAGTGGAATCAAAACTGGCACATAATGACTCTGTCACTCAATTCTAACTGTGCTGGATAATTTGATGGATAATCTGAAAAGCTTTACCTTGCTCCAAGTATTCCAAGCTTTGTTTCTGTCGCTTCAAGATAGTACACATTCGTCCAAGAGCAGCCCGTTTAAGCTGCTTGCAGCGATAAAGAGAATCCCCATACTTCATAAGACGGACATAGTCTTTGGCAACACTAAGACAAACAACAGAAACTGATATAATTGTTTTCTCGATACATATATGTGAGTTTTTATACATTTCTAAATATCAGTTTATCTTTTAATGTATAAAAATGTATGCTGAATAAAGGTCCCCAAATAAGGAAGACAACATATCATAAAAAAACAAACATTAGAGTCTTAATATCAAAATTCACCTATTGTCCTGATGCACAGATGTTAATAAAAAGAGAAACTGATGTTGGAAGCAAGACAGAAATAAAAGCCAGAAAGATAAACTCATGCTGCAACACTATGTCTTAAAATAATAACTTTTCGGAATGAATGTAATTCTCAAAGAGGAAAATATGCTGTTTAATATTATACAAAAACGAACATCCAGGTTAGCATGTTAGACACACACCTGCAGGATTGTGAAGAAACTAAGATAGAAAATAAGATTTTCTTCATTTTAAATCTATTAATATTTTATGTTTTTCCACAGAAAGTGGAATCATACAGAGGACCCAAGATCTGAACTAAATATCCCACTGCCACAAAAAGTACTATCAACAGCCTTAAGAAGATTCCTAATCAAAGTACATGGTTTCTTACTTGTCAATGAGATTCTTAGCTATGTTAATCTGTCCCAAAGCCAGCTTGTAATGATCTTTGTCGTACAAAACATTCATCAAGTCGGCATAAAAAGGATGGATATCCTAAAGCCAAGAAAGACAACAGTTAAAAGCATTTCAATGCAATTGCAGTCAAGATAATGTGTTATATCATTATGTTAGATTATATGCATAAACGTACTTAAATTTCTCCTTATGTAATCCTTCAATTTAAGGCAAAAAGCAGTTTAAAACTTTAAATCAAGTGAAAACAAAATAAGTCGTACATTCATGTTAGACATGTTTAGCACTTAAAAAAACATAACTAACACCATTAGTTATTGAATGTATAGAAATAAGACTTACATCCAGTTTGGGAAAATCAGTCAGGATCTGGGAGAGTCTGTCATGGTAGTTCTGCTGGGTGAATTTCACTTTTCTCATGTAAAAATGACGAATACGATGGATCTGATAGTGCTTATGGATAACTGTAGGAGTCTTCCTTTGTGTTTTTGACAATGTGATATCTATGAAGTCCTAAGGAAAAGATTTAGTGATTAGCGTTACTCTGCTTGCTCCGATTTTACCCCCCAAAAAAGAGAAAAATGGTCAGACATTGGTCCAGTACAAGGCAAATATCACCCATACATTAGACACCGTGCAACAAAAAAAACACACAAGAATAAGCATTTAATCGTAAAATCAAAATGTTCACAAGGCGATACTCGTCCGCGAACCCCACATTTACGCTTGTCAATCTCAACAATAACTTTATCATCGCCATGTACATAAAAATAACTTGTCAAACCAAGAAAGGTGGTTAAACATAACATTCTGAAGCAGTTATTCGGTATCGATTAATTCGGTATCGATATCGGCTCCTCATCTTGCGCTGTTTAAATACTTTCAGGAGACACGTGTCCTTGCTCACAGGCTGAGACCACTGAGCCCGATCGTGTTAAACAGATTGATTTCTCTTTTTCAGACCGCCTGCTAACCTACAGCACTACCGCTAGACTTATCCAAATCAGAATGATGCTGTATGAAACAGGTCCGTTAACTACCTTTGCGGTGGGAACCACCATAATCTTCTTAAAGTTGTAGAGAGCCATCTTTCCACACCGCGAAGCACACTTCTCCTCCAGAGGATGCCGCGTGAGGCTACCCGGAAGACTCGCCCAGTGATGTCAACAACTCTGCCTGAGCAAGAGGGTGTCCTTCAACGAAAATGCAGGCAACTGTTTCTCCACACTGCCATCTCTAGTCGAGATTTATATTTGCAGCATTAGCAGTCTGTGGGTTTTATCAACAAAATAAAATATCTTTTTCTTAAGGTATTTTTTTAATCTTCAGAGTATGCTCATGAAAATATCAAAAGTAAGGCTGAATACTGTCTATGTGACGGTCCATCTTGACATCTTTGACTGCAAGGCATCCTGACAGACTGTTCAAAAAATAAAATTATTCTTTCAAAGGGATGTGTCTCGTTGGTGAAGGGATTGTTTTACAGATATTTTTATAAACAGCCACAATTAAACTGATGACGTTAAAAGAGACAACAGCATTTCAGCATTTGAATTTAGCTTTTCAGGTTTTCTAAACGTTTACATAGCAAATGTGTCAGTGAGAGATGATTTCACACATTTCTGGAGAACTTTCTTTTGCAGTGTTAAATTCTGTTCTTAAAGATCAATTTCATTTTTGAAAATCAATAAGGCTATTTTTTTCTCTATTAGCTATGTTTCAGTATTGTCTGAGGTACATACTATTTATTTTGACTGGACATGTAGATGTACTAACCAGGAAAGGATGCAATGCAGACTTGCTGACAATGATGCCTGAGAATCTTGTTAAAGGTCTAGGGAGAGGGTATAAAATAGAATCACGGCCCACACAGTAAGAGATCATGGAGGGTAACAAGACCAATTTTATTTGGGAGAGTTTAGACAACAGGAAGCTCCAGGATTCAAGAGCAAGGGAGACATAATGTTCCCATGGCAAACTTCAACATGCCAGCAGCCCCACTGCATGGCAGTTCTGGAAGGGAAGTGAGAAATTACTTCACTTAATTAAGGGAGAGCAGCAGACCAGATTGTGCAGGGCAAAAGTGGAATTGAGCAGACAGGGACTGGCAAATGAGAACGTTGGACATTGAAGAATGCCAGATTGACTCACCTAGCGTTGACACAAATGACCTTCAACCTAACATACTGTAACGCTCAGGGGTTCACATGGACACCCTCGCCGCTGCCGCATCAGGTCGGCCCCCAACCGTCAGGGACTCAAACCCAGGCCTCCGGCATCACTCAATGGGGACCCAGCCTCTTGAGCCAAAGGGAAATCTCCCATCAGCCCGGCGGCTGTGGTCCCTGCTATTCACAGGGAAGGGCAGTGACGTCACTGCAATGGTAAGCCAGCTCTCACAGTCAATGGAGGCTGTATGCGTTACAATACTGTTATGCCTGGTTCTTGGTTAAGTTCCCAGACTTTACCATGCCTGTAAAGTATATGAGACTCTGATTTGATGACTTGGCAACTGATGTAGAATAGAACGGTTGGCCAGTTTGGGCCAGTTTAAGCATATCCAGTGGAAGTGTGATGTTGTGAGGCGTTGTGGGTCACTCCATGACCCTGTTTGTCAGAAACACTGGATTGTTTTGGACAGAATCTCAGCACTCACTGAACAGCCTACCACAGAGCTGTCCAATCTAGGTCATGGGGGTGGGGCAGTGTGTGCTAACTAAAACAATTTGTTCAGTGCTTTCTGCTGCTGTAGATGTGCTTGGGTCTCTCACAATCCATCTTTCTCTCCGTCCTGTTCTGAGTGTCATCTCCGTGAGCTGGATGAACTACAGCTGTGACTCAGGTGCAGAACAGAATATTAAGGGTAAAACTGACCAGACATTTTCACTTTGTCTGAAGATCAGTCAGTAAAGGTGGCCAAATAAAGCCAGCTGCCACCAGGTCATCTTTGGCCTCCAGGGGTTCGACAGTGACTTTGCGGCTTTGCAGGTGAAATCCCTAAACTTCAGCCCAGGCCAGGACTACCCTGAAAAGATTAGTAAATAATTTTGTACTTGCATTTACATTGAGCTTTTATGGAAGATTCCATACCGCTTTACACATAGGAAGGGACCGACTTCATCAGTCACTGAGTTAAGATTACTGTTGAACGGTCATGCCCTTACATTCCACAAAGTGTGAAGATCTGACTTGCCCATTTAAAGGTTGAGCAAACAACTGCGTGTGTGTTACAATTTCTGTAGAAATACATAATATTAAAGGGAAAACAATTTATGAAACAAATCCGCCGTGCTGCGTTTATTGCAAAGAAAAGAACCCTGCCACATTAAAAATGAGCATCCTTGACATAAAGATAGTACACATGTAATAAAATGAATAAATCATAAACAACATCTGTCGCATACATATGTGGGAATTTGGCTGTATGTACCAGTCCAGGGTCTGGTGCAGATGGTCCTGCAAAAGTGAGTATTTTACAATACAATCAGAGAAATTCTGACAATTACAAAATTTTAACACACATTGGAATACCCACACAGTATTTGAATGTTGAGTCAGCTCTCCATCCTCTTTTAAGTGTAAAAAGGTTCATTTATTTTAGCTTGTCAGTGTGGAACATTCCTTTAAGTTCAGTTCCCAGTATGCAAAATTGGCACAGGCCTATTCAAAAAGACTTACATCTCTAACTGCTGCCAAAGGTGCAAGCATTTCTTAAAGATCTAGATTTGGATTTATACTCCCACTTTTTGCTGACATTTTACTTTCATCCCTAAAATTGTGTTTGAGCACAGAAGAATTGATTAAAAAAAGTTCTCTTTTAAAAAATGTATGTACATCATTTATTAATTCAACAAACCTCTGCTTCCTTCACACATTAAATCTTCAATCCATTATACTGCATTGAACTATAATTAAGAGTGTCTTAGTGTTCAGTTTAGGCATCAATCCCTTTCAGTTTATGAAAGTCCTTATCAATTTGACTTCTCTTAAAGTATTTTAAAATTATGAGGCCACATATATTATTATTATTATTATTATTATTATTATTATTATTATTATTATTATTATTATTATTGTTGTTGTTGTGGTTGTTGATGTTGTTTTCAAAACAAAAATACACACCACTATCTCAGGGTTGAGAGTAAGTGCGTCAGAAGACACACCCTAGGTTCAGACAGACCACTGTCTGAAAATCCAGGCTTCACATTAATACATCTGTAGGAGGGAACAGAGACAGGCTGTCTGACTGACATTTGCTCTACAACCTCATCTAAAAAACAGTGCAAAATTATTGCCTTGGTATCTCCCTCCCCCATCTTCAGTGGCCTGACTCAAAACTGATCAGATGATCTAGCTTTTCAGTGTTTACCATCCTAAATGCCTACATGGGAAGCAAAACCCATTTAACCTATTGCAGCCTTGTTTTGACTCACTGTACATGTAAGTGGATTTTATACTTTCACGTGCAGCAAAATGTGTTGCCAAGATTTTGCTTCAGAGTAGCCTGAAGCAGAAGTCTGGATTTCTCCCCAAACCTAAAACACCCCGGGAAATTCTGAAGCCCGTGAGCTGAAGGAGACTCTCTCTCTCACTCTTCAGTCACAGCCCTGGAACACACGCACTGTGGCCAAGTGCTCACAGAACTGGTCTAATTAGGGCGCCACACTCTTTTGTTTCACACAGACAGCCAGCGTTTCACACAGGACAGAACCTCTAAAAACAAACCCGCTAAAACAATTGAATCCAATCCTGCTCACATGGAACCTAAACTGTTCAGTCTAGTTTTTACCAAAATATAATTCCAGCACCAACAGAAATATTACTCACTACGGTAACAATATTCAGACTAGTTCCTCCCCCACATGTACACACACCAGATAGTTAGGGATGATAAACACCTCCCACTGACAACTGAGAATCTTGGCACATTATCTAGCTGCCAATCTAATGGGACCTCAATCCCTTCCAGTCCAGTATTTGACTAAAATAATGTACCACAAGGTCTTTATGTAGTGATGTTCAAACACAGACTCTGCTACACAACATCAGACAGACTGGAAATGGACACTAAGGTAGCTCATGAGCTCAGGTTTGTGCATTAGGTTAGACCTGATGTAGACAGTACTTAAACCTCTGGCAAGGAAGTCATGTGGACAATAATTGAAGAATAATATGGCAGGGTTCTGTGCTTAGTATAAATTATGCATGCTGTGCTCATTTTTTAATTTAGAACGTCATGATTGCAGACAGGAAAGGCCAGAAATATGAGAAGGTTACACTATAATCAATTACATTTACCCACGAAACGGAGGGAGAATATAACCTTAACAGTCTCAACAGCTTACAGCTTGGAGTCTGTGCCTACCGTATGTGTCATAAGGACTTATCAACATGGCACAAGAAAAAGACAAAGTATGCAAGACCACATGTTTCAGAGGTAACTTGTTTCAGGTTTGCAATCTCAGGAGAAAGGTTGCTACCAGGAAGGAGTTTTTGAGTCTATTTGATCTCATCTCTCATTTTGGTCTCTAAGGAGACCAAAATTAAAAGGTGAAATGAGAAGCAGAAAATACTCACTAGGCTGCATATAAATGACCATCTTCATCTCAGCTGCAAATAAGAACACACCCAGACCCAGGTTGTCCTTCAGCTAAATTACTTTTTTAACCACACATCCATCAAAACCTTGAGACAACGTCCTTTCTGGGAGAAACACATGCAGACAGACAGTGACTGGAAATAAATCAGAGCAACAAATGTGTCAATTACAATTCCTAAACCCGGATGCTAAATGACAGCTTTTTGCTGATGTGTAGTAGGAGGCCTGTGGCAAGCAAAATTATTTAAAAATTGTTGGACTACATGCATTTCTTTAGAAATTGAGTCACTAAATTGATCTTTATTACTTTTAAAATTGTATTAACAATAAATTATTTAAGTCTGAAGTCCTATGTAATCTTAATCATTTTTTCAATCAAAATAAGAACATGAATAATACAATTTTGTTTCTCATCAGTAAGAAATAATAAAACAAAGAGCTAATCTTTAATTGTTAAAGTTTTCTACAACACACTACACTACAGAACGTGTAGTAAACTATGGGAATTATCTGTAAAGTGAATGGAGATGTGGATAGAAAATCACTGTGAAATCAAGTCTGGGCAGAATGTATCAATACACATTGAATGTAATTTTCTGTGCATCTATTTTTAAAAAATAAATAATAATATATCTGCCAAACATATCTGGAATGTTTGAGGTCTCTAGACATGATTTTGAGATTTTTGTTGTCTGTGGATTAGAATCAACTCAGTAATAAATTGTAATGAATTCACATTCATTTACAGGCTGTAAGAAAAATTAAAATGACCTTATAACTATTATTTTGATATAGTTCAGGTGGGTAGCTGTGTTAGCATGCGTAGGCTGCAAAGGAACAAGTAATAGATTTATTGAAAGCGTCTTCACACCTGAAGAAGGCTCCACAGCCGAAATGTTGTGTTTTCTTTCCTCTCTTTTCAGCATGGAATAAACCTATTATTTGTTCCTGTATTATTTTGATATGATCAGTAAAGTGTATGACACAGACACACAAGAAAACAAAAAATGTACAAAGTAAGCAGTTTATTCACTGTTTATTTTCTTTTTCATTGCTAAGTAAGGAATGTCCAACAATTTCTGTCCAAATATACTACTGGTCATTATTGTGTTATCGAGATGTGCTGGTGGAAAAGAACACATTAGTAATCCATGTCTTTAAGGGGTGAGATTATTAATCCCAGAGATTAGGGGGCGAATTCCTTATCATTTGCTGTTATATCAAATTTGCGTCAGTATTGTTATTCAACTCTTATTATTTGATTCAATAACATCATTGTTGTAATTATAACACTCCCAGGTTGTACCAATATTTATCTATTCTGTGTCATTAGTTTAACATACTGTGTTTAGACTGTGCTAAAGGCCACAAACAGAAGAAAAGTACTCTTGTCAGTAATAATACATACACAAGACAGTTTTATGAGGTAATATGCTCAGCAGATATACAAAGTGCTTACATCTGTTTATGTTTGCATAAGGTTGCGACTTCAAGATTTCAAGATCTTTTTCCTGACATCACTAACAGCACAGAAAGAAACAGGAGCTACAGTACAGTCGCTTACCAAACATTAGTGGTGCAACTAATCTCAACAAAAGCAGCTTTTCATTCACCAACGTTTAATACACTTAAGCAGTGGCCCTCTCCAACTCCATCGCTGTTTGGAAGGTGATACAATGCTAATACTCATTGCGCCATAGCATATCAGATGAATACCACTACAAGGTACAGTTCCTTGCACCCAGGAACAGTCTGGTGTTTCATTTTAAATGCTAATAAAAGTGACAGAAACTATTATTATCTATACAGGAACTGCAGCAAAAGAACATTTAACAAACATTGTCACCAAAAACCATGTTGAAGACATAAAAATGCTTTTCTTTGATCTTCTGAAATAAGTAATGTATGTCCTAATCTGAACAATATATTCTGGGGTCATGTCACTTCTGTGGTGTTGGCAATTTGCAGCCTCCATGCTCAGCCACTCTAAGCATGATGTCATCCCAGCAATGCACATATCCTGGAGCTTGGGGTTTACTTTTCCTTTAATAAAACACATTTAATTAATTTTCTTTCCATACTTATTATAAATGTAAGCAGATGTTTAATTATACAGAATTATATGAATAATGCAGGTGATCTTATTTCTGTAACACACAAATTTTAATTAATTACTTAATTTACAACAAATCTTAATTATTATGTGCTTCAGTTAAGCAGTACTGTAAACTTAAACATATATCACTGTCAAATATAGTTTAGCAATGTATTCTAATAAATTAGTAAATATCTAATTCACTAGGAAGGATGATCTAATTCACTAGAAGGATGTTCCCAATACCCATGTGGTTAATCAATCACGATTCACTTCTATTAAATTTTCAAGTATGTCCTCCGACTACCGAATTAAATTTAGAGAATGCAGTCAGTTTTTAAGTTTAAAAATGCACTTTTGACACTCCCTATATGGAGATATTGTTTAGAAATGGAGAAGTTGTTTAGAAATGGTCTCTAATGTGCTGTAGATCGCAAATGAAAAATGTGTTAACATTTAGGTTTGGTTTAAGTTAAATACTAGGTTATGAGCATGATTTACACTGATTTTTTTTCCAGCCATGAAAAGGTAGTTTTAATCAGATATGACTGAGGAGTTTGAACTACTGAACATTTGAGAATGCTTTAAGCTTAAAGCATAGAAAAGGATTGTGAATTGCAAGCATTATTTTGACATTAGGGACCACATCAATGCTTTATATCAATTTGAATTACACATTGTCTGTCTCCAAATGTATGTTAACAGTTGTGAAATGTCTTTTAGAATAAATACAATTTTACTGGAATTTAATATGTTTAATATAACTTTAATATAAGTTTATTAAAGTAATTTACGATCAATCCATGTACAGTACATACCATTGTTGAAGGGGCATCTTGTTTTGAAATTTTAATCACAACCCAAACTCCAGATTATAATGCGGTATTTTAACCATATAATAACAATTAAAAAAAACATTTTTAAAATAAATGTACACTAATATCAGTTTTAGGTAACTATAAAGAATTATTAGACAAAACGAATTAATATTTGTTTTCGTTACCTTGGTTATATTTTTCAAAACTAGGCTGTTGTTTTTCAAAACTCTTAACAGCTGCATCGAACTGCATCAATGCAGTATTTAGGGGATTTTTAATCTTCTCTGGCTGAAGCATCCCGTTTTTTTAAAAAAAAAAACTTTACAGGGATCCCCAATTTATTTTTAACATCCCCTCAACTACAGTGACCCCTGGTTAAACCCAGGGAAAGACCGCAAGAGCAGGTTCTCGCCCGAGGAGCTAGGGCTGCTGTATTTAAAATAAAAACAGCAACAGTAATATGTAGTTTTATGGCCGGCAGGCGGTTAGGAAATCAAACATAAACATCACAGCGTGGTGGGCTTTGAAAGAAGCGCAGCATCTTTAATAAAGTTTTCACTGTAGATGAGAGAACGGAGGGAGGCGGATCAAGCGCTCCGTCACCGTGAGTACGCCGAATCCACCCGAAGCGCGCAGCCAATCCCCACGCCGGCCCCCTGATCACGAGTGGCGCTCGGGGGGCGGTCAGCATCAGCCAACCGCGCTGGCAGGCTGCGGGGCAGGGAGGCGGGAGTTCCTGGAGCCGTGGCTGTGCGGTGGTCGCTGCGCCCCGAGTGGGAGAGGAGAAGGCTGAGCTCGTCGCTCCGCTGGTGCCGAACTGCAGCCCGACCGGGAAGAGCCGAAGCGTCGCGCGTCTCCGCCTTTCAGCCACAACAGCCCGCCGGCCAGCGGGGAGCTGCAGCGACGAGCTGGTTGCCTCCCCCCCCCTTTTTGTTTTTTAGTTTTGTTTGGGTTCTGTCTCGTGAAATCGACCCTGCGCGTAAAAAAAGGAGGAGAAAAAATAAGTTAAAACTTCCAAATTGGTGTTTATTTGCCCCCCTTTTTTTTGTGCAAGACCGGCATTTTGAAATCCCGGATCTATTTTGAAAATAAACAGAACCTTGATCACTCCCCTAACACCCCCCCCCACCACCACCACCACCATCGCCAGCACACACACACCCCCCCTTCCTTCCTTCTTCGCCGTAATTTTGTTTTTCATTAGAAAAAAAAATCGTTTGGATTTGGCTACACCAAGTGAAAACAGCGTGAAGCGAGGCGGCCCACACTCGAAGCGGCGCTGTGCCAGTGAGAGTCGACAGGTGAGTAAGCGCCTCTTCCTCGTCCGGGAAAAGATCGTACAGCTGCATTTTCTTTTCTGGTATGTTTTTTTTTCTTCTTCTTCTTCTCTCTCTCTCTCGTAACTTTCAATTTAGCTGCGCCCGCCTGGCGTGCGGTTCAAGATCCGTTACGCCGCCATCGGGAAAAGAGTGGCCTGTAAATTAGCTTGGGAGGATCGGTGTGGCAGCGAAAAGGTGTTTAAAGGATTGTGGAAAATACAGCCCGTCAGATCGCCCTCTCTTTCGGGATTTTCCTCGCCTTTTTAGCGGAGAAGGGTAGGAAGAAAGGCCGTCCTGGATGCGCTTCACAACTGGGGAAATGCAGTAACAACGACAGGCAGAAAGGTCTCATTTTCTGTGTATCTTCACGAAGCGGGGCCTGGTTATGGGATGGTATGGTACAGTCTTGGACTGCAAATGGGATGATAATATCACGGAGGTCGCCATCTTTCACAGGATGCTCCTGCAGTTCAGTGTTTCTGTGCATTAGCGCTCGGTATCGTGAAGTGAGAGATTTTGCAGTTGCGCTTTTCGTACATGAACCGAGTACATGGATGGTGTTAACGTTAATATGCATGCATGTGTATGAGCTGAATATTGTGTTATTTCTTTTCCTGTGCATTCGGTAGATGCGGAGCTGGTGTGCTATTCATGTGCGGTTACTATTTTTTTTTTGCTTTTGAATGGGGGTTATTTTTCCTTAAGAGTGCAGTGACAGATGTCTGACAAGTTCGTTAACCCCTCCAGCGCAAAACGTTACGCTCTTTAATTACTCACCTGGCATGCTCAGGTTATAATTTGAAAAATAACTTGACTTTGCCAACTACAATCCTGGCGGCAGCAACTTCGGTGTCATAGTACCTGTTGGCTGTGGGTTTAGCTAGTTAGCTGCGTGTACGTGTTGACGGAGACCAATTGTCAGCCGTTTAAAGTACACTTAACTGTTGCTTTGAAAGGGACTAGTTCATAATTTTGATTTCGGCGACAAATGTCACAACATAAATTGTGGCTCGTCAACCGAAACCCGAAAAGTGCAACTGCGAGACTCTGCCGTCATCTTGTTTACAGATGAACCTGAGCATTTTGTTGTTCTCTTCGCCCCTTGTTTTGTTATATGGCCCCGGTATTTCATGGTCCAACCTAACGTGGTGAGCTCAAGCCAAACTCCAAAGGGCCATGCGTTGGTTTGTTTGTGGTGCGAGTTGTCGAGCCTTGTTCATACCGACAATTCAGAAGTCGTGTAGGTGGGTGGGAAATCACTTTACTGCTCGCAACTCCAAGCGTTGGCTCTGAAATTGAGTGGAGACGCAGGTGACATTTGTTTGTGTTGGGCACAGCCTATGACAATAGGAAGCCTGTTTCATGCTCCAGTGGTTAAATTCTCACTTTGTGTGGTTTCTGGCCTAGTGTGTCAGCAATAGACAAAGCTGTGTCAGCTACTAACAGGCCCGCACTGCGTCTCTGGCTGCCTGTTAAATGCAATGTAGCAAGGAAGTTTGTGAATTTACCTTTGAGCAACTCCAGTGTATTGATCTACTGGTGGGCTTTATTCACATTTAGGAAACAATATGTGATATCTTAAATTCTAAGACAGTTGTTCCATTTTGCTACACCAAGTTTGGCCTGTATTTTTGGAGTAGGGATAGGCTCAGGTCTAGGCTATTTTGTTCCAAACCCGTTTTACATCTTTTAATGCAGGTGATCAAACCTTCAGTAATATTTATACATATTTTTATAAAAGATATTGAAATAAAACTATTTCAGAATTCCTTTTTTGAATTAAATTCAGACACATCTTTTGAAAATTGTTTTCTGAAGATGTTTTCAAAATTTCATAGTAACTTGAAATTACAGAAATCATTTGTCATTTGCTTGTTAGGCCATCGTAAAAGACTGATTTATCTTTTCATCTGTACTTATGAAATGTCTGTTACATTATTGATTTTGTTACAAACTAATTATTGTGATCATTTTTTGGAATGTCATTTTAAGATCTAGTTGTCTCAAGAAACAAACTTCATTTTTCTACCTACCATGAAAGTTAATATGGAAGATTTGCACAACTTAACTGTACTCGCCTTTTATCAACATGGCATTTAAAAATTAAAACCATCAAAAGCGGCAATATTATTTGTTAATACTTTAAGAAACTTTAGTGTGAATTGTTGCTTAATGAAAATAATATAGAATGATCTTGAAATGCACAAAGTTCTCAAAACAAAACCGAATTGAGAACAGCTAAGTGCTTTCTTACAATTTAATAAATGCTAATGCATTAGCCATCTGAAAAGAAAATTACATAACTGTACAAGGTTCATTTCAGGATTTTGCAATCTTATTCAATCTGAGACAAAGATCAACACTTTTTCAAGGGAAGATCTGTATTAGAAACATCATATTCTGTTCTAGTTTACTTCACATTTGATTAGTTTGCTTTTTAAAGGAATTTGAACCACTTTAAATGGGACTGAAAACTAGTAGAAGGAGGTTTTAAATCTCAAAGCAGTTGCTTCCTTGAATTGGATCTGGAAATAATTGTCCACTGCATAATTAGAAATGTACCTAAATGAAGTCTAGCTGAGTTGCAAAAAAAAGTACAATAAAATGAAAAATAATGAATGAAAGATTTGATTATGTGAGTCACACTTTTTGCAGCATGTTAGAGGTGGTCATAAATGAGTAACTTTAAATGATCAGATTTGTGGTTTCTGAAATCTGATGTCAGTGCAGCCCTTGTTTGTTCTAACCTTTTGAAAGTTTCTAAAATAGTGCAATCCAAGAGAAATGAGAAGTATGTATTTGATCTGTAGTTGTCTGGAAATGACCAGTGAAGGTGTTCATCCAGAGGACAGGTTGAGACCAAAAGCTCATTTCTTCTGGACACTTTGAGGTGTAGAACTCTGCTGGACAGATTAGCTGGGGAGAATTTCTGCTACGTTTTCCCTAGATGCAGCTCAATAAGCAGTTATTGCCCTACATCTCAGGTCAGACAGGTTTCTAACATGCAAACATGGTCATAATTGACTAAGATTAATAACTAATTCGGTGAGAAAAAGAAACTAAGAACTGTAAACATAAAACGATAAGCCCTAATAGGTGGCATCCAGCAATGGCAACAAAAGTGCTAGATACATTCGTGTT
Source organism: Lepisosteus oculatus (assembly GCF_040954835.1). Taxonomy (NCBI): domain Eukaryota; kingdom Metazoa; phylum Chordata; class Actinopteri; order Semionotiformes; family Lepisosteidae; genus Lepisosteus; species Lepisosteus oculatus. The sequence goes on along the minus strand of NC_090701.1, from coordinate 13,520,243 downwards.
TGTTTTGGCAATTTGATCAAATGTACAGCTGTGAATTTCTGTTAATTTGGATTAACTCTCTAGTTGTTACATTTTAAAACACAGTGGCACACAAAATAAAACAGCTAAGCTATGTGGACAAGAATACTAAATCAGTATCAACATTAAGTGAACGTATGCTCTTTATCGCTTCAAATATACATTATACACCTTGTACATACCTTATAAATATAAGGCAGTCAAAAAATATTTAGATTAAAATACGCTAGAAACTTGGTAAAAGTTTAATAATGGGATAAGCAATGCACACTGTATAAAAAAAGATGAAGTGAAGAAGCTTTTACCTGCACTAGATGGTACACGTTGAGTACAGACTAACATATATGCAAACAGACTGTGTAAAAACATAAGAGTGGTTACAAATGTGAGGAGGTCATTCCACCCATCTAGCCTGTTCGGTAGTTAGTGGTTTATTGATCCAATAAGAAATTAGAACACTAGTTTGGGCCATGCTGAGGTCCCCATTAGAAACTTATTTAACCCCAACTGTCTGTCTGAGTGTACCTCAAAGTAGTTTGGGGAAATAAGGTATAAAATATTCCAGACTTGACCAGTTTGGGTCTGGGCCATGACATGTGAGATTGGGATTCCCCAAGTGTTGGCACAGAATTGGCTGAGCACTGTTGGATTTGGGCGGGCCTGAGTGGAAGGGGTTATCTTCAGTTTATCTTCCAAGAACATCCCTGGTAAATACACTTTGAGATTGCAGTGTTCTCTGTTCACCAATTCCAGTTAACACAGTCAGGCTGGTTGAAATAAGGCCGATGTTGAATAAAACCCCAATATAAGAATTCCTTGGTGCACTTGAAGGATGTTGTGTAATGACGCTCTCTTAGAAACATTCTCATTCTGTTATTATTTGAGTTATTTAATAGACTCTGAAAATAATTGCTGTCTGTCAGATGACTTGTGGATTTCATCTGAAATGGGCTTTGACTAGGATTTTAGTAATTAAAGTAAGAAATAAGACAAAAATAGATAAAGTATTTCTGTAATATATTCTATGGTGTTTTGCTTTCTGTATTTTGTAATTTACTCACGCTGTAAATAATGTCTATTCCAAAACATTTTTGGCACATTTGGTTGATGGAGGGGTGGTTTAGCACAGTGGGTAAGCTGTTGACTTATTACTGATGTGATATGGGCTAAAGTCCCTGCAGCAGATGCTGCTATTGTACTCCTGGGTGAGGTACTTTTATTACTGCTTCAGTCCACCCAGCTGTATAAATGGGGCCTAGCAGTGCACGAATTATCCCCAGCAATAGACCAGTGTCCCCTGCGGGGGGGGGGAAGGAGAAGTCACATGCTTTCTAGTTTCCTTAATGCTACAGAAATGTATGTTTCACAACAACTCGTTATATTGTGATTTGATCTGGCCCATTGTCTTTCTATTTTTAACTTTGCCTTCACCTTTTTTTGGTAGATGGAAACGTGTTTCATACCAGTGACTTGCGCAGTGCGCAAACCTTGAACTGAATAGTCTTAGACAAATTTCACAGCTGAACTAGAAAACCAAATACATGTGATCTTGTAATCTTTCATTTAAATATGGAATCTGTGCAAGTGCTAATAGTTACTCGTACAAGAGGCAGACTCGTACAAGAGGCAGGTTCTGTATCCCTCTGCCTCCTCGTGTTCCAGACAGCCCTGTTTGATTGCCTACAGAGAGTTTTTCTTTTCATGTTGAAGTTAAACAATTGGGCATGCATGTAGGAACTTGAAAGAACAGTGATGCTCAGACAAAGTTATTCTTTTTCTGCAATTCTGCAAAGCTACTGGAAAAAAGTAAGACCATGTATTGTGGACATGCTTATTGTAGATATGGTGAGACATTGTAAAAACAACCAACGAAGTGTGAAAGCCTGCTAAGTGAGATATGTGAGCTAAGCATTGCATATTTGAACATGGGTATAATTTCCCATCTCTTGCTAATTAAGTGCTCAGACTAAGAATTACTGTTTTTTTTGCAAGTCAACGTGTGTTGGAACTAAGGCTTTTGATCACAGGGCTTAAACTCCAAAGATCTCAGTGGTGGAAAACATCCTGGTATATCTATCCAATAAGGCTGTACCAGCGCTGTTTAAAACCTGAGCTTGACTGCACATTTAGTTTTGAGGCTCAGTCAAGACCAAGATAATTCAAGACAATGTGTCTATAATTATGGTGATATTGGTCATATTAATAGTATTATCTTACTTGGTCTTGTAGTTGCGTTAGTAGGATAAAAGACTGAAAGTCAACATTTGATAAAAAAAAAATTAAATTGATTGTTGTTCCCTGATCTAGGTCGTAGGCAAAGTATGAAACAAAAATTGCTTGGCTATAGATTATGCAGCTGTATAATGTTAAAAAAAGTCCACCATAAACATAATCAATTCTATTTATTAGTATCTCAGTCATTGATGTTATAATTTTAACTTGGTCTTTTTAATTAGAAAAACAGTTAAAAAATGCAAATTATCTCTGGATATTACTAGTTCCTTTGCCACATGTATTAACATGGGAGAAAATTATTAAAAAACATCCTTGTCCTTTTAAAATAATTGCCCTATGGCCATTGGCAATCCGGCATACTGTTATTTATTTAGATATTTAAGCAAACAAAATATCACAGTAATTAGACAGATTTCTTAATATACAAATTCCTAAAATAAGGTGATCATCTCATTATTACCGAGGAATTTGTTCTTTGTATCAGATGACCATGTGAGGGATTAGGTTGTGTAGCGCACACAGGTAGTGTTTATGTTCAGAATGCAGATATGTCCATCCATCTCTTTTCTACCCACTTTATCCAATACAGCCTATCCCGGCAAGCAACGAATACACCCTGGACCATCCTAGGGCCCACACAATCACCCAGTCACAGCAGAGCCAGTTTCCTCAGTTGCCATTTAACCTGCTAGTGTGTCTTTAGATTGTGGAAGGAAAGGGGAGTACGTGAAGAAAACCCACAAGAACATAAGGAGAATAAACAAACTCTAAGCAGCACCCCAGGACTTGAATCCTGGGCCCCAGCACTGCTAACCAGTGCGCCATCGTGCTCCCCTGCAGATATTCAGCTGTTGGAAACACTACAATACTTTTTCAGTCTGTATATATATGCAGACAAAAATGCCTTCATTGTAACCTTTTTTTTCCATTATTTTTTAATTGTGACACAATAATACCAGTTGAAATCAAATGAATTTGAATTTGTCCAGCTAATTTAAATGAGAAATTGTATTGCTTACTGATTGTCTCAGTATATGGAATTGTGGAAAGAATTATCTCTGTGCTCAGGTGTGACCACGTACTCAGGACCTGGTTGCTGAATGTGAAAGGAGTAGAGAGCTGCTTTGCTAAACCAGTCATGATTTATTTTTGCTTGAGATGTGCACAAACTGAATAAGACATACAGCAACGTAGCATTGTATTCGGTATGTGAAGTAAACTTGATGTTTTATTATATTGTTTCGGGGTTTGTGCTTAGTTTCACCCAGTAAGCAGTCACACAGAAAGCAGAACTAAGGCATCAGACAGCTCAAAACATTATTGGTGAGAACTGCTCTATTATGCACTCAGAAACCACAGGAGTCAGTGATAGCTGACAGTCTGAAGAAACCCTTGCCACCTTTAAGCCTACCACGCCCAGGCTGAACTCAAGACTGAGTGCCACAACATGGGGATTCCTAGTAATCAAGAGACCATCACCAAATTTCAGCTGTGATCAGAACCTTTATCACTTAAGCAGCTTCCAAGTCCCTAATACTCAAGTTTTTACTTAGTCTCCAGTACAGCTTGTGTGTTTCCTTGGTAGAACTAATCTGAGATTTCCCTGTGATCACGGTGACTGTAAACCTGGACATGCAAAAAATGGGGCGTTGATTTTGTTACTATATCCCTGTGGTTGAGTTCTGGTGTGTTTGACATTTCACAGTCTCAAGAGTGGTAATGTTTCTGTAATAAATTGAGTGGCATAGATACTCAGATAGTTGGAATTCATCAGTAATTGTTCTAGTTGTTTTTTTTTTATCAGTACTCTTAACAGTTTTGGTTTCTTGTATCAGGTCAATCTGACACCAGTTCTATTCAAAACAGGAACTCCTAGAAGTTAGAGATGGGCAGTACTTCCTCAAGATCAGTACTGCCCATCTTGTTTTTATATTGTAGGCTACAATTGTGCTATGTGGACTTGTCAGATTTGCCTGGGGTCTGTACAGTCCAACATTAGTTTAAGCTGCTTCATGTTTTCTCTGCTGCTTCATATTTCCTTTAGAATCTGAACATATTTTTATATACAATGTATGAGCATGAAGAATGAAGTAAATCATATCCTAATACAAATTACCAAGGTACCCTAGTGGTTACCTCAGGCCTAGAGATGTCTTTTTTTTCGACCACTGTATCTCCACACACTTTTGATTCTAGTACTTAAGATTTTTGGAAGATCGCTTACCTTGTCCTGAAGGAGTGTGGTAATTGATCCAACTAGATTGTGCAGCGCTTTTGGTCATTATGAAATTATTGGAACTTCAGGAAATAATGAAGTTCTGTCTGTTTTTGTGACTGCAGCTTTTGTCAGGCACATGAGAAACCTTCTATGTGGGTTGTGTGAAAGCCTGTAAATTTAGTGTCATCTCTGCTTCTTCATGAAAATGTTAAAAGGAAACATGTTCACACTGATGTCATTGTTTGGGAAAGTAACGAAGGTGGGCTTTCACAAAGTGGAAGGCGTGTAATCTTTATTTTGACAGACCAATATATTTTACTTGATTTCTTCGCTATTTGTCAAGCAGTACACTCTTTCTATTTTAACCGCTCTCCTACAGGAGGAGGAGGAGGTAACTTTTCGAAAGGCCTTCTTTACTTTTGTCATTTTTCATGTTGTTGTGCATATCTGATTGGGTGTACTTGGTGCTATTCTGTGAGTTTGAGGATCTTCCATTGGAGGAGCAAGTACTTGGGAACTGTACCCCCAGTTTTGATGGGGGTCCTAGAGAATAATCCTGACTTGCACCTGCAATCCACAGTTGAGCAAGATTGTTGTCCACAAATCTCACTTAGGCCTATTTCCCAGAACACCTTTTCACCTGGCAGTCCTCCAGCCTTTCCCCGCAAATGTCATAGAGCACAGCTGTAGTGCCATGTGAGATGAACACATTCTTCCTAGGAATTTCAGCAGGGAAATAAATAATCCTGTTTATGTTCTATGCCAAACACTTTTTAGGCTAAATTGTACACTGCTCGACACAATCAGGAGTTGTAGAATATGCATATTGATCCTTCATTATTATTTTCTACTGTTATAACAGCAATGATTGGTTTACAGCTTGTTTTGGGTGGAAAGAAACTAGGCTTGTCATTAAACATTTTAGTTTGTGTTATTGAAATCGTAAACCAATAAAAGATAATTTAAGCGAAATCGTAAATGAGCAGGGAAAAGCCTATGACATTTTCTGAGAGGTAAAGCATCATATTTACCAATCAGATTAATTGAGTGTCAGGTGTTCCTGGTCATTAACAGGTGTTTTTCAGTACATGACAAAGAAAAGGTTATATCTCAGTGTAATTTAAAATACTTTTAACTTGTAGTAGTGCTTTATTATAAGTGGCAAAAAGAACCTGCCGTTAATTAAACAAATCCGTGCTGGCCGGTACAGTTGTTAACATTCTTGTCTGATGTGGAAGGCTTGCTATGCAAAGTTCTGAGGAATGGTGGAAATTGCAGCACCTAAGTTGATAGAGCATATGCAGAATGAGAATGTGGCTCAAGCCTTGTGCACCACTGATGTCTTATAGGTGCATTGTTAAACATCACCCAGTATGGTCAAGGAAATCTGAAAAAAGTTTTATTGAAAAGTCATATAGAGAAATGACTCCACGTGCAAATTATATTCATCCATTTGTGGTTAAGCAAGCAGGCAGACATCAAACACCAGATAATCTTAATGTTAATAAAGATTACCGATTTGTACTTAAATTAAGTATTGCGCTGGACAAGGCCTTTCATGTAAGTGCTCCAGAGAGCTGAGATTTTAAATTAGCCCAAAAGAGGATCAAACTGCTCTGAAGTAAATCTTCATCCGGAGTTGCGAGTCTGAGCAGTTTTCTTAACCATTTCGCTCTAAACTGGGCATCATCCTTTGGAAAACAAAGTAATGATTAAGTGTTTTTTTTATGTGACATTAAGGGATGGAGACGTCATCCAGACTATGTGTACCTACTGTATTTTCATTAACATATTATGATTGATATAAATGATAACCAATTACTTTCTCCCAAAATATTTAATGTGAACTGAAAACAATGGCAATATTGTGCAAAGGAGAGCCTGAGAAAGTTGTTCAGTAAATAATACTGCGCTTTTGTTGTTAATGGAAACATGATACCATAGACAACAATTGATAAGATAACTGGTGTGGGCTGGAGTAAAGGAATATTTTAACAATGTGAATATAAATTCATTTCTGTATGAGTTAAGTAAAGCTGCTTTGAAGTTTAAACAACTAACCTTGTATTTCAGAGCCCTTTTGTATTTTCTGCTAAAATATTAAATAATTTAGGAAAACGACATTTAATTTGCAACCTTTTAACTAGCTTTTATATGCCTGAATGCAGGCAACACATTTTAGAATGACGTGGCAGAAACATGTCACTAAATGTTCAGTGCTGTTTTGATTTGCGTTCTTTTCCTCCAAAAGGATTGTCCTGTTAAGAATTTTCTTCTCCGATTATTTCTGCTTTGGAATGGTTTTCAAAGTAATGTCATCAGTGCTTTTCCTTATGTCCTTATGTGACTTATGTCTGTTATAGTCATTATAAACCTATTATATTGCATTTCATAATTCCATTTCAATTGATCACTGTCATTGTTGCGATATTCATAAAGTATTAGCACAGTACACAGGTGGAAAAGAAATTGGTAGGAATACACCATGTCAGTAGACTTTCAGATATGTTGTTCATAGAACTAGCCATGTTGTCATTATGCAGAGATTGTACTGTTTTCCAAGCTGTATGAAAGTCAGAATCTCTCTAACTTAATCATTTTTAATACATTTTTTAAAGGTTGTGTATATTTTAATTTAGACAGCATATAGCACTTTTACGAAAATGGATGCCATGTGAAAGCTGTTTGGGTACCGAAAAGCTAGTTAAGAAAAACAGTATGTCGCCTTTCTCACCTCCCATAAGCGACAGGATTTTAAACTGATCTAAATTGTCTAAGAATGCACAAGCTTTCACAAATTTCAGTAGACATTATTCTCACATAATATGATAGTCATGATTTTACAGCACTGCGATTAATTTAGCCTGCGTATTTACTTGGAGTATTGGAATCAAAATTGTTGTTGACTCTTCTTGTTTGTTTGTAGCCGTATTTTGGAGTCACAACCACATAGAAAATAATTCACTATTATTTTTGATCCATATTGATATATCTATATTATTTTCATTTGATGCATGCAAAAAATGTCCTTTATTTGAGGTGCAAAATATGCAGTGTTAATTAGTTTGCCAGTTTGGGTTCAAGGTACTACCGTTAACCAAAGAATTTGCATGTTCCACATAGACCTAGATCAGGAATCGGCAACTTTGTAGGAGTATGCCAAATGTTCATTTTTGGCACTTCTAACAGATCCTGATAGAGACCCTGATCTTACTCCATGGCTTCAGTTCTGGGCTGCATATCTCTACACTTTGAGGGCCATAAGTCTGTGTATTTTAATGAAGTTTTAAAATCCTCAGTACTAATCCATTGAGACACAGTTAAATCTATGTCCCATGTTTTGCCTGGATTGATCAGAAAGGGTAACGCTGGACCAAAATGTTGAAAATCCAGAATGGACAAAACTCTCGCGTTACACCTAAATATTCAACCACATTAGTTTGAGACATTCTGTTGAAGTTTTGATATTGCTATTTGATAAAGACTGCTAGGTTTATATACTGTATAGTTTAGGGCAGTACATTTTAGCTGTAATTTGTTCAAGCTGAGAGATGTCAAAGCCATTGTATTTGATGTTTGTTGGCTGAATGCGAGTCCTAGTAACTGTCAGGTTAAGTTGGCAAAAAATGTTTTATTGTGACACTGCACAGAAAGTTTGTTTTTCTGCAGATTGCCGTGTTAATGGACAAAGTAAATAATTAAGGAATATTTTATTGGAGGTTAATGCAAACTTTGGTTCCTAACCTCAAATTTCCAAAGATGCACAATGCCCAAACAAGTAAGGGTAAGACAAAAGCCTCTGTATTCATCTATCAATTTTCTATCCGCTTTGTCCAATTCACGGTTGCGCAGGAGCTGGAGCCTAGCTCAGCACGCAACAGGCTCAAGGCAGGGTACGCCCTGGACGTGACGCCAGTCCATCACGGGGTTCACAGACACATACTTGCGCTCACACCAGGGACAAGTTAACATACCATTATGTCTTTGGACTGTGTGACCCACATAAACAAAGAGTGAACAAAATCCACACAGCACTCCAGGTTCGGAATGGAAAGCAGCAATTCTTTCCCCAGCTATATTTAGTTTAAATATATTAAGGGTCAGGAACACGTACGACCCCGATTTGGGTTTATTTAGAGAACCATTCAGGACTGTAACGCCATTGGTTATTAAAGTACACTCATCTCCGGTTCCAGCTGAGAGGGAACACTGGCGTGTTTGGCTGCAGCTCCTCTCACCAGTTTCTTTTTGTATTTATCTGTTTTTTTTCTTTTCTCTGCCACCCTCGTTTCTAATTATTTTTGGCCTTTCCACATTGCAGCGGTTCTTTTTTTCCCCCCCTGCTCCTTCTGTATTTAGTACCACCATCTACTGTCTTCTCTGAGTATTCTCATCATCCATATCTTGTGGATATCTATTTTTTTTATTGTTGTTGTCATTCTGTAAAGCGCTTTGAGAAGCGACCTTTAAGGCTGCGATATAATGTTTTTTTTATTATTACACTCCAGTAAGGCAGGTAGCAATAGAGAGAGATTTGGTTTGCTAACATGTTTGCTGCTTCTATGGGTGTGAATACAAATGCTTTAAAACCGACATGCTTCCTTCTTTTAATAAAGTATATTCACTTTGGTATAAAAGTGTGTCTGCTGTGCAAATTAAGTCTGTACTTGCTAAAGGAGAAAAATGCTTAGTCGCACAAAATCTCAGAAGTGTGAGTAGGTAGCTGCATCAGCTACAAAGGAACAGGTAAAGGTTTATTCTAAGCTGTAAAGGAAAAAAAGAGAATCTTTCAGCTGTGGAGTCTCACACCTGAAGAAGGCTTCACAGTCGACACAGTCTCTTTTCCTTTCAGCATGGAATAAACCTTTACCAGAAGTGTGCCTGTGATCTCAAGGATTTTGTTGTAGAAGAAAACAAATATAGTAGATATGTCTTTGTACATCGGGCACTACGCTAGCAAGCAAAGAAAAAAAATACTTATGTTTATCATCACATATAAGAATGGGTAATGCAGAAGACTTTGAGAAGCTTACTTGACAAGTTTTGACTTTGAGAATAGCTCAAAACCTTTTTTTTTAAAATAAAACAGGAAAATAGAAACCCTCCCTCATGTATGATGTGTAGTGATCTTGTCTTTGATTAATTGGATAACTCGGATTTACTGCAATGGAGACTTATAAAATATCAGTGTGTATAAACTAATAGCTAAGCTGGTGTTTAGAAGATGTGTTGGTGGAAATCGCAAATGAGTGTTGAGAACAGAGACTAAATGCTGTCCAAAAACAGGAAGCAAGATAAGGAACTTTATTGTATTTGTATATTTAAGCTTTTGTGATGTTAACATTTGCTTTGAAATACTAAGCAGCATCACATGTGACAGTGGTTTGACATTGGTGTATGTCCGAGCAACTGACTGTGGATACAGTGGTCATCATCAAATGAGCATAAAAGTTGTAGTGAAACGTCTTTAACCCAAATGCAAGCTGTGGTGTGTAAAATAGATTGTTTGGTAGTGAATCAGAAACTGAATAGGATGCAGTACTTTGGGCATTTAAGGTGTGTGTAAAGAGAAAGGGTAGTGTTCATATGTTAATAAAGTTGCCTTAAGCCTTTTTTTCCCTTTGTTTGTTAATGCAGAGAAGGGATACAATTTCATATTCTTTTTTCCTGTTGTGAAAACATTGTGGTTCCCTGTGAAACAAGACTGTCTGCTGGGAGGATATAGTGCTCTCTAGGTAGTCTGTCTGGGATCATTCCTGTCACTTCCGTGTTTTCCTTTCCCTCTGGGTCTCAGAAAACCCTTTACAGAATTCTCCTAATTTGCCACCTTGATTTGTGGTTTATTGCATGGGGGGAGACTAAATTATCATACTGTAAGTTAAGGGCTTTTAACTTGAGCTGTGCACGCAAGGTCAGTTCGTGCTGAAAACAGCTTAAATGTACATTACATTTTTTTCATAGCCGGGATAACTTAAAAAAAAGAAATTAAATAATTTGGGGCTGTTTTTGCAGTTTTAAGTATCCTTAAATTTTATGTTTACATCTGCTTACATTTGATGTTTTAATGCAGTCTGTTTGAAATGCCATCCTAATATTAAGCAACGTTTTTATCCTTAAATGTCCAATTCAAATTCAACTTAGTTTGGTTATGATATACATTGTGCTTTTTACTGTCACATGGTATTGAAGCTCAGATCACCTACATTGCAATGTTTCTTTTGTTAAACTGTAAGGAGATTTAGCAGACTTAACAATTTGCTACAAATTATTATTTTATCTATAGTATTTGTTGCTGTGCTTCTGTCCTGTAGCAGTGCACCTTGTTAAAATGTGCATTCTAGGTGTTAACTATCTGTAATTTTATCAAAATGTCCTGATGTTCATTATTGCTTTGACTCTTTAGTGATTGTGGAAAATAAATTGTTTATGACTAGTGTATGCACAATGCTGAGCTAAAAACATCGCTGCTTAATTTTAGTCTACACTTTTACACTGATTCTAAGTTAAGGATCTGGTTTAAACCTAGATATATCTTCTTGTCCCATTTTTGAATAGGCTTCATTACTCTGTTCGCTTCCCCACTGAGAGCTCGTGTCTTTGGACTGAGGGGAGTCCCCATTACCTGGAAAGTTTTTTGAGTGTAATGTCCAAAAAATCATTCTATTAGTGTAAGGAATTGAAATGTTTAAAGAATGAAGTTGGTCACATCTAAGTAAAGAATATATCGTAGATCACGTATCCAGGCCAGTGCCTACTCCCTACATGTTTAACAATGACATTTTGCCTTATGAGCTGTTGTCTTAGTAGGCTGTGTGTTTGAGTACAGTATGCTTGTGTATTTACATAATAATTTATGTATAGACCTTATACTTATTGGAATTCCTGTCATCATAGTATCAGACAAAGAACAGATTAAAAAAAAAAGAAATGTTAGTGCTGGCATAAATGTGGTATTTTAGTATGCACATGCTCAAGCCCAGACTTCTGTAACCTGGATATTTGGATGATTTCTTAGTCGGCAAATATAAAGGCTATTACATTTCATCCTTATTCAAATAGAATATAAAAGGGGAATATGAATACATTATTGCACTATTCAAACAGTGACACATTGTTGGTAAATATTCTCTTTCTTGAGAAGTGAACATTTCAGCATAGTGTCCACATTTTGTTTTGTCATTTTTGTTTTAGCATAGTGGATACATATAGTACAAATCTTGATGAGGTTAACTTTACTGAAATACTTCATGTTCTTCAGCCACTGAAGGTTTCTAAACCACTAAGGGTCACTAGTGCAAAATATACAATTTACATAGTTTGCATAAATATGCAATAATGGACTTCTGAGAAGTAAGCAAAACTTTTTTTTTACACTACTTAGTTGGTCGTTTAATATAGTCTTCATAATAGAAAACATTAAAGGGTAACTCCAAAAGCTTTTATTTCTGGGTTAGTAATAATTGGCATTGATAAGTGCATTGCAAACCACCATGGCAGTCAAATGTACACGGTATCTTTACATCTCAAAATAGACAAAGTTTCCAGGTATGTGCAGTGCCATACTGCTAAATTGTCTGTGATTCAGAAAGAGGCAGCAAAACTTCCTGTAATGTGAACCAGGCCTATTACATTGAAACTAGCAGGCTTGTGAAAACATCTTTTAATTCAATAGAAGTATAAAACCTTTAAAAATGGGCATTCAATTTAAATTTTAGGCCTTAAACAATTCTGACCAAAAGTATCACTTAAATCGTCAAGATTTGATTTCAGTTTTTCTATCGGGCACCGTTGTCAGTCTCTCATAGTGTTCTGTTTTCAGCGATTGCTTGTTATGGGCAAATATAGTTGGAATGGTACCTGGTTTGAGCACAAGTTGTGGTTCAGTATCTGAAATGAAAATATATTTCATATTACAATAAACAATCTCTTTCTGTTGCAATAATGCACATGCTTCAGACCACGCAAATTTTGCTACTGTATTTATTTGAAATGTTATGAAACTGACGCATACTAGGTGACATTTTCTAGATACTCTAGATAACTAGACTGCCGATTTGAATGAGTGCATTTGAATTGAATTCAGCGTGTCAGCTTTGAGATGGTTTTTGCCGACAAGTACTACTTGTTAGATCTGCAGCCAGATCACGCTGGAACATTTCCGTGGTGAAATATCTGCTGCACAATATGAACATATTCACTTATACATTACATCAGTCATGACAGTGACTAGGAAAGGCCGGATTTAAGTTACTGTGGCGATACCAGAGGTTTGTGACAACGTGATGACCGTCCAGTACTTTCACAGAGTTCAGAGTTTGTAAAAATTGTGCGATACCATCAATTAATCTGTTACCGAGATTTAATAACCAGTCTAAGAAATTGGGCCTGCAGTTCCTCTTTAATAAAAAAAAAAACATTGGTGACAAAGAAACCTTGCAAGTGGCTTAACAAGTAAAGCCTCTTCCTTCTGGGCAGGTTGGGCCCATACAGTACTTGTTTGAGCCTGGGACTCAATTCCACTTGTTGCCTCTGCCAGGAGTTCCCCAAGCAGTGAGGCACACTTGGCAAGCTGCCTCTTGGGGTAAGATTTGAGATGAGTTGGCCAGGGCTTTCAAGTTTTTGGCACATAGAAGTGACTTCCTAGGCCCCTGCAGGTACTGTAGAGCTTGCAGTATGTCAAAACAATAACTAGTTAGATGTGTCTGTAGTTGGAGGATCATGTCTACTCTTCCTTATTCATCCTGTGTTCTATTTTGAGGGCATAAAATTTAGAACATAAAAGTGGCAACAGTGTTGGATGACAATTTTTTGCCTGAATGTCGGGATTTATCCTCAGCTTTATATATACTGGGTGCTAAAAAAATCCTTTCCGCTGAAGTGGTGGCATACAATGCAATCACCTGTATCATTACCCAAATCACACTTTTCCAGTATACAGTTTGTGTTATAAACTATTGTTTTGTATGACAAATAACAGTACTTGAATTTAAAAAAAATCATATGAGGGTGTATTTTACAACAATTTATTACTTCCCAGAAACAGCGTTTCTTATATCAGATCTTGAAAATAAGTTACTTTACAATATTCACCTTCTGCATTAAAAGTTGCTATCAATGTTTTTCATTATCCATTGATCTCAACATGGGGTTTTTAATACACAAAAGCTCACAGCGGTGGCATTTAACTATTTTTGAATGATCGGGCACATGTTTATGGTTTTTAAAGATGTACAGGAACTTACTGTACTGTGCATGTTTATATTAGTCAAAACAAGCTGATTTTTGTATTTAAACATGCATTCCAGAAAAATATCAGTCGAGTGCTGTTTGAAGCACAGATTTGTTAAATTGTAGTCTGAACCTGGATTCCAACATAAGAGCTCCATAATGAATTGTAGTCTAGTACCCAACATGCTCAGAAAGCAGACAGATCATTCAGAATCTGGGCAGATTGCTTTTTCATGGCGAGTTTAGTAACTGCTGTAAAAACCCTGACAAGCCGGAACAGTATTTTGATGCAGCGCTCATCATGATAGACATTTCTCCATTCCATCAGTTAGAATTTCTGCTGCCAGCAATTTGTTTTGTGTTGGAATACATTGGTTCAGATATTTCCCCAGCACTTAACAAGATATTTCCGTGTTGGGAATAGCTTTCCTTACATTTTGAGGACCTTTTTTTTTTGAAGATCCGTTCTAAAAAAACAAAAATCTAAGTGTGTCAGAAAGAGCCATAAATGAAAATGTAGTTATGCACAGCGTAACAGTTGTGTGTTGGACCTGCAACATTGGACTTTTGAGGACTCATTTTTTTCTTTTGTACATAATGAACAATAGACAATAGCTGTAAAGGAGCTAAAGCAAACTAAGGAGCTTAAAATCAAAGAGGTGGAAAAATAAGTTGAGACGTATAAAAACATCCCATAGGTATTCAAAATGGTAAGCAGTGGGTGTGTAGGAAGGCTGTGTAGTGTTGTTGAAATGAATTCCTGTGCCTTTTTAATTAAATTTTAGAGACGTGGGCTATAACTGTTTTTTTCAGAGGTATTATTTTGAGAAATCTCCAATAAATTGTTATACATTCAATGATAAAGGTCTTGCTGTAAGATTATTTCACTGTTCATTGAACAGACTTTTCTTAATTACAATACCAAATTATTTCGAAATGAGAATGGGCCATTTTCTTTTTTTTTCTTGTCTCACAGCTGGGTTTTGAATAGACTTTTGTTATAAATCAACTAGCAGTGCACTTCTTTGTCACACAGCAGTACAGCATCTCTCATTTGCAGTGAGCTAGTGTTACCGATTTGTTCCCTTTCTTATCGGTTTCTCTGTTTGGTTTAGGGTTTTCTTGGAAACTTGGCGCTTCTTGGCCTTGTTTGTGTTCTGCGCAAGTGTAAATGCGCTTATTGGATAGAATTAGTGGCTGAACACAGCAGAATCTCTAAAGACTCTTGAAGAATCACCAGGTCATTTTATTGTCCTTTCAAAATGGCTGGAAGCCTAATCCAAAGTCAAACTGAACAAATACATTCAAGAAAGCAAGCATAGCATTAACCATGAATTGTCTGTTGGATCTGTCCCACCAATATAAGAAGCCTATGAACTCTGAATCTGTTTTTTTAGCCTCAGAAGACGTTAGATGGCATAATAAAGGTGGATTTGATATTCTTTGTGCTAAAAAACTTTTTTAGCACATTGAGCAAACTAGCCATTGTTGACTTTTTCACCATTCCCAAACTGTTTTTCCCTGTGTGATATTGGTAAATGTCATGTCTCATTTCCTGACATGAAAGTAAGTTCTCGTTCTCTGTTTTACCCAGCACTTTCCAAACTGCGTGATCAACATCGACAGAATGTAGGATAGATAGCCAGAAAGCAGCATCTCATATGTTAAGTTTTGGTATGTAGTTTTCCTCTGCAGCTTTAGTCATCATGTGATACTGATTGTATTTGTATATTATATTGTATGTTATTAACATAGTATACAATATGTTAGTCTTTCTCTTGTGAAACATTCTTCTTTATTGTCCTTTTAATGTGAGCTATGTTTTTTTTTGCCACACTTCAATTTTACTGCCTGGGAAACTGGCCAATTCTCCAGGATGGTTGATTCTCTCTACTAGGTCTGTGTTTGGTCTCGGATATTTTTCCCATCATAATGCAAATAAATTGAGATTTTTTGGTTTCAGTACACAGCCTTTGAAGGTTACTTTGACTGGTCTATTCTTTATTCATGGAAGCAAAAGCATCAGTGTTATGAAAACAGTCATGCAGTATTCTGAATAACAAAGAAATAAACATAACACTTATTAAAGAGAGGTATTTAATATTTTGTGTTACTATGGAGGTAAATGGTGTTGCTGGGGTTTGAAAAAAAGTGTTTTGTTGAATACTGAAAAAATGTAACAAGTAAAAACTAAGTTACTGTAGTTCTGGAAGGTATATGTATGGATTGGGTAGGGTACATATTAAGCTTGAGTTTACAAAGCTCTGCTTGTTACATTCTTCTGTGCTAAAATGCTTGTACACTTTCACAATATAGTCTGTACTTTTGCAGCTGGGATCGCCTTCTTATCTGACTGTAGTGGCAGTTGGGCAGCACTTGTTATAGCAGGATAGCTACAGGGCTTGCACAGTTCATCTTGCAGGTGTGACGGGGGGTAGCCTATGCACTCACAGCCTGGAGCGTTTCATAGGTTACTTTCATACAGGCACTAGCTCTAATAGTGAGTACTAGAGAAACAGGCCTGTCATTCAGAAGTGCTATTGATAATTGTGATGCAAAATCAAATCGAGTCATTTTGTTGAACTTACACCTTCTTCATGTGTTGCTACATGACTTCAGTAGTTGCATAAAGACCCAAAAAAATCAATTCATTCCAAAAATGTTTTCTGAAATTTCCCAATAAAGATCCTCTGATGTTTAGCATTCATTAATGTTGAGTTTTATTGATCCAGTTGCTGCAGTAGTAGTAATAGAAATGCCAAGCATAAAAGTCCTTTTCTATTTCAGCATTTCAATCAGAAATATAAAATTGCAAATAAAAGCAATGAAGACCTACAGGATGTAATGGTTTCACTTAATCTAGTCACAGCGTTCATTACTGTTTTTACATTGAAGGAGTGGCCTCTAACTCCAAGTTATTTGTGCGTTGTAGCTCACTACACTCATTTTTGTGGGTGGGTGTCGCAATTTGTAGTATTAGTTTGCTATGGATACTTTTGTGTCTCTTGTAAAACCAAAATACCACCTGTCCAGAAGTGAAAGGCATTAATTAAGACTTCTTTTTTTGTTTAAAATAGTTGAGCAAAAACATTTTTTGAATTGTTCATTGAAATTCCTGGAGTTCTAAATGGGAAAAACCACATAATAAACACTTTTGGTACCGGCCAGTATAGTGATCAACGTTCGGAAACAGGATTGTTTTTTTACGAGTAATTTTTTCAATGTTATGTAGGAAGAAATTGCAGAGTTGGGATGTTCTGTGAAATTAACGTCTTGCCACTCTAATTGTAAAAATCTTCAAGAACAGAAAGTGAATTGGAATTGAGGGAATTGAGACAGGTATCTGGCAGCTGCATTTGAACTCCGCCCAAACCAGGGGTCAGTCTTTGGCAAAACAGTTTTTGTTCCTCGCACCTGTCAAAATACAATGAGTATGGGTTCCAGATAAACTCTTAAGATCTACCTGGTCTAAATTGCCAAAAATATTAAATAATTTCTTGCACTTATACAGTGCTTTTCTGTACACTCTACTCAAAGGGCTTTAGAGGTAATGGGAACTCCCCTCCACCACCAATGTGTAGCCCCCACCTGGATGATGCGACAGCAGCCATAGTGCACCAGAACGCTCACCACACATCAGCTGGGGAGGAGAACAGAGTGATGAAGCCAATTCATAGATGGGGATTATTAGGAGGCCAATGAGAAAATTGGCCGGGACACTGGGGTAACACCCCTACTCTTTTTGAGAAATGCCCTGGGATTTTTAATGACCAAAGAGAGTCAGGATCTCCCGTTTTATGTCTGATCCGAAGGACGGCGCCTGTTTACAGTATAGTGTTCCTGTCACTTTAGTGGGGCATTAGGACCCACACAGACCGCAGGGTAAGCACCCCCCCACTGGATCAACTAACACATTTTAGCAGCAGCCTGAGTTTTGTTTTTCCCAGGAGTCTCCCATCAAGGTAATGACCAGGCTCACACCTGCTGAGCTTTAGTGGGTTGCCAGCTGCAAGGTGATATGGCTGCTGGCAAAAATGTAATGGGTGTGGGGAGTGTATAGCGCATACTCTAGTATATTAAACACAAAAAAAACCTGAAGTGACCACATGGCAATGTTACCCATTTTTATTAAGCTGGTTAAGGTAGCAATAGCTACAGAGTTACTTCAGAGCAAATAAGTAACCTTAGGAGACACTTTTACCATTGTTCTTTCATGGATACTGTATGAGTGAATATATTTTGTAGTCACAAATTCTTAAGGTGTGTAAATGTTAAAATTACACTAAATGTGATTAATATTCATTTACAAAGTACACCCATTTTTCTTGTAAATAAACCATATCTTTTCTAATTATGTTTAAGTGTATACTTAGTTTACGTTTTACTGTAAATTTATTACATTTACATCTACTCACTTTTGCCTTTTCATTTAAATGTTTTCAGAGATGTCAGGAAGCTGCATTCAAAATGAAGGTTTTTGAGTATTCTAATGAGGTTGTATTATTGCTAATTCTCCTTCACTGATGCAGTGAAGGGTGATTGAGCGTCCAGCCCTGTTAATCAAACTGTGTCACCGTGGCTTAGCAAAAAATGAACCATTCAGTTACACCGAAAAATCAAAATTGCTCTTCAATTTCTCAGTTGCATTTTTTGGTTTAATCGAGTAGGCTACTCTTCTCTAATGCTATACTATAATGCAGACAGAGTTATAATTTATAAAGTTCTTGATTCTCCAATTGAATAACTACCAACCACAGACAGTGGAAGCAAACCCAGTGCCATCTTGATTAATTTTAAAATGACTTCTATAGCATGCCAAGTGAAAAGCAGGTTTAAACAACACTGTCAGCCTCCCTCACCTAGCTACCACACAACTATAATTATGTGCAACTAAGCACCCATTATAGAATCTGGACGTGACTGCAATAGTACATGTTTTCACCGCATGAACCTGCATTTCCTGATCTTTAAATTGGCTGTCAAGCTTGCGCATGCGAACATAGCTATGATTATTGTGTCCACGGGTCCGACATTGTGAAAAATGTGGAAGAAGCAATTGTCATCAATTTCAGAATTGGTGAAAGTCATGCTGTCTCTACAAAGTAATGAAACCGTTTTTTTCCATTCTCATTAATATGTTCTCTAATATTTTTCAAATTCTGTCCTAGAATTAAGGTTTAAAGTTCCTTCCAGTCTCCCCCCTCATCTGTTACTCTCTTCATCCATGGTTTCTTTTGGAAACTTGAAACCTTTTGGCCTAGTTTTTCTTCTAAGTAAACAATGTAAGGATTGTTTTAATGTTTTAAATTAGAATGAAAAATCTTTTCCAGGGACAGGAAAGAGCTTTTATTTTCTGGCCCACTGCATGCTCGGGAGTATAACACATGGGAAACATCAGCTTATTAGCCTGATTGGACATTTTGTTGGTCAGGGAAACCCTCACAAATGTGGCTTATATGTGTTTGTCATTTTAGACGTTTCTTTGATCAGCAGATTTCATGCCTATCTTAAATGCTGTTTTTTGCATAAGTGATACCAAGAGCACGACCATGAATCCTGACACCTGTTGTGTGCAGTTGGGAATCTCCTCATGGTGTAATTTCAAGTATAGACACCTGTGACATTGTCAAGGGTGGGTTATGCAGGAAGCACATCTATTTCTCAAAGATGTGTACCATATAAATTCAGTGGAATGTATATAAGAATCTAATAGATTAAACATTACAACATTCAAATTAATATCGTTTCTGCAAAGTACTAATCACTTCATTTTTTTAAGGGTAATTTCCTGTTTCAGAATGTTTCATTTCAGATTTGTTTTTGGGTGATGTTGTAGGGAAGTGCACTTATATGCATATTAAATGCAGCAAGAAGCAGGAGGGTCACATAATGACTTGTAAGTTACCCGTCAGTATTTTTCAACAAAACATTCAGGAAGTACTGTGTAAGCTGTCGAAAACTGAGATGAGCTTTATTTTTTATTTGAAAACATATACAGTGCATATTCAGACCCCTCCACCTTTTCTAAACTTTGTTGTGTTGTAGACTTATTTCAAAATGGATTGAATTGATTTTTTTTTTGCCATCGATACGCAATACGCTATAATGAAAAAGTGAAAACCGTTTTTTAGGAATTCTTGCAAATTTATTCAAAAACTGAAATCTCTCATTTACATAAGTATTCAGACCCTTTACTATGACACTCCTGATTGAGCTCAGATGCATCCTATTTCTTTGATCATCTTTGAAATGTCTCTAGAACTTGATTGTAGTCACCCTGTGGCAAATTCACTTGATTGGACATGATTTAGAAAGGCACACACCTGTCTTTATAAGGTCACACAGTTCACAGTGCATGGCAGAGTACACACCAAGCCATGAAATCCAAGGAACTCTCTGTAGTACTCCGAGATAGGATTGTGTAAACCATTGGCAATTATTGAAGGTTCCTAGGAGCACAGTGGCCTCCATTATTGTCAAATGAAAAAAGTTTTGGACCACCAAGACTCTTCCTAGAGCTGGCCGTCTGGGAAAATTGGGTATTCGGGCAAGAAGAGCCTTGGTCAGGGAGGTGACCAAGAACTCAATGGCCACTCTAACAGAGCTTCAGAGTTCCAGTGTAAAGATGCAGCACTCTATCAATCAGGTCTCTATGTTAGTGGCTAGATGGAAGACACCATGAGTGAAAGGCATATGACAGCCCACCTGGAATTTGCTAGATAACACTTAAAGGACTCTGAGAGCATGAGGAAAAAGATTCTCTGGTCTTGGACTAGGGTGGAAACACACCACACAACCAAGACAATGCTGGAGTGGCTTCGGAACAAGTCTCTGAATGTCCTTGAGTGGCCCAGCCAAAGCCCGGACTTGAACCCCATAGAAAATCTGTGGAGAGACCTGAAGATTGCAGTTCACCGACACTCCAATCTGACAGAGCTTGAGAGGGTCTGCAAGGAAGAAGGGGAGAAACTGCCCAGATCTAGGTATGCAAAGCTGGTAGAAGCATACCCAGGAAGACTCACATCTGGCAGTCCTTCAAAATACTGAATAAAGGGTCTGAATGCTTATGTAAATGGTATTTATTTCTAATAAATTTGCAAAAAAAATCCTTAAAATGTGTTTTTCGCTTTGTCATTATGGGGTATTGTGTCGATTGATGGCAAAAAAGAATCGATTAAATCCATTTTGAAATAAGTCTACAACACAAAGTTTAGAAAAAGTGAAGGGGTCTGAATTCTTTCTAAAGGCACTGTACATATCTTCATGCAGATCTTTAATAAATGCACTGAGTGTAGTGTAGAAAAAAAGCTTGAATTGTTTCTGAAATTAGCAAAGCCCCCATCAATAGGGTATCCAGCGGTTAAATGAGTCTGACACTGATATTATCCATAAGTCTCGGTGACCAAATGTAAACTCAATCAAGGATTTACGGGATATTCTTGAGCAACGCCTGAAATTGTGTATTCCAACTTCATCATCCAGGTGTGAGCTGATCGACTTTGTCGAAGACTGGTAATGCATCCTTCCTGCAGAGTTCCAGACGCTAGGCTGGGCTGATGCCACAGCCCTGGTAGCAAAGTGCACAATTAAGTGATTCCATCTTGGCCGCTAGTGTCAAGCTGTTGAATTCAGGCGTTTATATGTGAACCACAGCACCAAGGGGCAAAATAATGGGAGGAGTGTGGAAACATTCTGAAAACCACTAAGAGGATGGTTAGATGCAAGGTTTATGCAAACCTGTGATAAATCAGCGTAAACGAAAACATTCCCTGTGTAAATGAGAACAGAAAAAGAAAGTGAGAGAGAAAGCATGCGTTTCTGCCCACTTAAGAATAATGCCGTACAAGCAATGCTGATAAACAGTCAAGGTACATAAGATATGCTACGTTTCTGTTAAAAGATATTGATTTTCATTGTTTTTTGGGGGAATGTTTTGAATTTTTCATTAAGACTGAAAATGGTTGTGTAATTAACTCCTACTTAATTCCAGCATCATTTGTTCTTACAGAATTGTCTTTTCCAGTGTGCGATTGACTGTAAATTGGTTGCATTCAAGAACATATTCGAGCACTATGTTAATTTTTTCTGATTACAAAATGGCACCTCATTAGGATCTGTTTAATGGCTTTTGGAGCCTATTTACTTTTCTGAGGGAACATTCTGGACTTTTTGCAAAGGTCAAGATTTTCTTCGATAAGGTGCTGTAGACTTTTCATGTTCCTGTTCTGTTTCATGTTAGGTGGCATTTTCATTCATTGGCAAGTGCAGTGGTTTAAATCGCATATAATGGAACAGTTAAACTAAAGGGTTATGCAAAATACTTTTGGAGGTATGGTGAATGGTGTCAAGTAAACTACCCTTCCTTGTAGACCCGTTACTAGGATTTGTAGAGTGGAGCTCAGCTTCCCCTTGTGGTCACAGCATAGTAATGGAAGTAGGCGGTCAGTCATAACTTTTGGATGTCTTTGAAAGGGGGGAGGAAACCAGAATACATTGCAGAAATTGACATTCAGAGAACATACAGGTTTCACAGAGGCAGGTAGTGAAGGCTGTTAAGCACTACATCCCTTATGCTGCCTCATACATTAATTAGCACTGTATAAGTACAGGGAAATTATATATAAGGACAAGGAAATTGTTCTTTCCATATTTTCAGAGATTTGTCTACATTTAGTTCTTTATTATACGTTTAGCAGTGGTCATTGTGAGATTTAAAATAGTTTGATTGAGGGAGTACTTGATTTGTGTATTCCCAGCTTTCAATCTTTTAACATTGTTGTTCAGTTTTTTAGTCTCTCTGATATTTTAACGGTGTTTAAAATGTTTCATAATTTCCACTTTAGAATCAGAAGGTACTCTGTTTACCTAAACAATATTGAATTGCAGTGTTTGCAGTGTGGCGTTCCTAGTACTTTCCACACAGTTTTACAAGGGGTTGTATTTTGTTATGGTCATGGAGTATGAACACAATGACTCAAAAGTGTTTAATGAAGATAAAATATTGATCAAGAAAGTATTCCCAGGTGGTTCAGATAAGGACTGGAACTCATAGATCACATGTTTAGGCTCTATAAATCCCTAGTGGAGAAACACTGATCATCGTGGTTATAAAGTTCATTCCGGGATATGCCACAAGGATCTTTTCTTTTAAAATAAAAATAGAAGAAATCATTGAAGTGGACAATTTGTACTTTTTGCAGCATGTCACCATTGTGGCTTCTGCCTTTCCTTTGTGTGGAAAAAGTAGTTCATTTCATATTTTAAAGCAGCCGATGACAGTCTTGAGTGTCAGATTTTTATAGTGGCATGTACTGTTGTTATCTTTTTGCTTAGGACTTGGACTAAGAAAATAATTCTTCTTTCATGCATTTGGACTTTTGATTTGATTTCTTTATGCCTTATTTTGAGCTTGAAAATATTCCACCCCATTTTGAAATATTTCAAGTACAGAAAGACTTGGATGCTGTTGTTTCAGACAGGTAGAACTATTATCATGATATGCCAAGCTGTTATTAAACAGGACACTTTTGACTCTGTACTCTGTACCATTGTCCTTCTAAGCATACAAAAACCTTTTTTCTCTCACAAAAGATGGTGCAGTGCATAAATCAGATGTGGAGCACAGCAGCGTTATGACAAGGGATCTTTTTCAGCGTGTAGCGAGCGTGGCACAGTGGTGACTCAAACGGTGATACAGGCAACCTTTTCAAGATTGATAGATTGGTAATGTGCTAAATAGATAGAAGAGCATTGCAGAATGCAGCTTTGTACCAGACATGATAAAGAAATGAATGCCACCTGATGTATGAAAGCTATTGCCCCTATATCATCCGGTGCAAATGGGGATTTCAAGTGACTGCCAAACTGGTTTGGTGACTTGCTGCTGTGACATTTAAATAGGATTTTCTGAATCATACATCTTTACTGGCCAAAGGGCACAGTTTATATTGGGATATTTAAAACAAATTATATTAATTGGACTCTTTTAGGTCACAGTCCAATTTATAGTGCGGAGACTCTACTGATAAAATCATGATGCCGTGAAAGGGAGCTTTAATAATGTTATAGTTTTTATTCAATATATGAGCTGATGGAAACTGTTTTTTTGGGGTCTACTTGAGATGCCATGAGCAACGTTCATAATGTATGCTTTTTTCATTAGCTTTCGTTTTTTTTTTTCTTTTACAGCTTACTTGGTGACCAAGAGACTTCTCCCTGAGGAGCCAATAAGTAGACGGCTCATGACTTCTGACCAGGATACAAAAGTTGTAGCTGAACCGCAGGTGCAGCAAGTTCAAGAAGCAAAAGAGAGTTCTCATCTGGTAGGTGTATTTTTCTCATGTTTCCACTAAGAATATCAATACCTTCTTTTAAAAAAAAAAAGCATAAACATGCTTGTTTTCAATCTGCATAGCAATATGACCAAATATGTCTGGTTTTCATATTGTGCAGAGCCGTGTTTGGACTCTGAATTATTGATGAGCAGTTGCTGATCTCATTCAGAATAATCTGTAGAATAACAGCCTATTCCTGGCACATATCCTTTGAGTCTTACGAAACCGGTCACTGAGTTGTTTTGATAGGGATTGGTCAAGGATATCCCATACGTATTTAGTGGAGCTCATTTCCAGTGATTTGCTGTAGGGATTGGAATCCTTAACATGATGTCCTTGATTTAATGATTTCTGTTTATTTAATATTGCAAGATACATACATACTTTCTGCATATAGTTTAATTCAATTTATGATATGCTTCTAAAACTCATAATTTCATCAAATTCTTTACGATTTAAAAATGTAACCTCTGTAATTTACAGTATTTAGACTGGAATTAATTTGTGCCAACCCTCCAGTTAGTGCTAATTCCTAATTTTAAAAATACAGAAATGCTTCAGTTCTTCCATTATTTACAGTACCTTGACTTATAGCTATGGACTTTCCTAATGTTTTTCTTCCTCTTTTTTATTCAATAATGAGTAAATATGGAAATGTTTTTTAGTGTCTTCAACCTATATGCAGGAAATTCTGTATTATGTCTGTAATGAGTAAACATCCCCATAAATAGTTTCTGCAGAACAACTAATCAGACAAATGTCAGTTTTAGAGTGTTTATGTTTAGGTTAAGATTACCTCCCTCCTATTTAACCGAAGGACAAAATAATTCTAAGGTTTTATCTTGGTCTTTTTTTATTTTCACACTCATTCTTCAGTTTGAGTTGCTAAAAGACAGATGTATTTAGACATCATGTTTTTTTTAATTGTTTAGTGTACATAGATAATGTAATTGCTTTACACATACAAAACAGACTGAAAGTGATTTGTTTTTTTCTTTCTGGCTTGTGAGTTCCTTATGTTATTTGCCTTTGGAGATATCCTAAGAATACTTAAATTCTGGTTTGCCTATTTAGGGAATTTAGGTTAATCATAATATGTTGCTTCCTTTTTCTTTCTAAAGGATCTCAAAATACTTTACATATAGGAGAAGGCCTCTCTATCCACTTCTGACCTGCACCCACCTTATTAATATGTGCCAGCCATTATGTACCAGCAGCCCCACTACATAGTGCTTAAGGTGAAGAAGTGAACAGTTGCGTCACCAGTTGAATTAAGGGGGAACTTCAGGAAGGCAGGATTGTACAAATCCAGAGTGGAATTTCCTCCTGTACCACAGTGTTTCTGGTCATAATACTTGAGGATTAGGAAATTCGGAACCAGAGGGAAGAGTAATGTTGTTAGGAAACATTCATCTGTAGCAAAAATGGTATCCTCATATTCGACACTCACTGCCCACAGCTGGATTAAGCTTAACATTGACTGTGAATGAAATGTTTTCTTATATGAGAGCAATATTACTGCTTAATCACATAAACATCCTCTTTCTCTGCTCACCACCACTACATGAAGCAGTGTCAAGAAAACATTCACTCCTATCTGTGCTACAAGGCACAGAAAAAGCTATTTTGTAGTTGCAAAATTACAAAACAGTACTGAAAAGTTATCTTAATGTGTTTTCTGGAAGCGTGTGCTTCCTTGAGCTGGTACTTTTGTTCAAGTCTGCCATTATTTTAATAGAACAGCCTTGTTCTTTTGGTAATACCTTAAGGAAATTTGAGTATAGATTATTTCGGTCTAATCATTAAATTATATTCATTGAGAAAGGAAAGGCTAGTGTTATTATGCAGATAAAGTAATTCTGATTAGTGTTTTAATAAGTTGGAGGATGTGAATAATTGAATAAGGGAGGTTATTCTTTAAAATAGAATCAGGTCCTGACACCAGCTTGTCTTATATAAAATTATAAAATTAAACAGTTATGAATCACCTGTTTTAAGGGAATAGGTAGTGGTAATGCTGACAGTTGTTTTCTTTGTTGTTCTGCACAATATTGTAACAGACAGCAAAGGTAAAAATACAAATATTAATGAAAAAACAACGTTCAATACAATTCTGTTTAGATATTTGGAAACCTTCGAATATTGACACCTTACCTTTTCCCATCTTTTAATCTGCCCTACATAGATTTTTCCTTATTCTGAATAGTGCATCACTAAAGACGTGAGAGCTTTATTTTAGCCTGGTGTATACCACAAAGAAGAATTAAATATTTCTACTGCTATAAGACAACACTGCCTTATCTAAACCCTAGAGTGTCCTCAGTGGACGTGGCTTGTCATTTGGTCTGTCATGGTGCTTTTCTGTCTTCCTCTTTGTGCATTTTAAGTCTAACCTGTATTCCATTCTGAACGTTTACCCTTATTTATCCTGCCTCAAGGCTCACTTTTCCTATGTATTCAAAAAGGCTGACATAACCTTGCTAAGAATCTTCTGTTAATTGTTAAATATTAGTCAAATTGCTTGGCCACGTGAATTTGTGGCCATTGTGATGTGACAAGGGACAGCTGTGCAAAAGTAAAGGGGTACTTTATGGTGAAATCGAAACATTTAGAAAATCCGACCCGTAACAGTATTGTAAAGACATAACATGTCCATCATGGTAAAGCCAGTCATCACATATTGAACATGAGTGGGCTATCCTTGACTGATCCCTGCCAAATTTTTCAAGTTCTTTTGGGAACGCATCTTATAGATTCTGTCCCAGGAAATGAGGGTTGCAGACAGGATTGCTGAAATCATCCACACAATATGCAAGTGCATTTGTGTCTACAGGTCATTGTGGGTTTGGCATTTAAATTGTGAGTGACAAGAGCATCTGAGTTCTTCACTCAGATATAAATGGGTTATTTTGGTCGCTGGGTGTTCTCTAAGGCAGAGGGCTGTTTCATTTACTTTGCAGAACATACTGCTTATAGTACCGGTCGGTATAAGTGGAGTACTGTTCTGAGCATGGGTTGCTGCTTTAGTAAAGAATTAAACACAAATCAGCCGAATGAAAGAACAAGCCTGCTGCAGACAACTGTTGAAGAGGAGTCAAATAAGGAAGGGGTGAGGAACCCGGACTCTGTTTTAGCTGAAATGGATATACACGAGGACCTCCTTGAGCATGTGGACAAAAGTAACAGGAGAGATTGCAGTTTCGCAACTGACCCATCAGCTAAAAAGAGCAGCTTGGAGCATGTGCCTAGTGAAAATTTATTTTGGACTTGTCCCATTCCCAATCACGGGACTCAGCATCCGCCTATTAATAAACCACTTTCTCAAAAGTGTACAAACAGTGAAGAAGGTGACGGAAAAACAGACATGAGCCAAAGGGACATCGGTTTTCAAAATCGCTCTATTGGAATATTTGCAGGAACAATTAATGGGGCTGAGGATAAGATTATCTCAGAAGATATGATAAGGGAAACTTCTGTGCAAGGAGTGCTTGCAAGTCGCACGGAGGAATCTGAAGAAAAGAGCTATGTTATTAATTCTGTAACAGAAATGCATTCAGAAAACCCGGTTCACTTCACACAGAAAAAAATGGCCAAGGACTTTTCTTGCCTTGAGAACTGTGTAACCTCAGACATTGAAAAATCTGCCATAAGAGAGAAATGTCTGAAAAACAGAAATACTTTAGAAGAAAGTACTTATATTTTGAAAGAGGAAACCAAGGGACTAGTGGATGAAACACCATTTCAACCAGGAAATAAAGACACTTTAAGTCTGAGGAATGAAACTTGTCTGCAAGAACACAGTTCGTGTTTCACTTCAAATGAGGGGCACAGTTTTAAAACGAGGACCCAGACTTTCTATAATATCTGTCCAATAGACATAGCTGATTTAGAACATGAGTGGGGATCACCTTTTGCCACACGGGAAGGGATTGCAGTAGACTTAAATCATTCATCAGCTGCAGAAAAGGGAATGTGGAATGTGGTGTGGTCTCCAACTATGGAAGATGGAATTTCAACACTGCAGCCTGTGAAAACAACAGCTGCTTTGGAGTCACAGCAGCCTGAGATTTCACTAGAAAATGGAGTGCACCAACACGTGCCGAGCTCATTGGAAAACAAGCCTATACGAGAGGACCTTTTTAACCAGGATGTGCAGACGAATTTTGGGACCACACGTGTAACAGGTCCACAGGCCTTGACGAGTGCAGACGGTGAAAACCAGAGCCGTTACAGTCTGACCTTCTCTGAAAAGGCAAAGAACGAAAAAGACGCATCTCCGAGTTTGACGGCTCCTTTGTCTGATAATGTGGATCTCCATGGCCCAGGGTGTAATGGACCAGATTGTGTGGTTATTAATGGGAAAGTCGGGAGTGCAGAAACCTGTTATAGCCTTAATACAGCGGAGAAACTTGGCGACTCTGGGCCCGACATGTTGGGGACATTTCTTCATGAGTCTATGGGAACGACTGATGCACAAGTTAACGTGCCACATGGCAGTCCCTCCAAGCTGAAATGTACTACGTGTTTATGTAGTTATGACATCAAATCTTGGGCTTTAAGTTCACAAGAAACCACAGGCATGTGCAAGTTCTGTGATACAAGAGCAAAAGTAAGAGCTCTCTTAAATATGCACAATATCCAGTCAGTTCAGTCTGAAACTGGGGATAAAAGACCTGGTCTTGATTGGTCTGGGCAGGTGAATAATGATACGGACACATTGGCTGCAGACTGCTCCACATATCCAAAGGAGATGGTAAAAGTGACTTGTGAAGAGCAGGCATTAAAAATACCTTTCAGTGCCACAACTTGTGCATTAAGTGTTTTAACTCCGGGCCAGACAGAAGAAACAGATGGCTTAAGTAACCAAGCCCACACAGGACAAGAGGCTTCGGAATCTGAGGGGAGCAGGCTAAAATATGATCTGTATGATAATTCAGACAGTCTCGCTGATGACGTGAATCAACACCTGATCTCTAATACTCAGAAGGATCTCTGTCACAATGGTGAAAATAAAGGAAATAAAAATGGGGCTTTACCAGCTGACTGCAATAGTGAGAATAGCTATCAGGCAAGGACTGAATTGGTCCTCCCTGATATTAGCAGCAGAAGAATAATGGAAAAAAGATCTGAATCTTACCCGTTAGCAACATGGGAGCATTTAGATGATAAAGGTAAAATATGCCTTAAACAGTCTGAAGCATTTGACACAGACAGTGATGTCAGCTCAGTTTCTATAGCAGCAAGGTCAGATGTGAGTAGGAGGGTATTACATTATAGCAAGACTGGATTATGGGATACATGTTTGCTTCATTTAAGTGGAGATGATTTAGACACAGCATTTGACTCTGTACACGCAGCGAAGGATACGCAAGAATCTACTGAATCTGTGATGCAGCAGAGTGACTTGATAATGAAACATGACACGGAAATCTGCCAGGAGGACTCTGAAGCTGCTTTTATAGCTCATAATGGAGGCAATACGTTAAATGACAACAGGGACTTGAATAACAAATGCCATGCACTCTCTCCTGTGCCAAAATGGCCTGCAGTGCTGGAAAACTGCAAGTGTGCATCTCGGAAAAACAGCTGGCCAGATCATGGCTTCTGTGCTGTAGATTCTGATCAGTGTGAGCCTTCTGATGGCAATTTATGCTCGTCTGCTGAATGCAAACAAGGAGTCTGTGAAGTACGAGATGCTGAGAGTGACAAGCAAGAGGCTGGAGTAGCAGAGGATTTTAAAGAAATACAGCTGCTTCATTTGCCAGAGGACTGGTCATCAACAGGCTTTAAAATAAAAGACCAAGTGGGAATTTGTAACGATACAGTTCATGAATTGCATAATTACCAGGGAACTGTCCTAGCTGATCAACAGCTGGAACAACGGAGTGAAGCACATGGGAGAGATGAAACCGGACTCGTGATGTCTGATACGGATATGAGAGCTGTCACACAACAATTTGCAAGTGATGTTATAATAAGTAACGGTGGTAGGAAAACTTCGAAATATTATGATTCAAAGGACACGGTTAATGAAATCTGTAGCCATAATTTGGTGGCAAGTGCTGAAAAGGAGGTTATCCAAAGTGCTTTAAATGTGGATCCCGATCAGATAGATTTGTATGCCTCCACACCTTCTTACGAAATGCATCCGTTTACTGAAAAGGACTCTCTTGAGAATACAGAAACGGAAGAGCATCAGGATAGAAGTCACATACCCAAAGGTGACGGAAACGATGGCATGCTAAATGTGGTGTCAGACTTTTCAGAAAACAGTAAAGAAAAGCAAGAAAAGGGGGTTTCAAAGGATTTTCTGCCATGGCTGGAGGATCTGTCGCAGCATGAGGAGCTACAGCATCGGTTTTCTGGAGAAGGATCCCCAGAATGTCCAGTGGATACCATATGGAATATAAATTACTCCGATATTGCTATAGAGAGCAACCTGCTGCAGATGGCCAAACCCCAGGCATTTGTTGCACCACAAGATTTACAGGCTGCTGTAGCTTTCATGGCAGCTTATCCTTATAGTCTAATGGTTTCTGACAGTTCATGTTTGTGGGATTGGCAGCACGACTGCAGTGAACTTGTGAGTATTTCATTTTATATATATATTTTACAAAGTTGTCTTGCCTACATACCACTTTTTTCTTGTTGCATTTTGATTGTTCTTCAAAGTAATAGGTTTAGCTTTTTATCAGTCAGATGTTGATTAGCTTACTCCTGTCTACAGTTTCGATTTTTCAAACCTTGAAGTGAGAGCTTTTGGTCTGTTGAAGGTCAGTTTTTAGAGTTCGTTACACTTTTTTAAAATTGCCAACATTATGATATGGTCTTTATAAAATGCCTACCTACATGTAGTATAGATTGAATTATGATTGGGCCTATATTTTAAGCATACCCCATCCAAGACCAGTCAGTACCCAGTCTGAGCATGAGCTTGTCAAAATGTTTTCAAACTAGAGTCCCAAATATCCCAAATCCTGCAGTCTGTAATGTGACTAAGAAAACTAAGGCAAGTTATGTAAAGTCTGTTTATAATTTCTGGTTGACCTACATAAATGTCTTATATCTGTAATGAAAGAGTTGTTACTACTCCCTCAAAAAACAAACTAAACTTAGGTTTTTTTAGGTTCCTTCATTTTCCTTTCATTTCTTCTCTTACCCTGTGTCATTTTCGAATGACTTATTGAAATGTCTGACTTGTGAACCACAGACAGATCATTGTCCTTTCTGAGGGGTGCCAGTAGCCTCTTGCTTCTTCTGCACTGGCACACGTTCAAAGAATCCAGACCAACAAAGACAAAACAGAAAGCAAGCCAAAGCACAGCTGAAGTTAAGAGTATACGCAAGAGATTTTGAGGGCAGTCCTGGGTACAGTCAAAGTTATAAGTACTAGTGACTTATATAAAGGGGGGGAAAGGGTTTTGTCTGCTTCTATTTTGCATTTTTCCATGTCACAATCAGTTATTGTAGATATTTCCTTTGTGAATGGTGCAGATTTATTTTACAAAATATTTTTTTAATGTTTTTTTTCTGATATGCAAAGAGATTTCAGACACCAAAATGGAAGTTATCTGCGGTTGTAGTGGAGTCAAAAGTAAAGCTGATTCAAGTAATGGTTGAATGATCATCAAAGATTGAATGCCCATGTATAATGTGTAGGACCAGGTTTTTATGTGCTTTGGAAATTCAGTTCAATTTATTTTTATATAGCGCCTCTCACAACAAGGTTGCCCCAAGGCACTTAAAGCTGTGAGACAGTACATGACATTACTTGATATGTGTGTTTATTGCCACCACTCTTGTTAGGGCTGGAGACTAAGACCACCTGTTTATCTGCCTTTATCTGTAACCCCTTCATGTGCTAACAAGACATGTGGGTTTTGTTGTAGAATCTTATTTTTCAAAGTGAGCATTTTTTTTGTGAGAAGGTACTGAATCTGTATTTAGTTTCACTGTAGAAAAATAGTTGTGATCTGATTTGCTAGATCTTATGATTCAAAAATCTCTAAAATAGGAGTAAATTGGTTTATGAATGTCATTATGAATCTGGACTTTTGTAATGCAGAATTTAGGCCAGTCAGCTCAATTTTAACATGTTCTTCTGAGTGTGGGGGAAAAAGTGAAAAAACTTTCATTAAAACTGACAACATAGAAGGGTGAATTAACCTGCAATGAGAGGAGTCTTGATTTAAAATAGGATTTACATCTCAACATATTGAACAATATAACAATTTTTTGTGCTAAATTTCATCCAAATAAGCCATTACTCTTCTGTGTGTGTTTTTTGTTTTAAATGCAGCAGGTGTGAGATTGTTAAAGCTCCTATGGAGATGACATTCAGAAAATGAAAGCACACGGAACAAACCCTTTTCAACCATTTTTAGTTCAAATATTGTTTTGGTCAGAAATCTGTTGAATTTCAGAAATTTGTTTACATGGGGGTCTTGTCAGATGAGGTATTTAGTGAGAATTTATCCCTGTGTTTTGAGATAGCACTGCCACACCCAAGTCTTTATATTTATTGCAAGAAGAGTGAAACATAACTCAACATGTGCAGCCTAATTCTGTTGTTTGAATTTTTTCTCATGTGCTCAAGGTGCTTTTAGAGATGAAATTTCATGTTCTTTAAT
Organism: Lepisosteus oculatus; assembly: GCF_040954835.1. Taxonomy (NCBI): domain Eukaryota; kingdom Metazoa; phylum Chordata; class Actinopteri; order Semionotiformes; family Lepisosteidae; genus Lepisosteus; species Lepisosteus oculatus. The sequence goes on along the minus strand of NC_090701.1, from coordinate 13,487,580 downwards.
CTGGTGTGTTGGACCTGCTGCTGAAAACCACTTTATGTAACTCTCTACAAACTGTTTGACATCAAACAGGATTTGTCCTATGTTCAGGGCAACATATTGCTGTGTGTAGCTGTAGACTTGATCCTTTCTGAGAGGGTGGGATTTTCCTTAAACATTGTAATTTCACCAAGAACAAGTTTATCAATGTAAAACTACGTTTAAGGTTTTAAGGTTTTAGTTGTGTAGGAACTCCGTTTTCAGTACTCATCCTAAAGACAAGACTTTAATTCCAACCCGTCTCTTAATGACCAAAACGGATCATGGCTGGTTTGATGGGATCATTTTAACATCATTGCCCTTCTCTTCAGTTACTGCTACTTTGAGAGACAGAGACTGAGAAAACATTCAGACACATCAGGACAGGACATCGCTGCATTAAGATATTTTCACTTTTTCATACTCATTTAAATAGTTGTGTAATTCTTTTTGAATATGGAAGGTTTAGCTTATCATGCCATACCACATGGGTATTTAAATTGCTAGGTGTTTTGAAGTATAATTTGATATATGTGTTTTTGGTGATTTCCCAGCATTAGTGAAACACAACAGTCTGTGAGCATTATTTTATTAATATTTCAGAATATTATTAAACAAGTACCAAAACAACTGTTCCCTCTGCGTACAAAATCCCCTGCAGGATGTTTTAATTTTAACTTAGTTCTATTTTTTTTCTCTGTCACATGGCTTTTGGGTTGGCATGTATCATGTCATCTCTTTACTTAAACTGCCATGAATTAAACAATTTTCCGAAGGCTTTACATCTGTCCATATTGCTGACGTACACACGTTATTATTATTTGAATTAAACCCAGCAGTAACCTTCTGAAAACTTTAATATATTTATAGTACCTTTAATATCAAAGCATCTCAAAACAGTTTACACTGAAGACACAATCAACAGTACATAGAACATGTTGAGACGCAGATAATTTGATTTTCTGTATTAGGTTACGAAATGCTAACTTGAAGTTTTTTAGTGACTTTTGAAGATGGAAATACTCTTACATTCTTGGCTGAAGTCTTCGTTAATATAGTTACTTGTAGGGTGTGTACAAAGATCTATTACCCAGAGTATGGTATCTTGTAATAAGGATGCACAGCTTGCCAGGATTCACATGGGGAGCTGTAAATGGGGGTGGTGTGGTGGCACTGTGGCTCAGGAATTACGCCTGTGGCTAGAAGGTTGCTGGTTCATATCCTGCATCCAGCAGAGGAATCCTACTCCGTTGAGCCCCTGAGCAAGGCCCTTAAGCCTTACTGCTCCAGGGGCGCCTTATAAATGGCCGTCCCTGCGCTCTGACCCCAAGCTTCTCTCCCTGTCTGTGTTTCTCATAGAGTGCAAGTTGGGATGTGCGAAAAGACACATTTCTAATGCAAGAAATTGTATATGGCCAATAAAGTGATCTTATCTATCTTAATTCAGAATGGCGCACAATCCCTTACTGCAGGTCTTTTAGGTAGAGAGGACCAAACTATTCATCCTTAACATTTCCAGAAATGTCTTTTTAAGAACATAAGAGATGTTGCAAACAAGATGTGGACATCTAGCCCATTGACCAGGTAATTCATCCAAGGATCTCATCTCTTCATTTCGTGAAAAAAATCTGGATATTGGCTTCTACAGTTTGTATAAATTTTTAACGTTTAGTGTCTAAGAACGGTGGTGACATGGCTGACATGCTTTGTTTTACCTATTTATGTCTAAAATTAAAAGTTTTATATATGTCATAGAACAGGATAGAAAGCAGATGTTTCTGTTTTTTTAAAAACCATGGCTTCTTGTGTCTCCAATGGTGTGTAAGGCGCCTACTGATGTATTTTTAATTAAGGCTGTGTTTTCATTAGCCTGCAGACTGTGAATATCCATTTGGAGTTTATGGAACACTTGGAATATTTAAAACTTTGTGTTTGATGTTTAAAATTGATTTATTAAGTACTTGTCCTTTAATCAGCCAAATGTCTGTCAGAAGTTTGGAATGTCTTGAACAAAAGGACTAGTGTTAAAATCAAAACATGCTGTCACCTTGCCCTTCAGAAAAATCAACAGAGGTAGTGCTTTTATTGATCTAATTTTCAATGAGGGTGAGGTGGGGGAATAGAGGTCAGAAAACCGTTAGGGAACAGTGACCACACCGTGTTTTTTACAGAGGTAAATTTTTTTCAAGGCATTTATTTCAGGCGAGCTGTCTATGAAGCAAAATAGGTCAATTGCCGTTTAAGATTACGACCGTGAGCGTTCTTTCCACAGTCAATGTAAGGTTTTCTTAAAGTGACAATACATCATATACCTATTTGTGGTCTTGCGAAGTTATGAAGCTTCTTGAAGAAGTAGCAAAAAAGTTAATTTGTTAGATTAAATGTGACTGTTGAAAATTTGTATGAAAAGTAATTCAACTGTTATGATTTTCTATATGTCTTCCCCACCTTCTTGTATTTTACTAATGCATGAGAAAAAGCAATTATTGTAAGTCTTGAGATCTACAATAAAGTATACAAAAATAATACATTGTTCAGATATTTTCAGGCAGTCGCAACAATTTCTCTTGTTGATCTTCCAAATTTAAAACCCTTCACATTATCAATGATCTATTGCACACTTGCTGAAAGTGAAAACTTTTTAAAACTGTTTCAGGGCCTCTTACCTTAAGACGTTCCAAATTGACAGCAGTAAGTTTCTGTCATGAAGCACAGTGATTAATTACACGATTCCATATTAAATGTTCCACATGCAAAGAGAAATAAGCGATTGGAATCATTGACAGTGTTACACTCATATTTCTGTTCGATTTGTTAAAGAAAAAAAAGTGTTGTTAACATAACCATTGTTCAATCTTTGTTGAGAATGATGAAGATATTGTTGGAAGCATCTGCTAAAGGATGGTGCCCCTGAGCTAATAATCTTAGGCACTAAACGTTAAAAATGTATATAAACTGTTGAAGCCAATATTCAGATTTCTTTCAAGAAACGAATGGCTGAGATCCTTGGATGAATTGCCTGGTCAATGGGCTAGATGTCCACGTCTTGTTTGCAACATCTCTTATGTTCTTAAAAAGACATTTCTGGAAATGTTATGGATGAATAGTGGGGTCCTTTTTAACTAAAAGACCTGCACTAAGGGATTGTGCATCATTCTGAATTAAGATAAGATCATTTTATTGGCCATATACAATTTCTTGTATTAGGAATTAGTCTTTTCGCAGACCCCAACTTGCTCTCCATGAGGCACACGGACAGGGAGAGGAGCTCCGGGTCAGAGCACAGGGTCAGCTTATATACGGTGCCACTGGATCAGTTGGAGTTAAGGGCCTTTCTCAGGGGCCCAACAGAGTAGGATTCCTCTGCTGGGATACATGCATTGCAGCCACTGGTGCATATCCTTAGCCACAGTCCCACCACACCACCCAGGAGTGGTTAAGTGTTTTAGTTTGCAGGTTTATCTGTCTTCACACCTGCAGACAGACAATTTATAGTTCTGTGGAAATGATTTGTGGAGTTCAGGGACTGATAGCAACATATAGCACACATAACTTCTCTGTTTTTTATGTCCAGAGTTAAGCAATAGGTTTTTGTTAGAGTTGTACCTTGCTGCAAATAGAACGGAAAATGACATATGGTGGTCCGATAACATTTCACTTAGTTCTTTTATTTCAATTGCAATGTTTTCCATGTACGTGTGAATACTGCAAAAGTATGTATGTTAATAAAAGAAATGTAAATTGAAAATGAGCAATTTAGAATAGGGAAAAAATATAAAACAAATATAATTAACATATTTGGATTTTTAGCTAGAAGTTTTGTGCTGCAGATTCATGCATGTTGAGCAGATGCCGAATGTATAAAACAACTTAAAAAGGAGGATGCTGTTCTCTTATGATTTCTTGACTTTGGACTTAATATCCAGTGTATGAAGATTAACAAAGGGTTGATGATAAATAATGAAGAGGGAATTTGCAGATACGATGATTGAATACTTTTCACAGCTTAGAAATTAAATGATATGACACATAGTATGCCTAGGAATGAAGTAAGACCTTGCCTGATATTGGCAATCAGCTGGAGCTGATGTTATTTTACTAGCAGTACTTGATGCATGAGGATGCTTCTATTAGGTCTTAAGAGCAGGACTGGCTCTCACTGATTGGAAAATTGCTATACTTAAAATTGTTATACTGCTCTAAACGAAAGAACTGCGAAATTACAGGCCAATCAGTCTCCGTTTTATGGAGAGAATGTTAAGATCTAAATTAGAATATTTATCTTTATAATATTATATCAGGAATAGGCAAGGACTTTGAAAGGGCAGGTCTTGTTTGACTTGTTAGAGTGAATAGACTTTAGTAAACAATGGTTACTAAAAGTCAAAGGTCATTGATAAAGTATATTTAGCTTTCCAGGGTTAAATTGATATGGTTCCACAAAAATGCTATTTCTCAAATTGAAAGCTGTAGGAATTCAAGGTGATGCATAAACCAGGCCTGCCGTAATTATGCAGTGCCATGTAGGATCTGTTTTTGACCAACTGCTTTCTGATTTGCATGAATGATCTTGATTTTAGTTCAGTAAGGTCTCAGCTTTCACAAGGTTTTGGTGCAGAGAACTGCTGCAAATAGCCAAATTCATATATAAACAGGCCTATCACTAACTGTTGTGTAATGTACTATGGCATTTGTTTGTGTGGTTAAAAGTAACTCTCATATAATTTAAAGTATTAATGTGTTGGCTTCAACTTAATTAAAATAACATTCAACTAAAAGACACATTTGTAATCACAAACTTAGAAATAGGCTGCATGAATCCCTCCTCTGCATCCAGAGGATGCATGCACTTTTTCTGCCTTCCTGATTAACTGTGAAAAGGACAATAGAACTGACAGTTAGCCTGTGAAGTCATCTCCAGCCTGTCATTCCCCATGCCACAGTCACAGAGACCTGGGAGCGTTAGTTACAATATTAAATTGAGACCACTTTGAGATGCAGATGCTGGGTAGTATGTGCTTGAGCTGGCAGCAGGAAGAGGCTTACTTACTTAATTTGTCTTATTTCCTAATCTGTTGTCCTGATAGTTTGAAAGTAGCCCTTAATCTTTGGCTCGGTTGCATCCTGCCCCGATCTTTTTTTCATCCAATTGAATGTACTGTAGTGTCAGCAACCCTTTTAGATGTGTAGATGACTTAAAAATAAGTGCATTAGCAAACACGTAGGAAACTGCAAAGGCATCACTATAGTACCACCACTATGGTGAGCAGACACAAGGTAAATAAAATTTAATATAGACAAGTGCAAAGAATTGGATGCATCTAGTAGACTGTACATTCTAAATACAAAATGGCACTGTTTTTGAAAAGATTATAGAAGATTTTGTGGGCTCATCATTGTCCACATACAGGGAGCGGAGAAAAGATTGAATGAGCCGAGTTTAGAAACTGCAGGTTCCAGCACATTATTTTTAATTGTTTTCCTGTTTTTTGTACTAAGCCAGGACTACTTCTGGATGCTGAGGCGGCATTGTGTTTCCAGATTGGGCAGGTTGGGAGCACAGTGTTTCAAATCAATTGGACACAACCGTGCTCTTGTGACATGAAGACATCCATTCTTCTGTTGTAAATCATTTTTAGACTGATTTCTGTTATCCAGACACCCCTGTGACCAATTCAGAAACAATATCAACAGAATTACACACACCAAACTTTCCCCAAGCAGTTTTTCCTAATTTGGTTGTGGACAAAGATTCCCTGTAGGTCTTGTTTTAAATTGTGGTATATGTGACTATGCACTTCCCTGCACACAGTGGGACACACTTGTTAAGGACCATTCTGTAGTTTATTTCACCAAACCTTTCACTGATCTGTGTGATATTTTTAGGTTTTCTGGTCTGGATTCAGTTTTGCTCATTCATCACAGTCTTCCGCTTCTGTGCCATGTTCCCCAAAGTGATCATTGGGATCTGTAAAGTCCTTGTATGCAGTGCCACACTCAGCTGCCATTCAATGCTGACATCCTGTCACCTCCGTTTCATATACTATACTTGAAAGAACTGCCAACAACTGGTTGTATGATTGCCTTTGCTTCTGACCCTTGACCTTTGGCCCTTAACCACATTCTGTCTGCTTAATCCCTTTGGTGTGGTTTGTTCCAGTATTTTTGGTGACAGTAACAATAACATCAAAGAAAAACAACAGCAATATAATGTACCCTGTAACTTGTAACACATGTAGGATCTCAAGTTGAGAATAAACACAATTAAAATACATTTTACAGTGCTCGCAGTGTTTCCTGTATTATGTTAAGGTTATATGGTTAGAAATTGAGGAATTCCTATATATAGTGGAACTTTATATTGCTGGGAAACCTTTTGGGGAAGAAGACAACTGGGCTGTATTTTATTTTTGCCAGCTGTCCTTGTAGTGAGTTAAGTTTATTTTGGGAGTTTGTAACTTAAACCTTGTGGCATGTCAGTTAGCAGTCTTACTTTATACATGTATCCTCTGGATCCCACGTGTTTCAGGCGGCCTGAAACAAAATATCAAAACCATAATGCGTCAAGTGCCTTTGAAGTCATCATTAATGTTGGAGTTGCAACCCAGCACATTCAGAATAATAAAGGATGCTGTGCTCAACAAGAAAAAAGATGCTGCACGCAACCACATTATAATTAACTAAAGTGATTAATAACATTCTGAACATGGCTAGGTGGTTTTATCCTAGTGAACAAGTTCCAAATGTGATTGCCTTCTACTTAAGCAGGTAAAATGTTTCTGTAAACGTAGGAGTTCATTCTGCTGCTGCCATCATTAGGGACCCCATCAGTAAAGATGAGTTCGCTCTTTGTATTCCCTCTACCATGCTTCAGAGATGCATGAAGGTGCATCTCTTTCTTCATAAACCATACCAAAGTGATAGGTTGAACATTATCTTAGTATCAACTGTCTGTAAAACTTTGCACTTCCATGCATATTTGAATCTGAATTATCAATTTTTGGTGCTGATGAGAGGCTTAAATATTGCTATATAACCTTTGTATTATATATAAGTTCTGTTGTGCCTGTTTTCCTTGAAATGTGCATTTTGATTTACTGAAAGTTGTTATGGGGTTGTCCTCGAAAGCTTAGAATTTCTATCAGTTTTGTCTGATTGGTAATTCTACTAGTGTTTTTGTTGGTTAACTCCAAACATTTTTTGGATTTCGGGATGCTCAATGTCTGAGCTATGATTGAGATTATTGCTGGTTTTTCTTCTTTGTTTCCTATTTTGCTTTAAACGAAGGATCTTCGAATTTGATTTTGACTGTCAGGGTACAGATTCCAAACACTGATATCAAAGCAAGTTGATGGGATTTTAATAACACTTTTATTAGTGCCCAGTAACTCAACAACAAACACCTGTCCATCAAGTGCCACCTGTCAGCCAAAGGTCCCAATAATTTTCCTCCTTCAAAACTGAGAGATGCATTAATATCAAGTTGATTCCCTTGAGCGTAGAACTGAATTGATATTTAAATTTTGCCTATAAAATAAATGCATAGTGGTTGTTGATATCAGTAATGTTTTATATGAGAAATGATTAGAGTTTATAGCATAAATCTTAGGTTTAGACTGTACTACCCCAATGCTTTTGGTGGGCTCCGTATTTAGTCAAACTAGGTGACCAGATACTTGTTTAATAATGTTGTGTTTGACCAGTTGGATTCAATCCTTTAGACCATAGTCTTGTTCCTGTTGTGCAACAGTTTGTATTTTAACCTGGTGATTAAAGTGATCAGGCTTAAGAAGTACAAGAATGAATGATGTTCTGTAGCAACAATCCATGTCCGTCAGTGTTTGTTTTTTTTATAGATCCGCCCTAGATGGTGTGTGATGGCATTCGTAACCCTGGGACCATTGACTAAGTTCCACTAAGGTCTACAGGCTTAGAAATGGCCAAGGCATCTCCTCCTGAATGCGATTTATAGGCTCAAATCTGCCGAAAAGCTGTAAGAAGTGGGAGAGTTTCGTGCAAATGTGTTTCTGAAACTTGTTGGCAAACCTCTATCAAAAACTAAATAAGCAAATAAGCTGTTATTTATAACTCATTTTCATCTTAACACAAGTTTTAAAAAAATACTCCGCAAAGTGATGCACTTTTTTTTAAAGTTAAAAGAAGTTAAACTTCAGAATTTATGTACATCTTTTGAAACACAAGGTCCTCGGGCAGTAGCTGATAAATTATTGCAAAAAAGAGAAATAACTGAAAAATAATTTTAATTTTTTGCAGGAATCTGCTAAGGTCTCTGACCTTAACCCAAATGCAAAAGTATGGGCAAATCACATGTTTAATTTGGAAGCCACCGGCTCGACCAATAGGAGTGCTCACAAGTCCTGGAAAGACACCTCTGAGATTTCCGAAGACCCTTGTCCCGAAGGTAATATCTTTTTCTTTTTCCCATTATTACAAAATTGTTGGAATCTTTCTCCGATAATAGTTTATGAATATAAAATGACACGATTACTATTCCACTGATGTTTCCTGTGGGTCTCTCCTGAGCAAGCCCTCCACGCAGACATTGAACTCATTGTTCAACATCCTTCTCTGACTTTGAATCTTTTAATTTCACTCATTATGACACCAGAGAATTCATGGCGCTAGCATAAGAAAACCTAATTGTGAATGTTAAAAATGCATCTCTTTATCTATGTGACAAATAATTAGCTCTAGTGCTTGTTGCATTATTACGTTTCCATTACCTTTATTAGCCCATTGTTCTTTATGCTCTGCCATCTGAGATTTCCATTTATCGGTCTGTTCCACCCTGAGATTAAAGATTAAATCTTAATTTCTTCATTGCCTTTTGTTTAGGCATAAGACCAATGACTTGTCAGACTCTTTATTGTCTTGACAGTATGAAGTGCCTTGTGGTGTTCAGGCAGCATGGCAAGAGAAAAGCAAGCTCTTTTCCCGTATTGTCAGAACACCTGAGATAACTTTGTATGAAGAAGACCTGGTCAAATAAAGGGCACAGACGTTTGCTAATATTGGATCTATATTTTATCTGACCTTATTCCTTAAGAGTTTTATTAAATAAAAACAGTATTTTGTACATGCACAGCACTGGGTAGAAATATTGAATTTTGATCATTTCTGTCCTATTACATATCCCTGATAATGAACAACGTCCTGTTTGTTTCAGATAGATCTTCTGTCATTCGTCATATTAATTTATCATTATACTTGCGCACAATGTTATGTGTACTTAATTGTAAGATTTGTCAATGTAAGTCTTATAGAATTACTTTGTAATTAATGCAAGGATGATATAAAATACACACATACCTGATGAGTGATGAAGATCACTGATGGCCTGTTAAAGGGAGAGGAGTTGCCTTAAAAATGTTCTGCTTCAGCAATTACTAGACCGGTTCAAAGAAACCAGGAAGCCAGCCTCCAGTCAGCTTTCTGGAAGGCAGAGGCACCTGATTTTGTTTGTTGCTGTTTATTTTAATTTTTTGTTTTTCCAAACATTTTTAGGCTATGAAGCCAACAGTGACAAAAACAAGCAGTATCATCAGGAGCCCCTGTTACCTGATCCAGATGAGCTTCCTCCAACAGCGTTAACAGAACAAGCAGATATGAATGCTGTGACGCTGGAGTGTCCGGACACTGTGTACGCAGAGTTTGAATCTATCCATGAACCAAGTCGAACAGGTAAGATAAGATCAGACTTTATTGATCCCGCAGGGAAATTGATGTGTTACAGCAGTCCAGCCCAAGACAAGCAAAAACAGACATCAGAATAGACAAAGAGTTATACACGATAAAAAAAAACACATAGGTGTGTGCAAAATATGATGATCATAGTCACTGTAAAAACTATAAAAACTATACAATATTTGCAAGATGTGCATAGGTTTATACAGATTGATTGTCCAAAAAGTACAATGGAGCAACATGCTGTCCATAGACGAGCAACTGAAGGGCTAACAGTCCTAGCCTAGGGCAGTGTTATACACCCTGACAGCCGCCGGGAGGAAAGACCTGCGGAAACAGTCCCTTGAACACCGTAGGTGGAGCAGTCTGTTGCTAAAAGTGCTCTGCTGCCTAATAACAGTCCCATGTAGCGGATGAGAGGTGTTGTTCATGATGGCCGTGAACCTGGTCAGCATTCTTCTCTCAGCCACCACCTCCAGGGGGTCAAGGCCTCAGCCCCAACACAGAGCCAGTCTTCCTGATGAGTTTATTAAGCCTATTTACATCTCTTGTCATGATGGCGCTGCCCCTGCACACAGCAGCGTAGAAGATGGCCGCTGCCACCACTGATTCATAAAAAGTGTGTAGCAGTGTTCCACACACACCAAAGGACCTGAGCCTCCTAAGAAAATAGTCGGCTGTGGATGTAATGTATTGTAAGTGAAAGGTATAGTTTGCGCAGATATAAAAACTAGCCCATTAGTGTGTAATAGTCTAGCTTTTATTAAGAAGAGCAAAAAATTAATTTCAGGGGTATGCCATTTGACATTTTACACCTGCAGTCATATTGTAGACTTTCTTACAGTGTTACATTTATCCTACATCTGGTCTCAATACGGTGCGCATATTTAAACTTATTTTCTCTTTTTACAGCCATCTCTGCTCTTGTGTTGTTGAATGTTGGTCTTTAGTAGTTCAGATTGATTTTTAAATTTAATCAACATGGTGCGGTGATAAATTCCCCCTCATTATTCCATAATTCCATAAAAAGCTAATACTTCATGTTTGGGTATAACTGTTAATGGAATTAAAATTTAACGGTTACTTTACAATATTTTTTTCTTCAAGCTTTGCAAAAACAGAATTTTCTCAAATAACATTTGCTGAAACTCACCTAAAATGGAAAGGAGAATTATTTATAAAACCAGGAAAAACAACAAAACTACCTAATACAATTGATGTTCTATGAGAAACCCACTCTGCCTTTATTGGCTTATTTTATAGATTTATTCTCTCCTACTGAATTGAATTTAGGAATTCAGGGGAAACGGGGTGCTATCTTGAGATGAATTGATCAATATGTATCTGCACATAGGGGGAGAGAGTGTCAGAAAGTTGTCACCATACCTTCCTACGTCTGTTCAATTTCATGGAAAATAATGAGGAAATTGTTTCCATATGTGAAATGGGTATTTGGATTGCATATAACATCCTCTTTGAGACATTTCTGGTTGACTTTTCCTGAAACTCATCTAGGCCCAGCTGCGTTGTTCAGCTTGGATACAGCAGGTTTGCCTTTGACATGTTAGCTGGAGTCGAGACTTATTGATTTGTCACTAGAGTTTGGGGTGTACTTTTAAAGATGTTTCCTTATCTATAACTAATGGCTATTTCAATGCCCCTGCTCTGTTTAATGTGTGGCCTGTTTATGGGAAGTGTGGCTTCTCAGTTGAAAATTGCTGCATGTATGTAGGTGTTTGCCTGTAAGTTTAGGTATTATTTGCCTTCAAAAACCTAGGTATTGTAGTGCTTCTGGGAAGGAAGCTGTATTTGTCTTTGAAAGCCTAGACCCTCTTCACGAATGATTTTTGCATGTCCAGTGCCCAGTTTAAATGGCTACAATTCAAATGTTCAGCAGTAAAAAAAAAAACTATTGTAAAACTAACCTATGTAATAGTTCCTATAGATACTACTCAGTCTGTCAAGTTATTGAATATGTTGCAAGCTATGAGGATGTGTTAATGTCAAGGAAAGGGTAATCTTGCAGAAGTATAGGTCATCAAAAGGAACGTTGTCACTGCTTCCTTTAAATGTGATTGAGAACTACGCTAAATTGTGCAGATGTGCTCGAACTGTGGTGAATCTCAGTATTTGATCTTAGAGGCACAAAAAATATTTACACACAGTTAATGGTGTTGAATAAATTGCCACATGTCAACCATAAGCAAAGAAAATAACCTGTTAATCTGCAGTATTCTTTTTTCTTATTCACCTTGTTAGATTGAAGATTTTACCCATCAGTGGTACAATCTTGAAATGTTATGCAGATTTGAGTAAAAATCTAGAATGCTTGCTTTCGCACCATACACATTGTCTCAGTTTCTGCCATAATGTAATGTTTAGAAGGGGGTATAGAACAATGTCACTTTAAATTGGCTTTCTTTCCCTCACAAGCCTCCACTGCTATCAAATTGGCTGTGTTTAATCAAGAAAGATACTTGTAATAGCATAGAGTTCATGTATACTCTTTTCTAAATTAAAATATGTGAATGTTATTATAATTGATTAGGTAGATAAGGAAAGAAATTTGAAATCTTTTTTTATGAATAGAAATATAGAAAGGTAGGAGGAAAAACATGAATAGAGAAGTATTCTGAGCAATGTCTTGCCTACAATTAGTTGTATCGTTCTCTAGAAATCTTTTAGAATTTTAGAATTGTCCCTCTCTTGAAACACTTGTTTTTTTAATCATTCTGCATGGAGACTTTATACATATAGCTGCTGTTTATCCATGTTTTAGATATTGTGTATGCCTGATGTAAGCTGGTAGAATTTTATTTTGATTCTGTTGAAGTACAGAGTGCTAGGATGTATTCATTTATATAGGGTTTTTTATATTAGGTCTCAAATGTAGAGAGATTTGCAAATGGTTCATGTATAAGAACCTTGGTAAGAGAGAACCTAGCGTTACTATTAAATTTCTGGTTTGTGAATCTCATCTTCAGTAGCAGTATATTAAAATTCAGCAAGCATTGTGGCTTTTGGGTTACTTTAAGTCCTACAACAGTCTTCCTTGAAAAATACAACAACATGCGAAAGCTGATGTGCCATACTTTTGAGAGCTTCTTTTGTTTTTTTATGAATGAAGATTTGATTGTTTTTTACTGCTTTCCTTTATTCTATCTGGAAGATTGATTTTAACAGATTTTAACTTGACTTTGTTTTTGTATTTGTTTCAAAGTATTCACTTTAAAAAAAAAATTAAAAAACTGTGCATCTTATATATGTGAAGTGTATGATTGTTTTGCAGACTTTCAATAAAGTATATGAAAGCTAGACAGTGAGATTAAAAAAATGTAACATTAAAACTGCCAGAAATATTTTTTAACAGTGTCTGGAAAAAATAAAAGTTGTATTGTAAATCCGTTGTACTCTAATGCCTTTTTTTAAAATGTATTTAATGGCTTAGTTGTTTAGCCTAGGTTCTGAGTCCTTTTCCTGGTCTCCTTATTCCAGGGATTCTCAAATAGTCCCCTTTAATCCATTCCATTGTATTTCTTTGCTACTGCCACCTCCTTTAGTTGAGCTGAATCAAAGAAATAAGGTGACTGTGCCAAAACCTTGCAGAGTGAAGGGTTTGGACTTCTCTTGCTCTTAAGCCTTACAAATCCTACGTAATTTCTTTTGTTCTCTGAGATGGTTTAGTCCAAATCTTGAGAAAGCAGGTTCATAGATCTTGTCTGCAAGCCCTTAAGGAGTTTTTCTTGGCATTTTGTTTATTCTTCTGCATTTCATTCTCCCATTTAAATAAATATTCTCCCGTTCATGCAGTAGACGTGTATACTGACTTTGTTGTAAAGGCAAAAGCAGCAAAAATTGATTTCTAATCCTATTTTGTTCATGTTCCTTACTGAATTTGTCTGGAAAAAGCACAGTGAAACCTTAAAACTGCAATATTAAATCTGACCAAAGAAGTGTTCTTGTTTTCAGGTGGAAATGAGCTGCTTCAGACAGACAGTCAAGAGGATCTTCGCGAACATCTGAAAAAGACTTTGGAGTTCTGCTTGTCTCGGCAAGTAGTCTGTTTTGTCAGTTTCTTAGAACACCATAGGGTAATTTTTTATTACTCTTCATTTGGCAAAAATAAAGTGTATGACTGCACTGCTGTCGCTTGTAAACATTTTTTTTTCAGATTGTTTTTATTTCTGTATCTCTATCTCTACTGCATTTTTAATTAGGAGGTTTTGATTTAAAAAAAAACTGTAGCTGTCTTTTACAGTGAACCAAGACTTTGTTGCAAAGTTCTACATATCATTGATATGATAGAAATCAGTTTTTTTTTTATCTAAGTTCAAGCTGTCAAAGCTTAATCATGAGTAAATTACAGGCTGACCTGCTGATGTAACCACTTGTATTAAAGTGCAAATTGCTAGTTGGCCAGAAACAAAAGCAATTGTGGTTCCAGTTATACTGTAGTGAATTCCTTTTGGTTTTTATTTACATAGTCATCTGGTCTCACAGTTTAGAGATGTTCACAGTGGACATCATCAATGAAGGTGATGTCATGGATGCAACATGATTACTGTTCTGTACCCAAACCCAAGTGTTGTCACCTTCACGATCCATGAGTTCCCCTTGTCAGATTTCACTTAGGGCTGCAATGTTAATGTCTTATCTCTGGAGTTCTTGTGTCACAAATGCAGTGCAGCATATAGGACTGTTGTTGTCTGTGTAGTCCAGGAGTTTCCTCATGTTCCAGCTCCCCAAATAGTAATTAATGCTTGTACGTTACCGAAAAGGAGCGAGCATAGCAAAACCCTTTAAAGCACTGCTTAGTCTTAGTTACAGCTGCTGAAATATGCTTCTGTCTCCACCCAGGTGATCGATGTGTAACAGGGACCTTAGTACCAGATTACGACTTGGTAGTTTCCTGATATCACTATCCTGACTATGTCTCCAGCTGTTCAATAAAAGATATGGAGAATGTGCTAGAGAAGGAAGTTGCCTTTGTGTCCTTTTATTGTAGAGACAGTTTGTTCTACCCCCATCTACCTGGTAGAGTGGAAGCTGGTAGACTCTATGCACATACAAGCCAAACTGGCAGCGTGTGATGGTCCAGCACCCTATTTTTTTGTCCACCCGTTAGTGAAAACAGGTCTTCACAGCAAGTAAAGTGGCTCCAGGACCACAGGAGTCCTTCAGATAGTCAGTGCTAACGCTAGATTGCTTATTTCCTAAGGTCAATTTTCAGAGTTTGAGGGGGTGAACCTCAGTTTGTACATCAGCAGTTAAAGGCACTATAAACAGTGCAGGTGCTTTTTAAACTGTTTTTCCTAAAATATCATAGAAAGTGATACTAAAAAGCTTACCCTAGAACTCTGCCCTAATGTCTGGTAGTGTTATGAGGATTAAATATAAGGTTAAGAAAAACAAAATTGGTGCTGTCTCCCCTCATACTCATGAAATTATAAGCAATGTGGTAACTACAGTTGTGTTAAATTGATGCATGTTACATGCTCTGTACATGTTCTTAATCATTGATGGTGAATGTGCAGAATTAAATGGAAAGGGAGATAATAGACGACATAGCATTGTTTTGTGTAATTCACTTGACTGAAAAGAATGAGATGAACAAAAAAAAAACTTTTTTTAACAAAGCTTATATTGCAGAGTGACTCTTATTTCCTACTTTTGTTTTGAAATATTGGCAAAAATGACCGTGGCACAAACCCATGATGTGAGCAGTGGGCTGCCCTCCCTGATTGGTTGATCAATCGATCGATTGGTTGGTTGACTCTGCACTTAAGGCTTTTCTGCGCTCTCATTGTCTATGGAGAACTTGCATAAAAAAACAATTATTTGACATTTAGCAAGTCATCGAGTTGTAGGTTTTTGAAAAAAAATCTATGGAAGGATAGTAAAATGAAAGAAATTGATTTCCTTTTCTCCTCCTTTTAGGTTTCTATTTCTTGTAGACCAGGTTTTGTTCTTATTTTTGGCCATTTTACGTAGTTTTCACTAAAAACAAATTTGTATGTCTGTAATCCCAATCCCACTTTGTATAAAGTATGGCCTACATCATTTTTTCGTTTAAATTCTAAGTTAGTTTTTATCATGTTTGTAAAGTATATATAACAGAATCTACTTTTGTGTTACTGCCTATTTCTACTTACTTTTCAGTTATTTTTTTAAAATACTTCTAAACAGATTGTTCTAGTTTCAAGTGTTTAGATACCAAAATCAGTGTTAGAATATGTTGAGTTTTTTTATGTTTATTGTAATTCTTTGAATTGTCATTTTTACTTAAACTTACGTAACAATCAAATATTTTCTTAGTCTGACTTGAGGTTAGAGAATCTCATGTTCATTTAGAATGTGAATGATAGGTGTATGTATTATAAAATGGTGCCTCATATCACAGAATTTTCTTAAAGTGGCATAAATGCATTTGAGGAGGAAAAACAGATGTGGTGGAATGCGTCATTTCCAGTTTTCTGCAAATATTTGCCAACTTATTAGCAGCCATATTGTTTTCAACAACAATTCCATCTTATGTTAGTAATGTTTCAGATGGTTAAGCGGGTTCAAATAAATTAGCATAAACCCTTAAAGTTAGGAGTCCAGTGTTTAATGCAACATTTCTCGTGGTGTAAAAAAAGACGACAATGAGAGAGGAAGCCTGGTAATTCATGAAAAGATCACAAAGGCAACTGAAATTGCCAGTTTGTGTAGTCGTCTTTAAAGAGGAGCAAATGCGAGAGGTGCTAATTATGAGCTGTTTTTCCTTTTGCAAGAGATGCACAGTACTACTTGAAAATATAAAGCTTTATCCTGATTCATGAAGAGTTTATTTCCTCATGAATAGAAACCCACCTAATGCCTCTTCTTAAAGTAATAACCACTCCTTGCTTGAACTCAGGACTCATCTCCTAACTGCCAGTTACGTTTCCTGTGCTTGTAATACCAATATTGAATTACACTTTTTTTATTGACATGATTTCTACAGAATTGTCAACAGGGAATTCTAGTCTGGTACAATATCTTCAGTGCCTTGCCTTTTTATTTCTTTAACAGCTGCATTTGGAGTCTTGCTGTGAAACTCTCTCTTTAAGCCAGGCCCACTAAAGACTGTGTAATCAGTGTCCTTTGAAAATGTTCGAGTTTCCCCTTTTCTCACCCTGTCTGCCACACCTAATTTAATTTCAGTAGAGAACATTTTGGTTTCTGCTGCCAGCTGGGTTTCCTACTGTTTACCTGGAGTCAAACTATATTTCAAATTATGCTGGAAATGCCGACCTTAATTCATTATAACCTGCACTGCATCGCTAAATTTGCCTTTAGACAAAAATTGTGTCTTGAATTCACGCTTTCAACTTGGAGCCTCAAGATTCATTTTTTGGAAGTTGAAATAATTTTACTTAGACTTTTCCTGCAACCCACCAATTCAGCACTGATGGACCAGTTCTGTCATTCGAAGCAGTTGTTTCCACAGGGACCGTATATTATTGCATATAATAATTATTGCATATAGTTGATATCTGTTTTGCAAAAGTCAGTGTAACAGTTAGAATCAGCACATTTTCAGGTGTAGTAAAAGAGGAGGTTGTGCTGATGTATGTTTAGCCATTGGCAGTGTGCTTTTATACAGGTTTATACAAAATGGAAGTGTTTAAATGGAAAAGTAGGTACTATGCTTTAGTTATAGTGTGGTTCTCCAGAGCTGAATGAGCAGTCTGTTCTGTATTCTCTTGCACAAAAAAATCTCGACCTGCGTTTAGAGTGACAATCTTAGAATGTTGTCTGTATGGAAGAATCTCGTGACGTGTTATTAAATCACCAAATTAGCAGTACTAACCTAAATAAGAAAAGTGTATAGAGACTTAAGTGCCAGGAATAATAGTTGTACTTTGGGGAAAATTATTTATTAGCATTGGAAGCAAAGTCTTTTTACCTTTTCTATTATTCTTGACCTTATTACTAAATTTTAGTAGATATTTGTGATGTGTTGTGAAATCAATATCTGAAAAGCTGCAATAGAGCAGCTCTAAAAAGAAAGCAGAAGTGTGATTGCTGTACCTGTAGTAAGGCACTTTTTTTCTTTTGCTATCCTATTAACAGTGTGGGAGGTTACAAAAAACATGAGTTTGCTTACTCCATCCAGCTCGTTTGGTGTAATTAATTAAGATGAAGATATCATCCATTCATCTTTTTTGAAAGCCAGGGTTAGCCAGGATATAAGCTTTGACAACATGGTTGGGTAGTTTATTCTAGATTCCTTCAACGTTTGTATAACAAAGTACCTGCATTTCTTGGTTTTAAATGCACTTGTCTTTAATTTCCACTTTTGAATTTTAATTGATTCTTAAGATGTTTGTTGGGTTGGCTTTGCTCAGGGTCATTAATGATTTTACTTGCTTTAGTCACTTCCCTTCATACAGTAGTTCTCCTTCTCTGAGTACTAAAACAGTTCAGTGTCAGTATAAAAGGTTCCTTTAAGTTCAGTGATGTATCTGGTTCCTCTTCTCAGGACTAATTCCAGAACTACATTATTGTTTGTTAATATAATGACTAAAACAGTGTTCTAAATATCTAGCACATAATACAAGTATAACATGATATAAAATAAAAAGATCTGTTTTAATACAGGCTGGATAGGGGCATAACAGTTTATATAAATAGTAAAGTACAGGGTTTGGTCATTACAAGGTTTTGCTTAAAATTCAAGGTATCCTGACTGGCAATGGATTTAGGCAGATTGTGATTCACCATGCCATTCCCTCAGGAATGAATCCCTACAGAATGAGACATCTTTTAGCATGACCCTAGGCTTACAGCCAAACAGTGAAAATCCTTTGGAATTTGAGTGATATGGAATATTTGTAACAGTATTCCACAGTCCATCATTCTCTGTGAGAAGGAAAACAAGACATCAATCTTTGTATGGGCTCAAATACCACGTATTAATGTTCTGAGAAATAAATTAATTCGTGTTAACATTTTCCATAATGAGCTGTACTTATTTGTGCAAACTTGCTTTATAGTCTAGTCTATATATATCTCCCTTATATAACCTGTTAATCTCAGTTTCCATTTTTGACTCTTGTTATATACTTACAAGATAAAAATATGCCTTTCTTATGGTGCTTGCTTATGGTCCTGACAGTGCTAATGATGTGTATTAGAGTACTTGTACACAAACAGTTGGGTATTCATTTGTTTCTATCCACTCTTATTTGGCAAGTTGTAAATATGTTAGGAAAAATCTGATCTATGGGATATGCAAACTGCAACATCAGGCTGGAACACAATACTCATTCATTAGTTCTTTGGTTTATGTGGGAGTTGTTTGCTAAATGCACACTTTATTTCTTAACTACAAAGAATTTGTTGGTGGGAGGCTTAGGCAAGGCTTGTAGGGAGTGTCATGAATTCTGTTCTTCTTTTGATTTTAGAGAAAACCTTGCTAGTGACATGTACCTAATCTCTCAAATGGACAGTGACCAGTACGTGCCAATAATGACTGTAGCAAACCTCGACCATGTCAAGAAACTCAGCACTGATATGGATTTAATTGTCGATGTCTTGAGATGTAAGTTTCGTTTTTTTTTTCCTCGTCATTAAGCATTTTAAAAGATTTCTGAAAATCATTGGTTCAAAACTTTTACAGCTACTTTTTTGTGTACTTGATATTTATATAGTAAAGCAAATGTAAATCGTGTAGGAAAAAGTATTAATTGCATAAACGTAAAACCTTGTTTACAGTGTACATTGAAATATTTCGTTTTTCATTTTTGATTATAATAAATAATGCAAAAAGTATTTCAGAAATAATTATGGTTTCTGTGTGAACAGGAGCATTATTCTTCCATTTATTTCTTAACATTACACTGTGTGTAAAGATTAAATCTTTGGAGACTTTTACATGCAAGAGTTTGAATGTTGTACAAAAACACATTATGTCCTACAGTGTGATTGCATAATGGTAGTGCTGTGAATCACTGACATTATGATTTTTTGTAGCCTTGCCTCTAGTTCAAGTGGATGAAAAAGGTGAAAAGGTCAGACCAAACCAGAATCGCTGCATTGTTATTCTTCGAGAAGTCCCCGAGTCCACTCCACTGGAGGTAAGTTCATTTTTAGTGTTTTTCAACCTTGTTTTTTTTTTTTAAACAAACTGGAATATCAGAGGTTTTCAAGCTTATACGTTCCATTTTTTTGCTGTTTCACAAAATAGTCATGTCCCATTTCTTTAGCTGTCAATTTTCAAGTCCCTATCTGCTAGCACATTTCTAAATGTATGCTCATTTTTCTTTATCAAAGTTCATACATACATTAACATACATTGCTATGTAAAGATCTCTTTTATCAACTGACAACAAATACTTTCGAAAAGGTGTATTTTTTAGTGAGATTCATTAATAACTCTTCACCCTTAGATAGACTCTATTTCCATGCAGTATAATATAGATTTTTGTTATAGTTGATCTTTTGCATTGAATTTTCTGGTATTACAAGTGTAATTAAATATCTGTATTTTACCATCTTAAGATATGAGGTTCTTAGTTGTTTTGGGTGTCAAGAGCTTTATGTTGGCTGGGTTTTGTAGTTCTTCAAAATTACCTTGAAGTCAAGAAGCTAAAAAATATCACTCTTAATTCTGGTCTCAAAGAACAATAACGTCTGGTAGTATCCTTTGCAGTATTTAGCTACAGCTTCTTTCAGCGCTTCAGACTAACTCTGTCCACTCATGTACATAATTTCTGAGGGCAGGGCTCAACCAAGACTTTTATTCCTCAACTCAGTTCTTCATCTTGCTTTTTAAGCAAATTAAATTAGTTGCAGTGAGTGAGAATTTCTCTGTGGTCTTTCTCTGTTGCTGTTCACATGTGATGTAGCTATGACTTGTTTGTCGAGTGTAGTAATTGGACAGCAACTCTAAATCAGTGGCAACCACTGCTATGTTAGTATACCCTTAGTTCATCCCAGCTGATGCAGCAATTGTCCCATTTCATTGCAGTGAAAGCAATTGCAGGTTTTCTGAAAATTATTTTGTACCTTGTGCTGGATATCTCTTGCTTGTTTCTTTGGGTGCATTTGCATAGACCCAGGTCTATGCTCTTGAGCTTTAGTGCTATGTTTCTGTAAGATTTTCATGCCTTTTGCATGTTTTCTAGGATTTTATCACAGCCCACAGCCCCCGAATGACTGTCTGTTGAATCATTCTGAACAGAAAAAATATTAACATGAGAAAATATTCTCCCATATAAACCAGCAAAATGAGATGGGGGCATTCCCCTCCCCTTCAATTAAATGGACAAGAAAAATAGTTTCCCAAACTGTCAGGCTCTTAGTGTATTAAGTGGGGTCTGCCAGACATTGGCAGCTCAGCAGTTGATTGCTCAACCTGCCCACACCTGTCTTGATCTATTTCAGGGTGCATCTGCTAGCAGTGTGAGCTTTACCACTTTAATTTGACATTCCATAGACTTAAAGACAGATGGATGCAATACAGAAACAAGTTTACATATTAATACACATCTGTTTTCATATTCCTGTAGCTTTTCCATAACAGTTATTTCTCAGCATTGATCGTTTCACAGATGTGCAGATGAGATCTCGAGAACTGCAATCAAGCATGTTGCATTTAAGAGACGAGACGTGTAGGATGAGACATTATGCTTGCCTCCCTAGCAGAGGGCACTAGAGAGCTGTTGGGTTTTGTGTTGGCAGCTGTACAGCTCTAGGCAGTTTTGAATATGTATTATATTAATCCTGTCACCTGTGATTTTACTGTAGCTTCCATTTCTGTCTCTGCATGTTCTGGCTATCCTTTTTGCTTTTCCTTTGGCTTTGTATCAGCATACATCTATGTGGCTTGGAGTAGACCCCATATGGAAAAGTCATGCCTAGGAATTTTTTCCTCATGTAGCCTAAAGAATTGAAAGAACCATCATACAGGTCTCTGGGTGAAATGTTGTTTTACATCAACCAATTACAATCAGCTCAATTCTTAAGTAATATTTGCTAGTGTACATGTATAATCCAGTTGGATGCATGTACAGTCTGCCAGCCTGCCGTAGCTGCTAGTCACCACCTCTACAGAGCTCACGATTAATTTTAGGAGCTGGTCCTTGTTAGATTCTCTCTTGCATTATGGAATGAAAACTGTAAATACCAGTGTAATTAATTCTTAATCAGATCTGGAGCATCTGGCGAAACAAAGGATTTCATCCAGGCAAACTTCTGTGTAAAATGAATGATAAGCTACAAATGATGCTAGGAAGCTTTGTGCTTGCAAGGATTGAATGTGTTTTAAGGGCATTTATTTGATTTGTTTTGCTCACACACGCGGTATTTTACGAAAGTCTAAGTTGATATGTCTCCCACTAGAACTGAGTGTCTTTATTGACTGTTAGAGTGATACCTTCCCATGTTAACTCTCATGTTAATATCTGGTTTGACAGGAGGTGGAATCTCTCTTTAAGGGTGAGAACTTGCCCAAATTCATCCATTGCGAGTTTGCCTACAATGACAACTGGTTCATTACTTTTGAATCTGAAGCTGATGCACAACAGGTTAGCTCTTCCCATTACTAGTCTGGAATTGCATTCAGTGCTATTATTGCCATTTAGTTTAGGGTTACCTTTTTTCAAAGTCTACTTTTAGTATCTGAAACTGATACTAGCCTTTTAATCGAAGTGGTTTCACTTATGTTCTTTATTTAAATTGAGAAGTTTTGAATGTTTGTCAATTTATAACATCTGGTACCTGCAAAACTCATAACAGCATATCCATTATGTATTATATCTAATTCATTTTCTTTGGCACTAATGTAATATGCAAAAGCAAGGAAGTAGATCTCAGAAAATTTTATTTAAGTTATTTAAGGGTAAGGCACTTTGAAGGATTAAAACCTTGGACAAACTCACTGCTCTAAGATGATAGTGTGCATCAAGGTTGGCTTAAAACAAATTTAAGATGGTGATTTGAATTATTCTAAGATGTACACTTGAAAATTGGGGAAAAAAACTACGGAAGAATCACATTATGCAATGTATCCAAGTTATTAACCGTTTGCATCCCAGGTGGGCAATTAGAAATGATACCTATATTGCTATGTTTTACGTATGTCAGTTTATAATACATGCAATACACATTGTTAAAATGTAACTTATTGACATCTTATAGACAATCAGCTGGCTTAAGCAGAAACATTTTCTGTCAGGATTAATGAAATAATTATCATCTTTATGTTTTAAGGCTTACAAGTATCTTCGAGAAGAAGTAAAAACCTTTCAAGGAAAGCCCATCAAGGTAAAGTGTAGTAACATGAAAATCACCATTCAATATTCCTGTATATAATATTTGTTTTGTTTTCCTTTTAATCTTTCCTTTGCTTAAAGAAATCTTGTAATGTAAGGTATATTATTTTGGGTTAATAACATCTGAATAAGCTTGTATGAGTGAATTAATTAGAGTGATAAATATGATTACAGTCTGCAGGGTGGCTCAACCATAAAACACCTCATTTTGGCATAAGATAGCCCTGGACAGTGTCTTTGATTGTGACCAGATTTGCCTATATGGTATCCCTTAGTTGGTTGAGACCATTGGGTCTGAGTGCATAATTACAATTATAGAAATGGAATAAAAGTTCCTTTCTTTTTTCCCCATTCAGGCAAGGATCAAAGCAAAGGCAATCGCCATCAACACTTTTTTGCCAAAGAATGGCTACAGACCACTGGATGTGAATCTTTACGCTCAACAACGCTATACAACTTCATTTTACATACCTCCAGTGTACAGCCCTCAGCAGCAGTTTCCACTGTACAGCCTGATTACTCCACAGACATGGTCAACAACGCACAGTTTCCTAGATCCGGCATTGGTGAGTGAAAAGTACTTTGTACTTCGGTGCGCTGATCCTGGAGTAATGTTAGTTTTGAAATGATATGAGATTTTGTTTCTCAAGCTAAATATTTTGCATCTTTGTGTGCCACACTCAATGACGGCATTTCAGGGTGTTTTCCAGTGACACAAAACGGAAGCTAACAATAGAAACACATGTATACATCATTTGATGCAGTAAATTAAACAGAAGCTGCTGTATGAAGGTAAGATTTAAGGCCGAATTTGCAAGTTCTGACTGAGGTGAAAGACCTGTTGTGGGAAAAGAGATCATTCCACAGTGTTGGAGCAATTGAACAGAAGTCTTAAGGTTTGGAGCCACGTTTTGCTTGGTGTAGTCAGGAGCTCGACCATGAGAACCCAAAAAGGTGAGTAGGAGTGTTTTGAATTTAAACTCCATGAGGATCCTAAACATAGCTTGACAGCGATGGTCATGCACTTTAAGAAATCCAGCATCACCAGTTCTTTTTTTTGTTAATGACTTAAAAAGGAATAGCCACCTGGTTTTTACATCTCGGCTTTGAGCTCTGATCCCCGCAACAAAACAGCACAGGGTGGAACGAGGAAGTGCAGGCAGACTCCTGTGGACCACCCACCTCCGTGCCACTAATGTCACACATTCACAGGCTTTGCAGTAAGTTCAGCACCTCCTGGAGGAGGGGGACTTCATTCACAGCAATGCAGACCAAACCACGCCTAGAAAACCGCCGGCATTTGCTGTTTTCCTGGGACCTGAGAGCCCTAGCCAACCAATCCCACCCTGCCCTCTGTGGCACTCAGCCATTTGTGTACCACTGCGTGGGGGTATCACAACTTCAATCACCCGGGTGAGACAGCTCATCCTGCACTCGAGCAAGAGCTTTTACAAGCAGATCTATTCAGGACCACCTCATTTTAGTATTAATTCAATTCTGAGCAGCCAAGTTCATATTGCAACTTAAGATCTAGTTTGGATCCAACTGCAAGCACCAAACCATAATCAAACCTGGAAACAACAGAAGAATGCATTGCCTTCTCTGCATCTCACTGGGAGAGACAAGAATCAATAACAGCTGCTTTAAATGGGGGGGGGAAAAGCTACACTGGTGCAAGCATATACTTCACATGCAAGAAATTGAGCAGAGATGATTCCAAGATTCCAGACCCGTACTTGTGGGGATTCCAGCACCATCATTGGTCACATTGAAGCTGTCACATTTCCCAAGTTTAGGAGAGCTAATGAACATAACTTCATTTTTTTTCCAGGTTTTTTTGGGGACAGAGCTGATAGTACTTGATTAATTGTGGGTGTCGTGAACATAAAGCATGTTCTCAGAATGTTTTATGTTCTTATAGAAATGAAGTCTGATTTACAAATTGTCTTCAGTCTGTGGAAACAATTGATAGTATAATGAATAGGTTTAACCACTGCAGAGATATCCAACCTTATCAAGGATGAATAATATCCAATTTTTCAGCACGTTTTCTATAACTTGCTGTGCCTTGGAAAAGTATTCACTCCCCTCCAATGATGCCCCGTTTTATTGAACTACAAATGTATCTCACATTTTTCTTAAAACCTAAGTGTCCACTTTGAACACTTCTGAACATTTTGAACATTCACATTTTTATTAAAAACACCAAAAGTGTGTAAATTTGCAATTTCCACGGAATGCATTGCAAGGCAATTTAGATATGATTAAAGCCACGACAAAAAGCAGTTCCAGTAGTACCAACAACACTGCTCTATTCAGCTTGATAGGGTAGTTAGAAGTAACAAAGACAGCACTGAGGTCCAAGGCAAGAATGAATAAAAAAGTCGGCAGTAAATCATCAGTAACCACAATAAGAGTTGTTTCAGTACTGTGCATCAGTCTGAACCTCAAATGAAATGGTTCATACAGTTTTCTAGATGGTGTTACTGAATAGCACCAACCATTGTTGGAACCTTTGGCAAAAATAGCGAGTTAGTCAATGTTATTATTATTATTATTATTATTATTATTATTATTATTATTATTAGTCAATAATTACTGAGCAGACTTGAATCTAAGTTCTGCGTTTCTATCAAAGAGATAATACCTGTAGGTTTTGGGGCCAAGGAAATGACAAGATTGCTTGAATTCTGATGTTAAGAGTGGGGGGGGAAAACGAAAATTGATTGCATCAGTGTATTAGATTGTTGTGGTATGAAGTTGTTTTAAGAGATGATGATTTCTGGGGAAAAAACAGGCTCTAAGATTTCTTTTCCTTTCTTCTGTTAGCTTCCATGGACGTAATCAGTGTGTTATTATAATATTGTTGGTGCTGCTTGAAGGCAAGTAAATGAACAGATAGGCTTGTTATCCTCTATCTGCATTCATGTTTACGCCCATGAGATTTCATGGAGCAAATACTAGGCTCTTGTGTACTGTATGAAAAGGCTGAAGGTTTCTTTTTTTTTGTTTTCTTCTTTTATCTGTGACTGCATAAACCATTTTTGTACTTTGTTTTTCTCTTTATTGTAAGGCTGATGTGAGGTCAAATCATTTTACAGTGTGCACCTCTTAAACATGTGCTGCTTATAAATGATGAGGGATTATGAAATTTATCACTTTGTATTCCCTTTTAGATTTGGAAACAATGGAGTACATAGCTTAGGCATAACCAGTGTGACTAATAAAAGCAGCTTGGAATGTGAAATTGCATACAGTTTCTCTGGCATTGTATGTAATCACACAGATATCAATGTTTGTTTTTAGCAAGGAGCAGACTGGATTAACCTAAATGTAAACAAATCTCAGACAAACAGTCAACAAATGAATCCTATCTGATGCTTTTTTTATGCCTTCTTCCACTTCAGGGAAAATGTTTTTCAAGACTGAATTCCTTCCCTGCCTCGAGTCTGTAAAGTCCCAAAGATAAAGATTGTCCTTTTATGAAGTTTATATTTTCTGTTTTTGTAGTGTTTGTGAGTTCATGAACTGCACACTGGCGGTAACAGAGCTCTTTTCCACTCAGGTTTTGTTGTTCATCCTTCCAACATTTTGGGA
Organism: Lepisosteus oculatus; assembly: GCF_040954835.1. Taxonomy (NCBI): domain Eukaryota; kingdom Metazoa; phylum Chordata; class Actinopteri; order Semionotiformes; family Lepisosteidae; genus Lepisosteus; species Lepisosteus oculatus. The sequence goes on along the minus strand of NC_090701.1, from coordinate 13,460,962 downwards.
ATGAGTCTACCATAAATATTTTCGATATTTCAAAATATCACTGCAACATTTCCTGTTTAAAGAATAGCTGTATATTTTTGAATGGGAGATAATTAAGGGTAATTATGCCTGGGAGTTAATGCAGTACCTTTACCGTAATACATTTTATACTTTTATTCATTCTGAACAACCATCTAATTAAAACCATCCAGCCCGTTTCATTTGCATGATTGTGGTATTTTCCTTCCAAGACTTTCATCAAGCCAATTTTTGAAAGTACCCAGTAAACCAACATGTAGTGTGATTTCTATTTTTCTCCAGTACACCCCAAACGTCATGTCATTCCTTGTGTGTCTTGAAAGCACTTGCAGTTATTTTTTTCTTCTGGTCCCTGTATTGAATGTACAGTGTAACCTTCATATCTGGAGTTTCTTTTAAGAATGTCAGTCTGCTTGGATTACAGCTTGGAAGTCAATTAACAAATTGACAGCACAGTGGCGAGCAAACAGTAGTAAGTGTGGTTTGAGCAATGCATTCTTGCTGTGTGCTATAATTTATTAGTTGTGTTTTCAATTAATAGGTTGTATTAGGAAATAGGTAGTGAATTGTGTTTGACCAACATTGTATAAACTAAATCGCAAGTCATTCTTACTGGCTTCTCTGTTGCAATGTAATAGAAGTTCAGTTAACGTAATTTAAAAATTAAGCTTCATAAAATAAATTTACATAAACTTAATCACTTCAAGAGGACAACTGCTAAAAGGTTTAATTAAGCTCACTCTTTTGTGAAATCCTGGAATCAGTCGTCGCATCTGTTGGGGAAACGTGACTTGTTAGTTTGCAATTTTTCTTTTTTGTGCCGAGATAGTCGCATGCTAGCACACCTTTGAGTTTAAATCTTAAACTTATTTTTTTTTTAATTTGAATTGTAATTTTAAAAACAGAATACAGTGCTCCCACATTATAAAGCAGTTGTTTGGCTATGACTTTTATCAGCTTTAACTGACTTTTTACACCTCTGAGAAACACAAGACAAAAACAAATTATCACCACTCCCATTGAATATTTGTTTATAACCGCAATTAATATTCTCATCTTCCAGTCATTTGGCTGGTGACTATAAACAAGGCAATGAATATGCTTTATACTGTATTTTGTATGATGCATCTAAAATATGAGTCAATGCAAGATTATACAATTAAAATGCAGACACTATTGTACTGTATGTCTCCTACAGTGATTTTTAAAGCTTAAAACTACAACGCAAGAACAACACTGCTTAACAGCAGTGTTACGGACTTGAGCTCATTATTTTTTTATAGGTCCCCTTCTGTGTAACTTTGAAGAAAGCAAGGTGACTAGAGGATGAAGATATCCTGATAAAGTATGCAAAAAGGCGTTCACCCTTACTGTACTTCAGAAATCTACTCATTTTGCAACAGCCTCAGCTTGTCAAAACATATTAGAAGACAGCATTCGTTATTTGATGACGAAAGTCCGAATTGTAGTGGTAACTTGGCAGTCCTGGTGGTCTTTTACTGCGAGAGAGGCATTTCCAGCACGTTTCTTCTTGTAGCATCATCAGTGCTCAATCAGTGTAATGCTGTTTCTGTTCTTTTACTTTTGCAGGAAACAGCAAGTGTTTACTTTGCTGTCTTCAGTAGCTCTACGTGGACTTTCAGTCCCTGTCACCACCGTTGCTGTTGAAACGTCTTTCAGCATTTCTTGAAAGGTGCAGGATGAGCGTCGCATGCGACTATCCGTAAAAGAGCACGGTTTCACACAACAACAGGACATCACAAGATGTCTAACATAGCACCAGCCGAAGTTAATGTCGCTGTCCACCATCTTTTTTCTCCTTCGTTTACCCACTAACTTCAAAGTACGGTAGGTGCTTTGAATGACCGATGCAATAGCAGATGAAAACTGCGGTCAGCACAGGTCTTGATGACTGACAGCCCTTGAAACAAATTAAAGATTGTAGCCCTGGTCGTTCAAAGCAGAAGTAAAGTTAGACTGGTATAAAAGCTAATTTAATATAGATGCATTGACATTTTTTGGCGAGAGAAATAACGTTTAAACAACGTTTTAAATTTCTAAACGTAAAATTAAAAACGAAATGTCAATTTGTCAAACAGTAGTACGTTAAGGGGCATCCAATAATTAATATAAATAGCTTCTCATTCACAACAAACATAGTGCTACTTTAAAAATGTTCTACACATAATTCTTCAGCTACATTATCTGAAAATTATTTTATTTTAAAAATTATATTTTCCCCCAAAAGTAGAAATCAGCACACCTTTTCTGAAAAGTCACATTTGCACCATATGTGCTTTACAATGGGAATGAGCACCTGCTTGTGCTCACAATACTGTAGCAGTTTGTGTTCATCTCCCCGCAGAAACCCAGTGATTCAAGCAGTCTATTTCGTTATTTTAAACGCAGCTTTAAACGCAACTTTTTGCACTTTTTTTTCTCTTGGCAGCCTACTTTGGAGTCTTAGCAAAGGGCCAAGTCTATTTTTTCTTTGTCCTTTCATAGTTGCCTCGGTGTAGACTATCTTTTTGTTAGAAAAGCGCCAACTGAAGCGCCAACGTTTCGTTCGCAGCAACAATATTTCATTTTCATTTTTTACTGGTACCGTGTACAACAATGTTCAAGTCTAAATGCGTAATGTAGGAAGTATATTTTCTTAAATGCTCAATATGAACTGTACTATATTGATGTATAAAAATGATCTTTTCCAGTACACTAGACTCAGGTTTTACACAGTTTTTACAAGAATTAATGTATGCGTGGTTGACAACCAAAGAATAAATGAAATAATGCAGGAAATTTCACAAATTCTAAGCTGGCATGTCACACACCTGAGCTACACTTTGGCAACTAGTTACAGAGCCTAAATTTTTTATCATGCGGCATCACCATCAATATGGCTTGTAAACCGAAAACTAGTACGAAGAGGGAATGAAAAACGTATGTAGGGGAAAGTCAAGATAAGTGACAGATTTGGAGTTGTTTAAGGGAGAGGAATAGGAGGGTCTATGTGGGGGTGGGGGTGTTCTGATAATACGCGCTATGTAAGGAACCTCACTACCGTGTAAAAACGGAGTATAATTTTTTAGTAGGAAACTGTAGTCTTGAGTCTGGGATAGTGTTTTTCCAGTTATAAATGTTAATTTTTCTGATCATGACAATTTTTTTTTTTGCTATTGCATGGTTCTTAATTATAATTAATAATTGGTTACACTTATATAGCGCTTTTCTGGACACTCCACTCAAAGCGCTTAACAGGTAATGGGGACTCCCCTCCACCACCACCAATGTGCAGCATCCACCTGGATGATGCGACGGCAGCCATAGTGCGCCAGAACGCTCACCACACATTGGTGGTGTGGGGAGGAGAGCAGAGTAATGAAGCCAATTCATAGATGGTGATTATTATTGGGACGAGATGGGTAAGGGCCAATGGGAAATGTGGCCAGGACGCCGGGGTTACACCCCTACTCTTTTCATGAAACGCCCTGGGATTTTTAATGACCACATAGTCAGGACCTCGGTTTTACGTCTCATCCGAAGGACGGCACCTGTTTACCGTATTGTGTCCCCGTCACTATACTGGGGCATTAGGACCCACATGGACCACAAGGTGAGCGCCCCCTGCTGGCCCCACTAACACCTCTTCCAGCAGCAACCTTAGTTTTTCCCAGGAGCTCTCCCATCCAGGTACTGACCAGGCTCACACCTGCTTAGCTTCAGTGGGTTGCCAGTTGTGAGTTGCAGGGTGATATGGCTGCTGGCTAAATGATACCTCTAGGTCAGTTTAGTTTTTTTTTTCCAGAAGTGGTAATGTTTGGTTGAAGGCTTGAGGTTAAGCTCCATGATCCAGGCATTGTGGGTTCATGTTTTGGTCATGTTAGTAGCCTTGTGTGACCAGGATTCCACAAGAAGAGGCATTCAGCTCAATGCCACCTACAGTAGAATGGGATTAATTAACCATTGCACTCTCAACTGCTGGCTAGTCAATGAACTCCGTGATGTACTAGGTGCTTCTGGTGCTGTTAATGAGAAATGCATCCATTCTCCAGTCAGCACCCAACCCTTTTGTATGCAGCAATGTAGCTGTTGATGTACCAAAAAATAAATGTTGGGTCAGAGGAGTCTGCTTTCACTTTTGCTTTCTCCCCAAGCTGGCTGTAAGACCAGAAAACACAATTTCAAAATGGGTGATTAAACAAAAAATTGGTGATTCTAAATTTGACAAACAAGTAGCAGTTTAAGGACAGGTCAAATTGTTTTACCTTCAATTACCAAATGTAATCACCATTTTCTATACAAAAGGGTGAAAAAGTAGGTTTCTGGACACTTTGATATCGAAAATATGATTTAGTATTAAGAGAATTTTATTTTTTGATTGTCACCTGAGGAGATTTTTGTCCTTAAATTGAAATGTGTTGTCAGGATCATGGCATTGTTTTGGGTGCTGTTCACAAGCTGTTTTGCAGTAGCAATGTACTCTATAATGTTGCTGTGACTTTAATTAAATGTGAAGATTATTACAGTGTTTCCTTAAGGCAGCTAATTATTTAAAGTGAAAATGAAACGTTTTTGGAAACAAAAACGTTTTAAAAAATGTTATTTTACATCAATTTTAGTTTTTTTTACATGTGAAACACGGGTTGAATGACTGCATTATCCCTGATTTGAGACATTTTAACTGCTAACCTCAAGCACCCAGCAGGGAGTTCCGAGCAGGAATATTTTTCCTTCAGTTTTATTGATACTGAAGGAATTCCAAAATCTGGGAAGCGAGAGGCCTGTGCCCCAAGTTGATATTTTAAGTGGTCAATACCATATCATACAACCAGTCATTTTGACATGGCACACTTGTGAATATAATTGTCGGAAATGCTCTCACTTTAATATGGTTTGAAACCATTTAGAGTTGTATGTTTGTCTTTTGAAACATTTTTAAACACCAAGCTTTTATGGGAATTTCACCAGTTATGTTATTTGCTGTTTTTCCATGTAGCATGTAATTGAACGCTGATTATTAGATAGATAAGATAGATAATACTTTTTATTAATCCCGTAGGAAAATTGATGATATTAAGTAAGCCATATTAAATGCTTCTTGACTTCCCTTTCCTTTCAGTTTAGAAACCAATGCTTTTTCTCCACCAAGAACCATAGTTACAAGATCCAAGTATAAGAATTTATGGGCCCTTCTAATATTCGTACTGTTGATGAAACATCTTTTGTTAATAGAATAAAAGTATTTCATATAAGTAATAAACTATTTCTTATATAGTGCCTTTAAACATGGATTGTCAAAGCACTTTACAGTAAAACAAAGCAAAAGAAAAATACATTAAATACACACACAATGAAAGTACAAATGAGAGGGAGTAGTGGAAGGGGTAATGGAATACAGTAGGAGCAAAGGGGCACACAGAACAGGTTAAGTAAAATCCCTTCCAAAAAAAGGTTTTGGGTCTTAATTTGAAACAGCTCAGGGAAGGTGACTCGGATATCCTTTGGGACAAAGTTCCAGAGCTTTTGGGCACAGCAGGAGAAGGCCCTGTCACCCACAGAGTGTAGATGGGCTAGGGGGACAGATAGGAGTCCAGATTTTGAGGAATGAAGGCTGTTTGATGGGGAATAGGACTGATAGTGGCTCAGACAGATGCTGAGTTGCTAAGCCTTGCAGAGCCTTAAAGGTGAGCATGAGGATATCGAAGTTGACATAAAACTTAATAGGAAGCCAGTCAAAGACTTCAGGGTAGAAATGTGATCACTTGTTCTAGACCTGGTCAGGATTCTGGACATACTGTAGTTTGTTCAAAGTGGATTTAGATACCCCACCGAGTAGAGAATTACAGCAGTCAATTCGGGCAATTTGAGAGAAGACGAAAGTGCTGACCAGCTTTCAAGCAACATTAGCGACAACATAGGATGTAGACTGGCAATATTGCTGAGGTGGAAGAAAGATCTTTTGAAAATATTTTTCACATATAGGTCAAGCCTGGATCAAATGTCACTCCAAAGTTCTTCAATTTTGACTGAAGCTCAAGTATAGAACCATCCACAGACAGGGTAACTGCACTGCCTTTAGATTATATTATATTTAGTTTATGTGGAGTGCCAATAAGCATGACTTCAGTCTTTTGAGTTATTCACGTTTTTGTGTCAAGATGCAATTAGAGAGAGCATAGACAGTCACATCAGTGACAGGTTTAGAGTGGATGTATCAGAATAGCAATGATCATATAGACCATGTGATCTTAATAACTGCCCAAGTTGGAACATGTACTGTAAATACTGAAAAGTAGGAGGCCCAGTATTGAGCCCTGAGGAACACCAGATTTAAGGAGACTCGTTTCAGAGCTAAAGCTTCCAAGAGAGACAAAGTGACAGCATTCACTGAGGTAAGACTAATTTAAGAGCAGTATCAGACACAAAGTCTCAAGATGAGAAAGTAAGATATCATGGTTAACAGTGTCAAATGCCGCATTGAGCTCTAGAACAATCAGAATCAGAAGCCATGAGACGATTGTGACTTTAATAAGGGCAGTTTCTGTGCTGTGAAGTTGTCGGAAACCAGATTGAAGGGGTTTGAAGAGGTTATTTGCATTGAGATGGTTATTTAACTGAATTGTAATAGTATGTTCCATGGAAAGTTGGATATAGGGTATGTGTATCTTTAAGATATTTAAGGTGAAAATGAGTAAAAACAGTCCTGTACACACTACTCTTCAACTGTTTGTTGAAACTAATGATTTAAAATCTCTCAGGTTTGGTTTACACTAAAATGGCTATTTTAGCAATCCCAAAATGAGTGTTTTCTTCAACAAAAGGTAACTTTATAAGGACAGTGTTGCCTCACATGACAAAATAAGCTCAAATGATGTGTGTAAAATAAAAAATATATATAAAATGTCACTTGGCAGGGACATGCCCCAGGCCTAAAATTTTGAAAGGAGTAGTCTGTCTTAAGAGATGGTTATTTTGACATATTTCTGAGTGCATGCAATAAAATGAGTGCTTCTGTGTTTGACAAAGGTATTGTCAAAGGGTTGGGTGCTGACTATGTATTCAGCCTAAACATAAGATTAATTTCCATTAACAGTCATCAAGCAGACTTGGTGTTAATGAGTTTTTAATACATCAGCTTTTCTTTCTGATTATGATTCTTTAAAGGATTAAAAAGTAATGTATGAAATATTTCTGAAATTAGTTTCTGGGTGAGAAATGAAGGACCAGCTTCAGCAGCAGCATTGGTAGTACCAGATACTTGAAAGACTGGAAAATATGCTATTAACATGGAATTTTGATCAATATAAAGATATATTTTGAAATTGTTTTGTGGGTCTTGAAACATGGCATGGATGTTTAAAATTAAATTAATCTTTTATTTAACCAGATAAGTCAAAAACAAATAGTTATCTACAATGACCATCTGCTCAGCATTCCTTTGTTAAGCAGAGCACTTCCCGGAGTAATTTGAGTGAAGTGCCCTTGTTTAAGGGTCCAATGGCTGTGGCTCTACTAGGATTTGACCCCACAGCTATCTGGCTCCGAGTCCAAAGTCCAAACCACCCCATTGCCCTACTGAATCCTTCTGCAATTTCTAAACAGTCTTATGGACACATTTGTCATGAATTATTCGTATTCACCTTAATTGTTTGCTTTTAAGAAGTACAAATCTCTGTTGCTTTTACTACTTTTAAATTTGAGGATATGGATACTTTATATTTAAAAAATAGCCTGTGGACAAAAGAGCAGTAACTGAGATGACAACTGTCTTGTTGGTTTTAGAAGATAAATGATATGCATTTATACATTTTATACATACTCTTTATACAATCATTCAGGATAAATGTTGCAACTTAAACCAAAGCATTATCTGATATAATGGTTTGTGTATTTTTTTCAGAGGCTTTCTCTTGATATTTGTGCTCATTCTACAAATGTTAGAATTCTAAACTTAGCCTCTTTGATGCTTTTGCAATAGAAGAACAATTGCAACGTTTTCTGAGAAAAGACTTAACTGTGCAGCAAATACCTTGATGTCTTATTCAGAAGTCTATTTGTTATTGACTTGGCATAAGTAAATGCATATTGCTAATTAAAATTTGTCATCAGCAGGGGAACTAATAATCACAAGTCACAGTATAGTGTGGGAGTCAAAGCAATGGTACTACTCTTGGAAGTAATACAAGCTGCACACAGCTGTCTTGTTCACTGGTCTTTGAGCCCTAGATGCTACATGTCTTCTCAGCTCATCCCTCCAGTGCTCAATGGGGGCATCCATAGCCTGCATGTCTGCATTACTCTCACTGATGTCCATCACAGTTGTCCATGCCAAATCTTGATTCTTTGCTAAAGTGGATTTATACTCTGTTGCTGGTGAATCAACCTATGGTGTTGCTTGGGCACAAAGGCATTTTTGTCTTGATAAGGGGGTATATTAATTCCTTTCTCTTGTTTATCTTTTTTCAACAGGCTTGTCATTAAACTGTTTAAATCACCCATTTTCAACTATGAGCAATCATTTCTGGCTAATGAGGTGATTTAGTGCTTACACAACAAGGTCATTCAAATGCATCAAGATCAGTGAATGTTCAATTAATCAGAATGACTACGGGGACCCTGAGTCAATATCCAAAACCCATATCATTTAAGTTTATATCATTTATTAAGTGTTCAGTTGCTTTTGATGCTTAATATATTCTCTTTTAAACAGGTTGCACCATTTCCCAATACTGGATTTATAAATGGCTTTACAACATCTCCTAATTTCAAGCCGGCTACATCTCCTTTGACTGTCAGGCAGTACTCTCCCAGGAACAGGTATGTATATTTTTTTTAATAAAATTACTGTGATCTCCAGTGTTTCAGAATTTCTGTGGATGAATCTTATTTAAGGGATGAAAAACAGAAATTAAATCTCAGTTTTATACGGGCCCACTGCATTCTATTAAGCAGCTGTTTCTTAATGGCGGGACTTGAGTTATGTTTCTTCTCATAGAATTTGTAACAGTAGTTGCATAGAAATCTAAACAAGGAAATCCTTTTATCGTTCTTTTGCTGTAGTAACAGTGCTGTTGTAAATTTTTACAGGATTAAAAACTTCGTCTTTTTTATAGGAATCAAAGTAAACCTCATTTGCGACCTGCTATACCTAATGCAGACCGTGGATCAGGGCTCCTGGACAGTCCCACTATTTTTAACTTCCCCACTGAACGCCTTCTGAACGGTGTGCGCAGCCCTCAGACCCGGCCCCCTGGCCAGAACAGGACGCGGTTACAGACCAGTATGGGCTACCCCAAGAGGGACATTGGCACAGGGCGGGTAGAGCCCATCAGTGCCGACTGCTCACCGAGCATGGGCAGGGGAAGGTAAAGCGCATTTGATTTGCTTCCTTGGCAAATGTGGCTGAGTTTTTTTTGTACCTGACACAATGATCTGTATGTGTGCTTGCATATTGTATGACATGTTCAGCAGAAAATCTAAAACTCTGACATGTATGTCCCTGAACACGTCCTTGTCAATATAGGCAGCTTTACCGGCGTGAACCAGCCAGAACACAAAGCACAAAGCCGTAGAGGCAAACAGTTGTACCTGGTTGCTTTGCCTAGTGCTTCATTCAGGTCTGACGCAGCCTTCTTATTCCCAATGATATTTGTACAGTGGGAGTTTCAGTGTCGTGGTAAAGTAGAACTATGTGTAGACTATGTGTACTCTTTTTGATATGGCAGGATCCTGTACTGTTTACAAGCTCCTGTAAGTTTGATCATGTCATGTAAAAGTATTTTTGTTTATCTGACTTTTTAGTATAAGTCTTAGAAAGCAAATTATCACTCTTTTTTGACAATATCTTGTTTTATCAATCAATAAACATCAGTAGCTTGATTTGTTTTTGCTAGTGTTGAGCTGTATGCACATTGTTTCATTTCTGGTTATATTTAATTTATCCACTATTGTTTCATATATACATTTAATAAGTGCCAGTGTCAAGCTCTGTTGATAAAAGCACTGGCAGTGCAGACTGAACCCTTCAGTCTGGGCTGTGTCATTAATTCAGTCTTGCCCTGGACTTGCGGTGTAGTTAGTGAGAGAAGCATTTGTCCTCCAGTCAGTGCCAGCCCTCCTGCAGACACTGCACATTGATGGATGGCTGCGATTGGCCCAACGAATCATGTACAGCTCATGACAGAAATGCTGTCATCTCTCCTGGAACGAATGTTGTAGCAGTAACACTGAAGAGGTTTAAAACCGTGATTCAGAATATAGAGTATGAAAAGAAAAATATTTTTAAAATAAAATTCCAAGACATTAAGAACTAATTTCTCATATGATTTGTTTGTTTTTAAGGAAAAATGTATATGGATATAGGAAGAAAAGGGAGGACAAATTTACGGTAAGTGCAGTGTGTAAGTGAAATTAGAAATCAATGGATTTGGTTAAACTGCGGAATTAAATTCGCAATCGTAAAAAGATTAACTCGGATACTTCTGCAGAATGTAGGCAGGTATGTGATGCATAACTGAATGCTGTCAATTTCAGATAGTCTTTGTAAATCACGTCAGTTGCCCCTGTCTTTCTACTTGCTGGAGAACAGTGGAATTATTCTGACTCTTCTACAATAGCAGATACTGTGAAACTACAAACCTTCTCTCACTGCAGTAGCAGTTTGCTCATTTTCCCTAAATTGCTGAAGAAAGCACTATTCATTGCAGCATTGCAATTCAGTCATAAACATTGCATTACATAACTTGACACGCAAAACCGTTTCAATTAAATTATTTTAGGACTGCAAATTGGTTTGGGTTTTGATTTTATGATCACTTTATTCCTGGAAATGAAAGTCAGTACAGTGCACTCACTGTCCTTGTATGTGTTTCTGGCCTGCACAGAGAGTTCCAACACAGTCTCCTCCACCTCAGAAGCCTCCCTCTCCGAGCTTTGAGCTGGGCCTTTCCAGTTTCCCTCCTCTGCCTGGTGCTGCAGGACACTTAAAAACCAAGGATGTGTTTGGGAACAGACTGTCAAATATTGTGATAGGAACTTCAAAAGACAAGGTAACTGGGACACCACAACCACCATCCATTTACATTTTGAAAACAAATCTCTTATTTCAGATTTAAACCAAGTTGTTGTTCTCGTAAGACTTTTTGAGAAAATGGCATTAGTTCCAAGATTGATTGACTGGTTTCAAGATTTTAAAGAAAACAGAATTCCATCTCTAGTGTAAGAGTTTACTTTTAAAGAAACAATTGTGTGTCAAAATCCATGTTTTGACATTATGCATTTAAAATGTTCTATTCTTAAATATTCAGCACACATATGTAAGGAGTGCAGTGCATATTGTGACTAAAAAGGCAACTTGAAAGTTTGTCTGTTTCATACGTGTTTAGTAGATAAAACAGAATCTAACCGTAGAGATCCAGTGTAAAACAGATGCATCCCTTATGTTTGAGTAGTATTCTGCTGTCAAAGTTGTACCAGCCTGGGCATGTGTGGGCCAGTTTTGGCAGTATTCTGTAAACTGGAATACACCGTATTGTAATATGAACTTAATTAATGTAGATATTAACTGAAGTTTGGGCATGAGTCCCTTTATGACGGCTACTATGTTGGTGACCAAGAGGACTATACTCATAAACATTAAGATCTTAGTACATCTAGTGGTCAGAAGGAGACTTGGTATTCACAATGCTCTGAACAAAACGGGAATGCAAATCATTCTGTTCATTTCCATCACGCAGGATAAGACAATAAAAATAACTTTCTGAGAAGTTGAATAAGTCTTAACTGTAATCAGAGTTCCATGCCCAATTGTATTAGTTTTATACAGTGCTTCACTAAAGTATTCTGACCCTTCCTGGGGTATCCTGTTTTCTGAAATTACAAAATGATGCACCCATATATTTGCAACAAAATATTTTTTTCAACACCTGAATGTTGGAACTGAAGACTCCTTAGGGTAACATACACCTCTAAGGGTAACAAGTTAGACTAAATGTAAGCAAAAACTAAAGAGACAATGCTCGAATATGTTGAGTGTATAAATATTCAGACCCATGAACTCAATTAGTGAAACCACGTTTGGCAGCAGGTAGAGCTGCAAGTTTTTTTTTTTGCTTTGCATAATGGAGTGGTGCCGTTCTTGCCCATGTTTTGTTTTTTGTTTTTGCTTTGAATGTGTGGAGTACAGTGTATACAGCAAGTATTAATCATTGAATACATTTGCCAAGCACTTGCAGGTCTTTTTAAATCGGTAGCACCAGAAGAGATGGAAAATCTACTGATCTACTCCTGTTAAGTCAATAAGTGGTGTGCTGTAGCAATGATATAACAGGTCTTGTCTCAGACTTAGAATAGAGTGACACATAGCACCTATGCTTTCTACCCTTAGAGGAAATTTACCAAGACGGGTAATGGGCTGTCTCCAAAAGATTCCATTTTTGTTTTAGTTCTCCTTTCTGTGTTGACATTTTTCAGCTTCCTGCCCAGGAGTAAAATTGTTACAAATGACCTGTGAACGAACTTATCCCGATATTGGCTGAATTACATTTTAGGGGAGATTCGATAACTTCATATTCATTCTTTTCAGGGAACATTGGCTTTTTGTAGTGTTGTTATAAAAAAAAAACACCTTATAAACCATTTTTGTTTTGTTTTTTCCAGAATGTAAATGTTGATGCCACTACCAACACTATCCCTTCAGGAATCTCTAAAGAGCCATCACTGCCTACAACTTCCCCACTGCCAGTGAGCTTTGAGGGCTCTCCTTCACCTCCCCAGTCTCCGGAGTAAGATTCTGTAACTTTGTCTTTACACATCGTCACTTAATCTCTGTTTGTCTACAAAGCGCTTACAGCTTTGTTCATTATGAAGTAATTTCTTATCAATGAAAAAACCCTAACACTGTCTAACTGTTAATATGAAGATGTTACATCACATCTTAAATAATTTATAAATGACCTTATGATTGAATTACATTTCAAATCACTCTTTACTCAGAATGTTGTTGAAACGAGAAGTAACAAGAAAAACTTGAAAGGAGGCGTGAAGTAAGAATTACAAGAAGCTGACATTTATAGAAATTGCTGTCTTTCTGCAGTTAAGCATTTCTGTCATGCACTGCTTTGGAAATGCTATATAATGCCATTGACCTGTGCTTCCAATGTAGGTTGTTTTCACTTGTTACACTGCCACTCTTTTCGATTGTAACCTTTTATAGTACAGAATCAATTATAACACAGTAGGGTTTTGGCTCCCATTTTCCCCATAATGCAGTTTGACTCTCAGACATCTGGTGGGCATTACAACTAGACGCTAAGACGGAAATGGGCTTCAAAACTAGACTTTAAAAGTCAAATATTTCTTGTTCAAATTGAAACTCCATGTTGTGGCCAGAATGAGAAAAGGTGAAATACTAGCAGCAGTTTCTAAAGACGTGTGTGGTAGCACATGCACCATGTGAATGACTAAAAAAGGAAGAAAAACAGAGGTTTTCATGAGCAGCTTGAGGACCGAGAAAGCACCACAAAGTGAATTAGATTATTTCATGCATTTTCTCTCCTGTATCCCTGTCACTGGTCTGCATGTGAGGAAATAAAATGTGCAGATCTCAAAGCTTCCGAGTCATTTGAGGAAGAATTAGAAATACTTTAGAAATATATAAATATGATGAAATTAGCATGTATAAGCTTCTGCCACAGACATTTTTAGGGGTTTTGTTAAACACAGCAAAAAAGATAAATTAAGTCATTTTAAAAGGACAGAGATACTTCTTTTCTGCATTATCAAGAGCTATCAACTGCAAGCTACACCACTGATGTGATAACAGGAATGTGTGAATGACAGCATGCAGATTTGATATTTTCAAAAACCTTCATTGCATTTTGAGGAAAAGGTACATATGTCCTTCTCAATCACCGGCTTTTACACCCCAAAACAGGAAAAAAAGTCAGGATAGCAAATAAATCCTTGCAAGAAAAACTATTTGTTGAAAATCTGGTCTATACAAGAACTTTTAAATTTGAAAATGTGGTGCTCTGCAGGCAGTTCTCAGTAGTGGTAAACTACTAACTTCCTCAAAGGTTTAAACGTATAAGAAGTGATATGCTTATGCATCTATTCCACTGGGGTGGTATTTAAATGAATTTGGGCACTTGGCTGCTTTGTCATGAAATGAATTACAAGACTTTTGGATTCCTTCAATATTGCCTTACATTTAAAGCAAGTGGAGAGTTCAGGTGGTAGGCTGACTAACGAGCATGTCTTAAAAAGGTAGCGTAATGGTTCTTCAGTCTGATCCAGCCAGGTTAAGTTAAGTTACTATATTATAATATTTGAATCTGACAGCTTCTGCTTCCCAGACCCTCTGAGCACACATTTTTAAGGATCTTTGCATACATGCTGTATATTTGCAGAGGATGTATTTCAAGCTTTGTAACACTTTGCTCTTTTGCTTATGTCTTACAGTGAAGTTAAGGTGGAGGAAGAGAAGCAGAGCGAGGCACAAACACCCGTTGAACGACTAACTGCTACCTTCACCACCACTGCAAGTAAATCAGTTCAAGTGAATGGTGCAGCTACAGTAAGTACTGGAGCTTATTGCTTAATCTCTTGCATAAGTAGCTCTTGCCTTTAATGTGTTTTGACTTTGTAATTATGTGATGGAATCGGAAAGGGGAAATGGTTTGCAAGAGCCTGAGGAATATTTTAAAAATCACATCCTCAGATTTATTCATCTTAAGATTCCACTCCTCATTCCTCTGTGGTATTTAGAAGGAAGAGGCTGAACGTTGTGACAATATGCAGTTCTAGGAAAAAAACAGGAAATTTCTACTATTTTCTGTGACTTGAATGATATAAAAATACCTGTTAGTATTGTCTTAAAACACTTCTTCATGTTGCAGACAGGCATTGTTGACAGTATGAAAAACACTGTGGTAACTGCAGTATGACACAGGTTTGACAAATTTGATTTTATTCATCTAATTCAGCACCGCTTTGCCACACACTGTCCAATTCACTTTAAAGTTTTAAATTCTTTACTTCCTGCCTCTGATCACAAATGCAATCCAGATGTGAGATTGGAGAACAACAGAACAGTGAGTGTTCTCTGGTCTCATTGATTTTCCAGATGCTATTTTCTTTGATGAACCTACTTGGTAGATGTTGTCAGGGTCCTAAAGTCAATGATATTAAACTGGGTATTCAGGATCTTCACATAGCTTATAATGTCTCATTTATGCTATTGTGATTTACCCGTTAAGTATAGTTAAGTCAGATCTGACCTTACACCAAGTCATAAAATGTAAACTTCATAACACAGTTGGCCTTGGGCCATTAAACACATCATAGTTTTCTTCAGACACAAAAGACTAAGTGTTATTAGTTACTGCTGAGCTGGCAGTGACTTGCACAAAACTAAGGTTATGCCCATGAAGAAATTCTTATGTCGGTATGATCTTTAGAAACTGTTATGGTATTAGTCACAAGGCTTTATTAGAATAAATCTTAGATTATAAGTGCAATAAATGATAAGTAGTTAAAAAGACTGAAATTAGTCTGTAATTGAGGTCTAATTTTTTTCTCTGTTATGCAGCTAAATTAGTAATGAGAGCTCATTATTTGCAGTAGCACCTCTTTGTTCATCTAAAAAAAAACACAACTCAAAACCTTCTACTTTTACTTTGTGTTATATTTTATTGTATGAGTCCAGAAATATCCACAAAATGTGTAATTGCAAAATGTTCTGTGTGCTGTTTACATTATATGGCACAGTTCATCACTTAGTTATGTGTATGTGATATTAAATCTTTTGTTCTTATTGTACTAATGATGGAGAAAAACAACATTTCACATTAAACACCTGCCTGCAGATTTGTTGAATTTCAAGATTGAAAAATCCATGATTGGTTGGGTTAGAAACAAGTATTTTATTTCATGTGGCAGGTAAGTTCTTAGGTTAATTCTTCAAGTTAACACCATTGCACAAAAATAATACTGCAGTGTGTGTGTGGGATCATGGTAGATCAGTCTGCGAAGCAGAAACTTTTCAGTTTCCCTTTACTGTTCACCATTTTTAATATTTGGCATTTTAACTTTATCAAGATTGATTTTACAACTATTCTTTTTCATGTATTGTACCAACATATCCCAAACCAGTTCTCCTTAGATGTTTAGACCATTAATGTTTCAAAACAGTTAGCAGCACCAGTTAGTTGCATAAGGCTACATTTGTTGTGAAAACTGATATTTACTGTTGATCCCTTAAGGAAAGGTTGTGGCTTAAATTTCATTTTTCACATTTGCATGTGTGGATAATCCGATATTAAAATAATTTGAATAGCCTGCAGTCTGTAGAGCTTCTTTATTTAGCATATGTTCCGGATTTACTAAAAACTGTCTTTTGTCTGGCTTTCTCTGGACTCTGACTAAATAATGATAGAAATCTAACTGCGGATTTGTTAAACTTATTTAACCTTTGACTTGTTTGACCTTTTCTCTGAATTTTCCCCTTTTTGTGATCGTTATACCAAGGTAATGATCCTTAATAAACTGTCACCAGTGTATTTAAATATGTATAATTAATAGTGATTTTTTTTTTGCTGACCAGGAGCTTCGAAAACCTAGTTATGCAGAAATTTGCCAGAGGACAGCAAAAGACGCTCCAACACTACAGCCTCCAAAAGAGCCGAAGCCAGCCGGTGCCACCGTTGTGAGCGATGACAGCGCTGGCGAGAAAATGGAGTCCAAATCTCGAGAGACATACTCTGTGAAGGCCATTCCAGGAAGATCCAGGGAAGTGAAAAGACAGCCCGGGCGGAGACCCTCACCACCGCCCCCCCTACAGGGACCTGGAAAACGCCCCAATAAAGATCTCAACACCCCCCCCAAATCTCCCCAGTAATCACTGCAGGGATCCAATCTTAAAAAGGGTCAGGGCTATCCAATGTTCAAATCCCAGAGTCACCAGTCACAGCATAGAGGATGTATTACTGGTTCAGGGCTTGCAGAAAAAGACACTTTTAGTAATGTAGAGCACGTTTCTTTCATGTTTTTTTTTTTTCTCTATTTTATTTAGTGTTGAGGGGAAAACAATTTATTATCTGTTCCAAAAAGTACTGCAGCCAGCTTGCAGGATTAAGGGCTCAGTCTGAGGAATGACCATTTTTAGTCAGTTTATAGTGGATGTCCAAATATGAAATGAGGCAAAGATGCTGGATAAAATCTTGACTGGAGGAGTGTTGAGTGTACACAACGTTTTCTGTTTGACAATTTCATTGTCTTATGTGTAATTTATACGAGAGGCTCTTGGAGCAGGGTAATTACAACTCTTATCATATTCTTGGTTTTACATTGTTTTCACATGTAAGGTTGAGTATTAGAGCTGTTTTGGCTGGCATGAGCTACTAAATAAACCCATTTTGTTTTCTTAGTGCTTCTGCAACTCTTTAAATAGTGCAGGAATACTTTTCGCCAACAAGAAACACAATTTTCATTTTAACACCAGTATATTGATATAATATACTGTGTAATGGTAATGTGACTGGCAGAAATGCTTCTTGTCTCTTATGCCTCTATGCATGCAGGTTGTTTTGACAGCGCCTTACATAGGTTTGGATATAACTTACACTAACTGTCTGGTTGGTCTGCAGGTAACTAGATCTAACATATACAAAGCACACAATGGCAGTGTAGCCTCTTGGGGAGGTTGTATCTAGAGTCAGTAGAAACCTACATATATCTTCACAAAAGATACTTATCACATAGACTCAAGATGTGCCCATGGTTTCAGATGATAAGACTTTTTTCTTGTAAAAAGTCCAACATTACAGCCACCTCTGATCTGCAGGCACATATGACACAGGCAGCAAAAAGTTATCTATGAAGTTAATGCTGTTTCTATCAGACATTGATGGGGTAGGTGAACACAGTGTGTTTGAAATATTGACTGTCACAGATAGGCCCTTATGCGTATTTAGTAACAGTGCAAAGGATTATACTTGGAGCATATTTTATTGATTTCATAGTGTGATATTTAGGAATAGGAGGCATTTTTTCCCCTAAAATTAACTGTCATCTTTTTTTTTTTTGTCTGATCAAAAACAGACTGGGTGTTTTCACAGCTGATAAGGGAGCCTAAGCCTAAAGCTTGAAGTCTCTGAATTTGACATTTGATTCTTCATTTATAAAAATTATGCAGTTTGCTTTGGCTTTCATTAATCTACCCCTTTTCTGTAGTAGCTGTCATTCTCATTTCCCCCCCTACATTTTTATGTCAGAGTTAATAAGTATATAGAGTATTAGAGATGGTATGTTTCCACAAATTGATTTAATATAGAGAAAATATCCTGTTCTGCACTTTTAACAAAGGTTTCTCATGTTCTTCAGAACAAGTTGAGGTGAACAGGTGTTACCAACTGGATCTCTTTTTTTTGTGGCTATAAAATGCATAAAAATATAATAAACCAAAGTATGTTTTGTTGCAGTCTGAAAAGTAACAGTTCCTTTTAATTCCTGTTCTGTACAAAGATTTAAACTACTGTAATGTGCTCAGAGTTATGAACTCCTAGAGCACAGTATTGTGCATCAGTGATAATTGCTTTGAGTATCTTGAAATAGTCAAGCAGTTGTGGATGCATCATTTTCCAGACTTCGTGGTAACCAGGTTGAAGTTATGCTTCCATATTTGAAGTGTTTACTTACTTTTCATTTAGATCCAGGTGGGCCCCCAAAAAAGTTAAAACAAAAACAAGTTTTTTTCCCACTATATCAAGAACCACCTGAAAGTTCAGGCACACAGAAGTGAAAAGTAGTTGGGTGTGTACTCTTGACTTGTTTCACACATTCTGCTAACCTGCTCCAGCTGCTGTTTCTACAACAGCAAGTGTCAGGAGTAAGTTGGGGTAGGGATGTGCCATTTTTAATTTCAGAAAGGGTCTTCCTACATGACTATATTAACATTGGAGTTTTGCTGTTTTATACATGACATATTTGAAACTCAGATTAGAACAGCCTCATTCCTACATCCATGGTAAAAAGTGAGCTCTCCACACCAGTGTGATTGTGGAGTCTTTTTGGAGAAGAGTGGGTTATCTTGCCCTTCTTGGTGGAGATAGAGTAGTTATTTTTGTTTGCAGTCCTTCACAAATGCATTGGGAGTCAACTCATTTGGCCAGTACTTCAGGTCACTGCTGCGTAAAGATTCTTCTTCCGTGTGCTTTTCGGTAGATTTCTTCTGGCTCTTGTCATGAATGTAGTTTCGGCCATTTTCCTCCGTACGTACTCTAAATTGTGTGATCAGAAAAAGAAAGCCTGCTCTGTGGACCTAGTGCAAAGTGCTCTTCTCCAGATTCTTCCGCACTTTCAAACTTGGCTCCATCGTTGACGTCTTCCTGCAACAACATTGGAGCATCCTGGAGTACATGTCAGTGAATGAGGATTACATTTGAAACTTGGAAATGTTGCCCAGGAAAGCTTCCTGCTGTGACAGGGATCTTTTGTTCCTCCTTTTACACGTAAAATGAAATTTAATTTAAAAAAATAATTAAAAAAAACTCTGAAGGACTAGAATGCACTAAGTTTGGCAGTCTTTAAGATTTCAGAGTGATTTTGATTTTATGTTGCAAAATGACTTTTTTTTTTCTCAGCGGAGTTAGTCTCATTAGTTTATTCCATAAAAAAGGTATTATTTAAACAGCTATGTTTGTTTTTCTTTTTAAAGGAAAAAAAAATGAATATATAAATTTCCATCCAGTGTTTGAAAACTTGAATTTTATTTAAACTTGAAAATGACTTTGCCTTAACTTTTATATACAACAGCTTGGAGTTTATTGCTTCTGAGCCCCTCCCCTAAATGGTTATCAGGAGTGACACAGGGGATTGCTCTGTTCAGCCTGGTGTCACTAGTCTTACTTGGTTTAAAAATAAAAGTACAATACTAGCAGCAAATGATTTTTGTATTATATGAAAGATCTTATTTTTTGTTCTCAGTTTCTTTTTTGTTGAAGAAATCCTGTAAATGCAAATAGTCGATACTGTATTAAATAAGTACACTTGGAAGCGTGTGCTTTGCTTGTACAGTTGTAAATAATCAGAAAATATAAGAGGTACCTTAAAATGATACAATTTTGATCTTGTTGAATATTAATGTTGCTGTTAAGCTGGATGTAGATTTAAACTAAATGTTGTGGTTTGATTTTTCTTTATTTTTCTTTTTCCTCTGGTGTGCTGAATTGAGTCCACCTTCTCACTGCAATGTGAGGAGAAGAACGTTTGATTGTAAATGTCGTTGTCTCATTCCATTTCCTTATTCTCAGTATGCAAGACCTGGATTATTGTAATTGTTGTGTCAGAATAATATGATAACCCCTTTCAAGGTGCAAAAAGTTAGATGTCAGCAGAAGAGCTTGTCACAAAGATGTTCACATCCTCTTGAAATTCCTGTGAGCCAATCTGAAAATGAGTTTAAAATCACTACGGCAAGGTACTGTGCTAAACTGACTCATAAATTACATCCAACCCAGTGGATTATGAAAACACAGTGCTTTATGTACAAGAGTCAAATTTTAACGTACAACCCAAACCATTCCCAATTTTCAGTCTTAACACCATTTGTGAATCAAAATGCTTAAAAATGTAGAGGAAAAAAATACACATCACTCAAGCCGTTTCCTTGTCAGAAATAAACTCTAATGCACTTCAACTCCCCCCTCCCCCCCCCCCTAAAAAATTTCAAATGATACTTCCAGTCACATCTACACTAACCAGCATTTTTGTATACATCTACAATTGTGGACACCAAGTTACCTTATTTCCAGAAGAAAGGGGTTGTCTATCGCATAAAAAATATGCATACTGTGCATTGTCTTGTATTGTTTTAATTACATGTGCGGACTGCAGAGTCATTGTGGCAAAACTGAACTGTGCCATTAAATATATATATATATTTTTAATATCTCCTATCCTTACCCACTCAGTGTGGGGAAAAGAGTGTGGCAGTTTGACTAGTACAAGATGTACATTAGGCATTACAATTTTTACATTTCTTGAACTGCTGAGAAGACTAGCAAACCAACAGCTGCAATGAGGAGCACGTGTGACCTCAGTACCACTGACACCTGACATGCAAGAGATCATTATTATAGACAACTGGCACATTTTGGTTGGTCTCCCTGATCTACTGCCATACTCTGTGCCCATGTATGACAATGCCAGTTGTGTTCAAGATGTAGCAGTGCTTATGATGTTGTCACATTACGTTTTGAGGTTTTAATTAAGCTTGGCTCCTGGATTGTGTCAAGTGCGTGTGTGTCTCCTGCGTTTTGGCTTTCTGTTTGCAAAGGGAATATCAGTATGCAAAAAAAAACATATTTGCAACCAAATGTCACAATTCTGTGGATAAAATATATACTGTGATGAGATATTTGGCTGAAAAAGCAATGTGGCGGGGTAAGTGTGGAGGTCAAAAGAACACAATGCATTTGGGCTTAGCAGTGCAAATGTTCTTCTCTTCCCTGGCCCACAGAGTAAAGATAGTCTCGAATGTGAAAGAATAGTGTTTGCTAGCATTATATGTATTATTGCGTGCGCTACAGTTCTGTTCTCCGTTTGGACTATTACTCTTGTGTTACCTATATCTTCATATCAAGTGCAGACCTAAAAATCCCACCTTTCTTTGCTTTTTCAACTTCTCATCATGTGTCATCAGGTAAACACCACAATGTATATTGTGCAGGTTGCAGCTCATTGTGAATTGACCATGTTTGTGAGTGATGCAGTGTAAAATGCACCAGCTGACTGTAATGACGCATACCATTCCCTCTGTATCAACTCGCTGTGATTACTTTTCTTTTGATATCATAACACATTACACTAACAGCAGTGGACAATCGACAATTCGTTTAAAAAAAAAAGAAGAAGCTAACAGCAGTAGCAGTTGTTAATGGAGGTTTCTTTATGAGGGCTTTTTGTTTTTGTCTTACTTATTCTTCCATAAGACTGGAATCAAGCATACATGTAAACTATGGGTAATTTAAGTTTCTCTTTTGTGTCATGATGTAAACTGTCTAATTTGAAAAAAAAAATGTAGCTTACTGAAAGAAATAAAGATTTAGGCATTGTTAAAGAAATCTGTTGTCTGTATATGAAACTGAACTGTCTTGGACTTCAGATAGTTTTATTGGACAGTGACATTTGACTTGCATACTATATAGCAAAGACTAAACTATTCTGCCTTAAGTGACTTTTTCTCCATAAGCCAATAACTCATCCTTTACTAGCTAGGAACATTTTCTGGTTCTGTCAGGCTTGCATCCTTTGTGACTGCCTTCTTTTAGTGCACTTTGTTACTCTAAGCCTCGGTTATAGCACAGTCATCTTTGCCAAGTTTTGTCTTTAAGCTTTAGCATTAATTACAGGTACTCCCTGGCTTTCATTAGCTTTTTGTTCCGTGCAACCTTACGCAAGCTGAAATTGACAGAAGTCGAAACAGTGTCATCTGATATGTTTGCACCTGAAACTGTTCATATCATTACTACTGTGTTGAAATACAAAATTAAACTATTACAGTACAACAGAATACTGTATATAAATAAAACTACAACAATTGCAAAACACGAAACGTGGAACTTTGCATGCCTTAAGTCTTAGTGTTGATTTGCTTTTCAGATCATAGCTAATAAGGTAACTTGGAAGGTGCAGCAGAAATTACTGACAATGCCCACAAATCTTTATAATATTAAATTATTACAGACAATGCATGTGAGATGTGGAACAAAGCTGAGGCCACGTGGAACAGTCGAATTTCTATAAATTGGGGACTACTTATGTGATAAAATACCTGCATCTTGACTAACTGGTGTGTTTGACTGTCTAGCTCTCCTCATTCACTGTGGGTGCCACATGCCAAAGCTATTATTGGTTATGTGATGAGTTGTGCTTTTGTCATGGCTGAGTGTCTTTAACCACCACACTGAAATCATCTAAGAAATCCTGTGTTTCTATTTACAATTCAATCTCAGACAAACAAGGAGAAAATACGTCTGATAGTGGTTTAAAGGTTTTTAGTAGAGTGCTCTGAAATGGAAAAGCTTATGAGTTCCAGTGAATAATTGATAACATTCATAGCTTTGCACCATTTACAGTAACAATTTAAGAATGAGACTTAAAGGCTGAAAGAATCATTACACAAGGCCAGAATTTGTTTGGCACCTTTTCTTGCATTCATTAAAAGTTTTCAGCGCCATCTCAGCTGTTGAATTTTTAGTTCTTTTAAAGAGGGTATTTTGAATCGGAAAGAAGTTGCTTTTCTTTCCCCACATAGAAAGCATCCTGTTTATTTTTGGTCATTTCTGGTTTCCTTCTCGGTTTTAAAGGCAGGAAAGAGACATGAATTTCACTACATAATTCAAAACCATTAACCTTACAATATAGTGTAATTAAGTCACACAACACATACAGTACAGTAGTTATTATGGCAATTCAAAGAGTTCAAGAATGTTATACTATACAGTACCAGTTGGAATCTCAACTCCTTTAAGACTGTGTATGCATTCGGGTTTGGGTGAATGGTACTGTTTAATTTTGGACAATTTAACACTTTAGTACACATCAAACCATGTTTTGTATGCGTGATGGGACTCTCCGATTGGGATTGGCTTACCCTTCCATTTTAGCCGGTAAGTAACTTTTTTTTTTACCTATTGGTTGTTACTTTTATGGCGTTTTAGATAATTCGAATAATCATATTAAAAATGAGTGCTTGGTTAAAAAGGGCAATGATAATTTACAGAATCTTTTTGATATCCGGTCTTTAAAAAAGTGGACTGTGCCTGGAATGCAAACTAGATAAAACTGCAGCAAAGATTCCGGAACTAAGTGATTTGTCATTCATTTTTGTAATCACGAATCACGTTTTTCTTTTCACGAATCGTATAGCGTCACATTCATTTCCCTCTGAAAAACCTACTGTAAGAACATTGTCTTGAAAAATGTTGACCTCTTTGTATTCCAAACTTCCCAGCTTAGCTGAATGACTTCTGTATATTTTATTTGCATCTGTGGATTTTTATAGAGAGAAACAGTCAATGCATCAGTACTGGAGAGCACTGCCACGTTTCTGTTTTCAGTAATTGTCTTCTGCTATGTTGACTGTTCCAGCAGAGTGGCCATATTAGCCAGGTCAGGAGAAGAGAACTCTTTCAGTTTCCTTTTGGTTGGAAAAGAAATGAGAGAGGCACTCAAATTTTGAATGCCCACCATCTCAGAGATGAGGGAAGAATGAAACATTTTAGTAAAGCTGAAAAAAGCGTCAGTTATGCCTTTACGTGCAAACTGCTCATCTTCCTCCAAACCCAGTATATTTTTTTTAACTTGATGCATTTCAATAAAAGCTAAACTTTTAACAGAGTTTACTCCCATGTCTCTATAAAATGATTATTTATCTCGCACATTGAAATGTAGGTTTAAAATGATTTAAAATCAAACACTTATGTGGATGGTTTTAATGTGATCATGACTAGGCTTTAATAGTTCCATGTGTTAGCCAGTTTCCACATTCCGGCTTTTGAAGTCTGCGTTAATGTACACATCTGGCATTCAGGTTGATTCTATGTTAAGGATCTTAGACCTTAACAATTTGATATTTTTAACTCTTCTTTGTGAGGCCACAGGTTAAGCGTCTGTTTGAATATTTCAAGGAATCTGGTTCAGTGGTATCATGATACAATTTAGGTTTTGCTTTCAGAGATATTGCCTTTCAGTTAGAAACCTTGACAAATTCTAGAATAAACCTTTGTATAGTATTACCTGAAAGAGTGAATTCAGAGCAAGTGGTTAACATCGTCAGAAGGCATCCAGTCCCTAAAAGAAATGGGTAAAACATATTGAGTTTGACAGAGTTCTGGTTCTAGTCAACAGTAAAACTGCTCTTTTATCTCAACTCCTACCTGTGCAATTGCTTAAGTACATTACATTTTAGGTGTAATGATTTTGATTTTGTTGTGACAGAGTTAAGATTTGTCATACTTAGTCCATGCAAGTATTTCCAATGGCACACAGATTGTTTTTAATTAAAATGTCCAAACAATCTGAAACCAATAAATACAGAAACAGTACAAAACCAGTGAATACAAATAAATGCTAAATTAATAACATGGTGCTTATGGGGGGGGGACGTGGGTTAACCACACAAATTGTGCGAATAAAAATAAACATTTGTCTAAGCTGTCTTTGCACAGACATAATATCATTAGGCTATATTTCTTTCTGTAGGAACATTTATAAGAAAATGCAACCAAGTATTTTTCAAGGGGATTGAAAACTGCTCAGCCCCACAATTTTTTTTTTTGGCAGCAGCAGTAAGGCCTGCCGGAAAAAAAATTGTTGTGCCTAATATTTTTCAGTAGAGTGGAAAATGTCCTTCAGCAGAATTTTCAGACTCATTTGCGAAGACAAAGCAGTTAAATCTGAAAGCACCCTAGTTACATACAGTATGCCCCAGAATGCCCTATTGCAAGACACTCAAAAACCATGAATGGGTAAGTGCTAGGTAATCCTACATGAATGGTAAAGATCAGGAAGATCTGGACTCGTTTGAAACTGTATGGTGTTCTAAGTAATAATGGTTTAAATGAACTTCCAGTTTTTGCAGCAGAAATAAACATTATACCAGACTGGGTACCAATCCTGACCATCATCTAGCTTATCTCCTTTTCTGACCCATATAATGTTGATGGTCAAAGGTCTGAATCCAAGTGGGAGAAAGATATTTCATGAAGAAGAGCCTTGTCCCTTTGTAATACTTGGTTAGACTATTAAACTAGCTAGTGAAGCTAATCTTAATGAGCTATTAATGCAAACGTTTGCAGTGACTAATGCATTTTCAGTGCATGTGGGCACATATGCAAATTACACAAGTGTTGCAATGGATCCCTGAATTTGAAATTGATTGTGAGAATTATATTGCTAGTTAATGGAAAACACTTTATAAACACTTTACATTTGTTTTCTACAGATCTGCTAAAAAGGGAGGGAAATGCTGTGTTCCACGAGATGGTCCCGCATTTATTTGGGAGAAGAAAAATAATTCAGAAAAAATGTTTTTTCTGTTTTTTAAGCTGTTGACCTGCGATGCTTGGACATTTGCCTGGGATTTGCCCTTTTGATTAAATCGTCAGTGAAACAGGAATCATAAACAAATAATGAAGAAGAATGTTATTTTGGTAAGCAAAAAGTTACCATGTTATGCACGCAACCTGTAAAGATTTTAAGCATCTTCTCTTTCTGAATTTCTTGAAAATTAGGAGAGATCTTGATATCCAAACAAAATGAGGTGTACCATACTTCACAAGCCTCTTTTTTATTGTAGATAATGCCGGATTGTTGGTACACAGCCATAGATTTCGGGGGTTACAGTGAAGTTATGGTTTACTAGTTTCTTTAAATTAACAACAGCTTATGACCTGTGGACCTTTTGACTTTGTGACTTTATACGAGTTCAATGGAGCTAAGGATTAGTTGAGTTAAGAGTCAAGAGCAGAGGCAGAATGAAAACCATACGTGACTGTAGATGTAGGATTGTTTCCCCATGTCCAAAATGGACTCCTCTAAAATTAAATGTACGACTCCTTTTATCTTAAAAGAAACTCTTATTTAGACAGGAGGTACTTTCATTACACAACATTTAATTAACTAAAGTTCTCCAGTAGAATTACATTATTAAACGTGTTATGTCGTTTGAACCCGCTGCTTTGGAGGAATAAGGGTTGAAGAAATGTCATAGTGTAATGACGGCATTTAGCCACAAGGTTGCGATATTTCCAAAGCTAATTCTTCAAACGAGTTTGCTCCCCCCTTCAGAGCCCTGTTTGTGCGATACCCTTAAGCATAGCTGTCTTTTCGTTAAATGAGAGATTCCTTTTTGTTTCTACATATGCAATGCAAAGATAACTGAAAGAGGCAGTCTCCATGCCAAATCTTGGATCATTTTCTGTAATTCCATTCTCTTTTTAAAACTGCTTCCACAAATATCTACTGATATACTGGTATTACTTTGATTTCCCTGCTATGGCAGTCTTGGCGAACCACAGTCGTTAATGTTAAATAAAGAGCTTTCAGTCGTCAGCAAGTGGAGACCTGGAAAATACTGTAACTTAATTTTTAATTAGGCAAATAATTGGTTAAGTAATGTTAGAGCGCATAGAAAAACAGGAAGGCCCCATGACTCTCAGGACCAGAGTTCTGCACCAGTTCTCTTACCAGGTTATTTAGTGCCGTAGCCACCTCATTTGTTAACAGTATTACTGCGTTATTTTTACACCATATATGGTATCCTTTGTTTCTGTCCAGCTTCCTTAGCTGGCAAAAAAAGAAGAATACATTTTAAAATTATTTTTAGAAATTAATTTGAATTATTACCGTTTTTTTCTGTCCTTTCTCCAGAAGAGCACTCCTTCATACTTTAAATGACCTATAATCAAAAGAGACAAGAAGAAAGACTTACAAAAAGAGCGATTCCCTTTGATCTATTAATATCCTGTTTAACAGCATAGAAGGGATAGAATTTTTCACAGATCGAAATGTTTGATTCAGCAGAGACTTGAGGCCCCTGTATGTAATGTAGTAGATGTAATTATTCTCATTGAACACCTCCATTTCTGCATGCAATATATGACTCAGTAGTAATATACTTTTTTTTTTACAAAAGATGCAGACAAAAATGTGGTGAAAAACAATATTCTAAAAAGTAAATCTAATGACAAGTTTCTATTTGAGTAACATACCTAAAAAAATGTAACTTTTGTCCACTTTCATTCAGTGGTTAAAAACGAACGTACATGCGTACATTTAGAATGCTTACAGTATGGGTACGTCCTGTGCATATACACTGGAGACAACTGAAAAAATGAAACATAGAGAATCAGTCAAGAGTGATTGTAACTTAAAGAGTGAGATGGAGGAATGCTAGTTTTTTTTTGTATTTTGTGTTTTTCACAGTCCCACCCTTAGTGGACTAAAAGAGGGTAGCTGACAGAGGTTTTGAAGAGAAAGCATAAGCACTCTCGACTCTGCTACTGATCCCCTGTGCTACCTTGAGCAGTGCACTGAATCTCCTTGTTTCTGGTCCTTAGAATGAAGTGCAATGCAGTGGTCCAATTCTGTATGATTCTGCAGCAGTAGTACTTCATACTTAATTCACTGCTTCAGACCACTTGATTAATGACTCATTATTACTTTCACAAACACCAAGCCTTGCACTCTACCAAAGAAAAATACCTTCTAAATAAAACATTTTCAAAATCCTAGATAAATTGATACCTGAGATATTAGTGTGCAGTTTCGTTTCAGGAGAGGACAAATGACAAAAGCAATCAGAGATAGTTTGTTGTTTACAATATATCAGTTTTTTATTTTAATGATACAAGAATGTCTTGTACATATGGTTGTCAGTCTGTGCTTTCCATGTAGAATGAGTTTCAAGAAATGAATATTTTTTTTCCACATTGAAATGTGACCATCCCCTTTGTTGACAATTGCTTGGCAATTTGGTAAAATATTTTTTGAGTAGTAGATGCTGTAAGTATTGCACAAAAACCATGATTAAAGTAAATTCATAAAGGATAGCATTAAGTTATTTGTCAATACTGTGTACTTTTGACAAAACAAATGTAATCTATTTACTAGCCTCCATTTATCTGCAGGGTTTATAAAACTTGTACAATAAACATAAATTCTAATACATTTTTTCCTCCATTACATTTTTTATCTTAAATTCCAATGAATGTGCAATTTTAGCTTTCTTTGTAACTATATGCCTTCATGCTATTAAAGTTAAAAAACTCTAATGTAAGCTTTTTGTGATATTAATATTAATATTTATTAGCCATTTGGGGAGAAGTGACTTCTTGAGCACAGCCTAATTTAAAATGGTTTGGGAAAAGCAGTGGTAGAACACCCCTAGTCATTAAGTACACATTCTCGAAAAATACTATAATATGCTTGTATTCCTAACACAAGATCTAACTTCATCCATACATTCAAAGGGATAATTGTCTCCACTGCTATACCAGCTAATAAGATCTTACATCTTGTCCCTGTGACTTTATCTTTTGTGATCTTAGATCCTTCATGAGGACTCGTTCATCACTGACAGCTTTGTTTGGTCCAGTGCACACATGTTCAGCCTGGAGAAAATGATCAGGTAATGCTGACACTCTTAGAATGCCAACACCCAAAGACCAGAACGTGGCGTGATACCAGTCTCATGTGGCCAGCAGAGATGCAGATTAATAGGCTACACACCTTCTCTAATCCCCTAAAGGCCTCTGCAGTATGCCAGACTGCATTAAGACAGATGGTGAAGGATTTTAACTGTCTGCAGCAGCTGACCAATGATGATGATGATAAGCCGGCCATAGGAGAGCAACAAGACATCTCTGGTAGATTTATGAGCTCTCTTCGAACTGAACTATCTGGGCTTTGCCAAACCAAGCCAAGATTCAAACAAGCTAAAACTTATAGCAACAGCTGCAGTGAAACCAACTTCCTTTCACATTACAGTTATTTGAAAGTCTAACAAATGCTTCACATACTGCGCTCTGTAATGCACAGCTGTAAAATGTGAGAATGTTATCGTGCCAATATGGGCAATTGATGAACTGTAGTATTACACTGCAGTCAGTCACACCCATGTGCTTGCAGAGCATTGCAAACCAGTTTAGCCTGTGAGACAGACTTGCATTTAAATAGCAATTAGTTACAAAATATAGTGCAGTACAGTTCTTTATTTTATTAAAACTGTAATGCCTGTAAGGTATTACGTTTTTTTTCCTTTTGTGCATATGCATTTTCCAGTTTTATGAAATTATACCGTACATTTGCAGTCATAACCGCTATTTTCTTTTCTAATGAAATGCAGTCACTACCTCTTGGGATTTATCTTCATCACTTTTTGTTTTGGCCAAGTACTCATACTGTAGCAAAGTCATCCAATCAAGCCTGGACACCATGCCTAGCCTCCACTTCTTTTCCAATGACCTTGGGTTAATATGGCTGCTTGCCATTTTTGTCTTGCTGGACTTGTTTATTAATTTTACAAGAATCCTGAAAATTGAAATAAATTAAATTAAATTAAAATGCAGTGGTCCTAATACAGATCCTTACAGAACCCCACTAATTACATTGACCCAATTTGAGCTTTTACTCATCATCATCTGTACTCCCTGTTCTCTATCGATTAGACATTTATAAATAATACAAATATGGATATAATAAAAAATGGATTGACTTCTAAATCTAGAGATTTAGTTTTTGTTAGGAACTTTATCAAGAGCCTTCTGGAAATCAAAATATATCATGACATGCTTTGTATTCGTTACTGCTGTTTGTTGTTTATCAAAGGTTATACAACCAATTATTAGATTTAAACTGGTTCAGTTAGTTTTTTTTTCTGAACATTCGATGGATTGGGGGAAAACTTCTCATGATTAACAGCAGCTGAACCTGAAATGGTAGACATTGATAACAATTTTATCTTTCTGCGATTTGTCAGAACACCTACAATAGAATTGTCTGTATTGATCAAGACTTCAAGACAGACAGAAGAAAAGACAGGCGATAGAACCATTTAGAAATGGCAATAACAGTATGGTACGCTTTGAAGAATATTTGAAACCTTAGAAATAAAGAATTACAATTCAAAGAAGCTGTCATGAAGTCAGAATGTAAGAGAATGCAATGGAATGTGACAGATATGTAACCAGTATACCATATATTGGATGTCAGTTCAAGTAGTCAGAAAGTAGTAAATCCAGTATGCTTTGATTTAATTAAAAAAACAAACCGTTACTTCTAGTGTTAAACATAGGTTTACTTTTGGAGTAGTTTCTGCTTTCATACAAACATAATCCCCAATTTAAGATCATTGTGGGTTGTGTATCTTGGACTCTTTTCTAGCCCTTTATAATATACTTAACCAGCTACAAGATAGCGTTGGCTTTATTACCGGGTCACTTAGGGTCTTAGAAATGACAAGACTGGAAATTCTGAAATATGCCATATCTAGTACTAGTAAAATGTAGTGGCTGTCTCATTTAGTTATTCACATTTGTTAATAACTGCTAGCAAGAAATCAAAGTAAGGAATTCAACAGCCATATTAAATCAAGAATAACTCATGAAATTATAATGATAATTTAGCAAATTTCATTAACCCTTTAAATTGAGCAAAGTTTTTTTTTTCTTGCTTGGCTGTGGCTGTTCCCTAGAAAAATATATTTTAAAAAATGGTGTCCTTCAAAACCAATAGAAAAATAAAACAATTTTGTCTTTATATAACACACCTGTAGAGACAACAATGCTTGTTAGGAGTGGAGGTGGAAGTAGGTTCTCTCTCAGATTGGAGCAGGTGTTACAATACCTTACTGTAATTTAAACCCTTTCTGTGCTTTGTTTTTGCATATACTGTACTGAATTTACAAAAGAGTTAGTAGATGCTATTAATATTTACTGCCTATTATGTTCTGCTGATCTTGTATTGCTCTCTCCTAGATTGCCCTTACTGTGTCCTCAGTTTACTTAAAATGCAACTGTACACACCTACAGAAGCTCTCATGTTGTAATCAAGTGCAGAGCTATCACACTGTGGATACAAGGTGAGTGGGCTATGGAGCACTAAGAATGGTTTATGGATTTTAGAATGGTAATGTAAAAGTGAGTTCTTGTTTGTAATGTTATTTTTGAACTGTTGTGCTGTTTAAGTCTTTAGTACTGTAAGTGTACAAAAAATGTGACTGATTTATTTCCTGTTTATCTGTATTGTCAGTGAAACTGGAGAAGCACCACTGTTTATACTTGTAATATGTTTACTGTTAGTCCTGGAAATGATATTAAGGGCATCATTTTAATTAAAAAATCAAACTATTTGTAATTATTGCATTAATTCAATTTGTAACCGGCAGGCACCAGAGGAAAATTACAGGGTGACATGTCTGACATGGCTACAGCTCAGATTGACTGTTAAAGAATAATAGGTCTGTGTGGTGTAATTTTTGGGAAGATGCTGCATATGAGAAAAGAGCCTTGGAATTGATTCAGAAAATCGTTACTAATGGATTCACTGCAGTTCAAGAAATAGAAACTGAACTGTTTTAGAATATTTTCTCAATATTATGGATGCAAGTTACTCATAAGTAAAGGGCAATACTTACTGAAAAGATAAAAAATAGTGGCACATCAAATATGATAATTACTATTATATTGAAATTGCAGTTTCCTCTTTAGAATGATGCTTAAAGACCCAAAATCACTGCGGACAATTCTAACACTTCAAACTTCTTGTTTAGACATTTACAGCTGATTATACTAAATAGTCCATATCTACATAATCACTGACATCTTTCAAATTTATTTTGTTTTAGTCTCGCATAACTCAGGAGAAAGGTATTTAAGGTACTAAGGTATTGAACAGTTGTTTTCTGAGAGTTCCCTTTACCATGATGCTGTGTGCACGAAGGTCTTCAATTTATAACCGTAATTGTTCTGCGTTTGGGGTAGATGTAATGATTGTGTTAGTGACACAAGAGTGACATAAGTGGGTTCCCTTTATTTTCAGTCCCTTGTCTGGCCAGTCCACTACCTTAAAGGCTTCTTCCAATGCAGTAATAAAATTTCTGTGGGTATTATATTACCTTGGAGAACATCCTTCCCTATTTTCCAGTGTCCTTCTGTAGCCTTACAGTTGTTGATGGTGCTTATTATGAATGTTTTATATTACTCATTGTAAAATGCTCTCCCATATTCAATGAATTGAATAAATACTGAAGATTCATTCTCCTTGTATGTGCTGTATCAACTACACTATACAGTATGTCTGAATCCTGCTTGTTATCTGTCTGGACAGAGTGCACTTTTACCTTCATAACATCGGATATCATGGTGACAAAGATTTAGATTTCAGGTATCAAGTTGATTCATCTAAATATATTGTTTTTTTATTTTTGTTTTAAAAATGTTGTAGCGCTCTCCTCGTGACATGACCTCTTCCCTCTTTATCAAAGGTTGACCCCTTCCCATCGTTTCCCTCTATAAATCCAGGCAGCAATCCCCATATTTTCTTTTACCCCTCTTCTGAGTCCAGTGGATGTCTGTTTTCTCTCTCTGCCTTCCTAGCTTTACCTGCTCGGTGACTAACACACCCCCGTTTCTTAAAAAAAAAACAAAAACATACAAATGTCAGTGAGCCTGTAAAGTCCCCTCTGCCTGTCATTTCCTACACCGCCACAACTGAACTATTTTGCCAGAAATAGGCAGCTCTCTGATAATGAATAGATGTGTATATATTGTGAAGCTACAAGGGGCGGAGTCCTTGAGAGTTGGTACTTTCCCCATGAACTGCTATTTTTTTGTGTGTTTTCCTCCGGCACAAGATGGTGGCATGCAGACTCAGGCGGATCACAAGGAGCCAAATCCTTGGGAAGGAGCTCTGTCAGATCGCTCAGGCTTTAACCAGCACCAACTGAATCTGTCCCTCGTCTAACAGTTTGCTACTAAATCCATTGTTTTCCAGTTCCGGCTGAACGGGCAACACTGCTGCTGACAACTACAGTATTCTTCCCCAGCAGCGGCTGGAGTGTCACAGAGCTGCTATGATTTTATTCTTCAGCTTGGGCTGAACAGCACTGCTATAGCTGTCTATTTTGACCAAAGTCCTGCGGGAAGAGCGCTATTTTATCCCCCAGTGTGAGCTGTTATTTATGCTTATTTTTACCACAGGACAAGACTTCTATAAATAAAACCCTTATTTTTCACTTTAAATCTTGTGTGTAGGGTGTGTCTGTGCTTGGGGCCACCTCTCAAAGCATCACAATATACAGTACATATATAAATTAATATACATATGACCAAAACAGGGAAAATGATTAATTAACATTACCATTATTATTATTTGCTTTATTTGTAATGGTACATATGTCATTCATACGTAAGAATTTCAAGCTAAATCCTATTATCTAGTAATTTCAATTTTGATAATTAACCAGTAGGAAGAGCAAATTTATCATATAATTATATTGTATAAGCCATGTATAAAGAAAAACTATATTCAGTCTGACTACACTTGGACCTAATTAGTTTTTGCATTAATAGTTGAAATAATAGTTGAAAATAATTTCCCCTTAAAAAATACAATGTTTTGAGCATCGTTCATTGACATTTCTTGTTGATATCTGTTATTTTCCTTGTGTCTTTAGATGCATTTGACAGTTTTCTTTTTGGAAATGAAGATCAATGGGCGCATCGCCTTGATTCCATTGCACTTCTCACCCCTCTGACGTGGTTGCATATGGAGACGTACACTTGTTACTCATCAACTCCACCTGCTCTGTTACGCTCCATTTCGCCACTCTCTAAATATAGCTTCCATCCTGTAGTGCAACCGTCCACCCAAATTGAGCTGCACCTTAGGTTTACAAATTAAAAAGCATCTTCTTTCTTTTCACTGGAAAAAAATAATCCGTTCCTGCAATCTACTAAGCATAATGCCTTGAAAGCTGGCATTACTAGTTCCTTCGTTGTGCTGAGGAACATAATTCCTTTCGACTGCCTAATACTCAGAATGACAGTTAGTTCTGTCCTTTCTCTTTCCTTCTCTCATTCCTTTCTTTTCATGTGAATGGAGTCTGGAACAAACTATCCAGCCCTCTTGTTGAATCTGATACACTGGCTTCTTTCAAGACACAGCTGAATGTGATCCTCCAAGACGAATGCCCTCTTATCCCTTGAAACCTTTCTTATGACTTTTTCTAACCTTTGTTCTCTCTCTCTACTCTGTTACTGTGTGGAGACTTACACATAAACACTGGGATTTTCATTTTCCTGTATGCTTTCATGTAACTTGCTTGTATGAAAACTCAGCAAGATAAAATCATATGCAGGGACTGAAATGTTTTATGGTAACACAGACTACTGTTCTCTTAGATTTTATTGCGCACATTGTCACAGGAGTCTCAGTAAATGATGGCGACCATCTGTTTTTATCAGAATTGCTTTCCAAAACCTCTAAGATTAGTTTGTCTGATTAGGAACATTAAAGCACTAGCCAAATGTATCTTATAAGGAATCCCATTGTGGCTGCCTCTGTTTCTTATACATAATATAGGTCTAATTATTATTTATTATCCAGTCTAATCTGGAATAGTCAATTGTGTCTTTATAGCTTGATTCACAATCATGAACCTGAGCAAAAAGAAGTTGGAATGTCCAATCTACACACCTCTTTGAATATCCATTCACCTTTTGATGCACCTTTTGAAGCTATGCAGTGATGTATAAGATCTGTAGTGCTGATTGGAGGAGAGGTGAGTTTCGAACTAATATTAGGCTTGCAGGCTTTTCAGAAGCTGCAGGAACTTCTGTTTCACTGGATGCTGAAGGAGCCCTTGCTGATTAAAAGCAACATTACCCTTGGTAGTGCTGCAACAATTTTCTGCTGCTTTTTAGGGAGCCACAGACTCAGTTGCCTTGTGACCTAACCTCAAACCCACAACATGTAGATCATGCGGCACAACCTTACTGGTTGACATGCTTTGGATTCCCAGAGAGTTCCTTTTTTGATATGGAAATATTAATGGGTGGAGCCAGGGTAGCTCAGATGGCAAGGGTGTCTGGCTCCTGACTGGAAGGTCCCGGGTTCAATCCCAGGTAGGGGCAAGCGATGGAGCTTGCTCTAATTCCTTCCAGATGGCTCCCAGGGCCAGCTCAGCTTGCTTTCTAAATGAGTACTGGGGGTTAATCCTTCCAGGGGTAACAGGCGGGCCGGAGCATGATGCTGACCACATCACCTCCACCTCCCGTGTCAGATGGTCAAGAAAAATGGTGGCCCTTGCCCCCCCCATCCCCCATGGGCCTTTATGGCCTGGAAAGGGGATCTAACCTACCTACTGTATAGGGCTAATAAAGAAACATTAACATTAAATATTAATGGGAAATGATTTTAGGCACATAATCTCAGTACTTAATTTCACATTGGGAATCCTTTTATACTAGTTTTGAATTATACTTGTTTTGAGTTTTGAGTTTCCCAACTCAAGTCCTGGAACTAGCTGATTGACTATGTCTCCTTATATTTCAAGCAACTCTCTACCTGAATTCATCCAATAAAGGACTAACTGGACAAATTAAAGGCCTTAATTAAAGATGTTGATTATTTCTAGGAGATATAAAAACTTAATGGGTTTGGGACCACAGTGACTGTGAATCCCTGTTTTAGACAGACAAGCAAAATATAGATAAAAGAGGTTCGATATACATTTATGTTTATACATATGATATTGTTTTTGAGGTCATATTATACCACAAATTATTAGGTATATAAAATCTCTTCTTCAAAAAACAGAAAAAAAAATACCTTCAAATTTACCCATTTACATAAATTTAAAATCTGCACACTTTGACAGGAAATGACTTGTTTAGTTTATAATATATATCAGTCAATGGAAAAAATACCTATGAAATGAGTCAATTTGAAGGTAATATATTTTCTGCATCACCATATCAGTTGTAATTGATCTTTTCCTATGCTAAGCAGACAATTTTCAATTTGAAGCGCAACTCTGCATAACCATGTGGAAAATCATTTTCACAGCAATATGTATATAAATCAATCAATCAAATCTAGTTTCATTTAACCAGATAAGTCAATTCAGATAGGATTCTCATTTATAAACATGACCCGGCCAAAGGCTCTCAACATTGCAGCAGGTGCAATAACAATTCATATGGGACATGCGTTCTGGAAGGCAAACGTGATACACTTATAGTGTAGAGAACTTTTCACAGTCACAGTGAATGCATTAACCCTATGATGCCCAGACAAACAAAATGGTGTTAGAACCAGTGAAACTGATTGTAACATATTTGCTACTCAGTGCATAATACAACAAAGCCCTGAGTACGAAATCAGAGTCCCAAGATAAGATTAATTCTTTAACTTTAACCAATTTTTAATTAATTCTTTAACTTTAACTCCAAAAGTGCCAAAAAGTGGCATTTTGTGTACAGTACAGAGGATATTTTCAGTCATCAGATAGCAATTGTTGGTAAAGTACTGGACTGTGCAGTGTTTTCTCAGCTGTAACATCTAATCAAAAATGCACTGACCTGCATTATTTTAAATATGCAGTGGATATCAAGATTGAAAGATCTACTATGTTATTTTTAACTCATGCATTTGAATTTTTTTCAAGTTTCCTTTTTTCATTTGTGTGATTTGTGTCTTACACCAGAAAAGTTGTTGAAGAATTGATTTCCAGAACGGATTGCTTCAATGCCCTCTACAAAGGTGTCTTGCAAAGAAATAAGTTCATAGACCACATTGTACAGATTGATGCTGCTTGTGTCTATACTTAATTATTTAGCTTTTAGCTTGCTGTATTGAACTTGTCCATTAAGACATGATTTGATCAATAGAAAATTTTAAATAACTGCATGTCCGTGCTAATATGGATTTATTTAAGCATTCAACAACACATTTCCTTAGAAATGAGAAGAAAAGTGTTCGAGAAGATAGTACAATGCGCTCTTAAAATCTGGCTTGTGCTAGATGAGGCTTCTAGTTCGAACAAAAAGTGTCTTGATTGTGTTACACACCTGCTCCTACCTTAAAGGTTATATAAGTTATAGGTTATATATTATATAAAATATATAGATTTTTTTAAATATATTTTTGTCAACATAGTTACCTATGGTCTACATACAGTATATGCCAGTGGAAGATCATACTGAAAATTAAATTCTGAAACCCTACGAACCAGATGACAGGTCCATCAGAGTGGAAATGGTTCAGGAATAGAGACTGTGATTATGACATTTGAAGTAAGTAATTAAAAATGATTTTTAATTTACCTTGTCAGCATGTAATCAACAGTGGTGGCTTGTAAATGCTTTGAAAGGGGTATGAAGACAAAGGCGCAATATACATTTTCAGACACGAACTGAGCCATCTTATTTTCAAGACACGCATAGAAAGTTTCACAGACTGGCTCATACTGTAATATCCAGTCTCCTTATGCATACCCTGCAGGCACCTGGGCACTGCACAGTAACTGCGCAGACACAACAATCAAACATAACAGAAAGTGCGTTACATGTTAATCATTATGTGCGTGTCACAGTTAAGTGATCTGGTAGCTCTGTTGCCACTTGTACATCCAATGCCTTCTGTTCATTACTGAACTTAATGACTACTTTACTTTTTGCCTAAAGATTTAATTTTGACTTTGCCAGTAATGTGGTTTTTGTGTGTTTTGTATTTCACTGTGAACAGAAAGGCTTTTTTCCTGATTGTTGTATTGATTTTTCTTCCTATTAATGTCATTGTTCTTTTGTTGTTGTGCAGTATCACAAAATGGTTGTCCTGAAAGCCACTGAATTTCTCTCCATTTGCTTCAGTGTCAGCTATATAAAAGGGTGCACGCTTTGCTGGGGATTAACCTATCACAGAGACGCCTCTCATCCAAAAATATCATCCTTCTTTCTGTTCATTTAACTCTAGATTTCGTACATTAAGGTCATATGAGCCACTTTGGCTGTCCTAAAGGCAAAGCATTATTGAGAACCCCTGCTTTAAAAATGGTTAAAGTTGTTAATGAATCCAGAGTTTATCCTGGGTTATGTAGTAATAAGCACATGGAGAGTATAATGCTCCCTGTGGTTTGAACGCTAGTCCATTTCAGGGTTATTCAAGGGTACAATAGCTGTTTTTGCTTTAGGGGCTTCAATCCATAATACAGTAAGTAGTAAGTATACAATAAGTATAATACATAATACAACAATACAGTAAGTCCAAAGCCATTGTAGTACCTTTCTACTTCCAATAATCTTTAAGATTTTTATAAATAACAGGAAGGGGCAATTCAGCAATTCAGCATTTTCTTCTCATTCAGGTTTTAGAAACTATTTGAAGTATGTTTGCTTATTCACTGACCAGTACACACTGTCACAACATCAGAAAATTGGCAACAGTTACAGGAAAGGGCAGGTGATTTGAACTACTTTTCTGAGCCACACATTTGGCATGCATGTCCAGTGACACTGACTGGTAGAGCCAACAATACAAAATACAGTCCAACAGGGAAATTATATGGAACATCTTTCTACTAGAGCTAGTCAATATCTGATGATTATGGAATTCCACAACAAGTTCAGAAATTATTGTGAAAGAAATGTTTCTTTGATTATACAAGAAGTATTGTTCTTGAACCACAAAGATGATAAATGGGCTACTTAATCATGACTCAAGTGTTTGTGCCTAGTGAGAGCTTCACATATCTATTACTGCAATCTAATCATGACTTCTGAAGCAAAACAGAAGTTCTTACAAAATCTTGCCTTTTTAGGTGGGTACAGACAATGACAGGAAATATTTGGAATTCTAAATTTTGTTTTAATCGCTTAACTTTTTTATTTGTAAGTCTATATGATTTCTAAATCAACCTACCCTTTAATCAGAATCTGGCTTGATTTTGGTCTAAAACCTGAATTAGCCTTTAAGCAATTACAGTTTAAACCAGAAAATGCATTTGATTAGATAACATAATTCTGCCTGCTTAAAATGCAGTAATATGTGCAAGACAGTCACATTTCTATTTTTAGAACATGGGATCCAATATTGTTTTTTTTATAATTTGCCATTTGGTTCCAACACCAAGAAAGACACAGATCGTGTTTTTTAAGTTACATAATATAAACCTTTCAGACTTTAATATTCAATAGAGTATTTAATATTCAATTCAATGATTAAATGCAATCACCACAATGGGTCAGTAAAAAGAACAAGAGGTACACTGTTCTGATCCAGAGTTTCATATTTCTTGAATTTATCAACAGCTAAAGATCTTAGTAAGGTATTAACTTAAGCGATTAAACTATTTCAATCACTATTTCAAGTCACTGCCTTGAATGCTAGTTATGTGCATCATCAGCCAAGAATAATCTATGGATTGATATGGTGACACTAGTTTATGTTAGTGCATGTAGTTTACAGTCCCCCCCATAAGTAATGAAAAAGGGAAGTCTGAATTGTGAATTTCCCTATAATATACAACTATTTCTCATGAAAAAACCTGACTGATACAGGAAGCACAACTTGTGAGTACTGTATTTACTTCTAATGAAGTGCATTCAGTTTTACCCTCTTGGGTCAATTAAACAAGGTGATAGTGTAGAAGATCTTTATTTTGCAGGAACAAACACACTGGGATAATTGGCTGATGGCTGTCTCTTGTTGGTCAGGAGTTTGCTGTTGGACATTTTATCACCATTTGCTGGCTGCAGTACTTCAATCTTCAATTGAAAGTCAAAAGAACCAGAAAACGTTTTTTTAAAGAAAATCAGGCTAATCTGAAGTTGAAAGAAAAGAATATAATTCAGATTCATAGCATAAAAACTATGCCAGTGTAATGGTATCAAAATCCATAGTTTGCAGAGTACAAGTCAACAAAATTACAAAGGCCAGACTTACAGGAGCTCTTCAACATAACAAGAACAGGCAAAGTGGATGTAACAAAGACTTAACCAATCATCTCAAAGGGTTGCAGACATCATGACTGGGTGGTAGGCATCATGACCTCTCATTATGACTGCAGTTAAATACTGATTTTTGCAATCGGAATTGTTCTTTAATTTAATGTGTCCTAATAGTCACCTGAAATCACCAGGTTGAACACCATGTACGTTTTTGTTCTAATATGTTTGAATGTATGCATGGGATTACCAAACATTCAAAAGTATTGCACTTATTCATATTAGTGTCATTCATAAATCATAAAGTCAAATTGCTGGACTGCAAACCACAAATATCCAATGCAATAAGTTTGGTTTTAAGCTTCTGTTTCACATCTCTAAAAAATGTGGATCAGGTTCTGCCCCAGAACATAATCTTTGTAAAATCCACCTTCCAGTCCAAAAGAAATCCAACTGTAAAGTGGAGAAAAGTATCAGGCAAATAATTCAGTAATTATATTTTTCCTTCTTTTTGATGTGACTGGCATCATCTACATCCAGGGCATATCCTGCCATGTGATTGTTGCTTGTCAGGAGAAACTCTAGCTCCCCTGCGACCCTGCATTGGAAGAAGCATTAAGAAAATAGATGGATGGATTCTTTTCAATGGGAAAAAAATGCTGAATTTATCTGACAGCAGTTTATACCACAATCAACCTTCATTTATGTTTAGATTGAATCAAAGTAATGTATATGTTTCCTGCAATCATATAGTGTAACCTACTTGTTCTCAGTCCTATAAACGATGCAAAATTGAAGTCCCATTGTATGCATTGCATTTATTGATCCATGTTTTGTTCTCTATTGTTTTGGTTATCTGAGGCAGCCACACTTCAATTGACTAAAGATTAAATTGTGTAATGGAATTACTTTGGTATTGCTCTGAGGTGCACAAAGAATTTTAGCCTGAAAAAAATATTTTTAATTTTTGTATTGGGTATTTTTATGGAGTTCTATCGCTTCATCGTAACTATGTCATCCTCACTGAAGGTGGTCCTTGTTAATGCTTCTCCTTTGTTTCTGCTCTTGCAGAAAAGATTCTAAGATGTTCTTCCTGTGCTTTGAAGCATAACCATATTTAATAATTCAGATGTTATAAGTGACCATGTTCTCACAGGCATCATCTATAATCATAGAAAATTCATTCCGGGAGTGGGTAAGCAAGCTAATAAGACTAAATGTAAAACCTATTGTCTCAGGGAATATCTGGAGGCAGTGGGTTTCTTAAGCCGAGCTATAAGTGCAGTAAAAATTACGGAGTGCACAATAAACAGCAGAGAATTGCTTCCACACTTGAAATTGCTGATGAAACTAGGGTGTTGCCATGGCAACTGATTGTTTAAACTCTTTTTTTTTATACTTTGCAGTCAAGTCGGTGTGATAACAATATTTTGATAGATTTTGAGCCATAGAATACGTCTTGCTCAATGAGATGAATAAATTGCACATTACAGATGGATGGTCTAAAACGTGCTGTCGACATTTTACAACTCTTTGAAAAAGTAGTGCAAAACAGAGGTAATACCTATTGACTGGAAAATTGCTAATGTGGCATTCAGCGAAGGACAACCAGTAAATCTCATGGTGATGTAATTAGTGGAGTATCTGTATTAGGATCGCTGCTCTTCCTACTTTATGTCAGTGATCTACATTTTGGTGTAGGTAGTAAACAACTAAACCTTGCCCATTGTTCCAGAGTGGGAGGGATATTAAATTTCCATATTTACAAAGGAAAGCAGAAGATGGCATGGAAAAGTCAAATCTTTTTTGTGCTGGTGTGTGAAATATGCACAGTACTTAACTGTACTCTCACTTCAAATTCAGGAGCAGAAATAAAAAAGATATGTAGTGTCATTGTGCAGCTGCTTTGCTGTGATGGAGAAGGCAGAACACAATTCAAACAAGGCTTTTCTTTTTCTTATAGATTACAACTCCTAGCTTGGTTGCTAGTTTCTTGAAGCTTTTGTGCTTTGTCGTGAAATCTCAGAGCTCTTTATTGGTTTGAATGCAAACATCAAAGATGGGCAATGCAATTCATTGTAGGATTGTTGATGGTGAAGATGTTTTATTTAATTTGGATAATTGTTTTCATTTTTGATGATACCGCAAAACTGATAACTAAGGGATGTATTGTTTAGTTTAAATCCTACTTTGGAGATGCACTAGAAAGATGAAAAATGGGAAGATTTCAAGAAAATAAGGTGAAGTGATGGGTTAGAGAAGAAGCTGATTTAAAGTCATGTTATACAAACCACTCAAACTGGTTAGCTGGACTGAATACCCTCCTTAATCATTATTTATCATTAGCATAACCAAACTAGGTGCAGATTACCTATTATTTGATAGTTAAACAATAATATCCAATGAATGGCAAGGAAAGTATTTTCTACCGTAAGTTACCTTCAGTAATTACTCCTATTGCATGGTTAAATTTTCTTATTAAAATAATTTTTGCAGACTGCTCTTTTTGTTGTTTAACTAAATACTGGAATGTTTGTCCAAACAATTATTTTCAACCCTTTCTAGGAAACTTCAAAATAACATGTTAGAAATTAATTTAGAAAGTTAGAAAGTAGGATTGAGGTAGGGTTTCCTTAATAATAAGGAGATTTTCATACGGTCAGTTCTTCACTTCTTTTTATATGTCAGTTATTATGAAGTAATATATGCTAGACTTTTTTTTAAACTAGCAAAAACAT
Organism: Lepisosteus oculatus; assembly: GCF_040954835.1. Taxonomy (NCBI): domain Eukaryota; kingdom Metazoa; phylum Chordata; class Actinopteri; order Semionotiformes; family Lepisosteidae; genus Lepisosteus; species Lepisosteus oculatus. The sequence goes on along the minus strand of NC_090701.1, from coordinate 13,417,698 downwards.
TATTCACTTAGTAACAATCACATGTAAAATGCACTTGACATGAGCTTGAATGCTTTCCCACAGTAATTTCCGATTGCTTTTATTATCACCTCTCCTATTTCTCCTTGCTTTAATCAAAAGAATACTGAACTTTTCATCTTTTAACAGAGTTAATGAGCCATAAGAAGGTCCTAAAGTATCATTCACTTTAGATGCCCAAATGTTTAAATGTTAGAATGAAATGAGTAGAGTGAAACTTTCACCTTCACTTTAGGACAATATTGAAGAAACATTACCTTGTAAATCAGTTCTTTTAAAGAAACATGCATTTCTTCTGAGTAAATGATCGACTTATGTCTGTTTCTAAAATATTAAAATACTTCATTACAACAGTGATTCAAATTGTGACCTTGAGCCAAGCAGAGAAGACACATTCACTGCTATCAAGTGTATTAATGCAACTATCTCAGAACACTTTACTACCCCGTAAAGTCTGGTTATATATATGTTTCAAACACAAGATTTTTCATCACACTCCCTTTGTATTGAACTGAAGTCTGTGGCTTGAAATATATTTTGAATTTGTCTGCAGCCCCAATTAAAGTCTTTCTTCAGAACAGGAAACATCAGTCTCTTCTTTATAGTTTCTATAGCAACATGAATATATTCAATATTTCTGCCAGTTCCTTCTCTTTGTGTGCTAAAATATCCTTGCCATTCTTTGAATTTGTTACATAATCTGTGTTTAGATTCTAAAAACAAAAAAGTAAAATATATCATTTAAAACAAAAAATGCTCTTCTATCAAGAATTACATTTGTTTTCTATTAAAAAACATACTTTTACAACATTGAAAATTAAAGAGGACATTCTGAAATCTTGTGGGTTTTTTACAATTATTTTAATTATATTCTCATACCTTTTTTAATTATATTCCCATACCTTTCCTCTGTCCAAATTCTGTTCAAATTTATTTTAATGTCTGCAGATTCATTTAAAATTTAAGAGCCTACAAATGTGAATCTGTGAAACTGAGAATTTCAAAGATACGGTAAGGCCTTCAAAGACTTTGAGATGGTCTCTGGCTGGGGAAGTTGATGACTCAACTTGGTCAGAAAGCATTCATTTGGGTTCATGTCATGTGACCATGAAGGTGAGTCCAACACTTTGTGCCTGAAGGATACCTGTGTAATGCTGGCTATGTGGAGGCAGAGACTTTGTTGGTAAATGAACCATCTGCACCTACTAAGTTGAACTCACAGTAGTATAACTAGTTAGAAGATATTGTACAAATAGCACTAGACAGTGAGACTGTCTGGCTCAAAGACAGGTTCTAATAGCAACAGAGCAGTAATTTCACCCACACTCTGAGACCAACACTCCTACTCCACCAAATTGGTATCCCATTTAACAATACTAGTCTGTATAAATCATTCTCTTTGGTATCAACGAACACAGAGCTGACCTTCAGCAAAGCACAGATTTATCCTTGATTCATCAATGTAAAGATCAGGCCATGATGAGGCCTACAGCACCACAAACCATAGTCTGCCAGACACCAGACATATCTGAACTTCTGTATAATTAATGGACATGTTTTAGTTCCTGTGATGTCATTTAAAACTATTTGCGCAAGTCTTGAAGATTTCCTGGACATGGTGTACTGTGGTGACATGTGAAGTACTAGGTTGAGGATAATTACTAACAGCATCTATTGTCATAACACAATTTAACAGATGAGAAATTTTGCTGGATGGACATTAATACAATATGCAAACAAATAGTGTGACATTCTGACATTTACCATCTCAAGTGTCTGGGACATGGCATCCTGGAGATAAATAGTAGAACTAATTACTACATTGTTTTTATAGTGCTGGATTGTGAACAATGTACATGCTTAATAGCATCCTACATTAAATGACATTCCATACAATCCATGCACTGTTGTGTTTCTTGTATATCAATTTAGTAATAACTCTGGCAAAATATTTTTCCAAACAGCAAAACATCCCCTAAGTGGTTATTTTATCTGGGCATGGTAAAAAGACCCACAGATTTATTGCATGATTCCCCATAAGATAATGTCATTGTGTTTCTATTGTTTCCCCACTTTACATACAGTATATGAATAAACTTTGGAACATGGAAAACTGTGAATACATTATTGTTGGACTATTAAAAATCAGAGGAGGCTATAACACAAACAGAAATAAGTGCTAACTCTTAATTGCAATGATAGCAGAATGCCCAGATAAGAACATGAATTCTTGTGCTACCTAACGTATATAATACGAAAATCAGCTTGAGATACTGGACATAAAAGTAATGAGAGGAATGCCTTCAGGAATATTCAGGCTGATTTATTCACATTTTATTAAAAGCCATCAAACCTTAGACTAAAGAGCCTACAGCACATATGATCTTCTCTTTTGAAAGCTGTAAACCAGAATATCACTGAAGTTGTCAGTAAAACTGTTTGTTTGCAGTTTCTGTAAAAACTTACTGGGTCATTAAAAAACCTATAGTGCTGTTGTAAAATGGGAAGATCAACAACAGGGTGTTGATCACAGTGCTCTGGGTAAATTCCATGTTGGACTTTCACAATTTTAAAGTTCCTTAAATCAAGAGTGAAGTAATTTCACACTTCTCAATCCAGATGGGTGCTGCCCTTCAGTAGTGGATGATGTGGGTCTCCCTCCTATATATAAAGCAGTTTTGATCCTTTGGTTAAGTGTTAAAATGCAAGAACCTATTACTAAAAAGTTGAAGAAAGTACAAGAATTATAGCCACTTTTCTGATGGGTGCTTTACAGTGAAGCCTGATAATTTGTAAGAAATTTCCCCCAAATTACTTAAAGTATGTTATCTGTGGACTAAACTAGAGCCGAGTGTAATTTAATCCCATGGTGCCCTACTTTTTATTCATTCATACTTCCCAGTATGTTTCTATTATTTAGCTCAATTTAAGTCAACAATAGAATGGTGAACATACATGTACAGTACAAGGCCCTGGGCTGTATTTGTTGTTTGACTACATTGACTAGTATTTGTCAATCCTGGTTCATGTTGATAGATGTGTTTTTCTGGGCTCCTGTTCTAAATAAAGTCTTAAATACTTACTCAGCCAACAGTAAATTCCTATTCGGTTGGTATTATTTGCATTGTCAACTGCTTTCACAGTTTAGAGATATCCTTCAACACCATGTGACAGTCAGATTTTGCTAATGTCAGGACACGGAAAAGTTCTGTTTTTAGTGCATATGGTGGTGTGGTTCATAGCAGCAATAAAGGGCTGTCGGGATGAAAAATTCTCTTGTAGGCTACAGAACAACAATATTTTGTAATTTACGGTAGGAAAACAAACTGCTAAACCAGATAAATTGTTACGCAAACCACTCAATTAAAAACAAGTAGAAGCTGTATTGATTACATATTGGAAACATAGTGCATTAGCTCTCAATTTACCATCTTGAACCTACTTATTATTATTATTATGAAAGTTAACTGATGGCTGAGCTATAATGGCAAATTTAAAAACAATGGGTCGCAGAGATTAAATTACAAGTATGTTGCTGAAGAACAAAAAACAAGCAGTTGCCTCTGACACCTTCACTGTCGGAGGTGGCTGCGCTGATGATACTTATTTGACACATCGACCTTGTGCATTTATACAGGTGTTTCAAACAGGGTACAGTGAGCAAGCACAGTCTAAACAGCAAGGTCCCTACATGCCCTTTAAATTCGAGATCCTTTGTGACTGACACATCACATATATATTCTGAAACCTCTCTCTTTACAGTCAGATCTATACTGCAGTTATGACTAATGTTTTTCAAGTGTGAGATTGCAACATCGCAGAATATGATTTTGAAGTGCTAAAGCAATTGCAGAGGCAGGGGAAGAGAGGCTACTCAGTCTCAGGAAAAAGACGACTTTAATTTTCATGTGTCTTGTAGTTTCAGAACAGAAGTTGATCAATAGGTAAAAAAATAATAGAAACCATGTAAATCAACAGCTTTTTTTCAGAATTAAAAGGTGACTTTCATTTATGATTTTAGTTGGAAAAAACTCTCATTGAGCCATTGTGCAGTTAATACTACTAATGTTAATAGGACCCTGTTATTTGAAAATGTCTCACAAATGTGTTTGATTTTAGTGAATAGTAAAGAAATTCCATATATTTTTTCTTATTATCATTTGATAACTGTTCCACATTTTAATACAGTAGTCAGCCAATATATACAACATGACATATACCATCTTAATGCATGAGTGTCTGAATCAAGCTCAGTTTTTAAGGCAGTACTGATGTGGCTGTGATTGCTTTGTCTTTGTGTTGTGTTGCAGCCTTGTGAATTCTGAGACATGGCTGCTCTTTTAACATGGCGGGGTTCTATATCCAACCAATCTATGCAGTTAATTTTGGCTGAAGCAATACTGGCTGATGCAACTGTTGGTTGTGATGCACCTGGTACTGTATGTATCCCTGGTGTATATACCAGTGTCTGTTAGTAAAGACCCAGAAGCTACTTAGCAAATTCCTAGGTCACACAAACCTTTATAATTAAAAGATCTGAATTTTGAAGAAATGTTTTTGGGCAATGCTACTCTGAAGTGTTAGCTTCCAGGGAGACATAATCTTTTGAACTTCTGAGGGTTATGTCAACCTACTGCCAAGTAACAGCATAGATTCTGTAACAGATCAATGTTACAATTTCTTAAACAATTTGTAACAACATTGAAACAGGAGTTCTTGTAGAAGAAGGCAGTCTTTCTTAGCACAAACATTTTTTGTTCAAAAACATCAGAAAAAGTCATGGATATAACAATATACAAATCGTACTTCAACATTTTTGCTTTTCAGTGAAGTTTTTGATGTATTTCTCTGACAAGATGGTGATTTCAGGATGATGATTTTCATCCCTTCAGGGTGGTGAATTCCAGAAAACAGAAATCTTCAGATCATGACTCTGAATTTGGTGATGATTTCACCTCTTTGAAATCAGATACTGAAAATGTTTCTTTTTGCAATACAATGCAATCTGTCTTCTAGTTGTGACAAATGTTTTCCATGTCTACTTTCATGGAGTATGATTTTCAGGTGACTTTCCAGCAATTGCACAGGCCCTCTAAGAGTGGCTAGAATCACAAGAAGACTTCTATTTTCAGACCTTGCCTTGAAAACAAAGTGGGATTAAAAGTTTCAAAGTTACACAGGCAGTGGCTTGAAAGCTCTTGTCCAAAGCACCTCGTTAGCAACAACTTGATTTTCCCTTTTCAAAATCAGTTCTGTTAAATCTCCTTTAATTCTGACTGGCATGAAGCACCAGATAGGTAATACAGTACCAACATCAAAACAGTTTTTTATTTGAAGATTTGACAATCTAGAGATAAACGTACTATGTGTTTTCAAATATGAGCTGGACTAGGGTTTGAGGATCTCCTCTGTAATGTAGTTACTGTGTCTGAGAAATTCATCCTGATTTGTTCTGTTTAGTATTTTATCTACTCTCATTACATCTAGTATCATTGTTGATATTTGTCTTTGACTGTTTGTTGAGAATGGCTGGTGCTTCCAGTGGTTAATAAGTGGCTTACTGAAGAGTCTGTTGGTCTTTTAACAAAAGCCATTTTTGCCACAAAGCCATTATTGTAGTGTGGCACATTCTTTGATTAGACATTTTTGGCAGTGATCTGAGATTAATGTTTTGTGACTGTTTGAGATGGTTTGAGATGGAAATCATGAAGGCATTTATGTAAAATAAAGGCTGGTGTTACTGTAATTGTGATGTCTACCATTCAAATTTCACCCAGGCCAAGTTTCTGAAGGTGGAGCAGCTGCTAATAAAATAAAGAACTCTGTGGCTTTGAAGGGATATTACATTTTTGTAGTATTGTTGTTTCTTCTATTGATAATGATTAATGGACTTTGTAACCATAAGTTTGAGGTCAAAATTTGATTTTGCCCACCTCCGCTGTCTTACGCATAAATATCTTGCCACTACTCATACCATTTCTTGCACTCAGCATTTGCTCTCGACAGAAACAGACCTTACCTTCCAATTCTCCATCTCTGACTTTTTCATCCTGTATCGTTCTCTGCCCAACATCTCCTCGAGCTCACTGACTTCTCTATCACAGCTAGACCCAGCAATCCGACTGTTGGTCGCAGCTTTTCGACCTCTTCTCCTCCATGCTCCATAGACACACCTGGCTCCCTGCAGTTGCCATGATGTCTGTTCTCTTCCGTTTCCTTCTGAAGTGGACACCCCTCACCAGAGCACCAGCATAGCTGAGCCTTTGTGGCTGCTTCCCATTCCTCCCTTCTGTACCCCTTCTCCCCAGCTCCCCCACTGTCTCCCTCCTCTCTCCTCTGCCTCTATATTTACTGCCAGGCATTCCCCAGGCTTCAGCTGTGTAACAGTACCTCCATCCAGCGACCAGAGGGCACCCAAAATGACAGTACATACTGTACCTCATCCTCTCTGGTTAACCACACTTTGTTAACCCATCACCACGTCTCCCCTTCAGCCTATTAAATAGCACACACACACTATTAAATAACACACACTTCCCAGGAAACCTCCTTGGCCTTTGGACATTTGACTACCCTTCTGTCCTTGATTTTTGGAATTCGTCTTGGATACCTTTTGCAAAGTTTTTCTTTGGATTGGTGATCTTCTGGCATCTTGACGTTTTGCTCGCCTTTAGACCTCGACCTTGGTTTTCGCTCTTGATCTAGTCGCTCGTGTTATCTTATCCGCGTAGGGTTCATCCCGTTGCTAATCACTGATCTGCAGTGCAACAAGCTGCAGCTCTTACAGCTTACAGTTCTGCCCTCAAGCATCCACCTCAGAAATGCTACAGGATATAATGAAAGTTCAAGTGTACTATAATGAAGCAGGATCTGTTGAAAGGTCAAAATCAATCAATGCTTAAGAATAAACCGATAATTAAAATGTACCAAAACAGCTCAATACATTTGGAGAAAAGAGTTTTCTAAAAGAAAAAAGTCAGCTCTTAAAATTAATCTATGTTAGTTACAGAGATTATAAGCAGTTTTTGGTGCAATATTTTTTCTAGACCACATTACTTCCAGTATGAATATTATATATTACATCAGAGATAAAAAAGTGTTTCACTTTGATCAAATTATTACAGTGGAATTAATGGAAATGTTAATCACAGTTCTTTGGAAATATCATGGTACTGTACCAGAATAGACTGATAGAATTGAAACTGGGTCACCATTGTGCAACCGATACAATTCCAAGACTTTTGAGCCTGTTATTATGCTGTGTGTCAGTGTGTCAACTCTTTCACACATTTTCCACTTAATGATGTATTACTATACAATTTGGAATGCAGAAACAGGAAACAGGAGGAAATTCTTTTATAATGAGCTAATATTTTATCCAGCTTCAATTAAGCTTCAGGATGAATGAGGAAATGTAAGTTGACAGTCTGCACTACAGAGAAACTCTGCTGTTTATAATCTGAGTTAAATCACCACAAAAAAGAGCTAAGCTTTATAGAGTGCAAAATTAATTATCAAAGCAATATACAGTAGCCATTTAGAGGGATTTTGCTGTGAATTTAACTTAAAATAAACTCAAAGAGCAGGAGGAGGATTGTGTCTGAAGTATATTGTGACAACAAAACAATGTGGTAGTTTGATTTCCATGGTCTTACACTGATACTGTAGAATATCATATATCATTATTTTTGTCAAATTAATAATGTCTTGTTCTTTCTGTGGTTTAATGACAAATAGTATGACAAGAAGAGACAATAATCTGGGTAAGACAACTCCCCTGGTACTTTACATAACTATTTCTTCTGTAATATTTCTCTTCAAGTAAACATACAACAGTACAACTATATGCATGTTGTGTTGTAGATATGGACAAAAGTTGCCCTGTGTTTTTCAATTTAAAAATAATTGACAATGAGATAATACTGTATTAGCATTTTAGCTTTTTCTAAAAAAGTTATAAACTGTTGATTTAATTTAAAGTTAATTAACTTTCTCAGAAAAATAGCTCTTTTTGTCTAACTTTATTTCTTGGTTGGAAAACACATTTGCACACACCCTAGGGATGAAAGAAAATCAAGTGTTACTGTCCAGTTTTTCCCATTGAGTTCTGATCATCACACTGAACATATTTAAATTATTTGCAGTCTTCCTTCTCATTGTCAGATATAATAGAATATTTCACTGAGTAGCAGTTTAGACAACTAGGTAGGTCAGTGCATCAGTTTCAGAAAAAATGTGAAATCACCAATTATTTTCTCTTCTGGTGTCACTTGCTGAATTGTGAGTCACGACATGAGTCCCAGTCATAGTCAGCTAATGACAATTCCAAGACGTATACAGATGATTTCTGGATGAAAAGACACAGCTTGTTCTCCAAAGAGCTGCCTTCGCTTGTTGAGACAGTCTGCTTTCCTACACAATTTAAATTATTTAGTTTTTGACAGGCTATGTGTTTAGGGTTATTATTATGGTGAAGAACAAATCTTTAACTGTGAGGGCAGTGCATGATGTTGTGTATATTGTTCTTTGTCTTTCTTTACGCTGTATACAATATTATTTTGTCCACTGGAAATTAACCCCAAACCCTCATCTTTTGCTTTAGAGTCTACACTGTTTTACACACTGTTTTCTATTGGTGCTGAAAAAATTGTTTCACCTTTAAAAAACCTTTATTAAAACCTTTTCCAAAGCAGTTTTATAGTCAATTGGCAAATCTCCATGCTGCCTAAATTAAAATCTCCACTGAATTAAGTGTTTATTATGTAATATATTTTTGAAGCTGAGCCCCCCAGAATAAGATGCAAATACAAACCAACAACCATTACATATTACAGAAGAATTTAAAATACACAACCAAAAATGTGGAACTTTATCCTTTCTTTCTTATTGACAATGTTATCCATTGTTGGATGGACTAGTTGTATTTAACTTCTACAAAATTATATACATGATAAAAGGAAGTAGGGAGAGAAAAATCACGTACTGTATACTTCAAAAAGGACAGTTTGAATTCCTAAATGGATTCGAATTTATGTATGTTGTTGAAAACTAACCAACCAAAGTTTTGCATTTATTGTTTTCCATAAATTGATTTTACAAAAAAAAGAACATGGTTATCTATCTAAGATTCATCAGTGTCTTTTGTTTTGTTAAAAAATCTATACTGTATCTCTGTACTATCGACTGCCTATTAGAAAAATAATTTAATTTAGACAGCTATATTTTAATGTTTCTTACTTTAAAAATATATTTAAATTTTCTTAACTATGAATTATGGTGGAAATAATTATTGTGGTAAATATAATGACAAAAACACTACAATATATTGACAGAAAAATAAATATACCCCTATTCCCAAAATTAACATTGTCTCAGCAATTTGTATTTAATACATTATACGTAATATTGGAATAATTTCTCAAACAATTAAAAATTATATGGTTTAAAATACATTTTAAAAAGCATTTATGTAACATATTTATTACACAGTGTATTCCAAATTTACATTATACTATACATTTTATATACTTTAAGTTAGGCTTCTGCTAGAACACTGTAGTTTTTGCCATGGCTGCTAACCACACCCCCACTCACCTGTCACTCAGGGCCAGCTGCCATGGAAATGTGTTCTGACAGGAAACCTGTATCACCTGCAGGCAATTATTCCATGCTTGTCGCAGCCGATACAGAATATTTAAAGTCTACTCTAAAAATACATGGGACTCTGGTATAGAGTTTGCTGTCTAGCATGTGTTCTAAATCTCAGTTCTCTTGCTTTGCATTCCCTGCTCAGAAATCTCTTGGACTGTCAACTCTATTTTGACCCGATCTCGACTCTTGGATTTCCAAGTGCACTCCCTCTTGTACAAACGCTTGTTTCTGGACCTCCACTTGGTTTCCCTCAGTGCTTTGCTACAGTGTCTTCCTGGTTTTGATCTTTGTTAATTGGATAATGTCCCTGGACTGTATTTGTAGGTTATACCACCTTGCCTCCTGCAGTTTCCCTAGTATGCCTCAGTACCACATCTGCAATGAGCCTGGATTCAACTTACATCTCACAGCGGCTGCTTAGTTTCCACCTTAAGCAGCAGATATGACACTTTATTAAGAAATTTGATATTTTTATATATTTTAAATGTTTTTTCATACATTCCCAAAATATGGGTTATATGGTATTTTTTTTGGTTCTACTACTTGAGTAATATTCACAAGTAATGCTCAATGCTTTACTGCTGTGCTCATTAGCACTGCTATGCTTTGGCTACTGCAGAGCTCCACCAATACTCCAAGCAAGCATCTTTCTGTTTGAGCCATTCCGGAACCCAGTTGGGGGTAGTCTTTTAAATTTGATGAAAATTGTACTTTTGAATTAAGTGCTTACAGAGGAAATTTCCACTTAGATGGCAATGAAGTATTTACTATTGCTCTTCTTCTTAGAATTGAAAATCACCTAAGCCCATAGTGGAAGTACAGTATAAGAAGACCATGGGGAAACATTTATAAGAGTAGTTTCTCTAGCATGATTTCAGCCATTCTGAAGGTGTCAAACAACAGGTTGATACTTGAGAAGGAGTGGAATAGTTTTCAGAGGGTTAAATCATATGACAGAAAATCCAAGTGCTTTTGCTTTGGGAAGATAGCAAATTAGTCAGTACATTAAATACTTGAGAAAAGCAAGCCTGAGAAAGGCAGTCAGCAGTACAGATAAACCACATATACTGTAAGTGAGAATACTCACGATCAAGTAAAGGCCAACCCAAAGTGATAATGTTTGTGATATCGAATAACAGGACCTTATGTGTTCTGTGGAGTGTGGAAGCAATGATGTGCATTCCTCCATGCTATTTTTAATGCCCATGGTGATCATGTTGAACATGTCAGGTTTTAATGTTATTTTCAAAGACAAAACTTTAAAGAATACCCTGCTAAATGGTAAATGAGCTTTCATAGTTGCTTTTGTGAATTGCATTGTAAGATTTGGAAATCACGGTTAATAAATGCAAACATTTATTGAATGTCACACATTTCTGTCTATTTTTATCATAAATTTATACACCCAAGTTTCTAAATGCAAGACAGAGCCTGACTATCATAGAGTATGATAGTCAGGATACATTGCTACGGGGGAAGTTTTCCCACAACGGTCTCCTCCAAATGTGCTTCACTTCTGTTGCACATGGACCAAAGATTCACAGAATTTCAACTCTTTCCTCAAGCCTGTCAAAAAAGATATAATAATTTTAAGATATTTTTCTTTTCATCTTTCTCCAACAATTTCTCTAACTGACCTGTCTTGAAGGTGATTTCACTAGTGGAGTACCACAGAGATCTGTAACAGGACCACTGCTCTTTCTAATTGTATCAATTTATCAATAGAAAAAGCTAAAATATCAATGAGTATTGCAGATAGGTAGCAGATATAAGGTATAAGATATAAGACGTTAAAAACAAAATTGGGAAGCATTTAGAATATTACTCTACACACAATTTTGGTCACCATGTTACAACAAATATTGCTCAATAGGCTACTCAAAATCTAAACTAATTAGATGTCTTCAGAATCAACAGTTTTCAGAAATCAGATTTGGTGGTACCTCTGTTTTACAAGAAGGGTTTTGACAGTCTGGAACAAGCTACATTGCCATTTTGTTGAAGCTGATATCTCGGTTTCTTTCAAGAAGTGGATGATATCTTGGGTCCAATAACCTTTAATATGTTCTTATCACTTCAATTACCTACAGACATTAGGACCTGACAAGCTTATCTTTGATCCTGACATGTTCACTTATGGCTTTGTCATAGGCTAGCAAAGGTGTTCGCAAAAATGATGTGGGTCACAAAGATAACACAAATTGTTTAGAAATATTAACCTTTCCATTCTCGGTAATGGTAGCAAAATGGAAAGATGCTTAGATCAAATTATTATTATTTTTGTTGTATTTTATATGACATGAAATATTCCTTAGCCATTTCTGTTAAAACTATGCAAATGTCCAATCATGTTCCAATTCATGACAGCACAACAACTGACATGTAGTAATATTCGTATGAACGCTCAGAGAGTTTTTGTAATTCATTTACTCTTGTACTGTCAGCAGCAGACTGTACCAGTAATATCCTGAACAAGGTGACACTCTTACCCCTTGTGGTTGTGTTATCATCCTTAATGAGATGTTGTCCAATACAACAGGAAAATGGCATGGGCACCAGAGCTTCTTGTCCTAGTGGAAAAGATGTGACATATTTTGTAACAATTTTGTCAGCTTTTTGTGGTTTATCTAACCTTTGCGACCTATCAATTTTTTCATGTACACTACTTGCATTGCTGTGAAGTTGAAAATTTAGTGGTTTTAATAGAAAATAAAATAGTAGTTTCCATTTGTTTTTTTAGGTCCATCTAATGGTAATAAACAGTTTTAAAACTGAATGTGAGTTAACCACACATCACACAGCAAATGGAATATGCAGTGGTGTTGTTTTTCTAGAGAAGATTATGTCTCTGTTTTGTGGTTGGCTAATTTTTTTGTTTTTCAAGCATTTTTCACCCATTACTTTTTTTAATAAACATATTCTCACAGTTTGTTAGACTGGGGTTGACTGGGAAGGTGATCATAGGACTTTTGATTTCTCCCAAAAACTGTGTAGCATAATCGCTTTGATGGTACATTTGGGATAATTGCTGTCCTGGAACATTAAATGAAGCTTTTTAGTGTATTTTGGCTAGACATTTTCCACTAGAATGTTTACATTGGTTCATTCCTACTCAAATAGTCCTACTTCTTTCCAACCCTTATTCCTGGTCGTTTAAACAGAAAAACATTTAATATGTACGGTATAATTTTAAAATGCTGGTGATATAGGATTGGTCAAAAATTACAGATTTAGAAAACTATATTTCTGAGTCAAAGAGTATGAGCTTCTATTAATTATGCTGTATGTCCACTTGTTAAAACTTGTGCATATTAAAGCTAAGCAACGTATTTTTAGCATGTATTTTTAACTTCTTTTGTTGTGGGGCTTTCTTTTGTTAAGGGGTGTAGCTTGTCCTTTTGTCTTTAGACAACATCAGGAAGAAGAATTCATAAGGAAAGAATACTGAAACAGATGTTATTTTCATCCCCCAACATGTGAAATCGAGTAACCATGGCAATAACAACCCATGATGATGTCACAAGGAACACAAAAGTCAAAGCATGTTTTGCTTGAATGGAAGATGTAAAATGGAACGCTAGGGAGATGTCCTCTCCCCTACCTTGACCCAAATCTGGTACCTAAAGCACAATACAAGAGACATGGAAAACAGAAGTAGGTGATTTCACTCAGCAACAGTAAATGGATTCTCAGGATAATCAGGTATAAAAACATATCGGATAATATAACACTATAAAGTTTTGATTTCTACTTTCTCTTTAAAGGGATTAACACACTTCAACATTGACAGAATATGACATTCATAGTTAAAGCAGACCTAGTTCCAATGCATTTATTCATTTATAGGACACATGTTGGTATTTTTTAATATTAAAATACCAACCAGCCTTGGTTAAGTGAAACTGTCATGTTAGCTTCTGTAGAAAGCAATTGTGACATCACTGGAGACAAGCCATTGACTGCAAATGCAGAGCTAACCTATTCAGTTCTCCATTGGAGGGCCAAATTATATAATCATCATGCTAATATGGAGCTAAATAATAGATACAGAAATTGCTTCATCTCCTGCTTTAACAGATACTGTATGTCTTACTAAATGGAAAACTGTGAACAGACAGAGTTGATTTTTGTCCTTGTCTAGTCATACATTTACTATTAACTGAGGCATTTTTTAAAACATCTGCTATTATTAACAAACTGATTGCGCCTTTTCTTACCTAATATATAACTTATTGCCACATAATATTTTATATCACATCTTTTTGCTGATGGAACTTGTAGACCTGATGCACCTTTTACTGCTTTATGACTATGTATGACATCACAAATGTCACATGTTATTCAGAAAAACTGTATTTCACAGACAGCATATATGTCTCTTATCCAACAGTAGATATATTTAATAATTGTGATATAACAGAATTCAGTTAAAAATAACAGAAATATGCACTTTAGATATAAGGTGGAAAACATTGAAAATCAAAAAGCTTTGTATGTAAAGAGATGCATGTGTCTTGATGACATACTGTATGATTTTAATGTGAACTTGAGACAAAATTGGGAAGCATATGGAATTTTACTCTACATACAAATACAATTTTGGTCACCAAGTAATAAAAATTATTGCTTCTGTGGAATCAGTCCAGGAGAGTGGAAAGATACATTCTTTGACAATTTTATATATATATGATATACATTCTTTATTCTAGAATTGCATAATTTTGTTACAAGGTAAGAAAGCTTGATAAATTAATCATCTGTTTCAGTTATATGAACTGATCTTTCACAAAATGTTTGCAATCTAGTTTTACCCCTTTTCAAAGTGAGGATGAAAAGACTGACAAAAGTTTGTGTTCCTATTTTACAATGGGAAAACCCTAATCGGAGAGGATGAATAGATATGAAGAATTATGTCCTGAAATTCTGAAACAGGACATTTTGACACAGTGATAAAAAAGCTGTGAAACAGAATCAGAAGGCATAAAATGGAACACATACTAACTCGTCTAGACTTTCAGCAGAGTTGCTGCTGAAAGTCTTGAGGAAAACAATTACTTATAGCTCAGAGGCAGAGCTATTGTAAAAACAATTGAAAAGAAAGTTTGGGGGGGAGGGGGGGTGTCTGTTTAATTTTAATATATTGAAGTAAACGACTTCTAGGCTCTGGCTTCCCCACAACTCTAAATTGGATGAAGCAATAACGATGAACAGATAAATCTCTTCTAAGTTTGGAAATCATTGATTAATTTCTGTCAATTAATCTTTCATTATAATTTCATGCTTTTATCTTCCACATTGAGTGGACAGGTTTGTACTCATCCCTCAGATTTTAGAAACACAAATCACAAGTACAGCAAGTGTGCAAAGAGAGCTTCATGTTTATGCTGGAGAATTATCCTCAAAATCTTCTTCTGTGACCTGCTGTTCAATGGTGTCTGCCATCAGTGCAAGTTCACAGAAAGAGAAGACTTTCTTGAACAATGCTAGTTTAAAAAAACTGCTTGAGACAGAAAGGTTAAATGATTTAGATGGTTTTAAAGTATACCATATATAACATAGCATATAAAATAACACACTGTCTTGTGCACTCTAACCATATTCAGGCTGTGACTGCAGCAAAAAATATTGGCCAAACTTAAAGTTGATGTTTTTGCTTAATAAATCTGAATATATTTTTTCCTAATAAATCCGGTGCAACAAAGTTTAGATTTTGTCTTCCTATAGACCTTATATCTATTAAGAAATTGATCTATGTGGTTAGATTTGTATTTCCACAAATAGTTTGTCGAACTGTGCCTCAAATCACCTAAAGGATTCACTGTACTTTTTCAATATCTTTACCGTTTAATTTTGCTGAACGATAAAAACGCCCCTTTGTTAAAAAAAGAATGCAACATTATTTTAAATAATGCAACATTAATTAACAAGGTGAGAAGATCTAAATGTTGCAACACTTTTAACTCTGCAAAATAAATAATTCCGACCACATTTTTTACAGAACAACAGGCACGCATAAAAAGCATACAACTTTACTTTAAAACGGCACATGCCATACAGCACAGATTCATTAAACTATATTAAATGCATTAAAAGCGTCGGTACTTGGTGTCTTATCTACAGACAATATGTAAGTGGTGCATACCTTCTGTTACAGATCCCCACAGCAGACTTACACTACAGAAAACCATAAGTTACTGAATACACAAAATACTCGCTAAGGGCTTAGAAACCTATTTGAGTTATTCAGACTGCCAGTTGTGTAGTGGAAAAGTCTGTCGCATGGCATTTGTGGTTACTGTGCTGTAAATACATATTCCCCATGACAAACTTGCGTGCCATCTCCTTCCACGCTCACAAATCATAGGGGACATACTGTATATGGCGTTCATATTAGGCACACGTACTACCCTTTGGTGCGTTTGTTGTCCGCGACAATGCAGACCTTATTTTTCGCGACACCGCATACCGGCGCTCCGTTTTTAGACAATACAATTATTTTGACAGGCCACGTAACTTTCGAGACGTCCGGGATCAAAGGAGAGGATAGCGGGGATGGCTGGCGAAGTGGAATTGTTTAAGAAGTCGGGCGCCCTCTGCTGGGTACCGGCGGTATATTCGGCTGGCTGGGATCACGTGTGTCTGACAGCAAGAGAAGCAGCAACAGCAGCAAACAGAGCTGTGTAGCAGCGAGCCTCTTCGCCGCACTGACAGCCTGGAATTACACTTACAGTACCGTTTTATACGGAGGATCACAGTCATGGCGGGGCTGAACTGAGGGAGAAAAAATTGCTGCCCACCCCGTTCCTTCTAACCATCTTTTGTCCGGCTGCTCCTCTTCTGCCCTGTGCGATTTTGCTTCTCCGCAGAGAAAGGACAGTGTTGAAAGACTGGGCACAAAAGAAGGAAAAAAAAGGCATAGTAATTTAAAACAGAATGGCGGATCGAGATACACTGCCCCTTCCTCTTGAGGTGAGAGCCAGATTAGCTGAGCTGGAGCTGGAGTTATCTGAAGGTAAGCGATTATTTTTGGTGTTTTTATTGTTTCCCTTTTGCATTGTCCCTGATGTTATTTGCATGTCCCGCAATGGAGCTCAATTAACGCTGGAATGAGCGTTCCCTCTTCCTTAGATCGCTTTCACCCATACATCTAGTAAATTTCCGAATAGGGGATTTTTTTGTTACATTGTTGCATTTCTGCTGAGATTTGAGAGATCCCGTTTCCCCCCCGAAAAACGGTTACTTGTAATTTTTATTCTGGTTGACCTTGAAAATATTGTTTGAAGACGTTCCGCTCATTTTACATTGGAATTCACAGACCAACTGCTTCTTGCACAAACGAATTGATGGAATAATTGTGGCAGCGGGATAAGGTTACCATTGACATTGTGAGGTTTTTATCTCTAATAATCAAAGCTGGGTTGTCGTTATAACACTATTGATCCTGTAGCTGAAGCTGAACATGAAGAAGCGTATTTATTTATCGGTTATATTTGGGCAAACTGTACATGAAAAAAAAAATCAGTTGTCATATTTGGAATGCCAAGTTGACCGCGCTTAAATCCTGGAAACTGCCAGGCAGAAAATAACTGCAGTCTTTGAATTTCAAATGGCATTTTTGTTTTTGTTGTTGTTGAAGATGGTAAAAAAAAGGATAAGAGAGACAAAAAAAACGCACTTCCTCACCGTTCTGTTTCTAAAATGATAAATATATCCAAAATGATATCAGAACAGTTGGGATTTTGTTCGCAGTGTCAATCTTCAGATACGTTTTTGGATTTGTCGGTTTTGTTGATGTGGGGGCGAGCAAATTTGTCCGATGTTGAGAGCTGAGCCATTTAAGGCAAAAAGTGCCTCTACATTTGTTTCACTTCGGCAAATACCTGTAGACAATGGTGTTTGTTTATTCATAGCAGTAGCGCAGTTAAAACGTATCAATATGCCTTGAATTTTGTGAAACAAGTTAATTTCACCCCTTTGCTTAACTCATGAATATATAAAGTGGAATAATATACTTTTTACACTACCGTAGTTATTTAAGGAGATAATTTTGTGACGGCATAAGACTATTACGCAGTCGAATTTGTAAAAACGTAATGCATATTTCTTTGCATATTGTATCCAATAGGTGTGTTAGTCGTCACTCTAAAGGCCCCTGTGCTAGTCACTAATATTGTCACCGGCAAGGTTTTTAAGTTTTCTTACCTTTCTACACGAGAGAGAAATAAGGGTGATTGTTTTTGGGGCGGGTGGGGTCCCATTTTCCCATTTTCTGGTGATTGTCTGCCCCGTGTTTAACTGGCAGTTTTAGTTTGTGTGATGCTGTGTCTTATATGGTTTTGTTTTCGGAGTCTTTATGCAGTTCAGTTTAAGCGGTCGCTCTCGGGAGAAGTCTGATTCTTGAGAAATGTGAAATTAAGGACCGCCCGTTTTCTTTTGGTAACGGTCTTAAAAGGCTCTAGGCCAGAAAGTGAAGTCTAGTCGCTGCCAATTTCGGCGGCTGGGAGGAGAGCAATTATTGATATTGCATTTGTCTCACAACGTACTGCGATGACCGGTATCTTAACCATATCGGTGCCGAAATAAATGTGTTGCAATCCGTTGCAGTTATTTTTTGTCTCATTGTTTAACACTTTCATAATATAATATGAATATGAAATCAGTGTCAAGAAAAAGTAAAGGTGTGCACTTGGATATCCAGTTGTATTTGAAGTCTCAGAGAATACAAACGCATTAAATTGCATTACTTTTTTAGCAGTTAACTTTTGTATTCTGACTAGACTTCAGAAACGTTGTGTTTTCTTCTCTTTTCAGCATGGAATAAACCTATTGTTCCTTTTCAGTATGTCTAGATGATATTATGGTTGTATGTATTTTTGAATGTATATTAACTGAACCTAGAAAATACTTTATATTGCACATTTTTTCTTGGAGAGCTATCGTTTTTAAACTATAAGACATAAACAATAGGTTCAATTTGCAAACACAAAGCTAGGTTGTGTAATGTAAAGTGAGTTTATGATGATTCAAGCTTAGCGTAAAACATGATATGCGGGCTACCCTTTTTAATTCAAAGGGAAATGTGTTTGTTTCCAGATTTATAGGGAAGGTCTGGCTGGTGTTTGCAGACATTTGAGGCGAGTTTCATATTTTGGGAAGACAAAAAGTCCTTATTTTGTCTCGCAACAAAGTGTTTTGCATGCATCAATGAATTGGACAATGCTTCTGCAAAGGGAAAACACATGCTGGAAATGAATTGTTATTCTTAGATAAGTGTTATTCTTCAGTGTTATGTTGGGTAATACCTCACCTCTGGCTTTGCAACGTAGACCGTTTCACATTTGACACGAAGCACGAACGTGGCTAATCGTCAGTGACTTTGGCACTTGTGAAATTAAATCCATGAGCCATTTTCTCAAATTAAGTCGCGCGTGCTGGCGTTACTCTTTAGTATTAGAAATAAATCGTATACGATTAGTTACTATACTTAAGATTTTCATTACATAACTTCAAGAAGTGGCTGTTGCCTGGTTTTGAATGGGTACAGTGGAACAACGTACTGTACTGCCAGCATGACATCGCAGGTGCACGGCTGAGGTAGACCAGGCTGCAGGAGGTGGGGCTTGAGCTGTAATGAGCAATCGAGACAGACGTAGTGCGTTCCCCGTTCCCCTGGGCAG
Organism: Lepisosteus oculatus; assembly: GCF_040954835.1. Classification (NCBI taxonomy): domain Eukaryota; kingdom Metazoa; phylum Chordata; class Actinopteri; order Semionotiformes; family Lepisosteidae; genus Lepisosteus; species Lepisosteus oculatus. The sequence goes on along the minus strand of NC_090701.1, from coordinate 13,398,352 downwards.
GCTATTAATTGCGTGATGTTCTGAAATGAAGGCACAGTGGGAAGATTGTTACAGTCTCCTGCACTGTGTTGGGGTTTTGAATATTGTGTATAGTGTTTATTTGTTATCTTATTTCTGCTGTTTCGGTTTGTGCAGCAACACATCACTTACAGTACCAGTGCAAGGAACGTGATGACGCATAATGTGATTCCAAAGGGCAAATCAACACCCTGGTAATAAAGCTCACCAGCTGTCACATAAGTACACTTTCAGTTTATTTTAGTGATTGGAGTAATTATGACTCTGAGGTGTTGCTTTGTTAACATTAAGAGCCTTCATGTACAGTATGTGGTCGCGGTGATCTAACAAATATCAACAAGCCAACTTTTAGAACCAGCTGTGCTGGGCTCCTGTATGACTGGTTTCGATTAGACAAATGAAAATTTGAAAAGGTTTAGTCATAAAGCCAGTTTTAATTTTTTTCCCAACTCCCGAACACCTGGTAATGAGGAAAGTATTAACAACACTATATCACCACAGAATGTATCTTGTAACAACTGCTTACAACTGAGTAGATAGAAACTGAGGTAATCTGGGTTTCTTAAGACACTGTCAGGAGTGTGTCTGGCCTCTAGTGACAACTTCCTGTGAAAATCCACACTGTTTAATCTAAACCTTTTTCACTGTTGAATGCAATATTTTCCACTGATGTAAAATGGTTCAGATGGTAAGAGGGAGCCAACTGTTTTGTTTATTTGGTGGGTACCGTCTTGACCATTTGTTTTTGGGGATAACAACTTGTGCATTTGGGGTTCAAGTCTTTTGCATGTGTGCTTGGAAGGTTATGTCTGGTGTGCCCATAAGTGTTGGGAGGTATGGGCTCTTTGGCTCAGTTTTCAGCAGAACTGAACGAAAATGCCCAGGTTGTTCCTTTGTTCTGATGGCATGGAATCACATTTTAAATGTGGGAAGTTGGGGAGTAATGGCCAATATAATATAGAGACACCTACCATAAAGACAGGATTTGCCACGAAAAATAGGATAAAGATTTTCACAACAAAGTGGAAATAGGGAAATATCCATTTATTGCTTGTAGTCAATGCAGTCTTCCCCACACACAGTCACATCTGTGCTTAATTTTAAACATCCTAGACACTTGAAGCACTTGTGCAGAGAAATAAAAATAGAGAAACTTAATGTAGCTTAAACTGATAAACACCACAGTGAGACTTTTCTGTTCTAGATCACCCTGTTCTCTTCTTGTTGAACTCTTGTTCAGCTACTTCTTCATGATTAGAATCTTAAATCCATCCTTCCTTGATTTTTCTACAGTGGTTTTTGTAGATGATACACTTGAAGCTCTGTGGTAAGCTTACTGGAGTCTATTTATAGTCCTGTGAAAGCCCTTCTTCTAAGACAGTGGAGTAAATATTTAAACGTGCATCTGAACTTAACGGGTCTATAAACATCTCGAGCCTCTCAAATGATCAAAGATGAAAGTTACAGCAGGATTGTGAGCACCTTTCTGCAAAATCTTGACCTTTTACATTTTCAATTACCAACATCGAAAATGACTCTTTTGCTTGGGTTTAGTGCTGACTTTAATCAAACATGATATTAAACACACATAGCAAGCACCCCTTTTTTGCTGCCCTTCAAGCATCATTAAGTTTAATTACTTTGTTTTTTTTTATCCCTGCTGCTTTTCGGATGATAGAAAATAGCAAACACAGGCCGCTGTTGTCCTGTGCATAAGAATATCTGTCATAACACCAATCTTTTTTTATTATTTTTTAATGTTGCTTCTAACTTAATCTGTGTTCCTCTCATTTTCAGTTATTGAAATTTAGCTTCGTTCCTGAGATAATCAGGCTTGCAAGTTTTATCACTATGATTCTATTGGATAGAGCCCCCTCTACAAATGTGCATGTACTTAAAATAGAAGATATTATTCTTAAGTATTGCACACTGTTATTTTCACAATCATTTTTATGGTCCGTTTGCTGTTTTTTATGATATATATTTTTTTAAGTAATGTTTTTTTGTTAGGAATGTGTTGTATGTTGCATAGTTTGTTGCTTAAATTGCTCCCTTGGGGATGAATGAAATATTTTGAATTCAATTGAATTACTTTTACAGGCTCACTTCTAAAGCTCACCTCTTCACTTCATAAGTCACATTCAATTCCTTCTGTCTTGTTTTGTAGTGTCCTCTTTTCCAATGGGTAGACCAGACCAGTGGGAATCCCAGATCTGGAATGTAAATACCCAGCAGGACTGAATGTTACCAGAGCAGGCTCTGTCTGGCATGCCTGGGTGATCTCATGCTGTATTGCATTGTGATTGGTTCACATTACTTGTCTACAGTTGCAAATCCCCTCCTCTTATAAGCTTTTTCCTCAACCTGTTGGACTTTTGTCCAGGTTTGTAGTTGTTTAACCGGTTATTGTACTGAAACCCAGGGTCAGCTGGGTAGTGTCTTACTTTTCAGAGCCCAGCCAGATATGCGCATAGAAGAGGTGAATATGTTCCTGATTTTCCTGACAGGCTGTGTCAAGTTTACATTTTTGAAAATCTAAGGAAGCAAGACACCCTGAACAGATAGCCTCATTTTAAATTAAATTAGATTTTAAATTAAAAAAGCAATAAGGGGGAAAAGAAATTATACAAGCTACACTGGTACTTTCCGTATGTCAGGTGAATATGCTCAAATCTGACTAAACCGTCGCTCTGTACTTTTTAATCTTTAATGAATTCCATCAGTGACATTTCTCAAAGTGTATCGCCATTGCAGATGAAATTCATTAAAATGATCAGCCTTTCTCAGACTTGCGGCTATTGTAATAGGGGTGTGGGCGTTAGTGCTTCTTTTCCTGTCTTCTCATGTGTCTCATTAATGCTCTAATTGTGTGCACCATTAACATAAAATCAAAGTGTTACTCTCTTAAATTTCAATCCAGTTTCTCTGTAAATGGAATTGCAATTTTGTGAGTTTTTTTTCTACAACAGGCGTAGGAAGTGAAAATCATCAAATTCACTTAACAAATCCTGTCAGCTTCTGAGCACTTTTTCTGTAGCTTATTGTCCTTTGACCCCAAAAAAAAGCTTTTACACGCCGCTCACACACTGGTAGAAACGATTTTGGGGTGTGCTTTTGTTTCCTGATTGTATAAAAGGACTACCGCTGTCTTTCTTTCTCAGAGGACACGTACTGAAAGGCTGCCCTGGCTGCTCAAGATCATGAATCTTAGCAAAAATTGGAATCCCAGGCTGTATAATGGAGAGGAACATGAACACATGGGCCTTTAATACAGATATGGCATAGATTAATTTGGAAAGTTTGGGGGCGGGTAGCTTTTTGATCCTACCACTTTTTTAATGCTTTCACTTGGTTGAAAAGTCCAATTTCACAGTTGTTTTAGCTTATCTTGGCTTTGAACATTGAAAAAACCATCTGCTCACATTAAAAGCCAGCTGACGCCATGTTATAACCACTGTGCTTACCTTCGGTGTGGCTGTTGCCATAGTGATACAGTTATTCTCCTTCGATGATGATGACTGAGAACACCTGTCGAGAATGATGTGATGCTGTAGTTAGGACTCGCAGATGAAGCTCTGGTGTGGGCTGAATAAAATGTAACACATCCAGTGGTTGTCATATAAGAAGTATTGAAGTATTTGGTAGTTCTAACATAGCCTTAACACCTTTCTAGGTGGGTTATCTTAATTATGTGTTCCACTTTAAAATGAGTCACCTGATTCACATCTACATTCTTGAGTGATGTTATTAAAGTTAATGAAGTTGTTCAAGATTGTAAGCTGTAATTGATTAAACTGCTCTGATAAAAAAAATCTTCAATTATTCTTTTTCTTGTTTTCTGATCCGATTAAGATGATTTGGTTTCTTTTCAGCTCTACATCTTTTAATTGAAAGCAAATATCCATGTCTTGGAGTAGCATTCATAGGCATCCTATGCCATTTGTGTTAGCCTGCTGCACTGTTTAAAAAGGCCCTTTTAATGGACCCATGGTAATCATTAATCTAAAGATGGAAGTATCTTGAAAGGTTAGTGACGTTGTTGAAACCCTTGAGGGACGAGAGGAAACAAATGCCTGGCATTGATTTTGCATTGTATGTTTTATGCTTTCTGGGATTTAGTTACAATTAATGTACTGTAAGTCATCTGAAAGCAGAAAATGTTAAGGTGAAGAAGAGGTTCTCATTAAGCATACATTTTTCAGCTGTGTGCCATTTCGCTTGTGACTGCATATAGTTTGAGAGACTACATTTGTTTTTTGATGGGTATTTACCTAGTATTATTATTTAAATGCATCTGGTATATCATTTCACAAAACGCAGAAGAAAAACCATTAAGGATTTTACACCTTTATAGACCCTGGCATTTTCTTCACGTACCAAATGGCGAAACCATTTTTGTAACAAAAAAACTCTGTGAGAAATTAATTTGTATCCGTTCACTTTGAATGCTCTTCGCTAGAATAAGTCATGTTTTGGGGAAGTGGTAGAAAGTGGCTTGTGGGAGTCATCACATATTCTAAACCTGGCTGGTATTTACACATACAGAAGGTACAGTGACAGCTAAGAGGGAGTGTAATTACTTTAAGTCTCACTGACTTAAACACTTAACATGTCTGAAGTCATAGAGTTGGCCACAGCATAATCTTGTCATAAGAGTGTTGCAGTGTAAAAACAGGGACAAGGTTAATTTAGAACCCCTGAGAAAAAGCAGTCTGTATTTGTGGGCTGACATTTCAGTTCTGGTACTCTTGGTTCAGATCTGTTGTGTACGCAGTTGACAGAAAGGAAATTTACTATTTGTATGGTTGCCTCTAGAGGCTGGCTTCAAACTTTATGAAATATGAGGTCTGATGACAAACATGTGGGCTCTCCCCCTTCTTTATGGTACGGAATTTTTGGTATGTTTTACAGCTTTTCTCCAGCTGCGTCACCCCTATGCTGTAAATGTACTATTAATAATTAAAGGCCTCATTTGCTGTATTTCAGTTCATTTCCCAATATGATTCTTCAGTCACTTTTTGCTGACCATCTCGATGTTTTTAATATTTCATCCAGACCACCTTTTATTCTTACTGTGTATTAAAATTCCATTGGCATAAACTGCAAATGAATTGCCTCTAGTACAGGAAACCAGACTAAATATGCTACCTTGTCACATTCATGTTTTACAGATTATACATTTCTGTAGAACTTTTAGTCATTAGAAACGGACTGTTATTCCCTTTGCTGTTATCTAAGCCTGTTTTTCAAAACCGTCAGGGAGCTTTCAGACCTGAAGACAAATGTTGTATTACTTAGTGTCTGCTTTATCTTCTCGGGACCTGGTGAGGGTGGTACTGAACTTTATATCTTCTACAGGAGTGTACTACAAAGAATGGTACTATTGATCAAGGTGCTTCCCTGCTAATATTTTTTTCAAACATATATTACAGTGTCATGAGTGCCAATCTTGTTAATTCATTTTCACATACTTATTTAAAAGAATTACATGTCATGTAACACAGAGCATAATAAAATATTAACGGATTATTTGTTACGTAGCTTAATTGAAGTCTATGATACAATTTACTATGACTTCATATGAAGTTTACTTTCAGTTGAAATCTCATATTTTAAAAGACTGGGAAAACCTTTTACCCATTGGTTATATAATTATTGAACTAACCCATAAAAATAAAACAATGCTTTTGTCTCTGGGATCCTCTCCTAAAATGGTAAAATGAAATTGAAGTTGATTGAAATAAATTTCAGACCTTCCAGGCACAGTTGTAACACCTGCACAAGAAAGTCAAATTGTATTTGGTCATCTGTAGTCCATCAGTACCATCTGTGTCAAGCCTGTTTGTAAATTTAACTGCTGTGATAGTTTCTTAAGAGGTGATGTCATTCTTGGACTGGTCAAAGAGGCCGTAGAAGAAAGTATTTCTTAAAGATTGCATCATTAAACCAAAACAGACAGGCAGGCTTTTTTTCTTCATTCTTTGATGTATGTGTGTTGTAAAGGTTTTATTTACAGAAGGGAATTTCAGGATAAAGTGAGTTGTAGCTACCTCCTGTACGAGGTTAAACATCTAAATGGTGAAAACCAGTCTATGTGATGTGACAATGCTTTTTCTGCAGTCTTTCAACTTGATGTGACTAATTTTCCTGTTAACATAATTTACTTTTGTTGTTAAGATGGCACAGCTCTGCTTTACCACTTATTCCTCATATTGATCTTGCTCTCTCTGATGTTTCCTTTCAACCTACAAATCAATTCCTTCAAGCACTCTTTCTGAGATCTAAATTGAAAGTCTTTATGGTTCATGGCATTTACTGAAGTCTGTTCATAACCTATAACCTACACAGTCAACAAGATTTTCTTTTCAAGTTCTTTGTTCTTCCTTAATAACTCCTTTTGATTTGTATGGAGAGGTTGTTTTGCAGGATGTACATCACCGTATTTGAGGGAGGTTTGCCATCTGAATACAAATAACATTAGAATGTGTACATTTCTGAAATAGATTGTTTCCTGAATTTCCCTAGTGTAGTAAGAGGAAAACAAAGAAAAAATAAAATTGTACAGGGTCACTAATAAGTGTTGTAGATTTTGAAATTTACAGCTGTGCTTGACCAGGGTTAAAAAAATAGTGAGCAGATGCACATTGTACAGTCTGTAACTCACAAATAAATTATTGGTGTTTATTTTGCTTCCTTAAACTGAGATCATTGTCTATTTTTTTGTTAGAAGAATCTCCAAAGGATACAGTCATTGCTCTCCTGCAGTTCAGATCAATGTCTCAGTTTATAATTATGTTTTAGCCAACTGTTGTTTCTGGTACCCCAGAGGACAATGCATATTGGTAAAAATAATGTGTGACAGAACTTAAATGAGAAGAAATATATTGCAGAGAAAGCCAGCACAGCCCACTGGGCTTGTATCAGCGAGGCCAGAAATAGATTGCAGTCACACAGCCGTGCAGCCCTTTTCTATTTAATTAGTGGTATTAAACTCCATTCAACAAAATGTGAGAAGTGTTTTGAAGAAGGCTAATTTTCAACAGTTTGCCTGAATACTTCATTTCTTTGAGGACTGAAAGGTTTTTATGATTCAGTGTTTAAGTTTATGGATGATCCTTTTTGTGGTAATTGGGGAAAAGATGAATACCAAGAGCCTGTGAAGACATTCAATGAAAAAGTTCTGTACTGTCATTTATCTACTTTGTAATGAGTGTGGTTACTGTTAGGAGTTGAAATAGCTACAAGATTTATATTAGGGTATGTATATTTCCCTTTCACTCATAAAACACATAATATTGTAAAGATAAAACCAAATCAGTGAACTTCTTCAGAATTATCAGTGAAACATGAACCAGAGAATTCACACGTAGAAACTACATGAAAGTGCATAGCTGGGAATATGAGATGCTTTGTTTCAAAAGGTTGTGGAAGTCTGGAACAAGCTACCCAACCATGTTTTGGAGGTTGATATGCTAGCACAGTGGCTCCCAAACCTGGTTCTGGAGTTACAGTATGCTATATCTTCTGGTTTTTGCTCCAGCTTTACTCCAGGTCTTTCTTCTCAGGCTAACCAAGTTTCTATTTGCGGCATATTTCTAAATTTGTTTTCATGTCTTTAAAAGGTCAAAGGGAATTTGAAAGTCGTATCAACATTGTGCAACCTGTTGCATGTCAGAACAGCTATCATTCAGGTCTGTTGCCTGAAATGGAGCCTATGCATAGAAACAAACACTCATTGTGAGCATGTCTGAACACATTAACAGCATAAAAATATTAAGATTGGAAACAAGAGGAGACCATTCACCCCATCTACTCCATATAGTCGTTAATTGATCCAAGGATCTCATCCAGCTGTTTCATGAAGAAGAATGGTCTATGTGGAGTAGAGACAGTACAAAGTTCTGTGTGCTGAAGTTATTGGAACCAGTCTCCTTGGATTAGGGTATTTTTGACTTTCAGGACTGACAGAAAAAAAGTTAAAAGTCTAAAACAAGTGGATTAATTAAGCCGTCAATAAGTACTAGAGATTTAGATTGAAAAGCATCAGACACTGTATTCTTCCAGGATCAGGATTGGAAACCACTGCACTAGCTTTAAGAAATGTCTAGCTGGTCAGTTAGCTACTGGAAGGTAACTGAAAGGGGTAGATCGGCTTTCTCTTGTTTGCAAATGTTTAGTAGCTAGCGTGTTTAATCTGTATTTTATAGAATGCCTGAACAACATTGAGAACTGGCTCTATGAGCAGCTCTTTTCTAATAATGAGTGCTGACCTGTTGAACTCTATCTTTTCTAAAATCTTGCACGGAGCTCTCATGTAAAACAACTGAAACCATTATTCAGAATGGATCAGTGTACATTTTACATCAGTACGTTGTGCATTGTACTTACATTGCACACAGTGCACAGTGTGCATCAGTGATCATTGGGATCAATGTACGTAAAATTTGATTGGATAGAAAATAATTTTTGAACCTTCCTGCTACAGCCCCCTTACGTTTGTGTTTCTAGCGGTACGATTGCAATCTCAAACATGTAGAAGGTTTTCCAATGGACTTGCAAAGGATAGTATACCTGTACTTAGCACATTGCTCTGAGAGATTCAGGGTTTCCTGAGATTCATATGATCTGAGTTGATAGTTACTTCACTAATGTGTTAATGTGATTCCTTGATTTATTGTTATTTTTTAGTTGATGTAGAATAAAGATGTTTTTTTTTCCTCTATGGTTTAAGGGCCATGGTTAGTCACCACTTGAATACAGCTACAGCTACAGGTCATTATTTGTACTTCTTAACAAGCCATATTTAGGACTGCCTCTTCATGTACTGTAATTACATTTGCATTTAATAACAATGGGACTGACAAAAAGGCAGGAACAAAATACCTTGCAGAATTAATTAGACTTCGCAAAGCAATGTTTATTGAACTTGATTTAATAAATTTGTTCTCTTCATATGAGAAGCAGAATCTGCTCATTTGTGATTTTTAATGGGCTTATGAGATGATAACGGTATTTCTGCTTTTTTTTGGCATTTTACTGCTATTTTTTTCAGTTTTGCCATTTTGTTTGGCTTTAAAAGTTCTTAATTATTTATCAAAAATCTGTCCGCCCTTCTCTGAGCATATGCAAATCTGGAAACTAGTTTTTCTTTTACTTATCACGTTGCTTAACATTTGTTTATTGCGTCTGGTGTAGAGGGTTACCTATTTTTCTGTTTTGAATCTTGACTTGCAGAGACAAAAGTTTTTTTTTTGTTTCAGCAGTGCCATAAAGTGATGTTATACAGGACTATGCTAAAGTCTTTGACATCCTAGACACCATCCTAGTTACAATGTGTGTAGTGTATGTTGAGCAAAAGTAAATTACTCAAAGCCTCCAGTACAGAGTAACTAGTGTTACTTATAGATCTTAGCTTAGGTAAGGTTGGCACATTATGCACAAGTGCCTCACAAATCCTCAACATCCTTTATAATTGGAGGAAACTGCTGTTTGAAGTTTGCATATTTTGCTAATTTTTGTGTGGGTTTACTTGGGTTACTTTGGTTTCCATAATACATACAGTATTGATTAGGTATTTCTAATTTGTCTATCTGTGTGTCTGGTGATAGACTGGTGTTTGCCACAAATCTGCAGCCTCAGTAACTAACAGTAAATAACAAGAAATCAGTCTTGTTATTTAGCTATCTTTAAATTGATCCTAAAACCAGATAACAAACTATACAGTAGTCATTGTGAAATTTTGTAGTAGCTAATCCATCAAATGTTATGATTCATATCTGATTGATTCATTGTCAGGTGTTCCTATTCATTTTACATCATTTTGTCTTCTGTACAAAATACAGATGTTTTAGGATTTACTGTTAACATAAGTAAAAATACCTAGAATAGAAAAATTATTAAGAGAAAATAGCATAGTAATGCAATTAAATAAGTATTTGCTTAACAAATTGGTTTTTGCAGTATAGTTTTTAATTGTGATTGATATGTACTGTATAAGAGATTGGAGTGATTATTTTAGGGGTATGGAAATGTTCCATTTCAGGTCTGTCAGACAGCAAGCACTTAATAAATTGTGCTTAGAAATAAGAAAAGCAAGTGTCTATATATATTTAGAAGAATTCTCATCTTGGTAGTACTATTTTAACTGTGAATGTGTATCTATGCAGAGTTTTACAAAATAATGTAACAGGCATTAAATACCCAGTACTTTCTGATGGGTGATGCGTCTGTTTGAAGCATATAAATGCTGAAATGACTAAAACTGCACTTTAATTAGTATAATTGTCAGGTCTTGTGATACTATATGTACAACTGTAGATGACAGACTAGAAATGCTGAGCATTGCATGACAGCTTTTTGGAGTAGGAATGACAAGAAATATAAAAGACACTTGAGAACACAATTTATCACTGTTGTTATTGCAAACTTTGAAGACTTTTCTTTGCTAGAATCTTTAAAACAGATCTTCCTAAAGCTGCAAAAGTACTTAACAAGATATCTTAATTAAAGCTGCACTCAGGGTGATCATCAAATAAAGACAGAGAAAGAAATTGGACTTAATCAGTGCTCATAGCCCCAAATGGCAAAATAATGGACATCTCTTTAAAGGTCACAAGACAATCTGTTGAACCTCAGTGTAGTAATAAGTTCCATTTGCCTGAGAGCGTTAGTGGCACTGAGTATTCTAGGTTTACAAAGTTTACGGCTTTCTTTCGTGAGGAACGTCCAAAGATTCAGAATGCGTCTGAAGCCAGAATCACAAGCAGATCCTGTAGCCATCCAAAAATAAAAATGATTATAGTAATGGGACAAAGGGTTTCCAGATTTAAAAAAAAAATAATCAAGGAAGTCCACAGGATTCTCCCTCTTTTCTAGTAGTTCACAGAGTGCTGTGTGATAAACAGTGCAGAGCACAGAAGAGAATCACTGCCAGGAAAGTGCTCCGTTAAATTTGTTGGAGGATGGTTAGTTTTGGAGCTGTTAAATATTTCCATTAAGACACCGTGCACTTAGAAAGGGAAGGAGTTGCTCAGCCTTTCTTTCCTGGAATACAAATTGCCACGTAATTGATTTTGGTGTTATTCTTCTCAATGCACTTCAGGATAAAGAAAATGAAAAGAATGTGTGCAAGCACTGTTTGTGCTTTTTGAAGCAAATCTAGAATTCTGCAGGCTTAATGGCAAATAAATTATCTTCTCCCTTATCACTTGTAATTGCTCTTAGTCAACTGCCATTTTATGCAGTTGATAGGTGTATTTTTTCAAAGCATTGTAATATATTTTAAAATTATATTAACTCAACAACCATGCTATACATTTATATACAGATTATTAGAAGGATTGGGATAAGAGTCAAGTGGCTAAATTCGGTGCTTTGAGACTACAATAAGACAGATGGTGTCTTTACATATGTAAATAGTACCGTCTGCATGAAAATGAAGACCTAACTGTTGCAGAGGTTAGTTTGAAATGCAAATTACTGACCATGTAGGCCCTTTGTGTTGTAAGTTTTGTTTTTAAAAGTTATTTTTTTAACTGTAAAAATCATTAAACGTGGAATTTCTCAAGTATGGTTACTTTTAGTGTTTTAGAGACAAGGGCTTTCTAAAAAGCGAGTATGTGTGCTTGAGGGTTGCTATTTTGCCGATGTCTGGGTGTTCCTTTGAGTTTTTCTAGGGGTTATTGTTTCACATTTTGTTTGGAGGGGTGGTGTTATGTGCTGTTGGGAGATTATGTCTCATGTGCATGTGTGCCTTTTGGGGATAATGTACAGTAGGCATGCAATTTTGGGGATTAATGTCTACTGTGTGTGCATTTGGTAGATCCTATACAGGTATGTGTGTGTTTTGAGGGTATTATCTGGTGTGTATGTGTAAGTTAGGGGAGTATTGTCTGGTGTGCATGCTTGTTTTGGAGGGGTGCTGTATTGTGTATATGGAGGTTACTGTCTTATGTGAATGTACAGGTATGTGCAAAGTAAAAAGTGTATACATTGAATTGAAAGGTTAACAGTGCACATGCCTTTCATTGATAAGGTTGTTCATTCTTTTTTATTCATAGAAAGAACCAACATGACTCTTATAATTGTCTATTTGTGCTGTAACTAGACTGACCACATTTTAATTTTGAAACAGCCCAAATCTTAATACTGAAATATAATTTTATGCTATCTTAGACAATCCGGCAAGGAAATTCAATAAGATTGTTTACACTTACTAGGCACTGTACATAAGCCATTTTTAAAAATATTTTAATTACTCTTCATGTAAAAAATATGCCTTGATGGATTCAACAAAAAATGAGAGTTGGCTAAGTGAATTGAAGCATGAAAAATAAACGAGACCCTGCATTATTTTTTTAAAAAACTAACTGCCAGAAGAAAAGAAGTTCACAGTGAGTTCAGATGTGGTAATTATGCCTCTCATAGAAAAAAACAATAGTGTGCATACTAGTAGCAGAATAGTGTGATCTGATAATGATTAATGTCATGTCCAAATTTCTTTCATTTACAATATAATGTACCTTTCTTAGTTATGTGATAACTTCTAGTTACTTGTGTTGATAATGTTTACCCTAGTCTTTATATTGAAAATGTCTTGAAAAGCACTGAACCCAGAATAAAAATTCAAAATTCATAGATTATCCTGGGTTGTAGTAATATGAAAAGTTAGTTAGGCTACATAATTTTTTAAACCTACCTTAAGATGTACTCCACGTTATGGTCTAAAAAGTGGAAAGATTCTATTCATGTAATCAGTTTCAATGCGGCCCATATGGGATTTACAGTAACTTAGTTCATGCATGTGGAGAACAGACACGTTTTGCTAAGTTCATCATCTGTAGTCGTACTCACTGCAAAGTCAGTATGAATCTCTCTACAGTAGGTATCAGCACATTAATTTAAAATAGCAAATTCAAATGCAATTGCAATATGCCTTAAATATGACATTGTTTTTATGGGAAGAGTGAAACCATTTACCAAGCAGTGGTGGTAAGTGCATTGTTATCCATGGTAAAACTAAGCATCATCCTCAAATAGCTTAGAATCTTACCACATCATGTTTGAGTCAGATTTTCTTTTCAAGGACATTTCTTATTTCTGTTCTATTGCTGTTTAGAACATTTAGCCATTTTAGCTGCGTCAGTAAGGTTGTCTTCACGTTGAGTTTCATGGTAGAGTACATTTTTTCCTTCTGTCTCTCCCCTGTTAAATAATAGGAGAGCATTGTGACCTACATTGCTTTAAATCTGCTCCATAATGTGAACATTGCCTTTTTTGATGTTAAGTGTCTTTTTCTGTTAAATGATTAAAGGCTTATATAAGGTATGTATCATACTGATGGTTAATTAGGTCATGGGAATGGCGTTTGCCATTTGTCATGCATGTCCTTATGCTTTATGTCCTTAGGAGCTGCAGACAGAATGATCCATCCTTTAGTGTGAATGAATATATGATTTAAGGTCATGTATAGATTTCTAAAACATCTAGGATTGAGAAACAGACTAAATAATTTGTATTCAGGCTTTATAATAATCTTGAAGAATTAAAAAAATCAAATAATAAATGAGGGAATTAACTGTAAATTAATGTTAAAGGAACAAGGAAATAAGATATTTCTGCTTTGGCTCGGTGGTTTCATGAAATGTGTGTATAAACAGTATGTACAGTACAAGGTCAAAATGTATGTGTATACAGGTTTTGCCACCATCTACTCCTTGTCTGCTCTATTCTCCTGTTTTCAGTTTTTTTCAGTGATCTCCTATTTGATTGGTGGCATTCTAGTCTGTTTTGGTAGTAGTCTGCAGTCACTTTGGCTGATGGTTTCATGAGCCTGCGTAGGAACAGGTCTTGTTCCGGACTGTGCACGTTCTTAATGTTTCAGAACTAGGAACTGACGTTCTTGAGATAATCACATTCTAAATAAACCATTGAGTGATGTTTTTTTAAAAAAAGTAATTGCCTGGCTTCCATACAAATAGCTGGTATTGATAACAACAAAGGCAGGCGTGATAACATTATTTATCCAACCTAAAAAAGTACTGCATGTTCCAAAGAGTGCTGCTCAAACAAAGCCAAACATAGCCATTGGATGTTGCCCAAATATACTGTAATTATTCACGCTTTGGCAAAATAGTCGTAAAACTAAACCCTTGCTCAAACTGAATGACTATAAACATAATAAAAATGCTGTAAGAAAACCTTCTTGATATATTGTCTTGGAATTATAAAAACTTAGCGAAGAGCTATGAACTAGCATTCTGTGTTGTGTTTAAACTAGTGATGCCATAGTTTGTCTTGTGTGTGTTATTTCTTTTTTTGCTCTTGGATGGCTTCATCCTGACTTGTAAGATACAGAAATTTGACCTTTCCTCATGTGTCATCTTGTTTATATCTCATAATAGGTCACAGTGAGATGCGAACACTAATTGTGGGTACACTTGTAGGCAGTCCAAAAGCAGTGTTTTGTGACCCATAATTCAGGACAAGACATGTTGTCTTCTGTCTGATTTATCTTCTGGTTAGTACATCTGTGTTGTATGGAATAGAATGTTGTAAGCACACAGGCAATTCTAATTTGGGTGGTAAAGTTGAAAAAAGAGGAGTAACAAGCTTCAGGATTCAGCTTAAACCGAATACAGTGAGCCAAACTCTACCCAATTGGACAATCTGTATATGAACCTAAATTAATGGATTACAACATGTTCAGATTAGATGTTTTGCCTTAGGTCTTGATATTCCTCTGGCTTGATTTTGGGCCACATTGTTCCCTGTGTGTGGGATGTTCCAAGATTCCCCAAGCTTACGCTTTGTGTGGACCACCCTCCCTATTTGGCAAAAGAGTGTTACTCTGGTGTCCCAGCCAAATTCTCTTTTGGCCTTTATCAGTCTTGGCCTCCTAACAATCCCCCCGTGCATCAGCTTCATCACTCTGTTCCCCTCCCCACTGACAGCTGATGTGTGGTGAGCAGACTGGTGCACCTTGGCTGGTGTCGCATCATCCCGGTGGGGCTGCACATTGGTGGTGGTGGAGGGGAGTCCCCAAGAACTTTGAGTGGGGTGTCCAGAAAAGTGTAAGCAATTATTATTATTAAAGCGGTGGTAATGCCACACTCGATAGATTAACAACTGGGCCTCCTCCTCTTAAAAGCAATGCAAAAGAAATGTCCAATCCCCGATGGGGTTGACAGCAAATCAATCACTAAAACATTTGTCAAGATTGAGTAGACATTGTGAAATGCAAGCTGATGGACAGAGTCCTGTACTACAGCAGAGTCCTGTGCAAACAGCATCTGGTTCATGGCTCTGTATGCTATGCTATGTATATTAATGTAGTTACTTGCATTTGATGTATTATGTATTGCCTTCTAATGCAACTGCTGTACAGACCTCATCAAAAGACCTCATCAAAGGCTGAGTGTTATCAGTGGGTTGCAGGTTTCTCTCTTCACTCTTCCAGAACACACCTGTACAGAACGTGGAGTGTCTACATTGGCTCCAGATTCTTTAACTCAGACACAACCAAGCATGTTATGGAGGCTTGAGTACAGGGTGGGGGTTGGGTGTGCTGTCTGTATTTAAAAAGCAAGTACCGAACAGTATCAAAGTACTTTGCATGCAGTTGAACAGGATTTCGTTACTTTTTTAAGCAGTACCTTCATCAGTTCTTTACCGAATGATTCACAATTTACAAGAAGCCATTTTTTTCTGATTAAAGGTTTGATTTTAAGTCAATTGTACATTATTATGTGACTAACAACAGGGTAGAGAATAGTTATGTTCTTCACAGTGTATCATAGTTGTACAGTGTATTTTATATTTCTTCTTGCCTTCTAGCAATGGAGTGATATGATTCACAGAGTATGTTCCTAAGTATGTGGGGATGACCCAAACATTTAGGGGCAGGCCCACGTTATAAGTTGCCACTTTGCTTGATTTTAGTCTTGCTCTAGGTCTCTCATAATGTTAATTGCAGTCCTACATTAATGCTACTTTTCATGCATTTATGCTTCTGAAGAAGAGGGAAATTAGAAGTGTCCAGGAGATATATAACACTTTTTTTGTTATTTGGTAAAACACATTGGAAGCATGTAACATTTGATCGTTATTGTTTAAAATAGTAGGCCTAAGGCAGTGAGCAGTCCTTTGTTTTTTAGTTCCTGATAACAGACACATTGAAAGGTTTTCCAAGTCTTCAGTGGTGCATGATGCCATGACAACATTGATAAATGTCATATAAGAGACATTGTACAATTCATGCAGTCACCCATACGTTCCTTCTTGGTCTTCTTAGTACTACTTGTAATTCCCTTAAATTGATGTTCACTCATTGTGACCCTGCAAGCAAACTGACAACTTCCTGTTCCATTAAATGTCAATTAACACTTTGCCTTGTATGACAAAAGCTTATTTTCATTTAGTGTTCTTAAAGAAATAATTAATGATTACTTTTTAACATGAATTAAGAAAAATAGTCTCATACTGCATATACTGTACATGTATGTATGCTGAAGCAGAATTTGAATTTTATGTAGGTTATGTGCAACCATGCATTATGTTTTTAGATAAAGGCTAAATCCTGCATTAACGCTGAACCCTGGGAGACCATGAAACTTTTGTGATTGGTTGATCCAGCAGTGTAGTCATGGAAACACTGGAAATGGAATGTACAGTATAATGTTGGGAACTGCAATAAAATCTGATGCTGAATTTCTTTGTAATTTTACCAAATAAGAGAGGTCAAACTCAAAAACGTCGAATGCTGATGATAAAACATTTAAACGTTTTTAAAATGGAGTGTACATTTTTACCTTCTTTAATTTTAGAGTGTTGTTGCATATGGATCTGGGGGCAGTATATTCCAGCAATGTTATAGCAAATAACAACTACTGTTGTAGCTCTAGAAAAGCTTTAATAAGTTAAACATAGAACAATATGCTTGTAGTGATCATTCTACATCTTTGATCTTGAAATTGAAGTTTCATGTGAGAAGCTGCTTTTAATCCATCTTTAAAACAGTTCCATACAGCTATAGGATTGTCTTAGTGTCTCTTTATTGGCAGTGTTTTAAGGCCTGTCAAATTTCTAAGGTGCTAACATCAGTTCACCCGTAGTTCAAGTCATAAAATACAGAGTAATAGTTAGGTTAGGGCTTTAAGTAAATGTTTCATAGGTTCCTTGTAATAGAAGGCAGATGTCTTACCACATGAGATTTAACCTATTTCTTTGACTTACAGTAGTCCCCATTTAACATAATAAGAACCTGTAATTAACTCCTGTTTAACACATGCTGTGCTGTAACTTTTTAGGAAATTGTAATTAAATAATAATAATAAAAATAATAATAATAATAATAATAATAATAATAATAATAATAATAATAATAAAACATATATAAGGTATGCGTTAAAAAATGCCTTTATGTATTCATTCATCTTTACCTCTGTATTGCTGAATATTCAATAATCTGAATATCTGTTATTGGTAGGTGTTCATCTTTACATAAAGAATACTTTACTGAAAAATATAAGACGTAAAACATTATTATAAATGCAGCCTGTTTTAAAAGACACTGAAGTGTAGAATAATGCTTCATATAATATATTGCAGTAAAAATAACTTGTTCTACTGTTTTATTTGTGGTGAGGGACACATGTCCATTTAGTATAATAGGGAAGCTATTCTCTTTATGTTGAGAGTGCTCTTTGAACTTTGTTTCAATTTTTGTTGAACGCTCCAGTTGGATTTGCATCTTTAAAGTGGGTCTCGATTTCAATATAACTTTATTTATTTATTATTTATTAAAGTCCTGATTTGGTCATAAAATCTCAAAATGTTTATATTGACAGATTTAAGTATGAAAATATATTTTTTGCACAACTGGAAAATTCAGTCTTTCCAATAATTCCTGATCAACTTTCTTCTGCAAATTTCTGCATTTTTTAGATCTCTGAGATCTGTAGGGCTGCATTTTAATTTGAGCCCTTTTGATTAAATATTCTATAGGTGTAACAGATTCACAGAAGCATAACCACATTTCAAACCAATACCATTTCAAAGTATATGAAGTAAACCTTTTTATTTCTTCACTATGCAAAGGTGGCACAATATTGTGAATATTATTGTTTGTATTGAATAGTATTTGAATAGTATCGTTAATATTGAGAAAAAAAACATGTCTTGCACATACAGTGTGTAATAAAAGGAAGATGCCAATTAAATAATTTTCTCTTGGCTGTTCACAAAGTAGAGTCTTGGGCTAAAATGATAAACCTGTTATTGACCTGTTTTCTGCTGGTTTGTTTTTGGTCCACGTGAACGCTCCCTATTGTCAGCAGATCCAGCTTAGCAGACAATATATTTGTTTTTTCCCAACATATAATTTTTTCCCCCATTAATATTGATCGTGAACCAATTCATAATGATCCCACCACACCTGAAGCAGCTCTGCGAAGGATTTGGAAACTATTAACTGTCTGAACGGCACTGATGCTGCCTTTTCTGTTCATTCTTCTGAGCCAAAAAAAGGAATGTATTCTGTGCCATCTGTCACGACTGTAGTCCCTTCCCCTTAAGGGTGCCCCGGCCCTTTCACTTCGGACTTTATTTTGTGAACCTGTCCCCTGTTTCAGTCTGTTCCCAGTCCACCTTAAAAGCCAGGTGCAGACATTAATCTGGGCTCTGCATCTGATCTCCGTATCGTGCGAGTCCGGGACCTGGAAGCGCCTGGTCCCGTTAAGGTTTTATTCTCTGTTCCCGTTCCTTCCCCGCCGGTTCCGACCCAGTTCCAGTTTTTAATCCTTTGTTTTGGATGGATCACCTGGCCATGGACTTTTGTGCTGTTTTGGATTCTCCTTTGGACTTCTTCTTTGGATTGTTTGCCCCGGACTCACCCCCCTGGACACCTGCGCACTTTGGACACGCCCCCCGCATTCATTCCCGATTCCTGCATGGCTTTTCTCCCCAGTGTTTCCTCACTACCCCGGATTGTGTCGTCAGCATAGGGTCTGGAAAGAACTGTACCGTTACACCATCTTCTTTCTCTGGAACAGACCTACTCTTTGCATTTGTATTGTCCACATATCCAAAGACATCTGGTAAAAACACTCCCTTAAACTGTCTCCAGGACCAGATGCTTCAAAATGCAGAACTAGTTCTCTACCCATAGTTCTCTTACTTTGTTTTTTTACATGGAACAACTTCAGTTGCTATGAAATGTGGTGTTGAAGTAGCAGTTGGTATGAATTATGGTGGTGAATATCAATGGATATTTCACAATGCAAGGAAATATCAAGAACAAGATTGTTCTCTTTGTGTATGTTTGCGTGTTGTGAAGCAGCTAAATATAAAATCTGTCCAATCTGTTCTGTCAATCTATTTAAGCCTTCCTTTTTAGCAATATTATGCCTTTCAGGTGTATGAAGCAGGGAGATGTTGGGGGCAGCTGATGTAAAGGCCAGTTTGGCTAAAGCAATTTAATTAAGTGCTCAGTACAGATTAGCTTCCAGGGAAAGAATTTGATCTCTTTCATTATTAATCTGTCAGAATGTATTTGTACTAGGTACTCCACATGTTTTCAAAGATTAAAAACATCAAACATTAAATCTGTGATGTGTTGATTGTTTATTTTCCTATAAGTAGCCCCTGCTTCTTGGATGTAGTTGAAGGCTAAATTGTAAGAGAAATCTTTTTTCTGTGGTTTTCCTTTTAAGAAGGTGGGTGAGGGGAGGCAGAGCACCTGTTGGATAGATTCTGTGCTTGTCTAAAAAAAGATTTAATTGTGATTTCAATGTGAAGTGAATATTTGTTATATTGGCTTCTGCTTGCTAAGTGCTGAAATGAGAATGAGTCTATTGAAACATGTTGCTACAGCAGTAGTACTTAATCATTCACTTGGAAAAAATATGTATCCAGAACCTTTCTTAGACACTGAATCAACAGCATTGATTTTGTTCACTGATAAATTCTCTGGTACTGACATTGACAGTGTTGTTTATCTATATGAACAATATTTTTTTCTAGTGTGAAATATTAGGCTGTTATTTCAAGTCTCTGTGTTTACACCTCCTGTCAGAGATAACTTCTGGACCATTTTTATTCTCTCAATTTCAGTTTGAATCCCTCTATCAGCCTGGGGCTGTTTCTTCTAACAGCCGACTAATGATTTCTGCAGCAAAGCATGGGCTTCTGAAGGCTGTAGCTACTTGTAGTTACCCTAAATGATCATTGTGACAGCACAGCACATGCTAGAAAAAAATACAGTTGACCTACATTAAGCAAAGTATTCCTGACTGCGACAGTGTGCCAGTTAAGTCTTTATGCATCAGGTTAAATAGCTTTTGCAGAGAAATCCTGTTGCAGATAAAAAAACACAGCTGCTCAATTAATGTTTTAAGGTAAAAGTTTAGTCGAAATCCATTTATTATTAAGATACAGAATAAGAAAACCTCTCTTTCTTTCACAACTTACCTTAGGTATTAATCATGATTATTAAGATATGAGAGATGTAGCTGGAAATGCCATTCTTATGTTTAGATACCCACTTATAGGACTGTTTCTTTTATTTGTGCAGCTTCACAAATGGTGCTGAGTAAAACCTCAAAAATGTTAAAGGATGAGACATTTTCAGCTTGTTCAGATAACAGACATGTTCTGCTTTGACTGTGTTTAAGATCACAGACTCTTTCCACTTTTCAAAAAACAGTTTTACACCCTTTAGTGCTTTAGAAGGGTTTTGTTCCTGTTTGAAAGTAAACATTAGCACACTAAATGCTGGATGCTACACATTGCTTATCTTTTAAGCTTGATATAGAAAGTACTGTATTAGAAAAAAAAATATTTAAAATAAAAGTGGACTGAACGAGCTAAAAGTAATATGTTTGCTCATCTAGGTCAAATGCATCACTTTCAAGAAAAAAAAACAACATTACGTATCAAATGCTCTTATGGATGTCCCCTCCTAAGAGAAAACAAGTTTTACCTTTGGGCAAATTCAAGGAGTGAGTCACAGCCCTAACACATCTTCCTGAGAAAGGAAGAACATACTGGGCTCCCTGAATTTTATGTTATCCAGAATGTCAGAGCACATGGCCTGTGCTGGGCCTGTGGAGGAAATTATTGCCAACCCTAATCTCTTCTAGCTTTGGATTCAAGTCACTGCTGTCCTTCTGACTCTGCAGAAGCTCTTCAATAGGGAAAATTAAGAGCCAAGTTTTCAGTGATAGTGCTGTCCATTAGTATTTCTAAGGGCTCCCAAAAGGATTAAGAGCTTAAAGAGTCATTAGAGGGGTTAAATGGGACGTGTTACTTAAACAGCGTGGAAATACTGTCGAAAAAAAGACAACCAAGAGTATGATGAAAATTTCATTAGTTCTTGCCTGAAATTGTATTTACTATAGCTTTGTGCTGATATAACCTTTGCGGTAATCCAATAGGGTCCTAAGGGTGTGTTTTAATGTGTTTTTATGTTAATGCTGCTCTAAGCTGAACATTTGCACACTCAACGATATAATGCAAATGAACGATGGCGTTAAACCTGTCATACTTCCCTAAAGGAGAATTATAGTTTCAGTGTGTATTGGGGAATGTTTTGCTCTGTACAGTACTCATTCATTGAAGGAGAACTTTGTTTGCCAGTGTAGAACTCTTTTTTCTGAAGTTCTGTCGGAGAGTGTTTTCCATCATTAAATATCTTCTGGATTCCAGAGGACATAATCAGAAATTGAGAACCATACGATCAGCTGGCATAATTTATTTTGTGAAATAAATAGGCAAGTTTAACTGAGAAATATAAAAGTACTGAAACTGAGGATTTGCTTCTTTTTGTGCTACACTCAAAAAAAGCTTAGAAGGTCAGTACTTCATTATTATCTTTGTGTGAATGAGTTTTGTGTACACAAAAAGAACATCACTTTCACTTTGCTTTCTGTCCTTTATTTCCACAGAATTACCTTACAGCATTTTTAAAATGAACTATTCTATAATTATTCCCATGATAGGTTCTCCAGCGTTTTGATGGACTGAGTTCCGCCTTTGTTCCAAAAGGACCATTTAATTTTGAAAAGATTTGATTGCTAAATTCCAATTTCTGTTGGAACATTTACAATGTGCTCACTTGAAAAGGCGAGTGACATGGCTTTATATGTTGTCCTCTTGAGTCACCCTTTGTGCCACGGTGCTTTTTACAGAACAAAAGAATATTGGCCACAGACCATTTTACTTATTTGCTTTGTTAATCACTGGAATTGAAAATGCCATTGTTTGAAGGATTCTGTCCTATCGCTATTGGCAACAGGGATTGCCTTCGATTCTCAACATGCATTTTGATTCTGCTTAATATCTACTTGTGTCCCGTAGTCCTGATTTCATATTGTTGAGTATTATGTATTTCTCATTTAATTCTAAATCGGCATTCTGAATCATTTACAGGGACACATCTTTCTTGGAACTAAAAAATGATAAATGATAATGCTTTTTAACCTGCCCGCACAGGGCATAAATCTGGGGGTGGTTCTGATTACTCGTCTGGATTTTTGTGGAAGTGGCATCATCATTTATTTGTGAGGATTTATTTATTTAAGATTGAATCACTATTTAAACCAGGAGTTGCATAAGCACATTATTGTTGCCAGTGGTAATGTTTCTGTGGAAATATTAAAAAGAGAATGATCAAGACTCATTACCTAATACTTTAACTACCATTGTTACTTACCATTTATATTAGCTAAGCAGCAATGTGGCATAGTGGTTAGAACTCTGCACTTTTAACAAAAGGGTTGTGGGTTCAAATCCCCAGTGATTGCTCTATGTTTGTGTCCTTAAACAATGCACTTCACAAGAAATGTCTCAGAAAAATCCCCAATTGTTTAAAATAGCATGGATATACTGTAAGTAACTTGGGAATACAAAATCATATAAATGAATTCATAAAAATAAATGCATAAATGCACTGACAAGCACGTTTTTTAACTAGTGAAACCTACACAGAATTACATTTAAAACTAAGAACACTTCCTTACACAAGATACCCAGTCATGTTTTTAAAATTGATTTTCTGGCTTCTTTCAATATCAAACAGACTAGAGGGGCTCAGTGGCCTCCTCTTATGTTATTGTTCTTATGTTTAGGTTCTTATGATATACTTTATATTGGTAAGTATATATATAGAATTAAGAAATATTGACAATTTAAATAATGCATACAAAAGAGAGGAGCACAAATAAATTAACCTACATGTTTTTACTAATAATATCCATATTGTTCAGCAGAGTTTAAATTAAGCTTAATCTTATAATACATTTGAGTCCATTAGGAATAGCAACAGGATGAAATTTATGTACTATAATTGTCCCTGATGTCTTTTCACATTTCTGATGTTTCTCGATTCCCATCAAACCCATTAAAGTACAGAGTTGCTGAGGAAGATATCACATAGCAGATTTACATCTACACTAGGCTGATCATCATTTGTGCAGTTGTTTAAAAGACCTCTCTGACATTCTACCTAATTGACCTTAATCCTCAATGAATACTCTCAGGGATGTACTTTTCATATTCACTGTTCCATGTTCCTAGACTTTATGACCTCTGTGAGCTTCATTAGACACTGACACCTCATTGTTTATGGAGGAACTACAGGCATGTGTGCCGTCTATATGACCTTCAAATTGATGTAACTTTAATTCAATCACAGCTGGACACAGCCCCTAGGAACGTAAGGAGGTCAGAGGTTAAATCCTAAGAGAAATCTCATGCTACCAATTTGATTTTAACTACCAGTGTTCTCTGTGATGTTACTATAGATATATTAAACAATATATAAGATCAGACTTGACTTGCCAAAGGAGAAGTGCTGTCTTGTTGTTGTCTTGTTCACTTGGGTGTCTGCTTGAACTACAGATAGGAAACGACTGCATATTATTTCCTTATATGTATGTCAGAGTCCTTAACATGCACTTCTGTCAGAAGCAATCTAAAGGATACAGTGAAGATTAAGTGTTACTGGGTGTCATGGTTTGGTTAAATATCATTTTTGTTTAGATGAAACGGTCTAATGCGTATGTCAAAGACATTTATGAGGTTTACACGTATATTACACATTTAATATTGAAAGTAGACTGCACTAGGATGAAGTGCAGGGCTGCTAAGCTTCCAGTCTCTCCAGTTTAGTCTAGTTTAGTTGAGTGATGATCCTACCAGTACTTCAGGTAATGAATTGATAATTACCAGGATCATTATGCAGATCTGAACACAATTATACAGTGGACTGGATTGGAACCATTAGTTGAATGAGTTTACTATGATGTATTTTTTTATTTTTGTCCTTTTAAAGGGAACAGAAGTAGATTATCTCTTTTGTTGTTGTAGACTGTTGTTCTAATAGATTTTTATATGGTACCTGTATCTATTATTTCAGTTGTTCTTGCAGTTTTGTCTTTTCTTAATAGTTTTGATACAGAACCTTGGTTTAAAATGCTCAGTTTTCCATGACACTAATGCTAGCCATCATATTGATTGCAGCCACGCATAGCTTCTTTTGTTTTAAGATTAAACAGGAGTGACAAGCACATACTAAGATCTCTCCTTCACTTTTTACTTCCTTGTGAAAGGCTTCCTTGTATGTGTTCGTCCAGTGGTCCTGCTGCTAAGGTTTGATTGGTTACAAGTACTGCTTAGCCTTGTGTTTGCTTTAAAACAATTAGGTCAACTCACAATACAGTCCATTGTATGAAAACTAATTGCATGCAAGTGTGGTGTCTTCTGGAGAATGCAAACATGACTTAAACTCCACATGTATTAAGCACAAGGTCAGTTTTCCTTTAAATTGATTTAATTCTATTACATCTAAAGGCACCATGAAGAGACCATTATGTAGTTATTACAACTGTGATGCATCATCAAGACTCTTATAATACAAAGATGGCTTTATTTTCCCCTTGCCATAGCCTGGCCTGCTATGCAAGTGTGCAATGCATTGCTAGAGAGGATTGGCAAGAAGATTTCAGATTTTGTGATTAGCTTGATAAAATCAGTTGGTTTGTCTCTCTACCATGAAACAAAATCTGGGTGACAGACTCCTCATAAACTTTACATTACACTGCAACTTGCAGCTTTTATGAACAAATCAACATTGATTTAATAACTGTTTTGTCAGGTAGCACACATACAACAATGTAAACACAATTCTTTTTTTGAGCTGTCTAATTACAAAAAAGCTGGTAAATGCTATCGTCCATAACATAAGATCATGTGGTCGTAGTAAAAGATTTTTGAAATCTGTGAAAATGTTAAAATGCTGCCACACTGCATTCTTTTAACGATGATTTAAGTAAATTACATTTTATT
Source organism: Lepisosteus oculatus (assembly GCF_040954835.1). Classification (NCBI taxonomy): domain Eukaryota; kingdom Metazoa; phylum Chordata; class Actinopteri; order Semionotiformes; family Lepisosteidae; genus Lepisosteus; species Lepisosteus oculatus. The sequence continues at coordinate 13,372,993 of NC_090701.1, read as the reverse complement.
CTTCCTGGAATTTGTCTGTACAAAGCTCTCAGGCATTATGCTTGAATGTAGTCTATATGATAAACATGTCTGTCTAGCCTTGCATAATAATGTGAGCACATAATTATGTAAGTCAGTAACACTTCTAAGGGAGCTGTTAATCACACAACATTAGAAATAACTATCAATAATAATAATAATTAATACTATTATATTTAATATAATTTACAAAATAATGAAGGATATCATAAAGCATAAAATTACAGCATTTCCCTACCAGGCTTGTAGTGTTTTTAAGGCACAGCCCAGGTTAAATAAATAGGAAAGGGAGCCACCTGGTTTCCTGGCTGACATCATGCCCGCTGGTGCACTCACATCAGGAGTTCGAGAAGCAGGAAGCCTTTGTGGTTTTATAACAACTGCAGCTACTTTTTAAAGTGGTTGATTAAAAGAACGCATTGCCTTTTCTTTCCTCTAATAGTTATTAAAGTGTTTTTCCTTCATAACCCACACGCTTCAAGGCTTTCTTAAAGCAGACTCAGAAAGAAAGCTAGGAAATGCAGAGCCACTTCTTTGGGCTCTGGAAAAGACATTAGCACATTAGTTTCCTCAAGAAAAATGTAACCACATTTCAGTTTTGAGATCACTGTTACCTGCTGTTCTCTTTGGCTGGGTGAAACTTTCACTTCTGCATCTCACTCAACATTTATTGTTTGTGAAGATCCAGTAATACAATTCTCTTGATCAGGACTGTATAAACGTTGCTCTTTTTTAGAGCCTGACATACAGTATGTCTGTACATGATTCTGCACAAAATGGTACTTTGTTTGAAAAAGCAGATATCTAAAGTGTAGCTCTTCCATCCTAGAAATCTGAATGAAATCTTTTTCTACAGAGTAATTCTGAGGTGGAAAATGCACAACATACATCCTGATATGAAATTCAGATTAAAAAGTTACTCAAAATGCAAAGTAATTCCAATATTGAGTCTAATCCATCTTGAGAAAGCTTTAAGGTGGCTCCTGTTTTAAAAGTATCGTTATAGCAATAGAGTTTTTCCAAACCCCTGTCTCAATCAACTGTGAAGTCTGAAAGCAAGGTTTTACAGTGCCATTTGTTTGCTGTACATTGTAGAGAAGGTACCTGTTTCACAATGAATTACAAAATAATCTTTTTTCCTTGTCATATATTTTTTTAGTTTGTTTGTTCTTTAAGAACTATCAATAGAAACCCATTAGATTGGCACGTTAGATTAAAGATGGATAGATTCCCCAGCTTCTAGGGCAGTAGTGTGTGCTCTTTATTTTTAGATAATGTATTCCCCAGGAGAGCAAATGATTTATCTTGTATTTCCTGGGTATGTTTTCTCAGATATATGGTTTCTGTTTATAAACACACAAAAATAAAAAGCGGTTTAACAACAGAAGACAAGACACCTTGGTGCCCAAGGGAATAGTCCACACCTACTTTAAAGCAGTGACACCTGTTTTATAGGCAGAATAGGAAAAGATAATGGAAGAACTGATGATGTGATGAAATGGCTTTAATTTGTTACTTCAGACCAAACCTATTGCCTGAATTCTTTGTATTGTCATGCTAGTTGATGTGATAGGTAAAATACAAATTAAAGACATATATATTCCATGTTAAAAAAAAATAATCATTTGGTAGATTATTCTGTGATGGGCTGGTGTCCCCATCCAGGGTGTATCCTGCCTTGTACCTGTTGCTTGCCAGGATAGGCTTCAACTCCCCTGTGACCCTGTATTGGATAAAGTGGTCAGGAGATGGATGGATAGTCGGGTTATCTTTAGTTTATGATTAATATGATATAAACATTGTATTTTAAATTCATCACATGTCTCAATTGGTAGTGCCCACAAATTTCTCTGGTTCTGCCTCCCAAGCATATTGTTAGAATAACAGGAGAGCAATGGAATGTTCCACATTTCTGATGGCCAGTGAGATGCTGAATGAGATATTCAACTCTGTCTCATAAAATATGTTCCAGATTTGATTTTGCTACTGGCTGGAAGAAAAGATTACAGCATTTTTGTTGTTCTTTGTCAAATGAATCTAGAGTTGAATCTTGCCCTTTATTAAACAAAAACTGCAAAAGAGTCAGGAAGTGAGGAATGGTGGTTAATGTGCGGCACATTTTTATCAAAAATGTAATATAATGTTGTCATCTAATGCATATGAATAATGTAATATGATGAACGCTGGTAAAAGCTCTGCTGTTCATTTAATTATTAGGTTAAGCACGCCTGCGGCGCACTCGGGACACCAGCGGTGCATTAGCGGGATAAATGACAATGTGCCCTATTCATTTTAATTCTGGAAGATCTTTTAGAAATCTCAGAAGTTAAGATAGAGGGTGAAGAGTTCTTGTCCCCTCTAAGTTATTGTGCAGGACCATGTCCATTACTAACAAAAAGAACACAGAATATTTTCCTTAATCTGTGAAAATTCCAGAAAAAGAATTTTAAAAAAGTATTTTATTACTTCAAATTAGGGATGACATATTAAACATTTCTAATGCAATTATACATTAGTTTAATGGGTCTGTAATATTCATACTCACATGTACTATAGTTATCTTCCAAACACTTGTTTACTCACGTAATCTGCAATAGTGTATTTGTATTCCACCCTTTATGAATATTGTTCTGGATCATGTGAGGGCATCTGGTCTACATTTAGCATAAATTATAATTATTTTTTATAATAACTATTTTCATAACAGATTTTTCAGTGGTACTATATATATTTACTTTTGATTCCAGGATTTAAAGCTTACTGTATTCCTGGACCATCTTAGTGATTTTAGCATCCTATGTCCATATAACGTTCTAGGGATATTTATAACTCGGACTTGATACATGATAGCGTTTATCAAGCAATATGAAGCACAGTTTGTTAACTGAAAAAAAATAACAGAAGCAACAATAAGCAGGTGCATCATTGCTTATCTGTTTTTCAAGGAAAATATGGAAAATTAGGTAGGGAATTCAAAATCTCTACGTTTTAGATAAGAAAGAGAAAGTACACCACAGATTAGAAGTCTGACAAGCCACATCTTACCCCCTTAAGCACGATTCATGTTTCCTTTCTTGTGCAGCAGATGTCAGGAACACTTTTGGGGGTTTTGTTTTATTTCTCTTGCTTTGTGACAATTTGAGAGAGGTTGGCTTTTACAGCTGTGGTTATTTTTGTTTCAGGCTTGAAGTACCTTCCACTTTTGTTTCCATTACCTTCTCCAGTCAAGTGTTTATTTTTTCATTTCCCAATTTTTAGATACAAAGTATTGTTATTCCTTTTTTTCTCACTGCGTTAACCAACAAGACCTTAACCCTCTCTCATCCGTCTAGGTACAATGAGCACATGCAAGAATATCTCTTCGCAAAAAGCCTTGATTGTATATGCAACTTTAATTTCTATTTCAATATTTATTATTTATAATAATATATGGAATATACTTATCATGCCCATGTATTTTTACGTCTTCAGTTGTGTTCTGTGGCAATGCTACAGTGAAACAGAGATTCAGGATGAGAAGGAATGCTTGCAACTCAGTCAGTTTCCTGCAGTTCTGTTATTAACAGAAGGAATGAGTCAGGATTGGCTTATGACTTGGTACTGTCAGATCATACCAGCATATTTGCCTCAGACACAAGCTCATATTTCCCATTAAGGTATAAGAAAGAAAGGGGGTTCAGTTAAATCTATTGAAGAGGCTGGAGAGGTCACTCATCGAAATAGGCTTGATTTTATTTGAATTTCTGGAACAGAACCTTAAAGCTACAGTATACATTGATTTTTAGATTTCCAGGTTGATTGTCACTAAATAACTAGTGAAATGGCTTCACTGAACTCTTCTTTTCTAAGGTTTCTTTTTGGAGTTCTGTGAAATGTTGTTTTGTTCACTGTGAACAGATGAGATCATTGCACAGAGCTGTGTGCAGTTAGGGCGTGATCTTAACTGAAGCTCCTATTGAACCTCAATAATTGTACATAGTCTGGATTTTTTAAATGTTGGTGGTGTATCTACCATCTACTTGTTTATAACCTTGAAGCCTATGAGAACTTTGTCCTCAGCCTTTGTTTCTTTTTCATGATGTAAAAGAATGACATCTTCAGTGAATGCATCTGAATTAAATAACCAGAAAAAGAGAGTAAGAATTATTTTATACAATACCCTTAAATGATTAGGAATATATCAGTTATACTGTATATAAAAGAAATGATAAGTTTATAAGAAAAAAATATTTTAAAGTGTTCATGCATAACTACCATCAATCTAATATTTTAATGGCAATCCAGACAGTTTTAACATGTTGCTTATATATAATATCTACATAATATTAGAACAGAAATCGTTGATAATGATTTAGCACACACTGGAATTCAACAAAAGAATTTGCAATAACAGTGAAAACCTCTTCTAAATCCCAATATACTTATGAAACTTAAATATACTTTTTTAAGTTTTAATTGGTAGGGAGTTCATATGCATATATTTGGGAAACATTTTTCACAGTTAGCTGTATTATTTACAGTGTTTTCTTCAGCATTGGTTACAGGGGAATTTTCAAAGCACCTCAGTTTATGACTACACAATGACGGATGCTGTTTCTCACCACTTAATGTAAAAATCCTCAGTTTGTTTCAAGATTTTGAGGAATTTAGGTTAAAATTTGATTCAATAATTTAATGAGGGAGAACGTAAAAAGCATCTTGACAACATGCCAAGTCTTTAACTGTCATGCATGTTACCAGAATTTAATAACTAATTAATAACTGAATACACAAGATTACAGTTGGATAGTGCCACATTGTTGCCACTTGAATACCTTGGAGAATACAAGAGAACGGATCTAGAACAGCCGATTTGGCAGATGCATCCCAACAGAAGCTTGCGTTTCACATATCGCACTGTGAGGTCCTATTTAGCAGTTGTGGTCTGTATCCAACTCAGTGAATCATGGAGGACATGCTATGGACTTGAACTTTAACTAATCCTGTCTTTATCAGCTTCCTACATGGGATGGAGTTTCCAAGCAAGCTGTTCTTTATGAGGAAGATTCTCCTCAAACAAATAGGGGTGTTTTCAATGTCGTTGGGTGGAATTAAATGCCCCATTTCCTCTTCTGTTCTGTGAAAAACAAAATCGTAACTGCACTGCTGGATATTTTCAGACACTCACAGAGAAAGTTTCAATACAAAGCTTGAAAGTGGGGAGAAAAAGATTAGCTTCAGTTTTTAAAAGCTTTAAATAATAACTCAGATTATTATTGGGAATTAGGCAAGCATTAAGTGAGCTCATTATTTGTTTGAATAATCCGTGTTTTACAAATCTGTGGAGTATCCAGGGAGGAATCAAAGGAAAAACTAAGCGCTTTACTGTAATTGTATGTCATGGACACTGCTTCTGTGCTTTAGTTTTGCTGGTATTGTGTTGCTGCCCAGAAGAAGCCAAGGAAAATTGTGGGTTTGTGTTCCTTAACTGGAAGATTTTTATGCAAAATGAGAAGCACGATTAAGCATGCTTGCATTGTCTGCAGTGAAGCTGTAATATGAAATAAATTCCAGACACTGTGATGCTTTGACCTTGGCTGAGGCTGACATTTAATGCGGCTATTAGCTATTTACTGTAGTGGCTTCTAACAATTCCGGATTCTAACTGCAATTTACAAGACACAATAGAAGCACTTGTTGGAAAAGATGGTGCTCATTGGAGCTTTTGAACAGTGGTTCCTCTGTACCTTGTCCCTCCCCACCACCATTCCCCCAAGTCAAACCAATCCTCAGTAATGTGCCCCAGAGTCAACTTGATCTATGACTTGCCTTCCCACATAAGCCACGCATATTGTGGTCCGTGCTGGACTTGGGGCTTCAGCTTTGCATGAAGGTCACAATCAGTACCCTGGTGGGCATGGCTCAGTTAATGAAAGGACATCCGGCAGCTCAGTCATTTTTGATGAGTAGTTGTTAGATTTAGGTTGCTAACTTTAACCTTCCATTTGGGCCTGCTGAGTCAGATAATAAAAGGATTTTTGTACGAACCATATGAAGTTTAATCACCATGTAATTCTCCCCACCATCTAGAAAGCTTTAGAAGGAAATAAAAATACTTATTGAGTGTACCGTTCATTTCATGTGGTAGTTGTTAAATTTATGTATGTTAAGCATCCTTAATGAAATCAAATTCTGTCTTTTTTCAAATTAAATTGTTAATTAATTTTGATTAAGCCTGTTTGATGCATTGCCAATAGTAATTAAGGAGCTATAAAAACGCAAAATTCAGAATTTAATTCAGTGGGAGAAGCTGATTGAACAAAATGTGGTGCAAACATTTGCTGCAATAGGCTATATGGTAAATGTGACATTAATTTTATAATCATAGGTTTATTATTTCTGCAGATTTATGTACCTGATTCAGAATTGTCTGCTGTATGTTTTTCATATGTTAGCACACAGCTACGTAGGAACACTGCAACTGCACAAGGGGGAGAAAGAGGAATTGGAGGTGCCCTGCTCTGACCTGCCCACCAAACGCCTTCAAGTCTTCTTTTTTTACCATGTCTCAGGCAACCAGCCCCATTGTGCAGGATCAGAAACATCTCTCTCAGCTACAGCACCGAGTGACTGCAAGTGCCTAAGAGGCTACAGAGGTCACTTTGCTGATTTAGTGTATTCTCTTTGTTTTGTTAGAAAAATACGTGTTGTTTATTGACCTATTGCCTCTATAATAAGGAAATAAGAAAAACTATCTCAGATAACTAAACAAAGAAACTAGAAGCCAATGGAACTAAGAACTTCTTGCAACATCAGTCTGATTGAAGTCATATACGAATAATTTAAAAAATTAATGTAATAAAGTTCAGTTTGACTGACGTCTTTTGATAGATTAGGGACATTTTTAACAATACCTGGACCCACAAAGATCAGGTGGCAATCCAGCAACCCAAATCGGGGGTCATAGGATGACAAGAGATAATGATAAAAAATTGACAAAATACAACCTTATAAACCCCCAAACCAATATGACATACAGCTTTTAAAAATGTTATGACATAAATTCTAGTATTAAGTAAAAACCTGTTTTTAGGGTGCAATATTGCATGTCATATCCTTTCAGGCAAGTACACCACTTTATAAATCAAGTAGCGTCTGTTACTGTGGCAACACTAGTTCCCCATCAATTAAAATCACACCTTGCAATACACACTAAGCCTCAGCCAGTTTTGTTTCTGCTGAGACTGAATACACAACAAGATTTGTTGCATGACAGAGTTTATTGTACAGGGCTGGGTAAGTTTCGTTATATTGATATGATTCTATCTGTGTTCTCATTGGTTTTATATTGGTTTAAAATGTTTAATTTATTATTCTTATACTTTTCAATCTTTATTGTGAATCACTGTCTAATTTTGCAATAAGGAACAAGTAATAGGTTTATTCCATGCTGAAAAAAAGAAAAAAGAGAACACAACGTTTCGGCCGTGGAGCCTTCTTCAGGTGTGAGCTTTTACCAACTGAGTAAACTTTTACTCAGTTGGTGCCTTTTAAATCCTCAGTTGTGGTTTGCGGTGAGTTAGGTCAAGCCTGGAATGCTTGATGTTTCTGGTGTCCCCACAGGTTAAACATCAAATGGATCTAGATCAGGTGACATGGCCAATTCTCCAACACTGATAAAGTGAAGAAAATGTGGTGCATTAAGGACTTCATGCCTTTTTTTGAAAGGTTCTTTGCACACTAACGACATCACTCCAGCTCAAGATACTTCTTCAAAATTAATACTTACTGATTCATGCATTTTTAAAAAAAGGTTGTTCTGTTTTGTTTTTAGGAAACTGGCTTTGGAAGATATTTCCATTTTACCTTTTAGCTTTACAAAAATGTGTTTCTAGATTTCTACACAATGTTTAGATGAATGAAAAAAAAATCCTCTATTTTATCATTGAATTTGTGTTTACTCGGAAAACAATCCAGAACCTTTTCATTATGAACTCTCAGACTTCCCGCAAAAGAAATGTGTCATTCTCTGATTACAGGATTAAATATTAATTTACACTGAAAATGCTTAAAAATACAATCTCTTGTGTTTTTATTCGTATTACATAAACAGAAATGCCTTATATTCCAATGATCTTAAAATATTACACAGCCTCCAGTTTCTGCTGAGTGAAACAGTGCACAATTATGAAACCTGTTTAAATCTGTAATATAATTCTTTAGCTTGATGGATGATCTTAAGGTTTTGAAGGATGTCTTTTCACATTGGAAGTAGGCTGTTTCATTTTACAAAAAAGTAGTTTGTTTCTATTATTCTTATTCAGGCATCTCAGCTGGGAAATGTAACTGTCTTGCAAAAGTGTGTATGTGCAGACGCATTTATCGTACTGTATGTTACTTGTTTAGAAATGCTATACTGTATATATGTGGGATCAGGTGATGTTTCCCAATTGGTATATACCCATAGGTGTTTAAAACATTTCATACATTATACTGTAGCCTGCAGAATAGCATATATACTGAAACAATATAATGAAGAATGGCTTCATTTATATCCCTTTGCAAGATCAAAAAATTGAAACAATTTCACATTTGGGTCCTCTTTGTGGCTTTTTGAATGGCCACCTGGGATAAGATTTGCTGAGGTAATAGCTCTTTTTTTGGGGGGGGATCTGTTGTTTATTGTTTGTGTGCCTTGAAAGACACTTAACACTGTTGCAGTTCTAATCACGATACATTACTAACAGAAGTTGTGGGTGATAATGGTGCTATGTATCCCTGAGTTGTAAGTCTATGAATGAAGCTCATATGTTCTGCATTTATTAGCTATAAACCAGATGGGACTCATTCCATCACAGGACTGGTCACTGCGACTCCCACAGTAACTACTTTCCGGCCACCTTCTGCAAAACAGGCCTTTGCTGATTATTTCAGAAAGGTCACAGTTTTTGGTGTTTGTAAAAAGCATCTAAATGCAGACCTAATTAAAAGCAACATAATTTGATTTTGAACATTTTCTGGCACAGTGCAGCATTGACGCTATCCCTGTTTAGCTTTATTAATCAAGTGGCTACGGCTTTTGTTCTGGAATATGCTTTTTCAAGTATTTGATTTATAAATGTAATATGTAATGTAATAAATGTTGGAAGTGCAGTACAAAAAGTGAGGTATTGTGCTGTCATTATTCTTGCTACTTAAGCACAACAGTGTAAAATGCAGACTGGGAAAAAATATACCTAACAGTACAAACTGGGTCAATCGAACCATTACATCCATTTGTTTTATGCTCTTGGTAAACCAAGTTTGCAAATCTATTTTATAGAATGTCAAAAATTTAGAGCAACAATAATTTATGCTCTTCCAAAAAAACATTCTTGCAATGCCCATGCTTAGCTATGTTTTTTTTAAATACTGGAAAAACCTAAACCAAAACTAAATAAAAACGTTTCATTTTTTCTCATGATAACACTTTTGCAGTTTGTGATGTAAACTGCACCGATTTCAGCTTGGCCAAATCTTTTTTTGTAACCACGTTTAATGTAACACAGCTGGAAGGAAAGTAATCAAAAGGATATAAGACATCTGAACTGATGCCATAAACAGATTTGGACTGTATTGACCAGGCATTTGCATTTAAAAGCTTTTGCAGTGTTTAGGGGTTGTGAGAAACGGATAAACATTCATTTTTAAGGAAGCATTTTCTTAATTAAAAAACAAGAACAGTAAATTATAGGAACATAAGAAAGCTTTCTAACGGTACAGTAGGAGGCAGTTCAGCCTACATAGATTTTTAGGCACTTAATTTCTGTTTTTTATGGTTATGTCCTCATATGACTTAAGTAGGAAAATGCTGACTTTATACTTGGTCCCCTGTTTTGTTAACACTAACCAGACTGATATGTTTATCCTTATTTCAATAATTTGCATGACCAGAGTTACTGCTTATGTTTTATTATTTCTCATGTATACATGAAAGTGAAGCATCACATTACACACAGTGGCAGTTGTTTATTATTATTAGGACTAAAGTTTTGTCAAAGTTGGATTGCTTACTCATCAGACATTCTTCACCTTAAACTTCTGTTTAACTGGTGCACTTTATGTACTTCATTAACTTGTTTGTATTCTTATTTTATTGCCATCGCTCCAGTCTCTTAGAAGAGTATAAGCTATAGTGGATATAATTCCTAACTAAGAAAACATGCATCTGATGTCTTACTTATACTGTATGTGCTACCATGAGCATTGTAATGTGTACAAGTGTCGTGGTATTAATGTTGTAGTGTGTATGCATGTAGGTGTGCCCATAATAGATGTACATGTGCATACTCTGGATTATTTAGGCTGCAGCTATTTTCTACATACTGTATAACACGATATTCAAAAATATGTTATTGTTTTAATATAGAATGTATATCATATATTACCTTGTATTTTATTGTTTGTGAACACCAGATAATATATGATATACAGTACATACAAAATTTGGATGTTGCGTTTATGTGAAATGTTCTGTATAAAAATGGATAAAAAAAGAAATAATGCTTATACCTAAAAAAATGTTTTGTCTTGAGCATAGCAAAACTGCAATGCAAATATTGAGCCTGATTGATGTTATAACACTCTGCTATAGGCCAGAGACTTTCATTCACTCCCAATCAGGGGTTAATTTGCCTTATCTCTCGCTGGCAACTGATGAGTAGCCAAGCTGTCAGTCACTTTGAGTGACAAATTCATTAGAGGAGGCCTAGGAAAAAAAAAATCACTGGATGAGGAATGATGTCTGGGTACAGAATAGTGTTCCATTGAATGATTGCAGTACCTTTTTATTATTCATTTTTTCTCTTTTTTTTAAATCATGTTGTCAATATTTATATAAGCTGTACTATATACAATCTTCAGACTGACCAGTGAGTGCCGGGTTGATTGCTTGGTGCTTTTTAAAACCTCTTTAATTTTTCAAGGCAATGTCTGATATCGACGTTCTATGCTGAAACAGAGGAGTCCTGATCGACTGAAGCCCAGCCGTGCAGGAACTTGAGGAATAATTAGTTGCAGTCTATATATAGAAACCCAAAGACCCTGCAGTGTTAGTCACTGGTAGAGGAGGCTTGGACAACTGCTGACATCTGTTTATGGTTTATTTAGCACAGGGGAAGGAGGTTCAGTTCTTTCTGACCCTAGATTCAATACCAGTCTTTTAGCACTGTCCAGACTGTGACATGTGTAAGGACTGGGGTTCCGAAAGGTGAGATGTAAAATGATCTGTGTTTAGTGGCTTGCTACCTACAATTCCATACATTCATGCTACGTAGGCCTCCCATTGCCTTATTTAGTATTTGTGAACCTAAACCTTTTTACAGACAATGTTGCACCATGTTTTGAAAGAATTCGATAGAAAGGGGACGCAGTAGAAGCCCATTATGTCCCAGCAACACAAAGCATGCTTTGTATGTATCTGCAAACAGTATTAAAAATTAACTGAAGCACTAAAATGATTCAGACCAGGTATATTTATTCTTACAGCTTTTGATTAATGTTAATTGCAGATATTTGCTCTGCAGGTTCAATAAGCTTTCAAGTGAAATCCAGTTTTACATTTGTCTCCTTATTGGTAGAATCATTCTTAATTTCCATGTTATTTTTAGTGGTAACTTATCCTTTATTCAAAGAACAAAATCTACATGTTTTGGTTGTACACGTGGAGCTTTCACAGTTTTTCTGGCTGACAAAAGTCATACGCTGCTCTGTGCCCTGCCCCATTGACATATACAGTGTACATTATGTAAAATATGTACCGTATGTGGTACAACACCAAGAACTAATTGGAGCAGACACACCTGGTCTACTCTGCAGGTCCTGACAAATGGTAATGCAAAAAAAGGCAGTTTATATCACAGAAGAAAAAGCAGAAAGCTCCACCAGGTATTTAGAAATTAGTTTTAAATTGGCAGATGTCTGCAATCAAAGGGAGATATGTGTTTGCTTCATAAATACATTATTGGACCCACTTATAACGTGCTGATTGCAATGGGAGGAAAAAAATAAAAAGGCAGTTTTCTCAACGACATGGAGTCTGACAGAATCTTTGGTTTTCTGGTTTGAAGTTTTTTTTTTCTCATCTGCCTTCAGGGCAAATGGTGGTACAGTAAGTCAGATGAATCATCTTATAGCCTCCAGACAAGGAGACAAATCGGACACCACTCAGAGGGGCTGTGTCAATTGCTGTCGAAAGTGCTGCAGTGCTTCCACATTTAATTTGTTAAAGGTTCTCCCAAGGGTTAATAAAGGTTTCTGACTTCTGCCTTATATATAGAGGTCATCACTTTCCGACCCCATAATTCTCTTATTTTAAGGAGCTCTTTACTTAAAGCATATTGAAAGTTTTTGTAAAATTCTATAGCTACTGCGGAAAATAAAACATGATTTAGAAAATAGAGATGAAGTGAAAGTATATTACTGACCCTGCTGGCCTTATTCAGTGAAGGCTAGAAGACTGTGACATCATGATTATTTTGACAGATAGTCCTTAATGATTATCTTGCATTTAATGTACATTTTTTCCCATACTACAGTGTCACGTCAATTTATATTACATATTTCATGTAAAAATGTTTATAGCGATTGATAAAACATTTGTCACATACTTATCTGAAAAATGACTGTCCCTGAGAGTCGCTCTGATGAATGTTAGCTCTTAATCAAGCCTGCAGCAAACAGTTCCACTTCAGAAATATGTGACTGAATGACACATTTGCTTTTAGTTTTCCTTATAATTTCCAGTGCAGTGATATTTATTTCAACTTATATTTTAGTTGTATTTCTGTTCCGTGATATTGTATTTTCCGGAGAGATGTTTTTTTCAGAGGTAATGTAAAGCTTAGACTGAGCCCTTTACACATATCATATTTTATGTTATTTAAACTTAAGTAATTTGTATTCGATTAGATATCAGGATCTGAAACAACAAAAATGGCTGCAGTCTTTACCAAGAAGCTAGTTGCTAGGCAACTTCCACCATTCCAGCTTTATTCTGAGTAGTGCTTGGGGAGGAAGCATCTTTGTTCCGATTGGTTAGTATTAAGAAAGGAGATACTCAGCCCAATATTTGACTGGATTACCATGATATTTCTTCTCTTCTCAAACACAGCCTTAATAAAGCAGTTGTTTCTGGCAGAAGAAGAAAGAATCTCCAGATCTAGTCTGTAAACGAAATGCTTTTTGATAGAAGAATCTTGTCAATGTTTGCAAAGAATGCACTTTACTGGCGTATTATAATTATTCTTAATGGTAACCCGCATGTAGTAGAAACACCTGGGCGTATTTTGCTGTTAGCATTTTTGTTGTTTCAAGTGACAATGTTTCTACCTTGCAGAATAAATGTCACTTTTTGGGAGATAGGCAGGACTGAACCTATTCTTTACTGGGATGACAGACTTCCAAGGAAACCTGCTTCAGCTGGTGTTGGTGGAATGGTAGATGGTACTTTTCCCTCTGAACAAGAATTTCCAAACCGATATACCAGTGTGGTGACGGGACACTGTGCTCTGAGCACTTGGTAAATAAAACTCCCAGAGCAACATGTTAACTTTGGGCGATTTAGCTAAATTCCCTTGGGGCTCAGCACCTAGCCTGATTACTCTTCTCCTTAATTCAGTGAAGTAATGTCCTGTTTTTTCACCTCATCCACTGTGGTTGGTAAAACGAATCGCCTTCTATATAGTATATAAAAGTGCTGTGGGATGGATATCACAATATAATACAAATAAATTACTTTATTGCTATTATTTTTCCATTTAATCCAGCTCTCTATCCCCACACACATAAGGTGTACAAAAATGTCTCCATAACCTGATGTTTCTGCTTGACTTCTGTTGGTTCTGGTATTGTATTAATTATTCTGAAGTCCCTTCAAATCAGCTTGATGAAAACATCTTGGGTGTTCTGGTGTCAATGCTGAATGGCATTTTACTTTAATGTTAGGGCTTATGAATGAGGCACATTTGTAAATTCCAGTGATTAAAAGTGTCATTTAATTTTCATGTTGATCGCATTTGATTTTTTTTTCAGGATTGCTGTTTAATTGCTGTAAAGAAACCCTTATTGTTTGTCAGTGATTATTGATATTATTAATTAACTCCATAGTTGTGAATATTATGATTAATAACATCAACTTTATTCTTGTCAGCATCAATTTGAATCAGTATGCTGATATGCAGTAGTCCAGTGTGAGTAGTTACAGTCGCTGTTTGTTCCATCTCAATGGAAACCTAATTATGTTGTCTATTATAAATACACACATCTTAAATGTCATATTCTATATTTGTGTTTTCTGTAGTCATACGTGCTGTATTTGCTAAATGAACGTTTCACATTAGATATTGTCTAATTGACCTTATTGACCTTTCTTTTCACTGTTGAAGTGTAGATGTTTTACATCAGTAAATGTAGGGAAAAATAAAACAAATGGTTTTATAAAACATATTGCACAGTGTGTAAAATGAGTTCAAATGCTATGGTGTGTGTGCTACTAAGCTGTTTTGGGTGTGCTGATTGCAAGATAATTGAAGACATTTGAGAGTGTTTGGCTCCCTGACAACATACATCTTTAAATTATTCTCAAGAAGGTTTTCACACACATCTATACATTCTAGACTAGCATTTCTCTATTACAATGTAAAACAATATTATTTTACTTTGCAGGAAAGTTAAGACTCATGATGTTGCATTGTTATCACTTGAACAAGCCAGCAAAGAAAAGGTTTGGAATAGTCTGATTAATCTCAAGTTTACCACTTCTGATAAACAATGTTTTTCACCACCAGTTTACAATGGTTGGGTATTTATGTACTAATTACTACATTTCTTGCAATTATTTTAATATATTGATTATCCTTTCAGTATTGTCATTAATACATACACTCATATCTTACATTTCTCGTAAGAGAATATAAAACATTCCTTTAAACATTCCTCTTCATGCACATACTGTAACTGGTATAGAATATAAATTATTGTGATGTGATGTAGTAAAAAGTAGGAGATGTAAACTATTTATTCCTTATTCCTGCATCATTAAATGAAACAACCAAACAATTTTAATTAGATTAGTCAAAGAATCTAAATCAGTAATTTTCTTTGTGATTTTTTAAATATGAATTCAGAGCATATCTAGTATGAACCAACTAGGCCTGGTGTTTATCCTTCTTCAGTCTCAGTATCTATTGATATTACCATAATACAATATCTCTTAGCAACAGCTCTAATGTTACTTCCTCGTGAGCAGAGGTATCAAAGTGTAGAAGACAAAATGCAGTCTCTGGGAAGCCCAGCAGTTTCATAACCTTATCTGTAGTTAGTGTTTAGCACTGATATGATTAAAGTGAATTGGTTGTCCGATAACAAAAATTTATCTTCATGTTGTAGGACAGACGACTGAAGATGTTTTGATTACATCATCTCACAGGGTGGTTTGGTTTAACTTCTGTGTTTATGTATGTGTTATTATTTGATTTTGAGTAAAGGATAAAACATTTTCATAAAACATACGTGAAACATTCAATGTTTTTATGAGGGTAATATTCCGAAATTCCATGAAAGTACAAGCAGCCTTTATTTCACATTTCTGTGTTATGTCAAATGTAGAATTTAAAAGGATCATTGATTCTGTTTGGCGTACTCTATAGTGCTGTACTGGACTGTTTTAAAAACAAAAAACAAAAAAACGAATGCCATCTTTCTTTATTTAAAGTGAATCATTATTCATCTTCGTTGAATACATGAATATAGTAATGGAACTGACATTTACACTGGAGTAAAATTGTGCTATTAGCAGACAAAGCTGTTTTTTAGCACACTGAGAGAAGTGCTATTTTTTTTAATAAGAATGTATAATTATAGCATACTGAGAGGAGTTTATAGCATACTGAGAGCAGCGAACTGAGTCTTCACTTGGTAGTTTATTCTACACAAAGAGAGAAATTAGAGAAACTCTACAAGATGGGTGTTTTGCTATTGATCTAGTTCTGCCAATTCAGTTTGTCTGTTTATAAAGGCGACTGTTAATGGCTTTTGCTTTAGGTAGGTGGAGGCCTTTTTGTCAACACTGTACTGCTCAACTTAAATAAGAATACAGTACAGTGCCTTGCAGTTTTCTGCTGCTTGGCGGAGAAAACATTTCTTTTTAAATATAGTTCATAAAGGTATGCTGTGTAAGCTATTTAGTTAAGCTAGCTTAGTTTTATTTAAGTTAAGCAAAAGACAGACTAAATGGTTTAAAGTAAACTCTTTATATACTGTACTTACATAAATATATCAAAGAGACAGAAAAAGGCAGAGTTGATTGTTTAGTTTCTCAATAAAATTATCATTGAATATCTTGTAATGGCTGTAGATTGTAATAGGTAGTTTTTTGTTTTGAATCAAAACTAAAATTGGCTTCTAATGCTGTAGGATTTATACTATGATATCTAATGTTGTTTAAGTATTCTGAAAACATCTTGATTTGATTTGTTTTTTATTTGAGTTAGTTGGAGGATTAGTTTTAACAGAAGCAAACTAAGGGGGAAATGCTGACAGTCAGCCCTCTGTGATAAGGGTGGAATGGGGACACTGTTTATCAGATCAGGACGTCTTCTGTAAGTATGAAACAAATGGACTAAGACTGATTTTGCATTGCCTGGGTATTGGAATTTTAAGTATGTTCTGTTGCAAGATGAGACTGCTGGAGCTGTACTGTATTTGCCAGTAGAGAAACTGGGACATTGAGATTTAGCTGTATGAGTGTTAGCATGCTCATATCACGCTTGTGCAATGTTAGTGTCACCTTTACTCTATATGTATGAAATCATACTTTTAATTAAGAAAAATAAATAAATGAATATGTAATGCGGGGGATTATTTTATTCCTATAATACAAACAAAAGGATTGGGTGAAAAATGTAGTAATGGAAGGGCAGCAAGGTTCACTACTGTTCTCCTGGGAGTCTTTTAAGGTCTCATTTATTCTAAATTATACTTGGTAGTTCTTCCTTATATACTGTATATATTGCCAATTTTCTTCAAGATAGTTCAAAGACAGATGACAGCTACAATCCTGCTTTGTAGCACCAAAGAATCTGCAGAAAAAAGGGGATGACAAAATAGCAGATTGTTTTTTGCGTTATTTTTTATTATTGTGCTCATGTAGAGCCCTGAATGGGGAGTCAAATTAAATAGCTGTTGAAGATGTGCTATACTCCGAATATATGAGGATATACTTGAAGATTGACTTAATTTTTTAATGGAATGTTTATCTTATCAGTCAAGAAATTTGTTTAATGTGAAAGTAAAAAGAGACGGTAATAAATAAAAAGAGAGGAGGGTCAATTCTGATTCCAGGATCTTTTTCGCATAAAAAAAGGAGCAGATATTGCAGTCTTACCATTTATGATGTATGATCAAAATGGCTGAAAAATGTGTTTTTGCACGGTCAAGTACAAATTGAAATGCTGTGGGAGATTATATTTTATACGTAAATATTATATTGTCGGAGATTAATGTTTATAGCTTGGTATGGATTTCCACGTCTTCTCAATTGAACTAAAGAAACCATTTGTTTTTAAAGTTCTGTATTTTCCACCATTTTATCAATAGAGGTTTTGAGGGAAGAAAACTAGTTTTAACATTACATGGTCAATTTGCACTGAAACAGTGTTAAAGAAGGTTCTGTTTTCCTCTAAAGTGAAATTTACTTAGGTTTGGAAATGGACAAGATGTGCAGAACTTAATTATATAATTGGGAAAAGATTCTGTGAAAGCGACTGTTACTATGGTAATTATTATTTCTTCGTGAATCAGTCTTTAATATAATTATTTTGTGATACAGTATATACTCAGTATATCTCAGGCAAGTCAGTCGTGACTGCAAAATAATTATGAGTTTTTTTCAACTTAATTATGTACTTGTTTTGGTTTAACCGTTTAATCCTCTGCAGTATGAAAAAAAAATAAGAATCATCATCAGATTCTATCAGATCTGTCCAGTTCCCAGCCAGAAATCCGAGCACAGATAATGTTACTCTAAAATTCAAATTAGCTAAATTAATCCATAAGTCTTTACAGAATTTGCCTGATAAGTACATACAAAACCATATATTTTATATAAATAGATACCTATACAGTACTCTATGTATTTCTGGCCTGTAATTAAGCCTAAAATAACTAAATCTGTTGAACACTTCAAAAGGGCATTTGTGAGCCATTTACTAAAATTCAGCACAACTGAACTAGCATGCCAACAAAATCAATCAGTTGTTATAATGTTATAATTACAATACATGTTTAAGGCAGAAAAAAATAGTGAAGACGAATGGTGGCATCACTTGCTGTTCTATTTTTGTATCCATATATTGATTTGTTTAGGAGTTGTGGGCAATGTCACTATATTGTACTGTAAGTCAACTTCTATGACTTTGCGGTATTCCAGTAGAGGTGAAAAGCATCTCTTCTTACATTCTCCTTTGACCAAGTCGAGGTCAGAGGAAGATCTTTTATGATGATTATGTATCAAATGCACTGCAAGGCTTGATTCTTCTGTCTGGTTCAAGGTATTAAATCATTACAGTGCTTCATATTTGGGAACCAAGGCATGCAATGGCCTTGGAAAATGGACAGCATCCGTGCCACAGGCTCTCCACATGTCATTACGTGGTAGTTTTTGGTAGTTGAATTTGTCCTCACTCATTAGCCTTATAAGATTGACAGAACTGGCTTTTGTGGACACTCATAAGGATAATCAATACGAGAGGATTATCAATTGCCAGCTCTTCTGTCTTTCTGGATAGGTTATTGAGTGTTTAAAAAGCAGGAAGGCAAAAGTTATTTTTGAATATTTACCACAAAAGCTATTTCTATTACCAGGTTAAATAAAACAAATCTCACTTCAAACAGAAAATAAATGTTTTTTTTTCAAATTTAATTTTAGTCCTCAAGCATTTTTTTTATCAAGGGCTGTTATTGAATACTAAAAATGATATGAGGTATAAAAAGAAGCAGATTTAGATGCTTGAAGTGGTTCAGTATGGAACCTAGGACAGAATTGTATATATATTCGATAAATCAACAGATGTTTTGACAAGAACTGTGTGTTACAGATGCAGAAATCTTTTTACCTCCTGGGACAATTCAGCTTTTTTTTGCCACATCCCCCTCCTCTTCATAAAAGGAAACATTCCACAAAACCTGCTAAAAATACTTTGAAACAAGGAAATACCATGAGTATTAATAGAAACCAGCCATAACTTAGGCTGCCTGAAAGTAGTACATTCACATGTAAAGTAATGACGAGCAGAGAATGAATTCAAGAAGGTTCAATACAACATGATTCACAGTTGAAACAATGTAGCTTTAGCTTTGATCATTTTAATCACACGTTATTTATTTTTCATCTAACAAAACAGGTACTGTCATTGTCCATGATTCATATGAAAAAGTGTTACTACTTCTAAAAACTTGCATATGAAAGTGTGAATCCTATTGTATGTTAGGGTATGATGAAACCTGCTCTTCTTACTCTCATGCAGTGTTTGCTGATGTGCAGGACTGTGGGATGACACACTTATCCACCCAGGTGTGTGAAACATGCTTCATCTTTCTGCCTCCTTCCCTGGAGCTCAATTAAAAATGTATGAATTAAGACTGTTTAGCCCATCACTGGTTTGACTGGTGAGTCATTAAACGCATTTTTTCACTCCCTAGAGGGAAAAGCTGCAAGCTGCATCTAAAAATAGTGAATTTTTATCAAATTCAGGATACAATCCTGACTCTCATTCTACTAAAATATTAAACAACCGTGGAAGGAAAGTAATGGATGTTAATATTGTCCATCCCACTCAGCCTGTTTTTACTCGACTGGACAGAGAACCAGTTCTGTGTTCATGATTAACAACCCCTTTAGTCCAGACGAGACTTCTCGTACGATTCCCACATCCGTCTTACTTAGAGGAATAAAAAGGTCTTGACTGCAGGAGGACCAGCTGCTGTTTCCTATTGGAATCACTTTCTAATCTACAGAAACATTGCTTTGACAGCACCAAGGACCCTGCATTGACTCAGCGTGTGTCAGATAGGGTTGGGATTTGGAGCTGTGAAACAACATCATGAAGGAAAGCTAAGCGATTATGGAGGAGTTAACTTTGCCTTACTGTTTTGCTCCTTTATTTTGGTAGAAAATAGCTCCCTGTTTGGTGCCTTTTTCAAAGATCTTCCTGGAAATTGCATAAAAAAAACCCTGGGGTTTTAAAAACCCTAATTAGGTAAAATCATAAGTGATGAATTGACCATAATAGCAATAGCCATCCATCTTATAACTGTCGCATCCAATTTTATTTTTGCCCATTTTGGCAAGCAAAGGGCACAAGGCAGGGTACAATCTGGATGGGATGCCAGTCCACTGCAGGGTACACACAGGCACAGACACACTCATACCAGGACCAATTGTCCCAAATAACCAACCAGGATGCCTTTGACCTGCAGTAGGAAACGGGAGCACCCAGAGGAGATCCACACAAACACGGGGAGGGCATACAAATCCCATGCAGATAGGTCCAGAATTGAACCCAGAGTCCCAGCACTGCGCCAGTGTACCTCTAAACAATAACATGTTGTCGTTTTTTAAGATTTAGTCTTGCATTTATGGCATTCTAGTGTGACCGTCGCGGATCCGCGCCGTTTCGTCCCGCAACACCTGGGCCGCGAACCCGGGTCTCCGGCATAACGCAACAGAGAACCAGCCGCATGAGCTAAAGGAGACCTCCTTCAGAGACCTAGGCACCTGAGGTCCCTGCTACGCGCAGGGAGGGCGATGACGTCACCACGTCCAAACTAGCTCCGCTACACTTGTTCATCACAAAGGAACGAAATATGATTTACACTTTTGTTAGCCCTGGAAATGAACCACCTCATTTACCACTGTAGTGAGGCACCCAGTGACGCTAGGCAGTCATTCTGTGACAGTAGCGCCACTACGCAGCAGATCAGGGAGAGGAGTGAGAATTTGCCTCACAAGCGGAATTAGAGGGAGCTGCACCCCAACTCTTACAAACAGCTCCTTGGATCGTTAATGACAGCTCCATCATCAGAAGGTCACTTGTCCTGGTGAAGGCTGTAAAAACCGTGATTCCATCCTGGAAGCACAGGACACAGTGTCCTAGAGAATGTGAGTGTTCCTGCTGTGACATCAGTTCAAGGCCTTGTGCCACTTTCGGATTTTAAAATATTCTCGTCTACCTTTCCTGGGATACCTTCATAACAGAGACCCTTGATGCAAGTCCATTTTATCACCTCAAGTTATGATGTTTACTTTTTTCCAGATTTTCTTGTTTTTGTAGTTTGTTTTTTTTTAATTCAAAAAGCCCTTTTTAATATTCAAAACGCAATATTTATGTTGTACAACTGGTCATACGGGTTGACCATGATAAACCATTATT
Organism: Lepisosteus oculatus; assembly: GCF_040954835.1. NCBI lineage: Eukaryota > Metazoa > Chordata > Actinopteri > Semionotiformes > Lepisosteidae > Lepisosteus > Lepisosteus oculatus. Next base: position 13,351,529 of record NC_090701.1, on the reverse strand, counting down.
TACTCTACTATCACTGTATGCAGTTTTGTATATCATAGTTTTTAGAATACTGTTCCCACTGCTGATTTTCTAGAACAAACATTTGAAGATGACATTATGTAGTTTCTGAAAATAAAGTTGGCCTTTTCCTTAATTGTAATGTCATCATCTAAAGTATATCAATCAAAATTATACCATTTTACCCAATTTTACCCTATTTTTCGGAGTGTTTTTAAATCAAAAGTTTCTTTATATGTATTGAACAACATTTGCACGAAGCTTCAGGTTACAAATAAAGCATCATGATTTACTTTTGGCTAACAATGTTGTTGTTTTTTTTTTAAAAACATAAAATAGTATATGCTTTTGAAGAATGTTTCTAACAATTTGTGTAAAACACCTACTGGACTCTGTTTAATTAGAAATACAGATACAATCTATTTATAGTCTGTTTTTCAGATGCCCCTCTCAAGTTTTTTGATTACATGAGCTTAATATGTTTGCTCTAAAAATGTGTCTGTTATGTTCTTTGTGTTATTAGTTACAGTTAAATGTTTGTAAATAAGATTACTCCATGAAATATGCTACACCATATTTCAATCAGTCAAGACAAATTTAAACTGGCCCAAACCTCTGAGATCATTGTTTGAAATCCAGGGCAAAACAAATTTAAAATATTATTTCATGTTGTAAGTAGTTTTTATGCACCAGAGAAGCAGTAAACCTCTGCTTAAGTTACTTTATGTGTTAACCTGCTCAGCTGAAACAGTTCTAAAGGTATAACAAAATATTTTAGGTCAAAGAAGGTGGTTGTTGTGGTAGGAGGTTATGAAAATACTTTTGTATTAAAAATCAGATGTTTATAAAAAATATTTCAAAAAAATAATTTTATTTATAAAAATATATATTTTATATTTGTGATATATTTTTAAAACCTGCATCTTTATGAGCTCTAATGACATCCTTGTTGTGTTGTAATAAGTCTGGAATTCTGTTGCAGGAAAAAGAAAGATATTTTAAGTGTTTCACCCTCTTCCATACTTTAATTGTCTGTGAAAATAATAAACAGACATTACTTTGTACTGAGTACTGTACGACAATTGGATTTGGGTGTACAGTATTCACATTTCGATGAGCGCATATGAGAAAAATGATTTTCAGTGCTGGGAGTTGCACTATGAAGTTCACACTTCCTGGGCTTTGGTTAGTTCATTGATTAGGATGTATAGTTATACTTAGGTTGGTTGACACTTAGATCAATGGGGTGATGATGTGATGTTTCTTTACACTGCTGCTGGAGCACATACTGTACCAAATACCTGCTTGTACAATTCATTTCCCAGCTGGAAACAACAAAGCGGAAAAAGTCTTTAATCTGTAGCCAGCTAAGCAAAATTTTTCTTGTTCTGAAAGCTGTCTTTTGAGAACAGCAGTGGTTCAGTATTGTGGGACAGATAGGCCTATGTTGCAGAGTTTCTTTACCTTAAAGGAGTTAATACATGCTGATACTAACAAACACCGATTTATTAGCAAAACAATTGCCACAAAAACTCAATCAAAAGTGGGTAGGAAAACAAGGTAAATGTATCACCCCTTAATGTCCTTCACAGGTTTATTGCTTTATTCCTTCAACTTGAATGTTCTGACGAATGGGGCCTTTTCGCAAAAAGATTGAAAGCTAACCCAAATCCTTAATGACTTTACAGAAGAACCCATGTGAAACATAGGCTGAATCCTATAGCCCAGACATGATTACTTCGAAACCTTTGTCATGTCATGTGCCGGCTGTGACCAGGATACTGTAAACGGTAGAGTACAGCTGACTGAAAAGTGGCCGGGGTTAAGCAGGTGCGAGCTGGCTAGCATATGCTTGGCTGGGAGTTTGGCGGTGACCCCTGTGGATTGCTGGATGCCTGTGAGCTCATACTGTTATTTCTTTGTGGAGCAATTTTTAGAAATTGTCCCATAGCACAACAACACAGTGAAATGTTCCTCCCTCCCCTGCCCCCACTGGCCATCAGTCGTAACCCCTTGTGACCCCTTGTGTGAGTTTCTGACAAAGCGTTCCTAAAATCAAGCCAGACAGCTCTGCTATAGGGATAGTGCAGTAAGAATCTGATGGCTTCACGTCCTCAGAGCACCCCGAACCTCCGGTGTGTCCTCTCTCACCGTTGATCCAAATGGAAAATAATGTTGAGACAGGACAAGTTGAGAGATGATATGGGAGGGAAAATGATAGCCAACAGTGTCATGCCAGCATTTCTTTAGGTGCGTTGATGCCAAATCAAAAGAACAAGATTCAGGAGCATCCAGGAGCCTGAAGTGTTATGTATGAAAGCAGCATCTGTCCCTGGCCTGATTCCAGTCTGGGAAGTGAGGGTGGAGAAATAAAATAAAAAAAATGTCCCATCAAAATCATGTCCCAAAAAATCAAAGTGTTTTTTTTTGCTTCTGATTCAACCTCATACCACAGATGCCCTTGGGTACCAAGTCCTATTAAATTGTTCTTGTTCACTTTGAGCAGGAATTAAAAAAGCTCCTTTTTGCCAAGGGAACAGAACACAACACAAGGAAGGTATTGACTTTATAAACAAATACTGTATGTGCTAAGAAAAAAACAACAAACAACTCAATAATTCACTGTATCCCCTTCTCTCTGTAGTGTAATAGTGATATTTGGTATTTCTGGTTGACATTCACTGTTTTCTGTCAGTCAGATTTATGAACTAGTCAAATTACTTTGAAAGCTGCCTCTGCTGGGGGCTTTCAATTGTGTTTTCAGTCTATTTTCATACACAGACTTTAAAAGGGTAAGAACTGTATGATAATTTTATTACACAAAAAATGTCAACATTTCTGTCTTATTAAAGGATTGTGTAAATTAGCTTATTTTAACCAGTTTAAATGCTCCAAAACACATGAACGCTTATCAATTTAGATTGTTTTTCTCCTTTTAAAACTAATATCTCTTCCAGTCAAGTCTATCAAATTATTTTTTCAGAAAATTTGAGCATGAAATAACCCCCCAATACTTACACTTTTTTCAAAAGTGAAAAGGGGCATCTCTTCCAATGTGACTAAATTAAATGATTTGTGATTTGTGAAGGCTTTAGTGTGACGATAAGTCCACACACAATCATGGGCATACACAAAAAACAGCGTAATTAATTGACAGTTTAAATAGAGAAGCTCTTCAACCACTGGTTAGACTGAGAAAGCAATTACCAGGTAGCAAAGCTGTCTTAAACAAAACACTCAACTGTGAAAGGTGAGTGTGTTATCACAGCATTTTGTGTACAGTAAAACTATAGATGTCCCACAGTTGCAAGACTTGACATACTGTATTGCAGAAATGGATTTTGATCAATTTCTATTTTAATAATAGCCTTGTGTACTCCACTACTTCATCCAGTATGTGAGCCTCAAAATAATCTAGCTTTGTACAGGATGCTTTTCTAAATCATTCCAGTCCCATAAAATATATTTTGTTTATGTGGCACAAGCCAGCGTTTTTTATTAGATTGCAAATACAAAAAGAGAGAAAGGCATGTCATTGCTTCATGGTTCAAGGCGTATGACTGTTCATGGGACTGATACTGTGCTTGCTAGGAGCAAAATTGTCTGAAGCATGTGATCCAGTCTTTCCCATATTTATTTTTCAATGCTGCATGGCAAGTTTTTTTCTAAAAAAAGATGATAGTGCATAATACTATGCACTATAACACTCACTAAGATGTTAGTATAGTTCTTTGCCATTATTAATTTAAACAAAATTGTGTGCCGTATTGTAACAATATGGCATACCATATTGCATTCAAATGGGGGGAATTTGCCCACTTGCTCTGTAGCTGTACAAAATAGTCTGCCTTGTCTTCCAAACAACGAAAGAGTATTATTTCATGACTCTTTCGCTTCTATTGAAAATGTAAGGATAACGAGAGAGAGGATGTTTAGTTGTGTGGTTCTGTTGGGATATTTATGGAGTTGCGTTGGTAAGGGAAGAGCTTAGTGACCTAGATAGGCAGTCTATATTGTGACATGTGACTGCCCATCCCTCCTTGCCAGATTCATGTTGCACAAAAACCCTTTTCAGCTCCAGGCAGATGAAAGGAAAGGAAACAGCTGGTTCAGCTTTATCTCATTCAGGTCAGATATTTGACTCAGTATGTAATCATGGGCAGAAAAAGAATATAAGGGCAGTTTATGTAAAAAAGACCCAGTATGTGACATGGTGCTTCTCTTTAAAAAAACGTCAACAACAGTAAAAAAACAATCTGTGCGTGATGTTTATAACCACCATCTTATGACTGCTAACACTGTGGACTCTCGACTTTAAACCATCATTTGAAACAGCCTTCTTAAATGTGAGTGTCTGTTTGTAATAGGATCCCTTTGAGCAGGTTTTATTGTGTGAAAGAAGAAAAATGAGCAAGTAGATTTTGACTGCTGGCTGAAGTTAATTTCTGTCTTGGTGTAGAACAGCACTCACTGTAAACTAAAGATTAAATGAATATGCCTGGAGCATATTAGACCAAGGAAACCCCACATATGCTGTAATTAACTACTGTATGAGTTCCCTCTTGTGGCTTGTATTACACAGTGTGTGTACCCTCTTAAACGCATGCATGAGATGTACTGAATGTGTCTATGTACTGTATGCATATTACATTATACACAGATACAAATGAATTTTAACAAAATGTTTTGACTTTTTTGCTTCTCATTTTCCAATGGAAGAGAAACCTTTCTACTCTCAGAAAATGCTGTTTTGTGTCATAAAAATAAAAAATATTTCTAACTGTAATTAAGCTACCAGTGATACTTTGATTTTTAATAATGGATACAGAATAACTAATGCCAAGTCTAGGGCTGTGTGTTAAGTTATATAAGAATATACCAGAAGTATTATATGTGTTATATGCTGTAAAATGATTCAGATAATTACATTTGAGGCTTTGGAAAGCAGGGGAAAGTGGTTCCATTTAGTGTGAGAATATTACCTTTTATTTTTGTTTTGTAATGTTTTTTCCTTCATTTGAGCTAATTTACAGTGATTGATAATTCATGTATCCTTATATTTTGTGATGTAGTAAGGGGGTGTATTTGTATTCAAGGTTATCTACAAATGCACTTTAAAACACTTGAGTACTTGTGTACTAGTACTGTGAATTTCAAGGTTTTTTTAAAGAAGAACTCTCAGGCCAAATACTTGCCAACAGTCCTCATGCTGCCTTCTATCACTTAATTAATCAGCAGTTACACCCGGCCAAGATAGGTCATAGAAGTGTGTTATCATTGTATATTCAGTGTTAACATGGGAAATTAGAATTTAAAGACTTAATGATCCTGTACAAGTAAAGGCAGGTGCAGTTATTGTAGGTGCTTCTATATCTTCACATAATGTATAATACCAACTGATGGGCTATTGTTCTTTGTACATGGAACTGTAGATTATTATTTAGATGATTTCCTAAAATTGAAATAAAATGTGTTTATGCACTTCAAATAATATAGAACGTACTATAGGCTGAGCAGGGGCACTTTAATGAATCATCAGTTTTCTAACGCAGCTAAAGGGAAGCTTGGATCTTTCACTTTCATTGAAACAAGAACATTAAAGGATCCTCACCAGTCATAAAATGAAAAAATGTTTTTATTTAAAACAAACTGGCATGAAAGGAAATACTTTCTGGGTCTTTTAAAAGATATTACAGATCACACACTTAAAACATTTAGATACATTGCATTAGATACAGTACATTCCTGTACGTGTTTGACCTTTAAAAAACCCTTTCTTTTGATTTGGAAGGCACCAACACTTTCAGTGTTCATTCTGCTGGGTCAGAGCATATCTCCTGTTGCCTTAGCAACTGTTGCATGCATTTAACCATGAGGCCTACAAGAATTGACTTTGGTAGCTGTTGGTAAAGGAGCTGTCCTGGGTTCAGGCTCAATACAATGGAAACTCTACTTCAGATCAATTAAGCAATAACATTGTTTTGTTCCCTTTTATCCCTTGATGGATTTGCTGTCAAACCTCAAAATTGTAGAATGGTATAGAATTACTATTTTTTCTTTTCCCAAATATAGACCAACACTACTTCCCTGAACATGCAGTTAAATTATTTGTATCCCCCTTTTTCTGCTTCTCAAGCTCATTAATTAGGAAGTGTTTTCCATTTCCACTTCCAGTGTAACCTTAGATGTGGTAAATACTGTTATTTTCATTATTTTTGCACCACAATTAAAAAACCTTCAAATAATCCCATTGTGTTTAATGAAGAGATCAGTTATATAACTGAGTTCAACTGTAACAAAAACAAAAAATCAAGTGTCTGAGTCCCCAGGACTGGGTTGGGAATATCTGCAGAAGGACACCTTTTTTATTTTCAGATTTGCAGGGTGGTCATCTGCAACCCTTTTCCAATTATTTGGATTATATCTGAACATATTAAAGTATGCAATAATACTCCAAAGCTAATTCTTATTTTCTCATTAATCTGTTGTGTGGAATCTCCTGCCATAGTAATATCTCTATCAAACCTAATTCTGATGAGAAAATGACTATTATTACAGATTGCATCATTTAATGACCACTATTAGAAACTCTGTAGCACAGCTATTGTCAAATGGAAGTACTGTATGTCATTTTCTTTTCACATGTGTACAGCAATAAAACATAACGTAGTACACAGCAGAAGTGAAACAGTGGTGATTCACTCACAGGTTTTACAGAATATTACCTGGGAAAGTTGAAGTCTTTCAGATGTTAACTGTTCTGTGTAAACAGGGGTTTGGTCTTCAAATGGAAAGCCCCGTGCCCACCAGTGTTTATGTTTCCACTTTGAAAATCCATGTTGGCCTTTTGACATTGTGGTGTGGCATAAATGAGTTTTAATGGCAAAACATGCTTTAGAATATTTTTCCTCTGAGGGTACAGGATTGTCATTTCACATGACATGTCTTTTATTTTTTATATGGTAGCCTTATCTGAGTTGCTCACACTGAAAACTATAGGCAGTATTATTGTATGACCTGACCATCTATTACAGTGTAGTACTGACATCTAGTATAACATTGATAAGCACTTAAGCATGATAAAAATACAATTTTAATAGAAATTTAATTGTAAGATTAGAAAATCTTTGATTTATTTTATTTCCTTTTAAATGTCACTTTCAGGTGAATCCTTTGTAATATAGATATATTCAGATATTATTTTCTAAAGCTAAAATGTATCATGGGGAAAGAACACAAGAATTCAATTGAAACAAATATGAATTTAAATATTTTCATTTTGACCATTGTGTTCTTGTTTAGACAGGTTTTTGCCATTGGCACAAGTTTAAAAAATCCCTGATAATATACCTGATAACACATGGAATAGAGCTTCTTGTACTTCTTGAAGCTACAATGCAAAATGTGGAAATTAATAGTATAACCCTATTACAGCCGATGGAAATTTAGGTACACTTTAGAAACTGACATTCTTGTACTCTGAGAGGGGATGGATTCTCTCTGTTGTGACTGAATGTGCAGTTAACCAGTATTGATTGTATTTTGCTTATAGCACAAAGAAGTATTTACCAGACTCAGAATGTCAGGCTTATTTAGACTTATTTCTCTAAAGGCCTCCCCGCACCTCTTCTTTGTGGGAACTTAATTACGATGGATTATTGGATTTCAATTTCCAATTTCCTACCTTTCTGTTGACTGAGGCACGGTAATGAGTTTAGCTGAGAACCAGTTCCTGCTTTTTCAATGATCAATGCTGAAGTTTTAGGAATAATGTACTGTAAAACAATGTCAGGAGTAAAAAAAAAGATGATGAAACAAAGAGTAAGCAATACAAGGCTGTATTTCAGCAGGTTCTTGAAAGCTTTCCTACCAGAACTATCCTGTGAATTTAGCTTAATTTGGAACCTATGAATTGTCTTGTACCATGTTTTTTCATGTTATATCAAAATTGTAGACATTATGTCTCATTTCTGTAACTGTCTCTTTATACAGTACAGACATTCTAGATGGTTGCAGAGACATTTTGTGCAGCCCAAATGATTTGATGTAGTACCCTAAAAAGTTAGAGAACATATAAAAAAAACATTTTCCTTCCCAAGCAGTTAGTCATTGTAATTAAAATAGTTGTCCTTTTAGTTGTGCATGAATTTGTTCTTATTGACAATTTTCAGTGTAATGGAGGTGGTAGATGCCCCCCCAAAATATCTAAATAAATAAATGTGCTCAAACTTTGGAAACAATATACAGTAGCTCAGAGTCCAAACCTGCACCAGATCTGGCTTCTAGAGGTAAACTCTCATAATCCAATCTAATCTTCCTCCTTTCTCTTTAGGCTTCAGTTTTACTTTTTGTTGTTTTTTTTTTTTTTTCATCCAGCACGAAGATGAAATGTCCTTAAATGAGTTGGTAGAAAATGTTTAGGAGTTATGAGATCAATATGAAATTCTCAGTACCACCAATTTTAGTTTAAAATTAGGCATACTGATGTAACGTCTACCCGTTTATTTTAAAAGTCCAACGTTTTCCTCCCAGACCAATGGGATTCTTATGGTAAGTTTTTCTTTTTTTCCAGACTGCGCTAAATGACCGATTTATAACATATGCCATCATTTAATTTCAGTGATTGCATGGTTACCGATTTAAAAAAACCTAATTTAAACCTATAATTTTTTATTAATTTATTTTTATGATTTCCTTTTGTGTTGTCGTAATGCCGTTTGTCCACCAAGACAAATATAGGCTTGCATTCTCCCCAACGGCACTCAGTTCCCCTGTGATCTTGAATGAAGTCACGGATGGAAAGTTTTTCCTCTTCGCTTGTTGTCAGCTGCTATGCTCATTGCCAACCTATTTCACCTGCACTCATTAGTCCTGCTGTGCCAGTGTCAGCTGTCTGACGCTGTGAGGATTCGGAAAGCCAGCGTTGATGATATTGCTTGCCAAGTGTTTTTAGTATTAAGTTTACATCACAGTTTTCAGCTAGGACCCTCTTTATGGAAGCTGATACAAGGATGTGTACAGGGATGTCTTAAAATGTGTACTGTAGGTTGTCATTGTTTCATTGTCTAATTTTTGACCAGAAAGATTAAATTATATGCTTTACAAAACCTTAACAATGGCCAGAATTCCTTTTAAGCAATATCTCCTTTTCCTTTTTGAGGTTGACCTATTATTCTAATAGCAACAACTGACTGACGTGTGGCATTGAAGAATACCTCTGAGCTTAAATTGCACCAGGCAGATAGCACCAACCAAAGAATAATTTACAGTAGTATAACTAGAAATAAAATTGCTTTTATTTTAGAGTCACTAGCAATTTTCCCTTTGATGGCTGAGTGGTTTAATAGAATTGCTTATTTTATTTTTTCCTGAAGAAAGAGGCAATTTATCTTACTTGGGTTTCCAACAAAAAACAAGTATATTTATTTCCTTTTTTCTCCTTTGTGAATTTTGTCCATAAAACAGCTCAGTTCTATTATATATCAAGTGATAGTCAAGCATTATAGTGATCTCTGAGCAAAACGACATTTTCAGAACATGGAGAGGGCTTCTGGGAAATGTGCCAAGGATAAAATATGTAGAAGTTGCAATGCAGGTTTTTTTTCTAAATAATTTTTTTGTCACAAAGGTGAACGCAAGAGTACAGTAGAAAACAGTATAGTATATAACTATATTTCCTGAGAGATGCAGGAAAGGGCTGGGCTGCTCTTTGCCTATAGGGCATAGTTTTGTTTAGCTACTGATATATTAGGTGTATTTATACACCATTAACATTATATATTTCATTACAAAAGGTGATAACTGTGATTTATAACATAATAATAATGTGTCCATAGTCCTAATAGTCTTTGCACTGGAGTTAGGAATGTGCTATTTTTTTAAAGAATTTCTGAAAATTTTAAACTGTTATACTTTAGAGAATTGGGATGAAACTTCCCAAATTAAATAATTTTAACTTTAGACAGGAATCAGTGTTTTAATACTTTTTTAATTCAAGCTTTATAATCTTATAATGCTTTTAAATTGGGTTCTTTTAACTAATATGTTATTTTTGATTCTCTTTTGACATTTCATTAAAAGAAAAAAATAGTTTTAATTTAACTATATGTCATCTTGATGTATTCATTTTATGTCTCTGTACTAAAGTCGTTGAAAGTGCTTTTCCTCAATGCTGTCGCTCCTGGTATGTAATTCAGAATGAAAAATTTTGTTTTCACATGGTGAAAAAGTCATTATCTTTTCCTGTTAAGTGACATAGATTACGGTACCTTCTTTCTGGAAATATTTGCAAATAATAATAACATAGTTCATGCAAAGGAAATGAAGTTTAAGGTACAACATGTACATACAGTACAGGTGGTTCATATGAAGTTTACATTTACATAAAAGCAGAAAGTTAATGTGACCTATGCTGAACATGATGGTGTGTCAACATTCCACATTTTAGTCGTCTCTGTCTTCAGCAAGTGTTCATCTATGGTACTGTAATTTGTTTTTCAGCAGTCTTATTCACAGACTGTTGCTGTGCAGTTCAGTAAAAAGTAATTTGTCAGCCTAATAAATAAATAATACTACATATTATTTAGAAACAATTTGAAATAATGTAACGGAATAATAGTTACATACATATGAAGCTCTTAAAAAGGCTTTATTGCTTTGTATGAATAATAATATACAATTTTCACTTTAGGTGTTTCCACTATTAGATGCATAATTATATTTATATTTAAAATTCAGATGATTAAAAAAATAATCAAATATCAAATAAGATACAATTAGACAGCAATCTTGGGTGCAGTTTTTGAAATTCGTTGAAATTAGGCCTCTGTAACTTAGTAACAGTATTTTGCTAGTAGTAATTTAACTTAGCTTGTTTTAAAGAAACATACATTGTCAAGCTGAAGCTCTTGAGTATATCACTCTTCTCTTCTTTTAATGCATTTTCATTAAAATAATTACCTTTCATTTTCCATTCATATAATGTCCAATTAATAATGTATAAGCTATATGTTATACAGTAACCAGTGATAAGGAAGTTGACACCAATAATTTAGATTGTATATCTATTAAATTCTTATCGGGCATTATGTACTTCTTAAACAAATTTACATTGAAATCTATACACACACAATTCAAGGAGTGGTTCAATGAATGGTTTCAGGCACTCCCTGCTTTATTGCCCTAAAAATGATGCTGGGAGCTCCAGGGTCTGTGGTGTTAGACAGACAAAGTGTTCTGGCAAAAGAACAGGTGACTAATGGCATGTCTGCATACATTTTCTGGACAAGTCTGTGCTCACTGTCTCAGAATAATTGGTAATGGCTTTTGTTCCTTAAAGGGGAAATGCCTCAGGTTGTATCCATTTAAAAAAAAAATATTATGCTACTTTTGATGCTTTGGGTAATACCAATAATTTATAAGTCATAAATGTAAAATGAGATGACAGATGTGTCACATATTCAGTGGATGACATCAAATAAGTGAGAGTTTGGTACTGTATGCTCAGGCTTGTGTTGCATAACCCAATTCCTCTGTGTGCACAAGTCTTTAGTGGAAGAATTGATCAAAGGAAGTCACAGAAGTACAGTATCACCATTTGGTCCTTTGGTGTTTCAGTGAAATAAAGATTATCCTGAGATTTAAAAGAGAATTCATAAGATTCAAGTAGTTTCCTAGATTTTGAGGAGGCCGCAGTGGAAATGGACATTCTCATGCCAATAAGCTGTTACAAACTCCTGCTCTGAGGATGAAGGAGGTTTTAGAAAAGCTAAGAAAAAGTTCCTTCTCAATCAAAAAAGTAAACTTAAGTATTTGGTAAATTTAGGAAAAGCATATATTTTTACTTCTTTTTTGGTACTTTCCATCTGAAAATTTGTCTTTGGTAGGATGATTTTCAAAAGATTTTTGTACTAGTGCATAATTAGTTCCACTTTTGCTACCTTGTCTCTGACACAGTGCAGTTAAAAACAGTTTGAATATCACTGTTGTCTCTTTGCTATATTTTATTTTTGAACACATGCCATTACTTTCAGAATGCTAATAGCAATTTTTGTTTTAATTCAGCTTATAATTCATCCTTATAAGTCTGCTCTTGGTGAAGCAATAAATTCACATTTGGTTCACAACTGTAATATTTTTTTCAATGTTCAGTAAGCTCACTTGGCATAATCACAGTATAATTTTATAGTCTCTGTCTATGCATTGTTTTGCTTTAAATCACTCCATTTGTTCTGGCTTTTAACTGTACCAGTGAGCAAGACCCCAGTTATATCGGCAAGGGATTTGTGTGACCACAGGTAGTAGATGAATATTTATCAGCTTTTGAATAAACAAGTAAATAATGAATAAACAGCTTGATTGTCACTTTTAATTTGCACTATGGCTCTAAACGTGGATAGAAAACTGATACTTCTTAGAAAAGGGGGGACAGTGAATCATCGAGAGCAGCTGACATTTAATGCAAGCTGGCAGCCCCAGGAACAGGAAATACACACCTGCTGCAGCTTACTCCCTGCCATGCTGATAGTTCTATGGTTCTGTAAACAGTTCCAAAACATTTTTTGCTGCAATACAACTGGTACTATGCTGCTGCCTCTGAAGGAGTATGCTAGGGTGAGCATGTGATACAACAACAGTGTGTTTTTGTAAGTTTCCAACTCTTTCAGATTGTCTGTTCTGTTTTTTATACAGTAGAAGACTTGCAATGAAGTGAAATAAGATAAGATTGCTTTTTTGTCCATATACAATTTCTTGTATTAGGAGTTTGTCTTTTTGCATACCCAGCTAAGGGCCTTGCTCAGGGGCCCAATGGAGTAGGATTCAATTTAAACACTTTTCTTCAGTCATTTAAAAATGTATGCTGTGCCTCAGAAGAAACATTATTACTACATCAAAGTTCCCAAAGTTATTTTAAGGAAAATGACATGTCTTTTTGCAGTAGATGCGCTGACATTTTTATTACTGAGTGCCATGGCTCATCAACAGTTGGTGTAGCCTGAAGGTCATGGGATTGTAGTGTGTGGGCACCACAAGACAAAATGCAAGATGTGTATGCATGATAGATGCTTTGTGCCAGACTGCAGGTGCTGTCTAGTATGATTCTGTTCCATTCCTCTTTTAGAGGATGAGCATAGGTTTCTTAACTGGTTTTTGAGCTCTAGACACAGTACCACACGTTATCCCAGTTCATGTTAAATTGGGTTTAAGTCTGGCGAGTAGGGCATGCACAGCATTACTCATTCAGCGTAATGCATTTTCATCCCACAAAAAAAGCTGTTTTCATATGAGCAGCACATTTCTTGTCCTACTGGGATGTTGTCATATCAGGGTCAGCTCAAAGGACAAGGCAGAAAGTGAGGTCCCAGAATTTTGTCCCTGTGACACTGTGCAGTCAGGTTTGCTTCAGTCACTGCACTGACAGTCACACTTGGATTTTGCCATTGATCTTAGCAAGGTGTTGTGACTTCTGGTCTTCTACCTTCTGTCATTGACATCCTATGTTTACCTGTATTGTCTTGCCAGGTTAGAAGCTGCTGGCTGTGTAGATAACAGACAATGAGTGACAGGGTGCTGACTTAGTCCAGCCTTCAACATACTAATGGCATGATGACATTATTCTCTGGACAAGCGGGGCATGTTAGTGACATGCCTTTAATTTCATGAAACTTGACATTCAACAAATTGAATCACCTTATCACCTGTGCCCAATCATCTCTCTCACTAATGAGGCAATTTTGTGCCAATGTAACAATGAATGTATCCTGATTAGTGTAAGAATGTATCCTGATTAGTCATGGGCGACCAATCAATCTCAATGATGCCAGTTTTTTTAAAGGTCCATACATTTTATTTTTCTGGAAACACAGGATGATAGTACAGCTTGCTTCTCAAAGGTAACTACTTTGCTACTTTGCAAAAAACACCTAATATATAATTCTAGAAAGAAAGGTGTTGAACGTTAGCACACTCATGCAATGCTTACTCTTCTGCAAGGCACTCTAGGTGAAAAGAGTTAAAGTTACATGAAACATTTTGGAAGACAGAATTAGGGTTTATTAAATTAAAAAAAAATAATTTGTGATTCAGGTATTTTTCCCAAAAAGGTATGATATAAGAAGACTATGTTTTTCTCATGCTTTTAAGATCCTAGGAGGTTTTCTTGAAGTCAGTGTTATACACTTTCATGTACAGTAGCAGCACTAAGCTGCTGTGGCTCTGGCAGGGGAAGTTTTGGCAGCATGTAGGAACTGAACAGAGGCAGAAAAACAACCTGGCTATTTTGTTTGGGATCTACCTTGGGGGAGTTAGTTTCAGCCCTGAAACAAATCCTCATGTTTTTATTCAGATTTAACCAGAGTCAAAAGTAAGAGGTCTTGGCTTAATTGATTCATGTTTGATCAAGGGAGGGGTTTAATAGAAAAGCCCAGGTCTTAACATGGTCAAGTAAGTCAAGTTTGTTTTTGTTTTTCTTCAAGTTGAATTGCAGAAGAAAAATACAGAAACCCTTGATGGGGATAAAAAACATCTGCCATTATTTAGAGAATATAGTATTTATCTGCCTGTTGCTTATCTGGTAAAGTCAGAACACAGACACACAAAGAGACTTAAAAAGCTTGCTAATATATAACAGCTTGGGTCCAAGGTCACCCAGAGCCATTGGTTTATAAAATATTAGTCTAAATAAATGTCTTGTTCTGAAACAGTAAGCTTTCAGTTAGCTTTTTCAGAACACCTGCATTATTTCCTTTGTGTAGAAAGATTCACTTCTTGTGTAGAACATTTAAATGTTTCATTTTTATTAACCATGAGTAATTAAACTTGAAAATGGTTCAGAAAAAACATTTTAATTAGCTCAGGGATTAGTTCATGAATCACACTAGGTCTTTTGGGTATCACATGCAAAACTGTTCACTTTAAGAAAATCAGAAATTTTAATAATCGGAGAGGAAACAATTTTGCCTTTGCTTTGCAAATAAATAAATGGGTACCTGTGTTATTTATTTCCAAGAACATGTTAATTTTAGATAGCACATTGGTTCCATGGTTCTGTGCTACTCTGAAGTGACTGTTGCTGTTATTGGGACTGTTGCCTGAACAACAGTAGTCTGCTATCTGATGCATAAAACAGTCTCAGAACACATTGCTATTTTTTTTAAAGTGTAATTTCTAACTTACAGTTTAATAGCTTTCCAATTTTTACTGTCAGTCGACACATGAAACTCCCACCTGAGCTTTTAAAAAAAAGAGACATCCTGGCATTTTGTGTGTTGAGAAGAATGCTTAGCAAGGAAGAAGTATGGTGTGTCCACACATACTGTACTGTACAAACAGCATTATGTCTGTGGACTCCACCTTTAAATCCACATGCTTCTTTTCCTGCAGGTTAAATCAGCAGTTAGTTAGAATCTGAATATGACCTGCATGATGTGGTAAGTCAATTTCCAAATCTGTTGTTCACCATTTGTAATTATATCAATTTATTTTAGGTTTTGATTTCTTCTGTGCAGTTTTTAGTGACATTTAACATCTTTTCACCCATAGAAGTGTTCAGTTTGAACATTCAAGTTTTGATTGAAAATATTCACTTTTAATAAGTATGCATAATACTTCGTTTTGAAGTGGGTGAACTCTTTTGCAAGGCACTGCATATTTATCTGTTTTTTACATGAGGGACAAACTTGACCTTCAAATTTGTTGTATTTAAGTGCTGGGCCACCGCAGAGAATCATAAAAGAGACATAATACTCCTGGTTTAACAAGGTTTTGTTGCAATAAAGTATTTGCTGCACAGAGGAATAGTGCCGTAGATTCTTTTTTTATGAGAAAAAAGTGTGGGAGTCAGAAAGACCATCTCATTTTATTATGTTCTTTCCGTTGAAAAACATTGATTGATTGAATCTCATCAAATGTTTTTTCCTTGAAGGCTGTTACAAAGCAACTCCAAAAGATGCAGTATCAGTGTTTGTTACAAACCAAAGTTTCTGTTGTTTTGTATGTTCAGTACATTCTGTAGGATGATCTTTGCCATGGATATGACTGACACATTCAACACATTATTATTTTTCATTACATAAAATGTTTAAATTGTTGTTAATACTTGTTATCAGTAATTTTTTCAGTGTTCCCCAAATGACTTGACGATTCAGTTATTTTCAGAAATGTGCATTCTGGAGGACACTTGTAAATTATTTAGAAATGTAGACCTGTACCTGTCTATAATTTTGGATATGTACCGTAACACATTTGCTGTTCCTGGTAGGGCCAAACTGCGTCATAAATGTGAACATCTGACCTCTAGTTACAACCAACAAGGCACAACCAATCTGATTATTAAGCTGTTCAGAAAAATAAGCATTATCAATAATGAAAACTAGAGACTACAGTAGAGTATTATTCTGTGCACATCAGTAATTACGGTAATCTGCTTTTTTAAAACTTTCTTTATCTGGTGTTTGCTCAACTGTTAACAGGCGAACATATGGAGGCCGAGTCACAGTTAACGTCATCTCAGGAGGAGCAAGTGTTAAGCCCTGTAAGTCTCTGAAAAGACAGGTGTAGACGTTTACATTTATAAATGGTTGAAATTGCCTTCCAAAATACAAACGTTTGGAATGTGAGCAAATAATATTAAAGATTTTGGGGCTTCTGACAGTGATAAATGTATATGGAGTTATTTTTTATTCTATTGATTATCTTTACACATGTTAATGTTTAAAGAATGTTTCCCTTTTCTTAGAAAAAATGGCCCAGGTTATGTAGATTACAGTGAAAAGGAACACTTTTACTACTGATACAATGAAAGGTGCTGTTGAGAACACAATCTGGCTATGGAGCTGTAGTATACAGTGAAAACTAATGCTAAGAATGCAATATAAAATACAGTGAAAACTAATGTTGGGAACTTTGTTTGACTGTAGTTTTCTAGTTCTTCTCTTGTACAGTACTCTCACATAGTTAAGGAATGCTGTACCTACCAGTTAAAGTTACTGTGACTCTCTGCAGCGAAAGCCAAGACAGGGTGCAAAGTGAATGCTAAGCTTGCTGACAGCTGCTTATGGCTGGAATCTGCTGATTGAGGTCTGTCACACCATGTAGACAGAAAGCACCAGTGTTTGAAAGACTTCAGTCTGGGGCTTTGGTAATTCAAAGACACCACCACAGGGTAAACATTATGTTGAAGATTCCATTTTTAATGTTTCCAGCTACAAAATATATACTGAAAGCAAAATACATGTATTCGTCAAACATCATTTTTTACACATTGTATTTTAGTTAAAAAAACGTTAGCTTTGGAGGATAGGATGGATATTACCTCTGTCATATGATCTGAAGTCTAGTCCGTAAATGGTGCATTATAATGCTCTGCTCTTTTCAAGGAAAGCAGTTCCATTAACTGCTCATTTACCAGAAAATTAAAATAATTTACTTCAAATTACCGTAGATTAAAAACAATTCAATTACAAGGTGAAGATGCACATTTAGGAATACTGCCAGTTATTACAAATACAGTAAATAAATCAATGAATGATCATTTTCCACATATTTTGAAATTATTTCCAAATATTCAGAAAGACCGAAATTGTGCTCAGATCATTTTCAGAACATCTGTTTTGAGAATATGAGTAGCATAAAAATTATTTCAAATAGCAACAAAGAAACTTTATACAGATAAACAGTACAGATCAAGACACTTTTATATCCTATAGCAGAAATTGCTGAGGCTTTCTATTTAACCCTGCTGTTCACTTCTTAATAGTGTGCTGTTTATTTTCTGTCTATAACACTTAACATTCTGAATTTGTCACCTTAAGAGCAGGATTGGATGTTTGATATGATAATCAGTTATTCGGGAAGAGTAGCATCTTTCACTGGAAAAGCAAGCTGGACTCTTCAATTAATTCACATGTACATCTTGTAGTTTGTAATGTCTGTATGCATGTACAGTACTCTGCTATTCTGCAGTTTCTAAATTGCACTTCAAGCAGTGCCTTAAAAATCTATTCTTTTGATTGTTATTATTGAAATGCTTGGTTCTTGTTTCTTTATTCCTTGTGCAGTGCTTCTGTGGTATGAAAATGCATGTTACATAGGCCACTGTGTAATCTCTTTGAGCCTCACTGATAATCACAATGTAATGAAAACATCCATAAGTATTACAAAGGAAGATAAACAGAACACAGTTGGTACACTGTCTAACAGAATATTTTGCTTTAGAGGAAAAAAAATAAAATGAGATAAAAGGAAATACAGTATGAAATGTAGTACACTAAAAACATGCTCCTTATAGATACATACTTTGCAAAAAAGCATGGGTACTCTCTGTCTGCCTCAGTTCTTCACTGCTTTAATTTTGTTTGTTAAAATACTTATTTGAGAGATATTATACTCTCAAAATGTCAAGTATTTTGTTTTATATGACCATCCAAAAGTTTCCAAATTTCAGATTTCATTCTTTTTTCCCCCATACTTAAAAAAGTGAAACAGTTTGAATTAACTGCACTGAAGCTATGAATAGGAAGTGCTTTGTTGTGAACGTCTTTGTCAGGTCATCCCTATGAAGCATTTTTTCTGCTCATTTGAAATAAAAGGAGGTATTTTCCTTTGTTCGGAAGGAAATCATAGTTATAGGGAAAAAAATGTAACAAGATGTAGTTGAGCAGTTGTGAGCAGTGATTAGCAGTAGTGCCCTGGTCAATTTCAGACCTGGTACTGTATGCTCTCTGTGTTTGTATAGTACTGTATGTTCACCCCATGTTTGCATGGGTTTCCTCTGGGTACTACGGTTTCCTCCCACAATCCAAAGTCAATTGGCTTATGGGAAAGGTGGTCCTGGTGTGTGTCTGTGTGTCTATGTGTATGACTGGCATCCTGTCCAGGGTATATCCCACCTTGTGGCCATCGTTTGCTGGGATAGGCTTTGGCTCCTCTGTGACCCTGAATTGGATGAAATGGCAAGAAAATGGATAGATGAATATTTATGATCAGATATTTACCAAAATTCCTGGTTACATTTTATATAGTATGCTTCATAGTAGTAGAAGTAGTGCTTCATTCCTTGAGGTTGGCATGGTCCGTTGGTTCTCTGTGACCTTAATTATTCTCTTAAATTAATTGCAGCACTTGCCTTTTGCTGACTGAAAAATAAGCCCTGCAGGATCTGAGCCCTAGATAGCAGCTGCCCATCCATACTCCCATGTGTATAGTATACAGTGATGCATGTGAGAAATATTGGTATCAGTCATATGTCTTCCAGCAAACATAATGCCATGAGTATGAAACCTTGACATACTGTAAAAAACAATGTGCCATGTACATTTAGGATCTGATTCAAACAGTCATGGGAAATTACTAATTACGACACATTAATAGACGTGTAGAAGGACATGATAGTATCGCTATTTTGGCGGTCCAGATTTAATATTGAAGAATGTGTTATGGTTTTTTGGTGTTTATTAATCATAGGCAGTATAAAGGGTGCATATTTGCAGAAGCTTATTGACCTTAATTATGACTTGTTGATTAAGTCGGGCCATATTCCCTTTATTTTTCTGAAGGCTAGAAAATGAAAGTAGAAAGATGTTGCTCAGCTGAAATAGCAGTGTCAGGACAAGTGGCATTTGGGATGCAAATTATACAAATGGCAATCTGTCTTACTGCAGTGGACTGCAAAATAGGCTTCCAGAAAGTTGTGTAATGATCATGATTAATCATAGTAAGAGCTGTTTCTCAGATTAGAAATTGAGAAACGAATATGTTGACCATTCATTTATAATGAGATCATTTACAGCCTACATGCAGATTAGAAGGCTTGAATGTTGAGTTTGTGAGCGAGATTAATTATTCAACATTTAAGCTTTTAAGACTTTTAAGACTTACTGAAATTTCTGGGTGTGAAAAATCACTGGCATTATCTTTAAAACTTGTTCAAAATTGGAAAGCTGTGTTGCCTCTGAATCTTCTTATACCAATGATAAACTGCATCTATAAGGTGGCTTAGCAGAGAAAATGTGGGTGTACTGTACATAATTAATCAATATCCTAACTGCTTCATCCAAAGGTGAACATCACAAGTTTTCAATATTTATTATTTAAAATATATTAGAAATGTATGAAAAGAAGCATTGAAAATGTAAATAACATAATTGTAAGAAATAAAATAAATTTGTAAATACACAGTTAAGATTTATTCATTCTTACAAATGTTTTGGGACATGAAATGTTTTGGTTTCATGAAGCCCCAATGTTTATAGAAGCTTCTGGAAGTCAGTTTGATTGCCACTGGGTTTCCATGCAGGCTGAACAAAGAAGCAAAACTATTAGAATCATGTCATCATGGGAAATGTTAGTTTTAAAGCAGAAGGTTATCAACCTCCATAGCTCTACTGACTGCTATAAAAAATCCATAGAACATCCCATTTTTGATTTTGATGCTTATCATCAACACGTTCAAGGCTAATGGGATGGTTGCTCTTCCAGCACGGAGAGGATACAAGAGGGTTTTCCTGAAATATACAGTCACAAAATTGGTGTGGGATCTTACAGTATTTCCAAGGTTGACTACAAGAATTGCTGAATTTAAGAAGAGTACATTATTTATCGTGCTTTGATTGTTACCCACTGCAGTGCTAAATACTGTTTTGTCTCATGGGGGTGGGATCTATGCTAAGCATGCTAAGGCAGGAAAGCTGTACATCTTTCTGAAAACTCAATGGAGTTTACCAATATTTTAGGATAGTCATAACTTTTAAGTAATAATTTAGCTAGAAATCTAAAACAGTGCATCTGCCATCAAAGTATCTATTCTGATTAGGCCCCCTTCAGTCAGGAGGTAGGGCTATGTAGTAATCCTTTGCAGATGTGAAGAAAAATGGCAGTCTTAAATTTAGATTTCTAATTCGATAACCTGCATACCACCCTAATGGTAATAATGTTATGATTCATGTATAATCCTTGAGGTGATTTCTGTGTGGTGATTGACCTTGCTGTGTGCTTGCAGCAGGGGAATTGATTTAACTCGAGAACTGATACTTAGTCCATAAGGTTGCACTGATACAGGATTTGAGCTCTGAGGCACATGCTAATCTTATAAGTAGGAATAACATGGCATTGCTGATATCCTTGAGAAAAGGAAATGTAGCAAGAGTGCAAAAGAGAAAGTGTGTGTTTTTGACTCCCAGCCTAGAGAAACATGCTACAGCTTTTTAGAGGGAGCCCAGATAAGATTATAGATTTAGAGACCTTATGTGATGAGAAAAGTCTCATACATGTGACTGCACTTCTGTTTGCCTATCATGACTGTGGCAAAAGTCTCTGTTTCTTATGAAAAGTGAGTGGCAGCAGTTTACACCGGAGTCTTTCAAGGGTGTCTCATTTTGAACATCTTGAAATTGCTCACATGTTGTTTTCTGTTCTTTAAACCTTAAGAATGCAACTAATTGTATTTTGCTGTTAGATTTAAACATGGAAGTTTCATTTCCATCTTGTAATAAGAACTGACGTATTGTCTGTCATATGAGAGACCACCTTACTTTTCTGCTTACTGGTAGTTTATTGATTGATGTGATAGCAATAAAGGTACATTTGAAGAAATTTAGATTGTACCCAGAATTTGGCAGATTTACTGTAAACTAAAGGGATGTACTGCAAATCTGACCTGTTACAAACCAGTAGCAGGAAAATATTAATTGATAAATATCAGTATTAATAATCTGTACTGGAATAAAAAAGGACACTTATGAGAAGACCTTGGTGTTTATATTTATTTGAGAGATAAAAAAGAACTGCAATGATCTTGCCAAAATAGATGTCTGTGTTGATGAACTATTACCAAATTGGTAGAGGGGCAGAATTCACAAAAATGATATTATTAAATGTTTTCTAAGATAACATTCTAAGACAAGCCAGCATAACCCCAGGACTGAAAAACAGCATGCTTGGAGATATCCTTACACTTTCAGGCTGCTAGTGGATCAAGTATAATTTGAAATAATATCCACAGGTCAGTTTTAGGCATCATAAGGGATGCCTCTGACTTTTTTCAGTACACTTAAAGTGCCACTTAATACAGAAATATGTACATGTTTAAGTAAATAAAAAACCATAAGCAAAAACTGGAAACTTAGACAGAGGTAGTTGATTTAGTTTTCTAATTTTTTATATTTTTTTTCTTCTAATTATTATTTTTCCATTCATATCTGTCATTTTGATTTCAAAATAAAATGGAACTCCATCTCTATGAAAACATTATTTGTCTTCTGTTTAAAACAGTTGAATGAAAACACACTTACTTACTAACTAAACTTGTGTTTAGAAATTGCGTTTATTTCATAACTAAAAAGCTGTCTGTTTAGCAGATGCTGAATGCCCTGCAGAAAGTAGTAATGTAAACAGCTTTTTAAGACTGGTTCCTGAGGTTGATTGTGCTTAAAAACACAGCTCTGGATAAAACAAAATAACACAGGAGTCTGCGTTTGTGTTATCTTTGTTTCTGAGGTCGGGCTGTGAAAGCGTTTATTTAAGTGGGTGATTGTTGTTAAGTGTGAGTGGAACTTTGGCATGATAGTGTTCTGGAGCTGTCACTGGTGATGTCTGGCCAGACTCCTGCCTTTCAGAGCTCTGGCTTTATTAACAGGCTTATCAATCTCCCCACTTGAAAATGTAACACAGCTGAACAAGTATGCCGTACAATACAAGAGGCACAGCGATAAAATACATAAATGGATCCCTATGAATGTAGCATGAGAGTGAAGTTTGGTAAGCAGTTAAAATTTGGCTGTAAGAATCTATTGTATTGCTAAACACACATTCTCTAAAGCAGGGATGGGTCTCCAGTCCTTGAAGGCCTAAGGGTTCTTTGGCTTTCATTCTGTTTCTGTTATTTCATTACTTGGTTGAAGAAATTATTTATGTAAGAAATAAAATCACCTGTTTTTAGTAGGTGAGATAGCATGATCGCGCAAATAACGAGTGAGGCTAAGCTATTGTACTCTGGCTGATCTAACCCCTGTGAACTTCCTAAATCTGGAAATGTCAGCTGCCTGATTCCTATTAGAAGGATACTGTGTAGTGTAAATATATAAATAATATTTTTTTATACTGCACATACTGTACCCCACTCTCAGAATTATTATGGTTGAGATATAAATGATCTAGAAAACACTGAATTATTATTAATGGCAGCTAACAGATTAACTGCAGGTAGTAAAGTACCCTTCCCTACTTCAGTACTTCTGGATATTATTTATTAAATGCTTTTAACCAAAGGAACTTGTATGTGTATCTATTTAAACAGCCGGGCATTTTTGGTACTCCTCCACTCTGCTGTGTAATGATCAGGCAGCTAAGCTGCTTATTGGTTTGAAAGAAGAAACACACACAAAAAAAAATAATCATTACCACATTCTTCTCAAAATATAAAGCACCCAACAAAGCAGTGCTCAGCTCCTGTGTCCAGCAGCTTCCTTCTGTATTTTACAGGGTCAGCTTCTTATCTTCTTCTCGTCTATAGCTGAGGCAAATTGTGTCATTGGTTTGAATTTCTGTGTTTAAGCATAGCATGTCTGGTCTCCAATTTGAACCTTTCCCACTTTTTTTTGTACCTTTGACTTTCCCAGGTTGCTTTTCAGCTAATGTGGAGTTAAATCACTTCTCAATCTCAGGTCAAGCACTGGAAAGCAAAACAATTTACTGGAAGTATAGTATTGAGGCAGGGCTGCAAGAACAGCAATTGGTGTATGTAAAAAAAATTAACTTCCTTTCAGAACTTTAATGTAGTAAAGCGATGTTAACTAGGTTGAAAAGAAACTAGTCTGGTCTTGCAAGTCATGACTACTTGTAGAAAAAGATCTCTTTGCTCTGCAACTCCCCAAGGCAAAACTTCTAAATTACATGAGCAAATATTGGCTGAAAAACCTGCAAGAAGTTTTATATTTGTTGAGTTTCAACCCAGAAAATAATTATAGCGGAGATTTGGAAGTGTGCAGACATTTTTATTGTGTTCCAGTTAATGTTTTAGACTCTCTTCCAGTTATCAAGGCTCCAGAGTTATGTTTGCAGGATTGGGATGTTGTCAGTGTAAGTGCAATGATGTTCAGTTTAGCAACTGTCTGCACAGTGGTATGTTAGAGAGTTGCTGATCTCACAAAAATCTTCCTTAAATGTATAACAATAGATCAGTTTCAGTGTTATAAGAACAAACTCTTAAGCTTAGAAAATCCTACCACATTTAAAAGTTTAGCATAAAGATGAACGTTTCCTCCCTAGCATTTTGATTCTTGAGCAGGGACTTTCCTTCAAACTTTGAAACTTTCCCCAGTAATATAAAACCCTGCTGTGTGTGATCTCAACTCAGATGTTCAGTTTATGTAATTGAGAATCCCTAGTTATTTCACCAGTTTCTAATTATCGAGTCTTGGTAAACTCAGACCACTACTGTCACCCTCATGCCAACAAGGGAAAGAGAATGCTAAGTCATCCTCTTTTTACACACTGTAAACCCCACAGCAGTCATGGGAGATTGGGTGACAAGACACTGAGGTACTTCTGTACGGAAAATTCAGGATACCATGGCTGGCCCAACGCAAGTCAGTACTGACACTTGAGGAATCCTGGTCACAGCTGGCTAATGACACCCTGAAATCCAGTGTCCACTATCCGGTCTGTGGAAGTCGATCTGTACTCCAAGCATGTACTCAACTCTGATAATAGTGATTGGACTGTGGGAAACCCCATTTACCTAACCAAATAATAAGAAATTAATTCTACTTTAAAGGTATGTATCCCTAGATATATTAGACATGCTGGGGGTGCTCGAAGCTGTCATTCGATTCTCTCTTTTTACCTTACTGCAAAAAATGGGATAATAAATCTTTTTAAATCTTAGTTAACTAGCCAACATTTTTGGGACAGGGGAAACTGGGAAAAGATTTTGAATTGAATTTAGGCAGTGATCTAGCTCTATTAAACTGCACCTACGTAAAAGAGGCGGGCGAACAATTGCTTTGTTTCTTGCTGTCATTTAATATAAAGAAACATCTTTTCACAAAGAAAAGAACGATAATGTCTTTGCCTAATTCTACCCACATGGTGTACTTGCAGAATGTGTTAGAAGGTTGTATCAAAGTGTTGTGTTTTGTGTTGTGTCTTGTCAATTAGCAATTTATGCAGAAAACCTTTTTTGATGTCATTACAAGCCTGTTTATATTGTGACTGTGTTAAAGCACTGTGTTTTATTGACATGGCCAGCTGTCCTTTTTTGTGTGAAAAGTATACAAATCTGATGTCTCTGTTAATCTGGATGTTATTATTAATCTTAGATATACAGTATATTTACTATTGTACCGGAAAGCAAAGGCCTCCACACACTATGTTCTGATGTTTTATTTTATTTTTAATGTTTGATCCGATAAATAGAATGCTTAAAGTTATTGGAAGTGGGTGTACATGTAAAATCTGAATATTTGGATTTGTTGCTTGTTTTATATTTAATTGATCTGCGTTTAACTTCACAAAAGGAAGTTTGAAGAACTGAGGTTCACAGAGGTTTAGACTTGAAATATTAGGAAAATTTGTATCTTGTAGCTGTTCTCAGGCACACTTAAGAGCTAAGTACTGTAACAAAGGGAATTTGATAGAGAGCCCTGCTGCAAGCAGTCAGATTTGTAAGTTAGAGTGTCAACTGCAGTTGCTCATTTTAGAGAAGGGATTAAGCTAAAAGCACATGTAACCTAATGCTCCTCCACTCACTGTTGCAAGATGGCTACCCCGTTAAGGAATGTTACAGACTGACCAATGATTATATTGTGAAATCATATGTAGTCCTGAAATGACATAGTATAGTTTTGTAGTTAGAGGTCTTTTTGGGTAATGGAAGATTACAAATACTGGAGACTGCTGTAGTAGTACTATTCTAAGTCCTGCCATATTAGTCAACCACCCCCAGTACTTCCATTATTTTATTTGTGAGCTTCTGCATAATGGAGAGGACCAAGACAGCTCAGAGCTGCATGAAGGGTGTGGTAAAATGATGCCCACTTGTAAGTTGAAGCACTATGGAGAACATAAACATGCATAAAGGATTTTAGAGTGAAAAAATTTTGAATACTTGTTTGAAAAGGAAAAGAAAGAAAAAAAGTCACTTTTTCAGAATAGGAAGCAGACCATTTATAATAGTCTCATTTCTACAGAATATGTGTATTTTCTTGTCATAGTAGTTTTTCATAAAAAAGAACGGCTAAGATATACATTACATATTAATGCTTCTGAACATTTTACAGAAAGCAGAGAAATGTATGAAGAAATATGTCACTTGTATTGTCTTACTGTACAGTATTAGAGGTTAATACAACTCATTTCATAAATTAAATTAGCTTGAAAATCTGATCATGGTCTTGATCTCAATTTGAGTGATCTTACTGATGTTATTCTATGTAAAAGAGAGGGTATCTAGAGTTTGAAATTAAAACCAGCATACTTCTGTAGTTATAGGATAATTAAATCATTTTCAGTTTAATTTTAATGCTTTTTTAATGTCACATTGAATGTAAGCCTTCAGATTGATTGGTATGTGTACGGTATTGTTAAACTAAAATTAGTTATATATTTAATTATATTATAAATATATTTATATTGTGATTCTTCACTTTAACTCACAGTTAATATGTAATCTTGACAGGATGTTTGATTCTGCAGTTTGATGCTGTATTTCTGAAAAAAAAAGTCTCATGTTCTCATGCTCCATCTTTTTCATGGTGCTTTCATTCATTGGAGATAAACATTGTCGTCAAGTGCCAGTATTTAGAGGTCAGAGTATGAATAAATACACCCAATAAGGCTGCAAAAGCCAGCCCTTTTACAGCAAAGTATACCATACCAAGATCCCAAAAAACAGAATATAAGTTTTTGCAAAAGAGATACGCTAGTTTATGTTGTGATAATGTATTATTCTTTAAAGGAAATATGCCTCTTCCTTCATAAATATGTTAGTTATCCTAATATAAATAAAGGCTCACCACAAGTTTGCTGGGTTTGTCTGTCTTCTCAGTATCCCATAGGGTGGGGGTGAGTGAAACAATTTACTTCTTACTGTGAGGATTAGCCTTCCAGCTAGATTAAACCAAAGGAGTGCAATTCGAAGCCAGTTTTGGAAAGTGGTTAGTCCCCTAGGCAAATCTAGAATTATACAGATTATTTTAAATGTTTAGAAGTGTCAGAATTAAAGTGGAATAATCACTGTATCTGAATTGACGATGTACCCCCTCAAATACATTTTTCACACTCTTTGAAGATTTCTCCTACAATAAAAGGAGAACTCAATATATCTAAGCAACATAAGAAAAATATATAGTAAGCTAAATCTAGGTGTTGTATGAATTTACTTCAAAACAGTATAGGCATAGCTTGTTCCTGTATTGGGTAGTATATTAATGGAGTTTTTTTGCTTCTAAAAGTAATCACAGTTTTATGCATTACCTGCAGTAGCACTGCAGGGACATAACAGTGGGCAAAAATTTCAGACAAAGCACTACTTAATCACATGCACGTAAGAGAGTATAACAAACGGTATGTCCCATTCTGGAATAAATGTGTGATGGAAGCTGACATTTTTCTGTAGGACTGGGGTTTAAAGATCTCAGCTGTTCTACCTTTTTGGCTGATAAGTCATTTTTTAGTAATTTGATTTTCCGATTTGGATGACATTGCTGGTCTTAAGAGGTTTTCAATGTTAAGGAGCCTATTGAATCAGTGACTTCCATTACCCATCTAGTTTTAAAATCTGTAATGCAGTAGTTGGTGTGCATGTTATTTAAGCTGCTCATTTCTGCATGCTGTGTAGGTTGTAGTTTTAGGCAGGATCTTTGATCTGTAATCGTTGAGACCAGCTTCCAACATATCTCATAAGTACTGAAGAAAAGCTGTAGGGAATTTGTATCTGTTGGCCTGAAAAAAATACTGTTTGTATATCACTAGATATTTTTTGTACTAGGTATTTTCTATTTAATGTAACTGTTATATTTGCTATTATATAGCTGGTGCTGCGAAATTGGAAGTTGTTATGATTCCTTGCCACTTTCTGTGTTACACTTATCGAAGAACACGTTTGCTATAAAAGTACCTTTTTCTAAATATATGATTTCTTGTTAAAAGAGAATGTTAACCTCAAAGTCAAAGTTTTGTATTACTCACCTAGGTATAATTGCAGAATGCCATTTTGTTCAGAACAGCATTGTGCTTGATTTATTCAGATTGATGTGATTGTTAGTTTAATATTGTATTTCCTTCCTTGGGACAGTATGCTGTTACGAGCGGTAGATTCTAAAGAAGGAAGGGGTAAAAAAGACAGCTCTTATCGCTCTCTAGCAGTGTCTCGGATGCATTCATTACAAGTGAGGACAGGCCTGCTATTGCCAATCTTGAGGGAGGTCAGCCTTCTTAGCAGCTGAAGTGTGAAAGGTAAAGGCACTCTTTTTCTGATATATTCGTTTACACTTTAGAGATTTGCAAATACCTCACTATGGCATTTTTTCCCTGTGCTGACAGGATGAATATGGAAGCACAGGACAGTGGGGGCTTTTTTTCTTTATCCTGAGGATAAAGAAGACAGGTCAAGACATTTTTCTGTTTCATTTCAGACTTCAGATTTGTCAATATGCCTTTGCGCAATGCTGAGCTGCTTTCAATTCAGATGCATCTCAAAGTGTAAAGTAGGGTTGAAAAAAAAACAAGAAATGGTTTCTTGCACTATAACTAGGTAAAAACATTTCAAGAAGGAGGAAAGAGAAGTATAACTGTGCTTTACACACTTTAATTTATTCCACCCGCAATAAGGTTTTGTCATGATAAATGAAAGAAAAGTTTAATGGGAAAATGTGCTTCACATGATCCACAAATGAAGTCTTCAAGCAGAATGTTTTTCATTTGATAGTTTTAGTTTATAATCTTGCTTTTTGAATGTAAAACTTGTCAACATTAAATATCATCTAACAGGTGTTTTCCAGGTTGTGAATTCTGACAGTCTTTTGAATGCCCTTTGCAGCTTCTGCAGTGTTCAATAATTTGCATAGTTTGAGATCAAGTGCATATTGTACCAGTTTACTGACTATACCACAATTGTTATCACTTATATAAAGTAGGAAGATAGCGATTACAGATTCTAATTACAGATACCTGTGATACTCCACTAATGACATCAATCCAATTTGAGCATTCACCACTTATCAGTACTATTTTGTTATCTATACATTAACTAATTCTCAATCCACATACATGTTATCTTTGTTGTTTACTGCGTTCAATTGAAAAATTAATATTTTATGTGAAAGTTTATCAGATATCTACAGTATTTATATTATATCTTATGTTTTGTTGGCAGCCATTGCTAATCTTAGGCTAGCTAAATAAGACATACCATTACTGTAGATAAATCTAAAAAACTAAGTAAACCTGCACCTGGACAGTACTGGGATGAGATCCCTTGAAAACAAATTGGTTGGTTGCTGCAAATGGTAGTAGAACACTGATAGATGACACTATTCCTTCTGGACTAGAATTTCAAAACTAATTCCCCTGTATGGTGACTAAGCACACTGTGCTGTAGGAGATATCATTCATCAGGTGTGACATCATAAGCAAAGGCCTTTGATATCCTGTAGGATGATCCCCAAGAATTTGATCGCCACCCACATGATTATTTCTACTTATTGCCTCTATGCATGTAAAAGAAGTAAGACTTATTAGACTATTATTGACTTTCATAAGGGGGGTTTTGCAAATCCCTGTGAACCATGATTACTTATTATTTAATTGTATGTTATGGTTAGAGACTCATACTTCATTATAACGCTGATGACTCTAGCTTGTGTTGAACCCCCTGTATGTGAAATGACCTCTGAGGAGCCATGACAGCCTGTCAATCTTGCCTGAACTACGAAACAACAACAACACAGATTTGGCTGTAAACAGAAGACTCTTAACCACAACCTCACCTTCACAATACTCTGCTCAAGATCCTTCTTTGACAGATTTTGTGGGGAGTTTCTTAGGCAAATCCTGTGCATCCTCGTGGTCAGCTCATGCCAGTACTCAGTCAGCTTTGTGAATGCTTTATCTTTTTTTTATTGTTAAACAATAGCTTACTTGCAGTAGATGTTCCTTGCTTTTCACCTGTAGTCTGTGCCATGTATTCATAAAAGCACATCCTCTCTTATGTAATAAACCCACTAAATGGCACTTTTCTCTGAAATTGATCCATAATCCATAGTCTAAGGGTTTTCTCTATCATTTCAGTGATAGAATTAACTTAACTTACTAAACACACTGTTGCATTTGTAGAAGCCCTTATTTTGTGTTTACTTTTCTTTATGTACCTTATAGCTGACTCATTGATGTGAACTAGTGACACAAACAGAAGCCAAATTCTCTCTTCTCACTAACCTATCCAATAAACCAGCTTTACTTGTAAGAGACACCACTTTCCTGCATGTTTTGCCTGTAAGACTGTTGCTCTCCTTTTAGGTGAAATTGTCGCACAATAAATTTAAGTACTTGAAAAATAAAAAAAATAAAGTAGAAAGACCTCATGGAACCTTCTATACCAGAGACCAATGCAATGTGGGAATTCCAACTCATGACTAGTTGAGTGCTTGGGGCACAATTGAAACAAGTTTACCTTGGTAAATTCACAGTGATTAAGTAGAATTGTGATTAGTATGTACTTGGGTCACAATCCACTAAGGACTAAGCATATCCATGAAGGGCAAACCTTTTACTGTATGTCACGTAAGTGAAATATTAATACATTAGCCAGTCCCCTTTCATCTTTAGGACACATTATTTTATTCTTAACTGTCCTTTTGCTTTTGAGACACTGAAAAATAAATGTATTATTTATTTTTTCTCCATTACGGTATTCCTTATTGCCATTCTCTTTGCTTTATGAAATATTTCTTTTCGGCCTGTGCATGGAATTGCACTCCTTTTCATTTTCTGGTTGAGAATCCTACTGTTTTTAATTCTCGTACAGCATAAAATGCTTTCTTTCTCATGATATTTTTCTTAATTGATTTTTATTAAACCATGCCGGCCGCATTGGTTTTCATACATTTGAGATTAATCTGTTCTGCAGTTCAAGTGGAATGTCCTTAAATGTTGCCATCCATTTTCTACTCACGTTATGTCAGTCTAATACCATTTTGTTTCCTTTCCTTCAAAGTCTACTTTTTGCAGTTTAAATACACTGTACAGTATGTACGGTGTCTGAAACAATACATTTTTATTTTGGGCTCTGCCTGTACAGTTTCAAAATATATTTCAAAGCCCATCATTACCTAATGGTTCTATTACGTCTTACTTCAAGTGTGTGTCCTCTGCACTGTTGACTGTTGGCTGCACGACATTTATTACTTTCACAGTCATATGTCTTGCCTGGCCTGTAATCCATGAGCTAAAACGCCCAACAATTTAAGAGCTAGTTGGGAAGCAGTATAAAGCTACAGCTTCTTGCTGTGGATCTTGAGGTAATGGAGCAAGAGGAATGTGTTGTGGTTTGCGGTGAGAGATGATGTCTGCCCATTGACTTTCTACTGTAACATCTTTGCGACAGCTTAAGCTCTGTTCCCAAATACTCTATCGTTCACTTAGCCAAAGAAGATCCTCGCAGGTTACATGGAAAATATGCATAGTACCTTATAATTTTATTTATTTTCGTTTTTTAAAAAGTGTCAGAAGTGATTTATAGTGATGCAGAAAAATATTTGATCTTGCTTTAACACTGTAGTAATAGCAGCTACTCCCCACCTCTATTATTTATTCGATGTGATCTTTAAATCTGAAATCCTTATGATATTGCTAAATGCCTTTACACTGGAAATTCTCTTCTGTTTTGGGTTTTAAGGTGATCTTATTGTAAATGTACAGTAATTAATGGAGACGGGGGCCCTGTTGGTCAATTACCTGATTAATTGGGTCATTTCATAGATTGGGTGGAATTAAACCAGGTAGGGTGCACAACTGCAGTCTTAGAGGGTGGAAATCCAGTAAGATATACATTATACTATATATTCAGTAGCTAAAACACCAGTGTAAAGTACTAAATTAACTCAGTTAAACCAAAAAATATACCCCTCTTGCAGACATAGTGACCTCCCAGGACTGTGGCTACACACCCCTACGGTACAGCCTATGACATTACATGGCTCGAAGTGTTAGTGCTCTGAATACGGAAAGAGCTAAATACTTGAAGTATCAAAGGCAGGCTGTATTTTTCATTATAGTGAGCACTTTTCTGAGCCTAATTTGGGGGGTTTCTTAAAGCAGGGAGATGCCTGTGAGAAAACACAAAGCAGGTGTGTAGTTAAGGAGGTGCTAATTGGATAATTCTGCAGAGCAAAGCCTGAGGCGGGATCAGGACAGCTACTTTAGAAGGAGTGACATTGTAAATATAAGATTTTAATTTATTAAGAAATAGCAGTCGATGTTCAATTGTTTTTTTAAAGGAAAGTCCTCTTTGTTATTCAAATAGAGAAATAGGCCAATAGAATGTATTTTATTAAACTGCGATAATTTTATTAGAAGGCAGATAGAAGGTTTAAGTGTTTTAAGAATGGCCATGTTTTTATATGTAGTCAGTTCCAGAGGTGGTCCTGCAGACCCAGGCTAGGTCACGCTTCACAGATAGGATTATGTTTTTTTCCTCCACACTTTAACCTTTCCATCACTTTGGTAAAGGCTGATCTTGATATAATCTGTCAATAAGTCTTTGTTCCAGTTCTGGCTTACCTTTGTGCTTTAGAACAACTCAGTCGAAGCAGCATATCTGCTTAAGTAGAAGAAAATGCTTCCATTCTCATTTGGTGAGGCTTCATCATATAGAATGGCAGTGAACCAAAACACATAGTCAGTGCAATCAAGGAATCTTCAGGAGAAAAAAAGTGGAAAGATCTTAGACTAGACTGAAGCAGTATTCAGTTTTTATTCCAATCAAACTTTCTTTTTACATGCTGATGAAAGAAAATGTCAGAACACTTCAAGCAAAGGCCAGAATTCAGGATCTCTAATGACAAAGAATTTGGTGAGCTTAATGAAGTTGCAGACGTCATGCCGTTATTTCCTCAAAGGACTATACAAGTTTATACAAACCTTTATACTCAGATGTACTTAAAATGACCCTATACTTATGATCACTCTGAATCACTGGGTAGAACACAACGCATACTTTTGTTCTGATAAGAACAAATATATGCATGAAATCACTTCAAACTAGAAGTTTGAAGTATTATACTTTTCATTTATATTAATCGCATGATCACATTTATAAAATCCTTGACTGTAAAGCGATTTACAGGCTTTGCTGTTCTGATACTGTTTCAGGGCGCTCTGTCTTTGCGAATGCAAGTGCACATAGCGTTGAAATGCCTTTGCCCTTTACTGCAGTGAAATTAATTAACATGTGGCAAATTCTTTAATGTAATCTATTCACTTGACTGGTTGAAGTTTTGCATCTTTCCTGTATTTTTCCCCTTCTTTGAAACAGTTGTAGCATGGCGGTGAATTTGTGTGGTCAATGAAATGTGTTCTTTAATCATGTACATTAAAGCTTGTCCTCTAGGGCTGTAATTCTGGTTTTCACTCAAGATCCGCGGCTTGGCTACAACTGTGGGTCACATTGAAATTGTGAGCGTCCTCATTAGAACTGTTCCATAAACAATGCTGCTTGTTGTCTGTGAGTTTTTTTTTTCTCTTTGCCCGCATTAATGTAACAGATCATCACTCTCTTGGATTTTTCTACTCTCCTTTATCGCTTTGTCATGTGGAGGCCCATAGTTTGCAGTTAGAACACAGCTACCAGCTGTACTCCCTTTCAGGAAGTTCGGAGAAGGGAACACACCCGTCTTTCATATGATCCTTCTGCATATCAGGTCTCCGCTCACCTTCCTCCTGGTGCTGTAGTGGCTCTGCATGGGCATTAGACCGGTCCAGCTGTCAAATTCCTGACTCGTAGCAATGAGCTCACTGTGCCGGCTTGAGAAGGTCCTAGTGACACTGGAAAACGGAGAAAAAAAAATCCTATCCCCAGCCCTGCAGGAAGAGGTGGGCTGAGCCGAGTGCCCTTGCTAGATGGAAGCAAATAATGCACGTATGAAAGTCCCCGGAGAATCTTCTGCAAGAGGTTATTGCTACAGTCACCCGCTGCAGGGAGAGAGAAGCTGTAAGGGTGCAAGAATTAACTAGCTAGGAACCCCCGCCAGCCTCCCCTCCTGTCTTTTAAAGTCATGGTGCAATTAAAAACAAAAATTGTAGCAATGAGCCTTTCAGCTTCAGTTAATGCCCTACTACATATCTGCGCCCAGAGCACCTTGAGATGTATATTCATAACTGGTCAGTAGAATATTGAATTTTAATTATACAGATGGTGTAGTTTATATATGCTGTCTGCTATAGCAGTTTATGCAGCAGCCAGATAGCCTTAGGTGTTTGTTAAAAATACGTATTTTACATCATCTTCCCAGGGGTTTGTCTCCATGACTAAGGCTGTTTCACTGAAGGCCGCTGGGGTTTATCTGTGGCTACGTCATCAAATCTGTCACGTTTCCATTCTATTTCTCCCCCAGCAAATGTTATCCAATTATGTTGCAATATATGGTCATAATAGCTTTTTTTGTATTCAATCCATTTGGAAGCAATTAAGTAGAATATTATTTTTCATTTGGCTGACTAAATATGTCTAACAAAGAGGTCTAACAAACTTTGCGATATACTGTAGCACAGACGGTTACAGTTATACCCAGTATAACACTATCATCTCATATCGCCGACCACCTAATCTGCGTAACCTTCTTGTTCACAGCTCCCTTGACCGCCCTCAACAATCATCCACACCAGCACTTTCCCCTGCAAGAGAGCTCGCTGTATCACCTGCAAGTACACATCTAACACCCAACTCACCCCACTCATTCAAGGCCCCTCAGGACAATTCCGGATTACTCAGGCGACATCTTGTACCTTCACCAACCTTATTTACTGTATTTCTTGCAGTAAATGCCCAGCCATCTACATTGGGGAAACAGGAAGGAGACTCAGAGACCATTTCAGAGAACATATTAGGGCTGTGAAGATTAAAGATTTCTCCTGCTTCTCCCCTGCTCCCACCTCCTCTCACCTGGCTTTTGTTTTCCCATGCTATATTATCTTTGCTGACTGCCCTATCTTTCTTACACCTGAAGAAGGCTCCACAGCCGAAACACTTTGTTTTCTTTCTTCTCTTTTCAGCATGGAATAAACGTATTACTTGTTCCTTTGCAGCCTACGCATGCTGACGCAGCTACCCACCTGAACTGCTATATCCAGTATATGCAATCGTGGCAAATAAGATGCAGTAATTCTATGAGGGTGTCACAAACACTTGAATACAAGCCTAGACAAATCAGACAACAAAGTAACACCGGACACACAGTATGTTGTTTTACATTGTTCACAGATGTGTGATAAGCAGTGATAAGGGGTTGGGGTTGTGTCTGACTGCACTGAATATTAGATTAACACAGCTTCCTATTATTGAGCGTGTACAGTTGTCGTGTATACAGCAGTTTAGATTATTAGTAAGACTTTTGGGAGTCTGAGAAATTCCAGATTCGGCTTAGTATTCCAAAGACGACCTACTAGAATTGTGGCCTTAATGCAGTGTGATTGGTTGAAGGATTCTCATGAATACTGATTGTCAGTCAAGAATTTTGCTTACAAAATGACTTAGGTATGAAATAGACCGTAGTTTACAAGCAATATGTAAAAAATATACAATAATATGCTGAGGGACAAAACAAGAAGGCAGCACTGTTTTTACCACCAGTTTTTGCTACATAGGCCCTCTTTCTTTCTGCAGTATTACAGGCTTCTTTGTTCCCCTGAGACCTTTTATCTTTAATGTCTCACATTTCCCCAAGGCTGTTATCAGCCTACCTAGTCATTTTCAATATCAAATTCAGTACCCAATCTTCATAAGGAAGTTTGCTGCACTGAGGCTCTAACTGAACTGTATGTGTGCTCAGCTCGAATGAAAATCAGCAGGTTTAGGCCTCCATGACTAGGATTGAGAACGCCTGTGCTTCTGAATATTTCGATCCCAACCCAATAGGACATGTCATGATGTAGTTTAGTGTTTTGTGAAGGGGTACAGGCAGTTTTGCTGGAGATGGAGGTTTGAGCATTAAAAGAAGAGCTCCATGAAAATGTCTCTTGATGACTGAATACTTGGGCTGGTGTTTGGCTGTGGCAGTAATGTGATTGTACTTCCATGTCAGTGTGCAAAGGTTTGCCTTAAGTATTTAGTTGAGAGATACCAACACAAGCATTAGCTAGTTACCTTAACTAACATCTCCAAGATAACTAATACAGTTGTTTAGTTTGTGGATTCAGGTTTGGATTAAAAATATTCACTTTAGAAAAACGTGTGTTTAAAATTGGGATTCAACAGAATAGGACATCATTGAAAGGGTGGCGAATGGTTTTGCACGGCTTATTGCAATGTTTTATTGTATTTTAAAGGGATGTGAATTCAATAAATAATGAATCATGCATTAAATCATCGCATACATGGAAATGGAAAATGCATGAGTATATTTTCTTATACCTTGTGGCTCTGACTAACAGTATCAGTACAGCAAGAAATGTTAAATTACTGTATATGTATACCGTATACTGCCTCAAGTGAATTCTAGGACTAAACAGTCATCTTGAGCAAAATAAACGTGGTTATTTCTATACATATTTATATATTCAGATTGTATTTGAAAGGAACAACAGCCACAGATAACTGAAAAATCTGCAGATTGTATTTCCCTTTCTGAAGTGTTGTATACCTTGTTAATGAGCACAGACAACACCTGATTAGAACATATTTAATAGCAGTGCAGTTTAGGAATGTATTTTACAGTCAATTTAAAATTCTTCAGAAAGAGAATCCACTGTAGATCTATATAATAGGGATGTAATGACAGCTTTTTTGAGGTAAGCTGAATATTTCCATCAGTATGTGGTCTTTTCTATTACCCAGATGGTCCAGAGTAATACAGGAAACATTTGGTCACAGTACATTAGTTTTATCTCCATGGTAACATCAGGTTTTCAGCTTTTATAGGATTCTTCCCCAAGAACTGCTATATATGCCATAATGTAATTACTTCATATATATTGTAATGATTCCGCTTGCCATTAATATCTGATGTGTACTTCTGGGTGGCTCTCTGTATAAGGTGACAATCTTGAAATATAACTTGAAATACATTTTTTTATATAGTTTATAACTTTGAGACCAGACATTTTGAGAATGTAAGTGAATGTTAACAGTTATCAAGTAACATTTTATTTTTATTGCCGAGTCCTTTTTGGATGCCTTGTTTGTTTGAAGGAAATGTTAGTAACATTTTTATAACATTCTGAAGCAAGTAAATATAGGGTAAATAAGCCCTGAAAAATAAATTGGACCATCATATGAATAAGTAACAAGTTGGAGTGGTGACTTTTATGACACTCATCACTGCTTAGAAAGAATTGTGTGTCTTCAATGTTTGCCATTCTAACAGAAAGTTGGTAGAGACAGGTGAATCGCTACAATATCTTTTTCGTCTGCTGACATTAATATACCTCTGGGTTTTTTAACATTAATAAGGGTTGTCTTCATAAAATAGATGGCATCATAAGGACCATAGTATTTTAGTGAATCGTTTCGATCTGAATTTCCAGTTCCAATTTTACTGAATACATGAGGTACCCTTCAATAAAATTGTGCAGTGTGGCTTTAGGTTTTAAATATTTTTGTGAAAGATTGCGTAGCAAAATGTGTCAACTGATTTTCTAATCAATTGAATAAATTTTGAAAAGATCAGTTAGTTACTATCAATTAGATGCTCAGTTGTTCTAATACATCTGCATGTACAGTATATTCCATTTTGCTCTCTTTGCATATCAAATCTCCAGTAATGTATGTATAAATGTGTCTGTGTGTGCAAATATTGGAAGTTTTTCTTCCATTTTTTAGATTCAAAGTGCATTAAAAGTGGTGGGTATTTCTGTTTTATTTTAAGTACTGAATTATTTTGCACACAGGACCTTTAATTGTGGCTCTGAATGCAAGTCAAACTGTGTGTTTAAAAACATAGTATAGGATTTGTCCATCTTTAATAACCACTTGGTCTAATTTACAAAATCAATGCAGCATGCAGCAGGTGCAAGGCAGGATACACCTGGAATAGGATGCTAATCCATAGATGGGCACATACTGTACATTTGTTCACACATGTATTGTATATGCAGTACAATTCAGTGACTAACTAACTGGAGCACTCAGAGAAAGAACAGATTGCCAATGAGACCACAAAAGCAACCAACCTCTTAGAATCAAACCCAAGAGCAGTGAGGAAGCAACACTAATCATTATACCACTTTGCTTCCCTCAACCAATTCATCCCAGCATAAACCCATCCTGTGTTCATACAGTAGCATGTTTGGATTGGATGTGTATGCCAAATAATCCGGGTCATACAGATTTACATGCTGTTTAGGATTAACTACAGTAAAACATTTCTAGGTCCAGTGACACGTTTAAATCTGCAAGTTGGTATTAAAGGCTTCCTGTGCCGAAAAGGGCATCATTTGCATATTTTTTCACTTTCTCGTCCTAATATGCAGCGGAAATGGGATCTGATTTCAAAGAAGGTTTTTCCTTTGAAATAGTAGCTATGCTTTGTTTGCGGTATATTACAGCATCAAATAAGTGCCCGACTGTCATTGAAAATCAAAACCTGCACGTTATGTAACTTGATGCATCTAAGACCTCCTTTGCCGTAATGAATTATTTATCACTTTATCTGGCTGACTCTAAACAGGTTTGTCAACTCTGTGGGGCCTTTCGCATCTTGAAAAAGGCACTTGTCAGAGAAGATGTCACCATCACTATCACTTTGAATAACCACTTATCCTCGTGAGGTAGCAGTGACCCAAAGGCTAGCCCAGGAGGCGCTGGGCGCAAGTTTGGGTTACAAGCTGGACTGGACACCAGTCCATTGCAGGGCACACAAATGTACACATACGCTTACACCAGGGCCAGTTCTTTTACAGAAACCAGTTCACCTGCCAGCATGTCTCTGGACTCTAGGAGGAAACTGGAGCACCTGGAAGAAGCCCACATGAATGTGAGGAGAATTCAAAACAGATAGCAGCTCAGGAATTGAACTTAGGGCCCCTGCAATGCAATCCACCATGCCACCAAGTTACATAGTGAGAATTAGTAGTCTTCATTTACGAAATTAAAATGCTTACCATGTTCCAGCCAAGCGGATACTGTAATTCTAATCTTATACAGTGTCTTGTCAATAGCAGCCATATAAATGAATAACTATTGGTCCATTAGCCAAGGTATTACTAAGAATGGCTTTAGTCACAAAATATGAAGGTCTTCCTGCAGTTCTTGTCTTTTTCTCTCCCTTCAGCTCTTGATACTTAAATGGAATTTTCTGTGAGCTAGAAACCTAAATTACAGATTGTGCACTTTTTCTTTATTGAGTCACCCTCTGACGTTTGCTTTGCTGCTTGTGGTACTTTTAAAACTGTTGTCCATAATTGTCCACAAACTGCATCTTTGGTATTAAAGAAGCAGTTTAACTGTAAGCAATATTTCAAATATTATTATTATTATTATTATTATTATTATTTGGTTTAAATAAAATAAACTACTCTTCTTTTTTAAAACAAAAATAAAAATGATATGATGATACTGTTCGGGGCATATGAAACCAAGGGAAGAAGTGTATAATGTGAAGAAGTGTTAATAGCACCTTCTTCAAATATTTGGAAAGTGTGGATACTAGTCTCAAGTCAAAACAGATGAAAGCACATTGTGCCCTATTATTAACACTACAGTATGTCTGGTAAATATGGAGTAAGATTATGCCATTTTTCCTAATAGCAGAAAGAGTTTTTCAGCCATTGAGCCACTTTATGCCAGCATGGAAAGAACCCAAGCTGTGCTGCAAGCAGACGTTGATTATGTATGTTTGGATCAGATTTACTAGTATTGACACTCTCATAACCCTTAGTGGTATTGCTTTTTCCACCGATGTACAGGGCAAATCTGTCAAAAGGAAACTACTGTGGGAGAAAATTAAATCATCATGTGTTTGTCATACAGAGTGTGATGTACTTAAAGTTGCTGTGGTAGTTTTTCTACTGAGGTATACATTCATATAAGTTCAAGTTTCCACAAATAAAGCTGAGATTAATTTTTTTCTAAGAATGATTTTATATTTGATTTTATTCTAGTTTTAAATTTAAAATGGATTATTACTGTGGTACCATAGTGCTATTGGTTCTATATAGTTCACGTTAGTACCAGGATGTATAATTTAAAGCTTCCTCTTTTTTTCAATTTAATACCACCAATTCAATTTTGTTATGCCTACCCCCTTATGCACGGGTCGTTGTGTGTATGTCTCATCTCCAGTAGAAGCTGTAAACAGTGTGACCACACAAGGGAGAATGAGGAAGTATAGGCAGACCTATCCACCTTTGAGGCACCGGTCTTTTAAAAACATCACGTACTGTACACCACAGCCCCTTACAGAAGATTCAGCGCTGGTTGCCGGAGAGTTCTGTCCCTCATTGACTGCTCCTCATGTCCGCAAGCGCCTAGGAGGCTGTGTCTCTATTGATGATATACTGATTGTTCCTTTAATGGTAAAAATATAGAGGTAACACAAACATTGAAACTAAGGTTTTGAACTCAAGTGTAATCTTTCTTTGTGTGCAGTTCTTAGAACAAATATACGTGCAGTAAACTGTCGATGACATGATCTTTTACTATGTCAGCTCTTTGAAAGGTCCTCATCAGACATTAATCATTTGTCATTTTATTTACTGCTGCCTCCAAAATGACCACATGCTGCTCGCTTGACATCTTAATCCCTTCACTTTCTGAAAAGTGCTTGTTTATTGGTATGACATTTTGTTTGCATATCTAAGGTGCGTAACATGATGCCCATTCATGTGAACCTTGGGCTGTCTGTGCGTTGCTGCTTTGGAATAAAACATTGAAAATTGACTTAGGCGGCTGTTACTAACAAACACGGTTTATTGATGCTTCATTTTGAGCATGTACAGTACTAATACCAAAAGTAAGAAGTCTTACCCCTGCAGAAGACTTTGAGAAAAAGAAGTAAATCAGGATTGTAATACACGAGAGCCTCCTCTAAGAAACTTCCAGATATCTTTGGTAGACATTAACATTTTCTATGGAATTCTGCGCAATGTCTAATAAGCAAAACCGTTCTGGGGCTCAGCAGCTCTTTGGTGCCTTCACGCTTAATGAGCTCATCTAAATGGAAATGAGGAGAGGGGTCGTTGTCTGTTGCGGTAAAACAACATATTTTGTGATCTGTGTGTCTAATTGAAGATGAGAGACGAAACTTGTTTGCCCCTAGGTTACAGAAACCTATGCTGGATTTCCAGCACTTTCAAGGATCTGATAGTTTTGAGCACCTCAATTGTTCGTGCAATTTGTATGTGGAACATATAAAGTTAATTTCATATTGTACGTTTGCTTATATTTAAGTGGTTGTCCTCAAGGCGCATTGGGGCTAATTTGAATAACCATATATAGCCGATAATAATCATATAAGTCTCTCATAAATCATTCCTACCATATTATTTTAAGACGAAGTGTTTTAGAAATAAAAACATTAGTTTAGTCCTAATGCAGATTCTGAATAGAATATGTACCTAAAATTGAACAAATTATTATAGTTTTTGTTCTAATAAAATGCTGTAACATTATAATGAGGAAGGATAAGTGGGATAAATATGTAATTATCCAATCAACCTGAAGATATGTGTTGTTTTAGTGTCCTACAGTTGAGTAAAGAGGGTTTTCTACAATGATACTGCACCTCAAAAACATTCTCTGCTTTGTTGTATATACAGTATGCTTCTTTTAAAATGTATATGACATTTTCTGTTTTGCATTCACTTTGTCTATTGCTATTGGCAAAAAATGTTTTAGAATTGTCATAAATCTTATGATATTTTCCAGAGCACACTTTTTATTACACATAATTCATACGAGCAGAAGAGAAAAATGTATTCAGTTTAGTATCTGATACAAATTTTGTGGAAAACGGAAAATAAAATTTTATAGGTATAATAAGTACATTAGCCGCTGAAGCCTATTTTAAATGTCCTCTTACGGTTGAAATATTGCTTCAGGTAGTACTATAGCATTGTTGGAAATTGTTATTAAAAATAAAAGTCCAAAAATATATTCCCTCAGACATAAAATGCTTGAGAAATTTTGGCACACCTTCCCATTGCAAATTGTTGAACTGTGAAAGGCACATTCTTTCTGTTTAGCGCATTCAAAAATTGAAGTAATCTTAGCTTTGTTGTGATCTTTTTCATTTTTTCTTACTTTAGCATATTCCCCCCCTATTCAAGCCATAAAAATAGTAAAAAATCACGTGGCTTTTGGCATTGAACTATTGTAGCTGTGTTTTATATAACATGAATACTGTATGTAGTGATTATGTTAGTGAGAAATGTATGTCAGAATTGGCTAAAACCTTGACAGAGACAAGTCCCCTTGTTTTCTCACAACCACTAATTAGTTTGTATGTTTTTGTTATACAGCTTTTTCATGTACTTACAGAAGGATTATCAGAGCTTTGCTTTGAAGCAAAATGTCTCTCATTTCTAGTAAATGAATAAAAGGATTGAGTGCAAATCTAGAAACACCGTCAGTACCGTATGGGAAAATGAAATATTACAGGGAGTTTACTTGACATTTGACACTGGCAAAAATCAACTAAAAATCACTGTGTGGTAGCCTATACACCCATCTTGACAGATTATGAGTGTCAGCTGTTGGAAAAATCAGTCATCAAACTTTTTAAGATGTTGAAATACCCTAAAGAGTAATGGTATCCTGGAAGGCACTGTTTATTCTTAACAATTTAAAATAAAACTGTTTAGTACAGATCAGATTGGTACTTCCTCTTCACCTCAAAACATCACAGAATGGACTTTATAAAATTAGTAAATGGGGAAATAATATTAATGGAAACAATATAAATTTTGCTAATGAAATTAATAAAGGAAAAGCATGCACGTGCCCCTAATGCACTTGTTATTTTTACACCCTGGTTTTATTCTCATGTCGTGAAAACATGATCCTGCAGTTTAAGTTATTGAAGTATTGAACTTATGCTGAGCACTATGGAGCAGTGCTTACGGTTAATGACTTACAGGTGAGACACTGCTGTTGTACCCTTGAACAAGGTACTTCACCCGAATTGTTCCAGTATAATACATAACTGTATACATGGATGAAAATTTAAATTCAACAGCCAAACAAATTAGTAAATCAGTGGATAAAAAAATCAAATTTCAAGCAACCCGTTATCTTAAATATGGATGAATTAAAACAAGATTGATGTGTTTTTCTTTCTGCTCAAAGTCGTATTCTTGGAAAACATTGTGAATGTAATAATGTACTTTAATGAACTAAATGCAACAGCAAATGCATTGCAAACTCTGTTTCAGAGAGATGTTTAAATAAATGTTCGATAGACTCAGAAAGTGACTGAGTAAAAGTTGATTTCCTGTGGGTTTCAGTCAATTAATACTGTTTTTAAAATGCATATGCAGCCGTTGGGACCTATTAAGAAAGGAGAACACAATACTAAAAAATGAGAGTTTCCCTCTTGTGTGTCTTTTAAGAGTGGTGGCAGAATTCAGATGTCAATTCTGGATACTTTGAAAAGCAGTTTAGTATACATTAGAATTCAGCCTAGATCTGCTTTGTTTCAGATGAAGTGTAAGGAATATTTGCTAGATCTTATTAAGGTGAGCATGTGTCTTAAGAAAACTGAAATTAGGGAAAACCTTAAAAAGCAGCTAAACATGAGAGAATCCAGAGTACCCCTGAGGGTATACTGTACTTGGCTTTGACCAGCATTATGAACAAAACATTGTTAACAGGTTTTGTGTTTCTGAAATACTCAGGTCTGTGGCACTGTTGTACGCTATAATTCTCAAACAATTTCAATGCTATTTATAAAGTACAAAATGTTCATTATACAAAAAGGCTGCACATTTAAGGATAGAAGTTGTGACACACGATGCCAGTGTGCCTTCTTGGTTGTTGGCTCCTCAGCTTTGCACTAGAGTTATTCACTCCAGGGGGCTATTGTTTGCGATGCCTTTTTATTGGGCCCTGACCTTTCCTGTATTGCAATAGTCATTACTACTACCACTAAATTATTACTGAAGAAAAGATGTTGAGTCACCAAAAATGTACTCTTTCCACAGCTCTTTTGAGCTCCTGCTTCGGTAGGATTTTGTGTTTCAGAACAGAACAAAAGAGAGGAGGCTGTTTGTTTCATGTGCATTGCCACATGAGCACTCACGATCTGGGTATTTCTTTTTCATGGGGGGTGGGGGTGGGGGTGAAGCATTGATGCAGTTCTGCAGTTGTGAAATGCAGATAAAATGGCTATCCCTTAAGTCCTAAAAGCTTAAGGTTGGAGGGTTTCCCTCTAATTTTTTTATCAATACAATTATCTGTCTTGTCTCTCTTCCTATCTACTGTATATATACTATGATAGAGGATAAACTGAGAAGATTAATGTTCAATAAGATCCCAGTTTATTGTGATTAGGATTTTAGGTTTAATTTAATTGGTGCAATTTGTAAATGTTGAACCTAGACAATT
Source organism: Lepisosteus oculatus (assembly GCF_040954835.1). Lineage (NCBI taxonomy): Eukaryota > Metazoa > Chordata > Actinopteri > Semionotiformes > Lepisosteidae > Lepisosteus > Lepisosteus oculatus. The sequence continues at coordinate 13,306,786 of NC_090701.1, read as the reverse complement.
CTTGCTGTATATCCAAGCCAGGTTTTGATTTTCACTTATCTCTTGTGTCTCAGTGGGTATGCCAGCCAGAAATGTGCCAGCCTACATTTCTTTCCCAACAATGGCAGTCAGTGCTGCCACTTCACAGCTCTTCAGTCTGAGGTTCAGTTCCAGACCAGTGGGTGTTCTACCTATTCCATGTATATGTGCCTTTCTGAAGATGGATAGATGTTTTTTACATTCATTTCCCACTTGTTATTTGTTACCTGATTAGATCAAGGGTAGAGTATGTAATCAGTGTACGAATGTAATTGTTTGATTGAAGTAGAGTTTTCTTTGATATAAACTGATGCCCAATACCTAAAACCATGACACATTTTTGCAAAATACATCTTTTTCTTTTCTTTTTAAAGGATCAAAACACCAAGAAATCATTCAAAATCCTAGAAACAGGTTGTAATAATAAGGTAGTCCATAAACAACACAAAATAATATACAGAAACTAATGTCAAATATTCTGTGTAATGGTGTCAAAACAACATTTCACTTGATAAAATTTTAAAACTGTACAGTTATGTTATTAGTTTCTGTCTAAGCTCATTTATGGTCATTTTCCCCCCACAAACTAACGAGAGCAGATTACATTTTGATGGGCTGGATAAAGAGTAGAAAGATTTTAGTGGGATTGGAACTTGCTGTCCAAGAAATATTACACTAGGGGTGTTAGTCTGGGGAATTACACATAGCTGCTTGGTTTCATGATCCTTGATAAAACGGTTTACACAAGCTAAACAACTTCGTCAGCCTGTAGTGGGACAGCTATTCATCTGGTAGCCTCTTAGACGATGTAAATCGATGACCCTAATGTCTGCTTTTGCTTCACTGAGTCAGGTACAAAGTTAGGTACAGCCTCATCCTATTGAAGGTCTTAGGTAACAAGTATGTATCACTCATTCAGTTATAAAGACATAATGCGGCAAACCAATTTCTAATGAATTTAAATTGTCTAATTTAATAAATGTTATAGAATTACCCTCCTTTATCCAAAACTGAGGGAAATCAACTAAATCAATTAAAAGACCTCATGTTACAGCATAGTAGTACTGTGGTGGGTGAAGTGTTGATCTTAATGATGTATATATTTTTAAATGCATGAAGATACAGTAAATGAAGTACTATGGAATGTGTCAGGTTATACAAAATAGATATAAAACCCCACTGCAACAACATTTTCCTTTGATCTGCAATTATTTAATAGGTCAAATTTAAATATCTAAAAAATTCTGATAAAACGTTACATAGACATAATCACAGCTGAAAAATCTTACATGAGGTGTCTGTATAGTGACAATAGACAACTTGACTGTAAGTCATTGCTTGCTGATACTTTCACTGAAGTGCTACCATATCAATGTTCATAACACCTAGCTGCCACAGAACATTACATCGATTCAGCTGTCACCTGCTGGCTTGAGTTCAAGCCAGCTTTACTGAGTATCGTATAGAACTGCAGCAGATATAGAAACAAGTTAAGAAGAAGAGTTTTCTGCGTAAGGTGATTGTTTTTTCCAAACTTCTTTTTCATTCTTTCAGAGTAACCATTATTTAATTATTTTTTTCTCAAAATTACCACACATTGAAGCTCTCTCATGTGAGATTAAATTTCAAGTAAGTACTTTTGAAGCAGAAATTCCACTGCATTAGGGCCATAACAAAGTATAAAGTTCTGTCGTATATATAAATATTTTTTCAATTTATTTTTACAGAAGTTCACAGGATTTTCATTGACACGGTGTATGTGTGGGGTCAACTGACACACACAGCCTGATTGTCATACATATTTATAAGAAATTAAAAATCAAAATGGGATATGAGGATAAAGGAAACAGAGGAAACAGAGATATGAAGTTAAGTTGCCTATTTAATGTTTGTTGGTGACTTTAATTTAAAAAGTAATAGCTGTTATTAGCGCAACTGACATTAGTTTTATTCTTGTCTCATAATTAGTTTACATTATTAAAAGTGCTAAGATATTGTAATTATTGTATTTACATATTGTGTTATTTATTTCTCTTCATATAGTGTATTTTCTAATCTCTCAGTGCATTGGACGTCTGTTCCTGTCTGTAATCACTTGATTTTGTGATGTAAGATGCGTTTTTTTCTTAGAGCCCAAAAGGCATTTTCATGAAGGAACACAGAGAAACATTTTACAGTTTGACCAATCAAATTTCTAGAATTATTCTGAAAGGGTGGGTGCATTTGTTACAGCACCTTGAAATTACAAAAATAATACTGTGTTAATGTTAAAGAAGTAAAACTTTTTAAATGTACATAACTGTAATATTGTTTTTATAGACAGCATGTTGTGGCTGTTTGATTTAAGTGAATCGTTCTTTTTCTTGATAGTCTCTGTGGGTGTTGTCTCTGCTGATCCTTTTGATCAAGGAAAATGGTAAAAGATTTCCTCTCATTAATAAATTATTGTTAAAGCTCTAAAGTGTAAAAGCTCTTCTAAAGTGTTTTATTTCATAATACATTAATCATTCTCACCATCTATATGGTCTGCAAATGTCAATAATTTTAGTAATATTTGATTAACCTAAATGAAATTCCATTTTTGCTGTTTTGTATTTTTTGGTGTGTCTTGTAGACTGTGCTGGTTTGATATGCTTAAATCTGAGCTATACTGGAAATAAAATATTTTTCTCCATTGCCCTTTAATAGTTTCTATACATTTCGTGGGATCTGGAACGACATCGATCTAAATGATATACACCAGGCTATAAAAAACATATGTGTTAAATTATTGTGTATACAGTAGACATTAAAATAAAACTGGATCTTTGTGGTGATTAATATTTTTTGAGTCCAACAAAAGATATGTATAGACTAAAAGAGCACAATATTATTTCCATCCTTATTTTTAAACAGAAAAAAAGCTTTTAAATGAATTCACTAAGACACTGTAATAGCAAAAAGACACTAGTTTCTCATGCATTGCAGACTCACTGAAAATGTGTAGATGGAACATAATAATATGGTATTGATAGAGCTAAATATGATAACCAGCCTCTGCTATAGATTAATTTGAATTTAGCAAGAAACTAACCTCACCTTTACCTACTGTAAATGACCGTACCCTGATACAAAACCTTAACACTAACCTTTTCGCTTGTTCAATCTAACTACTTTATATGATCATAGTCTCTTTATTATATATGTATTAACAACTGGCTTGTTATCCATTTAGAAAGTAGATTTGTTTAACCCTAAACCAAGGCTTGACTATTAATCATGGGTTGCAATTATATATTTTGTGAGATTTTAAATATGCAGTAATGTACAGTATGGTAAATTTTGAAGTTAGCTGTGCCTAAGATGTAAAAATGCCCAAATAAAAACACTTAGGCCTCATTGCTCTTGTACTTTTGTGTCCTGCCGAGAAAAAAATATAGTTATTTATAAAAGTGTTAATTGATGTTCTCTTCATATCATAGTATATTGGCCTCAGTCTCAGCAAATCAACAGGTGGCTGACAACAGTGTGGCACTCTAAACACTTAACTGGCAGTTGTAATGCTGTAGTCTAGGACAGTAGTAAATGGATTTAATAATAAATGGATAAACATGTTGTTCAGTTCTTTGTTGTGGCATAAAATATTGATTCTTTTTTATCTGTCCTGTCTGTGTATACTGTAATCTCATTGCTATAAGCATTACCTACAAATCAGTGCCCCAAATCCGCAGGGTGAACCAAAAGTCAAGACTTTAGGCGGTGCTGGGAAACTAGCAGGACTGATTAAGCGTTGCCACCTGGAGGAGAATCACATCAGACAGGATGTAGGAAGCTATACAGTTAGCAACTTGACTCAACAGCATGTCATAAGCTTTTACAGGCACAGTGAATAATAAGGGAAATGTGTGGTTCCACTCATAAGGCTTTTTCTTACTTGCCTGCTAGTAAGAACAGTGTCTTGTGTGACAGAAATGGTTCGATTAAAACAGTTTTTTTCTATTTACCAAAATTACAGAGGTTACAGGGCAATGTGTGGTTTTATATTCACCGAGGTACCAAAATGTGCATGTAAAGGATTTTTAATCTCATATACTTAGCTTGACCTTTAGCTTAAATATTAAATCAAAACTCAAAAATGTCATCATCACTAAATAGTGCTCTACGAACTTTTCCTCTATCTCTATTCCCTCTGGATCACGCTTAGCATTCAGGTTGAGTGAGGTGTCTTTGCATGCCTTTTGATTGATCTGAGAATATTAATTCACAGAGCTTCATCTGTGGTCAAATGTCCTTTCTGCTTCTGTTGGAGAAAAATAGCCTTATCTGGATTTATCTACTGGTGTGTGAGAAATCTGTGCTCAGGAGCTTATCTCTTCGCACCTTACATGTTGCAATGTCCTTTTTATTAACCTCTCTTTTCATAAATTAAAAATATGCAGCTAATACAGGCTCCATACAACAAAGTCTGGACTTTGGAGAACATTTTTCTCCAGTCGCCTTTGGACTTTTTACCTTTGAAAACTAGGGAAACAACATTTCCTCTTTTTTTCAATTATAAATACAAATCTACCTTCTATCTCAAGATTTTCCCACTAAAATATTCTTATTCTCCCTGTAATCTGACTTTTTAGGGTGCCTGACATTTGTATTGCTATAGAATTCCAGGCTGTTGTTGTGTATGAAACGGCTCTGGCTTATACAACTGTGTAACTGCACACTTCAAATAATGAACAATGATTCCTTTCAGAGCAGATTCTGTTTTTCCCTCAAGTATTGTTGGCCATTACGAGCTGGAAAAGTTTAATCTTGAAACACTTTTTTCTTCAGGTTACCAGAAGAATCCCATTTATTACATTGCAGTTTGTAAAATGTCATGTCATTTGCCAAACCGCTTTATACCATACAGTGTCGCCAGAAGCCAGAGCCTACCTGGCAGGCAACGAGCACAAGGCAGAGTACACCCTGGAAGGGGCGCCAGCCAATTGCAGGGCAAGTGCAAGCCAATCATACATAGGGACAATTTTAAAGCCACGGTAAAGGCAGAGGAGGGAAATTTGACACAGACACCGAGATAACTCCCTACTCTTATCGAGAAATTCCTGGGGATCTTTCATGACCACTGAGAGTCAGGACCTTGGTTAAACATCTCATCCAAAAGACAGCGCCCACTACAGTCCACGCCACTATACTGGGGCATTAGGACTCACACAGACTGCAGGAAGGGCGCACCCCAGTGGTCCTACTAACACCTCTTCCAGCAGCAACCATACAGTAGCTTCCCAGGAGGTCTCCCATCCAGGTACTGACTAGGCTCAACCCTGCTTAGCTTTAGTGGGTAGCCAGTTGAGAGCTGCAGGGTTTTATAGCTGCTGGCATTTTGTAAAATCATATTTTTAATTCATTGAGATGATGAGAAGATGTGGTGCAGTATATATTGTGTAAGACACAATCAAAAATGAATTAATATAAAAATATGAATCGTGTTCTCTGATGCTGATTTGTTCAGAAGTCATAAGTGGATTAGAATATTATACAACACTGCCTTTTTTTAAAACCACTCAGGGTAAATATAATATGTTGTCAAACATACATGTGTAATAAAATCTTTCAATTTCCGTGAAATTTCCATTTCCATTTGTCAGCATATAGGTTCAAAAATGCAGTAAGAATAAAGTGTAAAAGACTTAAGGAGACTTTGCACTTGTGCAAGTGTGTGTGCAGTAAAGCCATAAAAGTTGAGAAAGTGGTAAATTACCTACCTTTGTCTCTGGGGCATTATCTATCTTACACAGTGGCTCACCTCGAAGGCAGTGCCTTCTGTTAAACCTTGCAGACCTGCCACACTGGAAGGTCTGTATTTGATCCCTCCCATAGCTTTTGAATGTGGATTTTTCTGAGATAGTCAGAGTGGTGGTAACTGGTCATGGGGGTCTGTTTTTTTTTAATTTAATGGTAGTCGGCATCACTAGGGTGGGTAATGTAATGGCATCCTGCTGTGTACATATTTGAAATGTTAGAATTCATCTGCGTGTTATCTTTACAGCATGGACTTGTATGTATGTACAAAGCCTACTTTAACATATGAATGAATTAACATAGAACACTATTATAAATAATAGGCGAACACAATGTATTATTATAGTTATTAACATCATTATTTATTTCCCTCTTCAAGGAAGGGGTACCAGGTTTTTGAAGATGAATGTGGACTTTTAAAACTGCATGTTGTAAGATAAAATCTTGGTGGTACATACTGTATGTCATGTAAGTGTTCTTTTGAATTGACTGGGCATTCTGATTTCGAACCATGAGAGACTGAATACATGTTATTTTTCTTCTTCTACTTGTCCTCCAGCAGCCCCCCCCCCATATTGAAACAAGGCAGTCTTGGCTTGGATGCTTTACGTGACATAAAACAGAAGAGACAAACACAGCAGTGTCTCATACATCACGCAGGGCCTGACCCACATGCTTATGCAGAAGGCTGAGATTAATGCTAAAGAAATGCAAACATGGACGTTTCTACTCTGTATGCTTTAAATGTGGCAGGGTACGCTTTTCTTTTTATGTTAAATATTAAAAATCCCCAGTACAGAAAGAGTGTAAACCTGCAGTGAGACATTTCCTTCGTGGTCTGCAATAGCAACACTTACAAACCTGTCTGTTTGCCAAGCTTATTTGTGGCCTGGGATCAAATGTTTGCCTTGGCACAAATAGGTCACTTGGCCGTGCTGCCAACCTTCTGAGTGTGTTTGACAGGATGTGTTAACATTGTTCATCTGATACAGCTTAGATATCTGGAAAAAAGAAAACATTTTAGAATATTTTAACAACGTAGCCCTATTATAACAAATGCAATTCCAGTCTGATTTCAGGTCTTCGGTGAAACATAGCAAAAACAGCTATTTTTCCTTTGAGTACAGAAATCTCATTTAATTATTAGGATGCCATTGAGACATTTACCCAGTTTGCTTTCGAATGAAATGTACTGCACAGGGACTGCTGACATGAAACCTTGCACATCTGTCTTGTCTCATTAAGTGTGAAATAGTGCTTGCATCTGACATTTTTCTGTTATTGCATTTTCTGCCAATTATGGTGGCGGTGTCAGGATTCTAGGACCATATTATAAACTGGCAGTAGGTGAACTGATATGACCTCTTAGTGTCACATCATAATCACTCTATTCCTTCGAAGAAAATGAAATATGATCTTTAGATCAGATCTAACTATGAGCATATAAAGCAGAGCAGACAAGCACCCCATGGTCACAGGACTCCAAAGATTTAAGCAGAGTTTTTCGGCCTCTTGTGAATTACTGCTGACATCAGCAAGTACAACTGAAACCATTAACATACATTTTTCAACGTCTTACCTCTGCATTTAACTTAACTGACATTATCAAAAGAAAGTTCTTGGGGTAGAATGTAATTGTGCTGTATTATATCTACTGTAGTCTAATCAAGTAGTATTTACAGTAGTTGTAGCAAAACAAAAGCAGAAAAAAGACATCTGTGTGCTGGATAGTCTTAGAGGTGCCACCAATTACTCGTTTATCTGTTGTCAACTTGTTATATTGGAAATAACAGGGAGATTTTTTTTTTCCAGTTTGTCATTTTTTTCAATAAAAAAAACCCATTTAGATTACTGTTTTAAGGCAATATGATTTTACAGGATATTGATTGTGGCCTTAAACATTTTTTAAAATTTATTTTAAGAATTGAAAGGCTAACATATAGATCTCGAGATCAATAAAAAACTATTTCACCATCCCTGGTAAGGCAGTGGTAAAGGCGAAATTAGTTGTTCAAAAACACCCATTCCTTTTCTAACTTTTTTGTCCAATACAGGGTCTGTGCCGGCAAGCAATGGGCACAAGGCCGGATACACAATGGGCCTGGAGTTGCCAGTCCTTCAGATGGCACACACAAAGACACACACATGTTCACACAAGGGCCAGTTTTCCCAAAAGCTAATAAAAGGAGAACTCATGTCCCGGTTTTGTCAGACTGTGTTAAATCTCGATAACAAATAAATAAATTTGATGGTTTCACAAAACTTGACAAATTTCGAACAGGTAATTAGTATTTGTTGACAAAACCGTCCTGAAACACCGAACTCGATTCAGTTGCACTCATTACATTACATTCATCTTGTAATGTAAATGTATATTTTGTCATGTAAATTGGTGGTTGCACACTTCACCATTTAGCCAGTAGTTTCATTGTGGTTTGAAATGCACTCATCATTGTCAATTCAATATAACCCCAAAATGTAAAAATAGCATCGAGGTTCCCCTTTAACTTTACCAGTATATACCCCAGCGCCGTGAGGCGGCAGTGCTAACCAGTTCACCACTCTGCAGTCATGATCCAACCATGTTGTTGTTGATATAAAATATCTCCATAAATCTAGAGATTATTTTATTAACACTCCATGAAGGATAAGTTGCACTTTGTTTTATATAGAATATATTTATTAACATGATACAACATAATGTTCTTTGCTGATAGTAGACAAACAATTGGGAAAACAACCAAAGTGCTACTAAATCTAGGGTGAAAATTGCAAGCAAATCTTCTGTGACTTCAAGTTGTAATTATGATTATGACTAGTGAAATCCCTATTGCCTTAAGTCATTCCACATTCATTTGTGCATTGCAGCATTTTTTTCCCTTGGATAAGTACTTTTCTTTCACCTCCCCAGCCTCCTCTTTAGGCCTTATTCCCTGCACAGCTCAGTTTAAGCAATCATGTTAGAAAGAGAATTGTGCTTTCTGAGAAACTAGCTTGCAGTGTAAAATTGAGATCTTGGAAGTACAGCCTGAGATCAAGAGAATTCTCGAAACACTGAACCCCACCTCTGTGCAACTACTCCCTCTGAAGGCCGTATGGTGAGTTTTGGCATTCATAATGGCTTTTCTAACAGTAGTGTTGACTTGCACTGCGGAAATGTATTCTGAGCTCAAATATGAAAAAGAGATACATTCTCTTATTGAGGAAACCTGCTGTGACCCTGGGAAAGCAATTATGCGCTATAAGACAGTTGTGTCAAATTGTATGAATCATGTTTAATTTGTCATTTGTCTTTATTGGTGAATCTCTGTTTACTTCTACTTGTGGCAGCAATTAAACTGTGTTTTGGAGGTTAAAGTAGAGTTTGGGCCTTGCAAGGAAAGGTTAATAATTGTACATTAAAAAAGACTTTACTAATTAATTTGTCCATTTAAAACAGAGACAGTAACACTACACTGTCCTGAAATACAGTATCTCCTGATTTGGTCACCCACATTGATTCACTCTTCTGCTTCATAGGCTACACAGTTCTTATTTTTTTATTTGTGAATAATTTATTAGTTGTGTACATGTACTGTAGCCTAATACACACGGCATTGTGAATAGTAGCATTGATTGGCTGCTGTGTCCAAACGCTTAACAGATAGTGAAAATTCTGTGCCTGCACTACAAAGATTGCATTAATATTGGACCACTTTCTGTATAAAGGCAGATCTTTTCATTTCAGGCTGTGGGTTCTGAAATGATGAGACCATCTCTAGAGTAACTTTGTTCTGTACAGAATGAAGTCCCTTCTACTTGCTTATCTGTGTGTGACATGGGAATCAGCCTTGTGGTATTAATTAGAAGTTCTTCCGTCGTTCGTCTTTCATCTTTACTGTACTTCTGCCACAATGATGGCTTGCATCCTGCCTCAGACATTATGACTGGGTTGTCAGTGAGTTTATCTGCAGATTTGGCCGAAGTCAGAGTGTTGCAAACTCCCAAAATTCAGATGAAAATGGCTGTATGTAATGAATACTATATACAGTATAGGCCTCCTGTACAGTTTTCTTTTTTGAAACAGGAGGTTCAATAGAAGGTCATAAAAATATTTATTATTGTGTTTAAGTGTCGTGACAGTGAACAAAAATGTATTTGGTATTTTACAGACTACTGAAGGGAATATAAGCTAAGAGTAGACACCATCATAATCAGGGTAAAGAAATATAAATACAGGGTCTAAAATATATATTCTAATGTATAGTATGTCACCATTGAGAAATATCAATTATTAGTTATACTCCAAGAGAGCCAGGTAGGAAGCATTCAAGAAAATACAGTACACGAACCTAAGATGAAATTTGGGTAATTAGCATGTCACCAAACAGCCTAATCGATGTATTCTAGACTTAAAACTTCATATTCTTCTGCTTTACAAGTAATTTAATTAAATATAAATATGTCTTATATGTCTATAGATCATCTAGTGCTGTGAAAACGTTATTCTAACATTATTCACTGTACAATTGCTTCCTGAATGGGGGTGAATTTGAAGGGATGTAAAGGGTACCACTGTAGTATAAGTGACAGTTAACGTTATCTTGTCCATGTATCCTAAATGCTCAGGGCAACTGGAGCCTACCCTGGTAAGCAGCAGTCGCAGGGTGGGATATACGGATATACTCTGGACAGGATGCAGTACATTGTAGGGCACGCACAGATATAGACACATACACACACTATGGTCAATTTTCCCAGAAGCCTGTTAACCTACCAGTATGTCTTTCGTCTGTCGGAGACATTACATAGGAGACATTACATAGGAGAACCAGCCTAACCTGTCAATAATCATTAGTAAGTACTATCTCCTGTTTCATCCAGCAGTTGCTGGATCATGTACTTGCTATAGTGATGTGTCATTTGTGATGCTGTTATTCTAAATCTCTGGACATTGACTTTGAGGGTGCTGGCGAATTTGAAGAGAAGTTAAAGATATCACACTATGCCCAGGAATTGACAGGACTAAAATGATAGAGCATACTGTAGTGTTGGCCCTGTTGATTGAGGTGCTGTGACTTGTGGTCTCTGAGATCAGGGCTGATCAATGATGGACTGTGTTTGGCTATAGCATCTTGCTACAGTAGGTTAGGTTTTGCTGGCTGTGAGCACAAGCAGATGTCAAGCAACTGTGCTCTGACTTAGTCGCCTTCAACACTGCTGATACAAGCACATTATTCTTTTCTTGAGTAGGGTTTATTGTTCCTTTTTGGTTTTTTTTTTCTTGATTTTCACTAGGCTTGATATTTAGCAAGCTAAAGAACCCCATGCCTCACCACCTGTGCCCAATCAACTCACACTGATGAAGTGATTTAGTGCTTATTTAGCAGTCACAGCCAGTCATGAGTGATCGTTTAAAAAATAATGCCAAATTATTTACGTATACTTTATTTTTTGAAAAATATACATGTGTAAGTAGTGATAAACTTCTTTTGATGTTGAACATACAATCACAGCTACCTAGATTTCATTAAAAAATTGTAAACATTTTTTATTTTGTAGACCATGTTTTTTTTTTTCATTTAAATTACCACTTTGCTAGTGTTTTAGTGTTTTGTTTCAATTACAAAAATGTTTCCATTACATTTGTTTTAAATATAAAGTTGTTTTAAATGATTTTAGGGAGGTATTCGATTCTAAAGGTTTTTTGTCTCGAATTCTTCACTTGTTCCAGATTTTCACTGGTACAGCAATGTGTTAATGATATTTTTAGCATACAATAATAGTCAAATGATCTAATCTAGAAAGCGGTGACCAGTTAACCACCTAACTAACCTGCAGTTTGATGACAACATTCGCTGATTGACCAACCTCAAGTTTCAAGAACTGTAAAAAAGGTTTAAAAATGATTACCATATTGACTGAATGATGAAAATGGTTAAAGCATTCCTTATTACTGCTATTGAAATTTATTTTGTGGAGATAACTGTGGAGTTGATAATTGCGCTGCTTTCTTTTGGGTTAGCAAGCTGCATGAAATGTGTTCAGTCTTCATAGAAGGCTTCTTTAGAGCTCTTGTTTGTGGTTACTTTCTTCCCCACGAGTGAGTATGGTCTGTTTATATCAGGCAATTCTTGGAATGGCCTACAGAGCCACAAATGATTCAACAGTTAAGTTCTTTTGCCTGCAGTCCCCATAGTTATAGCAGAATAAATTGCTTATGACATGCAGTTTTCCATCACTGTGGTTACTTTCCATTAAAAACCTATTATTTGGCTTTAAAAATCTTTATAATTCACCTCTGACTGGAGTTAGAGATTGTGGGACATAGTGATTCTACTGCAAATTCAGCCCCAGGAAGAAAAATGTCCTTACTAGGCAGGACCCCAGCAATAACCTGTAATTAGTCAGCCAACACTGACTCTGAATCAAGTATGAAGGGACAGTATGAAGGGAAAGAGATTGTTTTATTAGAAACAAGCCATTCGTTTTTACAATGCAGTACATGGTTGCTTGTTCTTTATACAGTAGTGATTTCATTAAAAGCTGAGAAACACATTTTTCCCTTCAGGTAAGAATTCCTCAAGGAACATAATTCAGATTGCTTTTTATATTTATATAAGGGTGCGTTAATTATATTCAGTAACTCAGGTGTTTAAATCAGGGAACTCAGAGGCTCTGAAAACGTACCCAGCGTTTTAGTGGGTAGGCTCACATGTTTCTGGACTAAATGGACTTATATCCTTAAAAGACAATAAAATTATATACACTACCCAGTCTAAGCCTGTCAGCAAATGTTATTGAGGAACAGAAAGATTTGTTGTGTATAAAAATTATTTACGTTAAAGGGAAAACTTGTGTACGTTTCCATAGAAAGCGATGTAATTTCTCTTTTGTGTTCTGGAGTCCTGGTCTAGGTTCTAAAATTAGCTTCCAGCCTCTCAATGTGAGTAACTTGATACTGGCTCTGTTTATTGGAAGGCAGATGAGACTTAAGGTATTGCTTAGTGGTGGATATTTTAAGTTTGGCTGTTTTCTGGACCTAATTTAGAATAAAATCTGTAAAAGTTTATAAATCCACATAATGGTGGTGGCCAAATTCTATTAAACATTCTTATTGAGGAATAGAGCACTGCTAAAAGTATTTGAAAGGCAGAAAAGCACCTGCTAGTGTTTGTTTTGTCAACAAAAAAATAACAAAGATCCTACCCTGCCAGAAGTTCTCTGTATCTCCTGGGATGAGGAGGAGTTTGTCACTGTACTGTGACTGTACTAGCAATGGGCAGTTTTTCAGTTTTATTGTTTGCTTATAGTAAGGCAAAGCATGTTTGGACAAGTCAGTTTGAATATTCCACTGTAGTTAGCAAGCGAGCATACAAATCCAACAGGATAATCCAATATTTATGGTGCTGTAAAGAATTGAAATTCTTTTTCATAAATATGTTTGGTCACACTGAAGACAGTAGAGCATGCTATCTAGTGTTCTGAAGCTTTTTTTTATTTTTCCCCCTCTTGGAGGAGTGGAGATAACTGCTGTTTCATTGGGATCTGAAAAGCTATTCCCAAGCCTGGTGTTCAAGTTAGGAATGAAGTTTTAGACCAAAGAAAGAAACAAACTGTAGCTTTAAAATTAATGAAAGGCCAAACCCAACAGGATCACCATCTCACCATCTTACTGGATATGTCAAGTAAGTATGGTTTTGACCTGTAAGTCAGGAATAAGATACAAAAAGAATAAAGTTTTTCAGCTTCCCATACATCCAGTGTCATTATACAGTAGTCACTGTACCTTGTTAATCATAAATTCGGTTAAAGTGTGTGTGGAATTGTTGTTCCAAAAAATGGGTGTGCTGATTAACAAATATATATATGTATATAAATATAAATATATGTGTGTGAGTATGCTGCTTTAGGATAGATATAAAGCCTATGATCTGTATAATTATAATACTTTACTTAATATGAGCCCAGTTCTGTTCCCTGACATTATTTGACCTTGGGGTCAGAATTACCATGTTCATGTGATACCACTCAAGATATATAACCTACTATCATGTGTGTAGATTCCTTCAATGACTCGTAATTCAGTGTGCTATTAAATCAGTTGGTTTATGCTTAGATTGAGTGAGAATTTAGGTAGTGTGGGAGATACAAGATTTTATTTTTCAATATATGTTTAAAATAATATTGCAAAAACTAATTTGTGTTTGCCTGTATGATATTTTATAATTCCTTTGTTTAAAAATGTTCTTTAATACTCTGTCGTTTTCACATATTGGCATTTGCACTCAAATTGTTTAGTTGTACTTCCAGTTGTTAATGATATTGTTGAAAAACAAATTGGATGCAGGAATTAGCCCATTTTTTTGTCTGATTGTCAAATGATGTGAGAATTTAAATAAATAAAAGGGCGCAGGAAATGAACTCTTATCCCATTTCTAATAAATTGTCCTTTTTAATGAAAAGTAATAAATGTCTAACTTTTACTAGGGCATTGTTGTCCTACATTGATTTAATCTGGAGGAGTTCCTTGAAAAAACAACTATTTCGGAGTTTCTTGACTGTCTTTAGCTTGCTGACTTTTAATTGTTTTGCAAAAATATTATGAATACTATGAAAGGAAGTAATGGTTTTGCTTGTAATCTTGTCAAGATTATTCTTGTAGGGAAAACTGTATGGAAACTGTAAACTAATACCATTAAACAATGACATCATGAGACATCCATATTGAAAACATTTTGTTGTCTACAGATGATGGATGATGATAATCTTAAATCTTCATCTTATATGGGCTTTGCAGTCTTTTGATGTACAGGTTTGAACGGTAATTGTTTAAACATAAGAGTATATTGAGAAACACTTTACTTTGCAATATTTTCGCTAGTATTGGACGGTATTGTCAGGTTTTGCTGATTGGACATAGCAGAGGACTTCAAACTTATTTTGAGAAACAAAATGCAGTTTTTCAGTGCAGGAAAATACAAATATCGGTAACTAGAAATTCATATTGATACATGTGCTTCAGTTCTGCAAATGCTAATCACTTGTGCTACTTTCCATGAGAGGCTATAGCATTAGCAAGTTGCAAGAGCTTTTCTTGAGGCTGAAAATGACATATGTAGTAAGTATTGTAAAGTCATCAAGTCTTCACCCCAGGGACAATGTCTTGTTTTCTCTTTTTCTTGTTTCAAGTAGTGCAAGTTCAGACTTGTGTATTGAGAATTGTAAGCTGCTGAAACCTCCTTTTCTGCTGTGTCACATTTATGAGGCCTCTCATGCGTTGTTAATCATTACTGTTAACAATTTTCCATTCTTGACAATTCAGTGTTTAAATATTTTCACAGCTTTTTTTGCACTGGAAAAAGAATATTAGCAGGTTGACACAAATTCTCTTGAATGCCATGTAAGGTTAAATATGCTTTCATAACTGTTTTCTTATTTGTTTTAGGAACATAAGTAAAAATAGAAGCATTTTTTAGCTGTAATAGAAAACGTATTAAAATATTCCCTATGCTTATGTTTTTGCGAAGCCTGTCTTGTATAAAAGAGGAATGTCATGCATATCTGCTTAGTACATACCATGCCTACACACATTAAAAAACAGTAAATAAAATAAAATGATCCCAGTTTTCTCAAAATTTAAACATTCAAGGGTGCAGATCTAGAATGAAAACGTGTTATCTGGAAAAAAAATGAACTGATTTTTCTGTTTAGCAAAAAGCTTTGAAAGTGATCCTGTAAATGAGTACAGAGGTAGTTATTCTTTAGCAATTACAGTCCTGTGTCCTGTAATTTTGTGGTATTATTGCTGTTTTAATTGACTCTACAGTGCTTTTAGCCCCTGTTTGTGGTTATATAATAAAAGGAAAAAATGGTACTGTATATGAATAGCAGGGTTTGCAGTTCTGCAATATTTCTTTCTATGGCATACTAAAAAAACATTTTTAAAATTCTGAATATGTCTTAAGGTTTTTTTCAAAACTTTGAATAACTTTATTTTCCAAACCTACTGTGAGTCATGCAACTTTAAGATTTGCAACTTAAAACGTTGTCTCGCAGTCTCGCATCTAAAAAATGTGATGATTTTTTTCCATGTTGATACATAATAACTCATAATTTAAAAAGAGCTTTAAATATAACTAAAAATAATTCATTGCATTTTCACTGAGGTAATAATCTTTCTACTAATATTTCTCAAGGGGATTTGGAAAATGTGGCATCTAAAATATGATCATAGCAGACTTAGAGCCTGTAAGTTATAAACATTTGAGAATGCCATCTCAGTGTTACTGTGCTTTACTTTAGTTTTAATTCAAGTGTTGGCTTTAGTAGTTACCACTTTTTTAATGGGCCACCAGGTCAGATGTTATATCAGGATAACATGGAACCACTCCCAGAATGGAAAAATGGAGATTACAGTGCAGTGCAGTAGAATTATGGTCTTTCTAACATTCGATTAACCCCTTTACTTTTACTATTACAGTTTATGAACTGCTGCATTTGATACTTGAATTCTCTTACCTGTCTTACTTATCCTGTGAAGGAAATTTGTTTTCCATCCTAAAAATAACGTAATATTTCTAAAAATCCATACAAATTTAAACACTCATTCCTCATATGGGAGAATATACAGTACCACAACAAGCATCAGTAAAAGGTAATAGAATTTCCTAATGTACTGTTATGGAAAGTATATCAATTTACATCTCTGTTTTGCTACAGCATTTTACATCCTTATAAATATTCTTTACATTTTTCAGGTTTCTTGACTTGTAATTCACTATGCTTTCTTAAGACATCAGCCGACATACAAGGTCCGGTGAAGAAAAAAAGATGTTCATCCATCGCATAAGGACGTTTTAGCCAAATATTTCTCAAGGTGTCTGAGTGACATTGGACAGACAACATATTGAAGGACACCCCATTGTGTTGAATGTAGATGTGGCACCTATGCGATCACAGTCGATTTAGAACATTTTAAGTTTCAAAACTTGTCAGGATTTGAGCACTGAAAAGATCAATTATAGGCATGTTACTAAAACAGCTGCAGAAACATATGGTGACATATAATTCTGCACTTTCTAGAAGCTGACAACTCACTCTTTAAATGAGCTGTATCTGAAAGAAATATTGTACCTACAGTATATTGGTTTTATATATACTGAAAAGTAGAAACTCCACTTGGCAGCATTCATGGTGCCAAAGCAATGTCAAAAGTGATTTAATATTAGATCCTGTGGGCCCAAGCGCCCTTACATGTACATAGTGTCAGTTTCTAAAAGGCAGGCTAAATATCCTTTAGTGATCAAGGTGTTTGAAAACCATGTTCTTTTTAAAATAAGTCAGAGTCTTTGGTATTTTAATTTGCGGGCAGTGTCAGATTTAAATACTTGTTGACATAACACATTACAACACAATATTATCCTCTGTGCATTTACTATACTCTAGGATTACCATATAAGCCTGAAAGATGCAAAATGGGGAGGGACTGTGCTGCCAAAGTCCGAACATGGAAATGGTACATATTTTATTTTACACATTTCTCATCACATTCTCTTAAAATAAACTCTGAGACCAAGTGTAAGAACTTCTCTGGTAAAGCTGATTGTGTTTAGTTTGAAGTAACCTGTGGTGGCAATAGAGATATTATATAAACATTTCTTTTGTGCTCAGAGCAGAGATTCCAGACACCAAGCTTTTCTTTATATTGGTTGAGCACAAAATGTTTAATCTTTTTATAGAGCTGGCAGGTAGCCATGGTGGTTTAGCAGTTGATTATGTTTGAGTTTTTATTCTTTATTAAAAGTATCCTAATGTTAAGGACATATGAAAGGTTCTTTTTGGCCTGTCTAAATTATTTGGATGCCATTAGGTGATTAACCCAAGGTTCTTATCATGCTATTTCATTAAAAAAAAACAGATTTTCAGATTCAACAATAAGGCCTATACAGTAGCTTGTTTGAAACTCCCACAATCCTGTATGATGGGGCCTGTGTAGTGTACTGAAAAAGCCTCTGGTAACCATTCATAAATGGAAAGTTGTGCTTCAGTCTACCCTCCTGTGTAAGTCAGGACCAGCATTTCCAGTGTTCAAGAATGTCAAGAATGTCACAATAATTTCAGTCTTTACTTAAAATTTCCCATATTTCTTAAATTACACTATTCTTAAGGTATTGTGCTAAACTATGGCAAATAAAGGTGTCTGTTCACTGTGTACCAAAAAAAAAAGTTATTGTTTCTTAACAGAACACAAGGTGGAAAAATGTAGTTTGCATGCAATACAGATTTTGAGCATTAATGTTCTTTTTCAGAAACAGTGCAGTGCCATTAGTGTCACAACATTTACACATGTTTTTTTTTTCCTTTTCATTTCTTCTGCTCTGTCACGTACAGTGTACTGCACTTCACTTTGTATTCAGACAAAGAACTGAAATAACGTACTAGTGAGCAATGCTTAATATATAAATAGAACTAATATACTGGCCTGCCAAAATAATATTTTCAAAAGTCGTACTCATTAAAAAAGCAATCAGTCTTGTTTTACTAGTGCTTCCTCTGTTTATGTGTGTTGCAGTGTTTATCAGGAAACTGAACCTCATTTCTATACTAGACGAGAAACCGTTCTGGACGACAGTACTTACAGCCTTTCTGCATGTGTTGCCATACAACATGGTGAAGTCATTTGAGAGAGACACAGTAATGTTGTGGGGTGCATTTTCCTGGTACGGTTTGGTTACATCCATTCCCTTAGAAAACATGGTGCTAACCAATACTTAATGGCAGAGAGATCATCTTCGCCCCACATTGCAGTGTTTTCAATCTGAAGTCCTGTCTGTCAGGATGAAAATCCCCCATCCACAGAGCACAAGTGGTTTGATGAGGATGACACTGATGTTATCCATATGTCATGGCCTTCTCAGTTACCGGATCTAAACCCAAGTGAGCATTTGTGCGCTATTCTGGAATGACGTCTGAGATGACATTGTCCACAAGGCATGATTTGACCGACTTCCTCGTAGAAGAAGTGGTCCCTCACATCCCTCCTGCAGAATTCCGGGTTCTGGTAGACTCTCTGCTTTTGGTCATACAGGCTATACTGACCTCATGTTTTGGCTTAACACTGTATTAAGTGATGTCTTGTCCACTTTCTGTACCTATGAATTGCAGTAAAGCATGACATGCTCAGTCCTGGTCAAACATTATTACCTTTTCATTATGTTCATGTCAAATAACATGATGCACTGTTAATATTTTTAGCAGTCTAAAACTCTGTTCACATTTTAGGTTGTATTGGTTTCTCAGCAGTACTCGGCCCTCTATCAGAACAGAAAAGGTGAACTCCAAAGGCCTAATTTAAGTGTCTGTGCAGAAAGGGGCATTGGGAAATTTGATGGTTTTTTTTGTACAAGGAAAATGCTGGAGGAATGACTGTACAGTGTCTCAGTGTAGGAGGGAAGACATGAATCATACTCAGTCTTTATAAAGAGCTTCATTTTATCCGTATCCCAAATGTCAAGCAACATATATAGCACTGAGTTTAATCTCCACAATGCAGCCTTGAATTTAAAAATTCCAAGGAAACTAAATAACCATTAGAAGCAGATTTCTTAGATAATAATTTATGAATATGTATCTGTTAATTGCAATTTCTGGCCTTCAAGACTCTGACTTTCATTCTGTGTAACAAAAATATACAAATGTGATTTTATTCTAATCAAATCAAAGAATCGCAGCCATATATATTAATACTTTTCTAAATATCATGATTATGATTCTTTTGATTTAAAATATTGTGGTGGAATGAAAGTGGTATAATGTTTTGTTTACCTTAATTCGTACATTTTATAAAAATGTATATGATGTCAGAGTATTTTATTTTTCTTACATTTTGGCTTAAAATACACCCTTTACTGTAAAGCCATTCCTGTTCCAAACAATCAGACATAACAAAAGAATTCAGCTTTGCGCTTACTAGGAATTTCTTTTTTTCTCATCTGCAAGTTTGAAAATTACATTTTTGCTACGTACGAGGGTATCCTTCCGAATGTCTTGTGGCCTTTTGTAAGCCAGTGCCTCTGTGGTGCAGTGGTAAGCTGAGATCTGTATTCTGTGCTTGTCGCTATAGACATGTACAGCAGATTCCAATGACAGCATCGCTTGACAGTTGTTCTGAATGTGTTTAAATATTCATATGTTTATGAATCCCTGTTGTGTTGGGACATATTCTGTCACGTCAGGGATAGAGAACTCCTGCTGTAAAGAATAATTAGCACCTTGTGGACTTGCCTCTCTTCTTCTGCCATCGAAAGCTCATTTCCTTTTTCTAGCGGCTGGGTTTAACATTGGCATGGGGATTCGAAGAATCCAAAGTGCCACTACACAGCCATGACAAAAGCTCAGAGGAGGACATAGGCATGCCTGATAGCACTTGGGTTTAGCGTTAAAAATCTGTTTGACTTGTACGCATCATTTGTTTTTGTTTTTCATTTGTTCGTTTTCAGTGAGACTCCTTTTTGGCTTCCTGGGGAACTGGTGTAATTGTTGTTCAAAGAATCATTTGCACAGCCTTGAGTGATAGTATTTAATAAAACTCACTGCCTGGTACAGTACCTTTCTATAACAGCGTTGTTAGAAAAGCACTGAACGGCAGACAGCACACATCTGAGGAACTGTGTGTATAAGGACTGTCACTACTTTTACTTATATCATTTCTGTGGCAAAACCCACCTTAACATGGCAGGACTGCTACAAAATCCTTTGAGTTCTGCTAATATTACATTGATTGCCACCATGTCAATCTTGGTAATGTTTTGTCTGGTCATACTCAGTCTCAAGTTAATAATAACAACAGTAGTCGCTGCTGCTGCTGCTGCTAATAATAATAATATAATAATAATAATAATAATAATAATAAAGTACCATAAACCATAAACAGAGGCACAGATTTCCAAATACATAGACCATCTTTGAAGAAATAGTATGAACAAATCTATCACTTTGAATCTTCTATCCATGTAAAAAGCTTGAGATAAAAACATGCAAAAAAACAAGTTGTGAACATAGCCCTTTTTTATAAAAACAAGACTGCTGGTAATATTTTCTTGAGCATTCATACTTTTTGCAGTTTTCAGTCACTGTGTTGTGAAATGGTTGTTCCATCACCAGATTGAAAGGGAAATAATGTAATATGTTTGTTAGTGCATCTGTTTTTATAGGATGTCTGCATCAGATCAGACTATGTTTTGGACTTTTAGTAGTTATACTAAGACAAAGTTGTAGAATAGTTTATAATTGGTGTCAGTAATAATATATCAGAAATAATGCATGTGTTCTATTTTTTATACTTGTTGATTTATCATTTGATATTGAAAATAATATTCCCTCTGTATTAGTTTTTTTGCTGTACAGTATATACAATAGTTTTCATTTTTTTGTTTGTGACCTTCCAATAAGGATTCTCACGAAAATTAAATTCTACAAACTACTGTGTACTACATGCAGGTTTTTCCAGATCTTACATTTTTCTGGACTAATTGTTTTTAGGTTTCTAAAAGCCTAGTAAATCATACCCTCATTCATTTTAAAGGATTACCTGAAAATTGTACCATTCCATGAACCCCCATTTTATTTTAAAGTTCTGATCCTCTCATTATAACCCCATCCTTGTTTTGCTTTCCATTTCACTCCTAGTTTAGAATAAACACCTTTGATTAATGAAGGGAATTCCAAAGGCTTAGTCTTGCGTTAGCTTTGAGCTCCTACTCAGAAAGTGTGGCTAATACTCTCTGACACTTCTCTCCTTAACTGCTTCTCCTGAGTCAAAGTCATACGTCTTAAGGCATTTTTTCCTATATTTGTCATTTGTAGAGAAATGTCTCTGTTGTGATGTTCTCTGTGTTTTTCTCCATCTGCCTTTCACTGAATTCCATCCCAATTTCTGACACAATGATGGAGCCTTGATAGGCAATGCCTTGTGTCAGCTGTTACTGACATGGCTTTGTTATGTAAATCATAGCCAATGTGTTTAATTCAGGCTTTATTTTTTGTTACTGTATTTGGTGAGAAATAAAGTAAGAAAAAACTCCCTATTTCCCATTCTTTTTTCTTTCACCTTGCTGGAGCAGTCTATGTGTTGTTCTGAAAAAAATAAATAAATAGCACGAAAATTTACTTTTAACGTAACTCCAGTGTTTTATAATCTGTTGACCTGACAGATTTTAACACAGCGATTAATATTCAGTCAGTAATGGCACACAACCACTCTTCAGTTTGTCTGTTTGCTGACGATCACTAATGGGGCTATCCTTTCTTTGGCAGGTGACATCACACAGAAAGGCTATGAAAAGAAGAGATCAAAATTAATTGGGGCCTACCTCCCACAGCCAGCAGGTAACGTAGAGAGAACTCCCTTACTGGGTTTCCTATACTCGAAGGTCTGAAGTAATCTCCGCTACAGGGCTCCAATTTATGCAGTGTAAAGCAAGTGAGGCAACTTGATGAAACGTTTTCCAAACATCAGTGGATTGTTGTCTTGTACAACAGATGGCATTTTTGCCCCCACAACATTATTTATGTATTTAAAAGACTGCGAGACGAGTGATGAAAGCTCATTTTTGTACTATTCTCTAGCAAGCTTTAATAAAGCATTTGCTTGCAAGACACAACACAGCAGTGGGTATGCCATTATTTTTTTTACATATTCATTTTTCCATCTCATTACAGCAGCACAAACAATGCATTTCTGTTATTAGATTTAGCTCCCCAGTCTTCTGCTTGGTTTCTAATCCTTTTGTGCAGGTAATAAAAAATGCATTTAAGTGCCATTTTGAACTGACTGGTTTGCTGAAAGGGGCATTAAAGAGCGATCTGGTTTCAATTAATTTATTCTCCACCTAAGTGCTGTAGGATGTCAGGTCTCTGTATTGTGGGCTTAGGAACTGGGGTGCCAAGCTGGGAATGAATGTGCTGAGTGAAAGGTCAGGTGTCCACTGCCAGCACAGAGGGAAGCTTCCCTTCACTGTGAAGTTAAAGTCATGTTGACTATGAGGCAGAAAGGGAACGGCAGACTGCCTGCCAAAGGCATCTTTAGAATGAAGTTTGGAGTTCAGTTGTGGCAAGGTTTATAAAAAGGCAGGGAATTATTTTTTTAAGATATAGTACACATGACAGCTGCTCTTCAGAGTTATTTGTATTGACAGTTGACCTGATTTCTTTTTTTTTCAAAAATACATTTTTGTGTTTGTTTTCAAATACAGCACACTTTACAGTTATCCACATGAGATGGCTTTCTGATGATTGATTCCTGTTCTGTCCAAAGTGACAATCCAAGCTGAAACACTTTTGAAGAGGATCTACAGTATATTGCATGTAGTGGACCTACCTGAAATACTGACTTAGATCCACTTTACTAGAATTAGTTAAATGAGTGATTAAGGTAGAAGAGGCCAGGTATCAGGCATCATGGAATGGAAGTTGCACTGTACCATCCAAACACTGCCTAGATCAGGCTGTTCCGCCAAACAGAGCTGCTGGAGCAAGCAAAAGCTTTGAAAGAGCAAGAACACCTTCAGAAAGGTTGAGAAAATCTGCACATAGAATCGGGAAACATTAGACTGATCTATAATGTACCATTGTACAGTGTGCAGTGTTGGTTGAGACTTGCATTTGTAATTGCTTCCATCAGCTAATGAGTTAATGGGTCTGAATAGTTACACAATCAATATATTTCATTTTATACTTTTTAGTTTTTGCTGACATTTGCTGTAACTTATCTTACCTTTAAAAGTCTTCATTTTGAGCATTAAAGTCCACTTGTGTTTCCCCCTTCATTTTAAATGACCGAAATTATTGGTATTCACGTACTATGTAACTTAAGAGATTTTAATGTACGTAATCGACATTTTAACAGTAGTTGACTGCTGTAATTAATCTGCAGTGGGAAGTTAATTCGTCCAAACAGGCATTCTAAAGCTGCTGATGTAAAATTGTTTTTTAAGTTGAATTTACACAAAAATGTTTAGTGGTCTTAATATCATAAGGTATTTCAGATAAGATGGAACCAATTGTTTCTTATGTGATGGTATGGTATGTATTTATCAATCATTGATTTATCAAAATCAGTTTAGCAAACTCTCAGAATTAATGGAAACTAATTATAGAAAAATGAAAGACAGTATAATCTATTACTGTGGAGCTAATGTTGAATGGTAGGTATTGTGATGTAATGTACAGTATCTACAATTTACCTTTGCACTTACAGTATCTTAGGTACTCCCACGTTTATTGCTGCATCAAAGTGCATCAACCCCCATAAAGAATACAAAAATATCAGATAGCAGTATAAAAAAGGAACTCTATCATAGATTATTTCCCCATTCCAAAGTTTCAATCAGGAGCACAACTGTCAGCCTGTCACAGTCTTCATCACTGACTTCATCACAGCCTGGTAGTATTGGGAGTCTTAAATATCAACCAAAACAAGCTTATAGAAAAATGAATATTTTGTGAGAGGTAAAATTATTTACTTTTTTCTTAATGGCAATAGTATTTTAAGAAACTGTTGCAACTTCCTAGATTCAGCTAAGAAAGACGTGTTCCAGGATGACCAGGAGTGGTTAAGGTTCAAATGAAGTCAAAGATTGGAAATATGTGAAGGTTATGGAATTTCTGACTCCACATGTAGAAGGCAGGAGGTGATTTAGAGAAGTGAGTGTTTAAAATATGAAGTGGAGAATTCATATGGTTTCTTCTCCTATATATATTTGTGTAGTCCTAATTTTAAATATTTTTATTATTGTTTAATTGCCGTTTTTATTTTAACATAAATTGTATTTTAGCATTATTGTTTTTTTCTTCTTAATCACCAAATTTATGATGTTAGTCAGTGTTAGCTAACAATAGTTAGCTATTGCAGGAACATACTTTCAGACTACATCTAATACATCCAGTAATGGTGGATTGTTATACTGGGTTTTAGCCCTAATTCATATAATTTCATGTTGTGTTGCTAGGTAAGATTTCACTTTTATTTTAAATATTCATTCTGTTCTGTTGTAGTTCAACCTGTTAAGGTGCTCATTCAGAGCACAGATCAAACTCTATAGTCATTAGTGTTTTGAGGTAGTGGGGCTTTTATTGTGATGTCTTGACACTGCATGTTCTGGGGGATTGTCATGGTGAACTAAAATGATTAACAGTGTACATTTCCTAATTCTTGTTGAAAGCAAAAAGAAATAATTATCTAGGACTAATTTTGGAAAGAAGAGCCTGAAAAAGAATCTTTTCCCCTTTGCTGGCATTTTGAAATTTCTTACAGCAGGGATATTCCCTCCTGGTCCTGGAGGGTCATGGTCATCTGGGATTTGGTACTGTAACTTGTTATCCTCATTGAATAAAGACCTGGAGGCAGTAGTAATATAGACCAATTTTATGAAAAGTTGAATCAGATCAAATCATGTCCATGGTATAATGAAAAGCCCTCCAGGATGAAGAGCCTGTGGACTAGCTGTTCTGGTACAGATTCTTAAATCATCATAGGTGTGTAACTGATTTTAATAGAGCAGCACTGCAGATTGACAGGAAAGAAAATAGACTAATACCAATTATATATTATATTATAATTATATTGTTACATTAATTATGACTATTGAAAAGAACTAGAAGGTGGAGGCTTTGAAGGGAACTTCAGTCCCAATTTCTCAGACTGGTTGTTAAATCGCGAAAACAAAACAACTTCATTGACAGTATAGAAAACAGTTACAGATTTTGAATGAAGCACAAAATGCTGAACTTTGTGAAAGTACTATAAGTCGCCATGTTGTCGCAAACCACTGGTCCTGCCACGGACGAGAGTGAGAGTTTGCGAGAATTGTGACGTGATGTGGCCCTTCCTGCTTGTGTACGAGCTAACAGAAACAAGTTCAGCAGCAAATATTTATCGCAGAAAGATTTCCAATGTGATCTACACACACAGTTAACAAGTAAGTTCCATTTATTGGCAAAACCGTTTCGGAGTCGAGAGCAATATTTCTATTGGATTAAAAGAGATGTATTCACAAGCCTGCTTGTTTACAATGTAATAGGGCCACTTCACCTCGCCGGAGGTTTTGTTGCCTCGTTCTGAGTGACAGAATATGGTGCTTCACATACAGTGTACCTGGAAATTTGGTCTATTTTGTGATATGAATGAAGTTTTACACATTTACTGTGTACATACATTTTCCTTTTATTGTAGTTTGAAATACCCTCATCAGTTTTCTAACCCCAAAATATAAAATAGTGTTGCAGTTCTGCTTTAATGACGAGGTCTCAAACCTATTTCTTGGAGGGTCTAGTGTCTTCTGGATTTCGGTCCAATCTAAGTATTAAACCGAAATAATTAAACAAGTAAATCAAAATATTAACTTCCTCAAATCTATAGTTACCCTCAAGATGCCTTGGAGCTTTTTGAATTGTTATAAATATGCAGTTAATTAAGTAATTAGTCAAAGCAAGTAGGTTGGAACAAAGAACAGAACACACTAAACCCCAAAGGAATAGAGTTTGAGACAACTGCTTTAATTGATCAGTGTGTCACAATTAGCTGAAAACTGGGTATCTGAGGAAATGACTTATCATGTGACATGAAACAGTCAGTTTAAAGAATAGCAATATTTACACTAGATACCATCCAGCAACTCTCATATTATGAGCTTTACATTTTGTCACAGCACAAAATTATTGATTTTCATTAAGAATGGTCTGAATTTGTTGTTAAAAAATAAAAGTATTTCCTTGAAACACTTAAGTGGAAAAGGTATTTTTGTTAGATTGAATGGTATGACCAAGGCTATAATATAATAAGAGTGGAGTTAAGCAACTTTCTTGAGGCACCTAAGTGTTTAAAAGACGAGATTGGACTTCCATAGTGCTGTTTAAAACACTGTGGTCTCTGATAAACATTGAAACCTACATGTATTAAAGTTGGTATTGTTTAACCATAACCTCAAAGTTTATGGGGATATGTTATTAGTTTCATGTAAACTTTCTTGTCACTAATTAATTGCTTGTTGGAAACTGAGCTTTTGTGTAGGTACAAACTTGCAAGCAATCATTTTACAGAGAGCTGAAAAATGCCCAGCTTCTGAGATTGATTTAATTTCCCTTACAGTATTTAAGCAGTGTTCTTAAAATAACTTCACCCCTTGAGTATCTGGCCATGCTTCATTAATAAAAGGGTTTCCTTTGCATGCTAATAAGTAATTTTAGTTTGGTAACCTCTCTTTCTGTCACTATTCAAGGGCATTTGTGCTGCGTAGTAGACTGTGTTCAGCATCATGCTCGCAGTGTTGCTTTTTAGAAAATGGTTCCCAGTCTTCTGTTGTTTAGTCTTCCTACTTCTTAACAGGTTTATCTACCTTCTGTATCGTCCGTTCCCTCTGGATTCCCAGAAGGCTGCTTTATGAAAATGAAGGCATATGGAATGTCTTGCATTCTCATAGTAATGGTAACCACTTCTTTGCTTTGTCACCTGTAACAGACCTTAAGATATTTACTAGGCCAAGGTGATCTACTGCTGTGCTTTTGTCTGCCCTTTTTCTGTGCTAGGCATTGAAGATAGCCAACTGTATTGTAATCCTGGATTATGAGGCACTGTGTCACTTGAAGAAAAAACAAATCTTGTCTGTTTTTCCATTTCTTGCAATAGAAGATGATACTGACCAGCTGTAGCCTGGCACCCTGGCAGAGAGCCGCAACTGAATAAAGTCCAGTTTTACTTAATAACAGTAGTAACTGTGATAGAGTGTTTTTGTGGTTATAATTTGTTCCAAGTATTCAGGATCCTTAAAGGTCCTGCCCAAGTCAACTCAGTCACAAAATCAGAGGACATACATGGAAACTACATGGGACCTTGTTTTTAAAATGAGAACAGAAAGTACTTTTTAGTACAAATGGTTGTGGGATTATGGAACAAGATCATATTGTTGTAGCTATTATTCAGTCTTTTTTGATTAAACAGTTGGATGAGATCCTTGGATCAATTAGCTAACTATCAGACAGGCTAGATAGGCCAGTATTCAGTTACGCTGTATGTGAAGTATACTATATTATTGTTGCATTATACAATAGTTTTGAATGCGTTATTTTATTTTGAATAAATATAATTTTAAAATAATCAAAAATGCTCATATAAACCACATTATTATGATATTGGTCTTGTAGCTTTTTCATAATTCATTGCCACATACTTACTAAGAAATGAATAAGGAGAGAGAGCCTAAAATCAGGTCTCTTGAATTACTAATTAACAATCAATAAGAAATGTATCACTAGGCAAACCGTGTGCTGGCTGAATACAAATACTGTATTCCATGTCTAGAAGAAGTGTTTGCCATTGTACAGTATATAGGTTTTGTATCACTGTCTGCAAGCTTCCTACATTTTAATAAGGTAATTTAGGATGCTGTTAAAATATTATTGTGGTTAAGTAAAAAATAAACAGAAAAGTCTTCCTTCCTTATTTTAAGTCTGTGCTGCCAACATGTTGTTTCTTTTATACCATAATAAGGACAAATTGAAATTGGCTTAGCTGGCTTGTGCATCAGCTAAGGTCATTCAGTATTGCCGGTAAATTATGTGCATGTGTTGTTTTTTTGCCACTGGCTATGACACTAACTTTGTTTTGTTTTTTTTTGCCTTAGGGCACTTCAGGGTATCTGTATTTAGCTTCTCCCCTCTGCTGTTCGGATCTCTTCCATGATTATGATTTTCTTAAATAACAAAATATACAGTATTTGACTATAGATGAAAATCAGCATTTTCTATCTTGTATTTGACGCAAGGAATTTCAAATTATAATTTCTTTCTTGCGCCATTATATCATTTACATTTCAGAACACTATAATTCCATATATATGGTATATTAACAGTAGTGTCCGTACATTTTATGCATATCTACCAGTTTTCAGTACACCTCTGGCAGATTCAATAACAGCTTCTTCCATTTACCCTAGTAGCATATTCCCACATCATGGGCAGATGTATGATTCTCTCTCTGAACACTCCTTTGTGGTTTCTCTCCTTTCACCCCACTGTGAAACAAAGCTTTTGTCAAAGCTTGCAACTGCTTTCAAATTTGATTTAATTCCAGATTTGAAAATAATATAGCGGCATTTTTTACATTATCTTAAAAATACAGAGTAGAAGATAGAGGATCTGGATGGAGCTGCTTAAAGAAAGGAGTAATTCAAGTAAATGAGTTATGTAATGAGATTTCCAAATCACTATTGACACAGCACTATTATTGTCTTTACTGAGGAGATGTACTGTGAGAGGGATTAAGAGGTGAGAAAGTTCTAAACAACATTACAAAAACATTTTTGTGAGATAGAAATTCACTTGGGTTTAATAAAAAAAAATGAAAGTACAAGAAACTTTTCTAAAGCATAACTCACTATAAATATGTGTAGGTACTGTATAGTGTATATACTGCAGTATCATTCACAGTGGTTTTTGATGGAATTATTTTGCACAGCCACTCACAGAAGGAGAAATCGATAGCCAAAAAACAAACTTTTTCCGCGATTGTTTGAATTTTCCAGGCTTGTATTCAATTCAGTTCTGTTTTGACAGAAGATCTTTAAAATATGTTTTAAACTGTATTTAGTGAGGAAAAGGCATTTGCAGATTTTAATATATGTAACTTCAATATACCCAAGTGCAATTACCGACATACAATGCTTCCTCTGTCTTTACTTAGTTGGAATAAACTTTGGCTGAACTGCATTGGCTTTCTCACAAATTCTGTTAGCATTTGTCAGAAATCAAACGGCTGAGGCATACAACATACAGAGCAATAGCATTCTGGAAGACTATCATAAGATCAAGGTAAATTTTCATATCAATTTATAAAAGATACAGTAAAGCATATTTTTTAAAATTAATTTGTTCTACTTAACTTTCATACCCTGTTAATGTTTTAAACTTCTACAGTCCTGCTTTCTTTATAGAAGTGGAATGTGGAAGGACGGTGGCATTTTGTGTCTTGCATTGTCTCGTACAATGTTTCACTTTTTTAAAGCTAAAGAGGTACACATTTGAAGTACAGCTACAGGTACATATTTCACCCAAAACATTCTGTTGAAGTAAACACATGGTTTTTCTAGTCCTACTGTACAACCAGCTCAGAGTAGTCCCCTTTTCTGATCTACATTGAAGGATTCAGGATTTTCTTTTCCAAAGTATAAATTAAATTAATGCAAGATGCTTAGAGTGTCACACAGGAAGCAAGAGAAAAAAAAATTAGGAGGACTTTGGAATGCTGCTGTAGTGCCCACATCGTGGCTGTTTGATTATTTTTTCAGAGCCTACAGAGAGTGCAGAGTGATTTCTGGGTTGCCGTTCTCGTTCAAGAATTGACCATTTTAAGATAGTAGAATAGCTCTTAAAGGATGATGTTGGCCACCTTTCAGTATGTCGGCAACACGAGAGGGTAAAAGCCCCTTCCAGCTTTTATTTTCCCCTTATTGTTTGCATAATGTGTTACATAGTGCCTGTGATATTAAAAAAGAAGCATTCAGCAAGTCCCGTTGTGTACCCAAGAGTATCAGCTTCGGAACTTAATACATGTCCATTAAACATCGAGGGCTGATGGGAGGTGCAAGGCCTCGCCATCCCTGTGACACACAAATTGCTGTGGCGGAACAGAAGGGTAATAGCAATAATGGTTAATGACTCGATAAAAGCAGCTTAGCCAGGAATAATGCTTGTTTGTGGGTGATGCGAAGCATGACACTGAAAAGCCTTGTTCGCGCTATTAAGTGGTGTGGGGTGTAGGCTTCAGAATTTGGGAACAGTGGAGGCAAGCAGACATTAAAAGTGCAAGTATAATGAGGCAAAACTACCACTGGGTGCCTTGAAAGAAACATACAAGCAGGAATAAGATATATAAAAATGGTATTGATTCGAAGCAGCTGTTTTCAAGAGGTCTCAGTTTGCGCACACTTCTTTCCAGCTGTTCTGTTTTTCAGGCCTGTTTTTTTTTATCTTCAGAAAGAACCTCATCTGTTCTTGCATCTGACTGGTTACATTCCTCTGAATCTAGTTTTGCTGTAATACGGTGTTTGATGTTAGGGCCACTAAGTAGCAGGCAGTAAATTACCTTTCTTGTAGCTTTTTTGTTGGTGGTAACGAATTAAAAAGGGAGGTTCATATCATGCACCAGGCTTACTGAAAAAGAACATTTGTGCTCCATTTCTAAAGTTTGTCTTGTATTTGTGTTGTTAAACATTCCTAATGATTCCCTGATCTAATGTTTTTCCTTTATAAAGTGTGAATTTCCACATGGACGTTTAACTGAATAGTTTTAGATTCAGCACACATTACTCTGTTTTAAGTGCACCTAAAGAAACTTAATGTATAGAATTTTACATTGAATGGTCTGTTTTCATTCAAATTTCGTCTGCAACACCAGTTTTTGAAGCACTGTATTTTGTCTCATATTTAAGCTATAGAGCTTTCAAAGCTGTTTTCATTTTACAGACTATTATTTTGAAACACATTGTAGGTGGTGCTTTTACATTAACCAAGTATGCGCTGTTTATCTTAAGTAAAGCCCTTGTTTAAATGAAGCACTTTACAACTAGAGCAATGAATGGGCTTTTGTCATGCAAAGTAATGTGTGATGCCAGACTACAGGGGGAAGAATTCCATCTGGCAGTCTAGTCATTGATCTGTAGAAAATCTTGAGCTGAATTACAATTGGATTAGCTCTTTGAGATTAAAAGATCATTAATGCTGAGGGTATCCTTTTTTTTTCCAGGAGTGGAGCCATCAATGCCCCAAGAACGCAGAACTCCAGTCACCCCCTCTTCCTCCCGATTCCATCGGCGTCGGTCATCCGGCTCCCGGGATGAACGGTACAGATCAGGTATGTGAGGAACATACTTTTCCTTTTCCGAAGGCACAATGCATCTCTGTTCTGAAGGTCATGGTTAAGGAGCCTCATTCTTTCCATTTTCATTTCCTATGATGAAGCCTGAGTTGAGGAGAATTGTCTCGTTTCCAAACATGAACTGGCCTTCTGCCAATCAGAACTTTTTACTGGTTTTGACTCCTGCTGCTGATCTCTTAATGACTTGATTTGGACAGGGTACTGTACAACCTGGTGGACTGTGGCTGACTGGGGTTGCAATGCCCTGAGTCTTTTGAGCTATAAAATTATTTAGCTCATGTCTTTGCATAAAATGTATAGTAAATACTGAAACAGAAATCTTCAAGGTCAAAACACATGCAGTAAAGTAGAACAGAAGAAATGGGTATCAAAATGAACTCCTTAAACACTTGCAGAACTGCAACAATTGTTTGTCATAATAAAGAACAGGCATTAAACAGACATACTGTATGTACCTGTAAATGTTTTATGCTGAGTATAAACTTCATTAGTTGGAACACAAAGTACAGTAAGGTCTTAATGACACTATGAAGCTCTTAATGAGCAGGTGGCAGGGAAATGCTTTGTTAACGTGAATCTGAATTTTAAGACTAATACATTCAATAATGTTGAGAAGTTGGAATCAGTACATCAGGGAGCTTTATACAAAACCTAGAGCAAATTTTAAAAAGGACCTGACTTCCCACCTGGTGATTCTACCTGCAACATATCTTTGTTTGCAACATATCACAATTCTCTTAAAAAGTGAGAGATATTGGCATATCTGGATTTTTGTTTCTTGACTTTCACCATTCAGCAGTTTTAATCCTGCCATATCCACTTTCTCACTGACGAGGTGATTTTGTGCTCCTGCAACATTCAGACTCGTTTGACACTATCAGAGTCAACCTGTGTTTAATAAAAATGATGCCGCGTACTTTATTTTTTTATTCATAAAGTAATATGTTTCTGTGTGTTATATATATATAGTATCTATGTGTATTTCACTTGTTCAGCTTGCTGGCACAGTAGTGGCATTACCCAGGCATGTGTTCTCCTCTTCAGTGGTGGGTAAAGTGGGGGCAAACTGGTATACATATACTGTACATGGAAATAATTGTTAATATCTAATTCCGTGCTATATATATAGTAATTGAATCATTATTAAATAAGAGTGCATTTAAGAACATTCTTTTTTCTGTGGCTTTTTGCTGATGATTATTTCTTCTTTGACCCTGACATTCATAGCACTCCTTTCAACACATTTTAGTTAATGCCATTCATACTGTGCACATAATGTAAGGTAGATAACTTCCAAATATATATTTTTTTCATTTAGGCCAAAAATATTTTCTTGAAGTATCCTCCATGTGGCCGTTCTGCTATCTCCATTAATCCCAGGTCTTCATACCTTGAATCCTTGTACGCAAGGCTGAAACGCACAATGCTGAAAAGGGCATGAGAAAATGGCATTTTTAGGAAATGCTGACATATTGTTTTGCCTGATGAGTATTTCAGTTCTATCTAATTCTAATTTTATGTGACTTTTATGTTTTGCTCGCATGTTTTGCACGTTTTGCACTTTTATGGGAGAAGCCAAAGACAAACGACCACAGTAGTGGACAATAAAATATCTGTCTAAGGATCTGCAGGACTGGGTGCTTTGTTGTTTAAGGCTGTTGTTACCTGTTGCTTATTATCCAGTCCAAGTGTCTGCTCCACCAGGAGAACTCTGCAGAATGATCAGTAAATAACGTTCTATAAAAAGTAACGTTCCCAGTCAGCTTTGATATCCTTACCACCTGTTGCAATTAAGAATGCATTGTTCAATTCCCTTTGTAGTCGAGTACAGGAAGGCTTCTAAGTAAAAAGAAAAACAGTCTTTAATAGAATGAAAAAGTGCTGAATAAAACAAAGAATTTAAAGAGTTTGTTTTATGGGGTGAATGTTCTATTATATTGTTATTAAATCACCGTGCAATTGAAGCTTCAATTTATTTTGACAGCCCTGAAATGAAGTGTTGATCCATTCAATCTCTTTCCAGCTAGTGTTTCAAGTACACCTTTTATTTCCTGTAAACAGGACAAAAGGCTGCCTTTGATCATTACATAATCTATCTTATACAGCTAAGTGTAGCTGCTCACACAGCCAGTGTGCAGGATGGTGCCTTTTGTTGTCTTTAAAATCCAGAGACCAGGAGTGCTCAGTCATAGTAATGAACATGTGTAGTTCGTGCCCTAGGCTGTAGTTAACCGTTGTATTCAGGGCAGCACAGTGTGTACAGCACCAGGCTTGTTAACAAATTGCCTGTGAGGAAATTTGATTTGTTGTCTCGGCAACATATTCCACATTGGTGATACATAATTTGCGGTAGGGAAAGTGTGTCAAATTATAGTTTTCATCCACGTGACTCAGCATGACTGAGAGATTCACCGTATTTAAAAAATGCATTACTTAATACTGCAGATAGCAGCAGTACAAGATGATGAGGAGCATAATAAACAGCATTATAAACAGTGTAGCTTGGTCCACTTATGTTTTTAATGTTAATTTAAAAAACGGTGGAAAATATTTGTGCAAATGCACACATCAAATGTGCAGTTGC